>NC_073724.1:92500-698733 GCF_023634155.1 Falco peregrinus | reverse complement strand
TTTGAGCCTGCAGGAATGCGGTAGCTTTTGCAATTGTTTCAAAACCCAAAATATTTCTGGTCTGCTATCATTTGATTAGTTTTCTTTTTTTTCCCTTCCTTTTTTATTTTAATAATGTGTATATATAAAACATTAAATATATATGAAATCATCATAGCTATGGAAACAGAAGGGAATTGAGGGCAACTGAAACCCAAATGTAAATGATAGTATACATGTTTTAATTTTTGGCTTTGGGAAATATTTTCTTGGTTCCTAAGATTTAGTAAGTCTTTTTTGCCCTCTAAAGTGGGGGATGTAAGCTAATACAAACTGCAAGGCATTGACTTTGTGGGTATACCCTTATGCTAAAACAACAAAGATAGAATTACTGGTAGATGTATCATTCTTAAAAGTTGGTTCTTATTTAGGTTTCTAGAGCTGGGAAGGCAGGAAGGTTTGAGCCTTGCACAGTGTTTCTGAAACAGTTTCTTCCTAAATGAATTTTTAATACCTGTTCAGAAATTCAGGCTAGAAGGTGGCATCTGACAGCTTGCAAATGCTAGGTAGAAGCTCTGGGAGCCTTGTACTGTACATTCCCTGTTAGCTGTGTGCTCTGCCAGCTTGCCAGTAGATCTTTCTCCTTCATCATCTAGTTTGCAGAAATTTATTGCCTTCAGCTTAGAACAGAAGTGGTGGTGGTGGAAAGTCTGTGAAAATGGACAATTTTGCCCATTTTTAGCTAGAGGTAATGTTTTTTGCCATGTTCTTAGTCGAGCTTTGTCAACTCAGGTACCTTCTTTTGGCAGATTGTTGTCAGATGCCAGAAACAGCTGAAGAGAGTTTTACTCCTTACTTTCTCTTTTGCTTTCCACACAACTTACCTGATTTTTGGCACAAAATTGTTCTATCTGTTAAAATATTGACTTAAAAAGTATGCAACGATTAATTAATTTGAAAATTCTTTGTTGGAAACAGCAGTTTTTCATTACTCGAGTCCATCTGTCTCTTGCCTGTGCTAAATTATGTATTTTAAAATCTAGCCAAAAATAAACAAAATAAAACCCCAGTCCTATTAATGTGATGCTACATAATGATATCAGCCTAAATGAAGCATGCCCTAACCATCTTGCTAGTTATCTGTGGCCCCTTAGGCCTTCAAATATAGTATCCTAACATGCTACATGTGCTTGATGGGTTTCTTTATGGCTTTGGGAAAAAAACCCAACTTGTTTCATCTCACCTCTGTTACACCAGTTTCAGCTTTCGTGCCTTTTCCTTTAGTTGTCCATAACTACAGAATCCTGGGATTTTACAAAGGCTCTACTTGTTGTTCAGTATCGCTGGTTGTCAGGCTTCAACCCATCCAAAGAGCCAGGCTGTCCTTTGCCAGGTTCAAACAGAACTTTGAGGCACTGAGACCTGGCTAGTATAAAAGAAGGGGCAGAAGGAGATACTCTACTGACAGTGATGATGCCAGGTTAGTGTTAACAATTTCTTTAGTTTAGAGCAGCGTAATATTTATTGCGGCAGATTTTGGTACAGTGTTTTGAGGCTATAATTTGATTTTTGATTCAGGTTGGAAATTGCTTACTTTTGTGTTTGTCTTTGCGTTTTGCTTGGTTTTTACTGTAGGCAAAATTGAACTAATTTCTTATGTGTTGACTGGCGTCTGAGCTTTTAGCTTGAGTTACTGTACACAATAAGGTATACAGTGGCAGCTGCTTTTTGAAAAGTTGCCATTTGGAAAGAAACACAGAAGGCTGTTCCTCAGACCTGCACGCACATGTATAATGCATTACGTGTGGATACACCCTGCCTCAGGTGGGAACAGAAGCAGCCAAAGGCGTATGGATTTTTTGCAAGACAGAATCAGTTTTGTGAAAGATTTTTTTTTCTATTCCTTTTTTTCCCAAGTTGAGTTTGTAAATGCTTTCTTAGATCTGGTGTACACTCTGAAGTGTTACTGTATGATAACAGATGAGCTAAGTTGCTTGCTGCCAAAACCCTGCAAAGTGTGAGTGGTACGCAGCCTAAGGAGGAATGCTGCTCTTTTAAAACTGTGCCAACCTTAATATTGTAACTAAATCATGGCTTAAATCACCAAATCATCACAGTATCCTTGAAACAAGATGTAAACTAGGTTCACTGTACATAAAGGGGGAGGATGTGCATGACGCTTGTGAACATATGGCAAAAAAGGCAAGTAAGGAGCCGTGGAAATCACGTCTTAACGGGGCACTCATGCCGCATGATCACAGGCTCTTCGTCTCATCAGTCTCATAACTGAGCCTTTTTAGAACATGCTCTGCACTCCCAGTTGCTATTTTCTTGCAGCCTTTTCTGGTGCCTGTCTTGGAGAGATTGTGGTGTTGCGCAGAGCTGTTCTCCTTGTCCCCTCAACAACTCTTACCCAGTGTGCCAAAAACCAACAAGAAAACTGGTTTGGCGATGCAGTAAGCCTTGTATCATCTTTAAGCTTCCCAAATGGAAATGACCGTGGTCACCATGCAGTTCAGTGAACTGCTTGGGAGTGTATTTACACCAGGAGTGGAACTTTATAAAAAAAGCAAAAAATCTAACACATTAACTTTTATACAAGTAAGGCTTGTATGCCTGATATCATCAGTCTGCATCATGATGGCTCGTTCTGTCCTCCCACAGCCAGTGTAACATGGGTGCAAATTTTGGCTTGTTTAATGGAAACATGGGCATGATTGATACAGATCAAATTTTTGCTATTGAAAGATTCATTCATACACAGATCTTGTGGTAATGATTGTGTGAATACAGCTTCATAAATGAATTGAAAAGGTTTCTGACAGTTTGCCTCACCTGAGACAGCTAGTTTTAAACTATCAGGAAGTTTTGTGAGGCTGTCAGGGATGGAAGTTTGGGTTGCATCATGACCAGGTTCTGTGCAAATGCAGAGTAGTCTTTGCTGCTTATGCAGTTTTAGTTCTGCTTTATTGGTCCTGCTGAGCAACTGGACAGTTTTATTTGCTGAGAACCAGCCAAGTGTGTCTCTGTGGGAGCATGCTGATAAACCTTACTATTTTAAACCTGTCTGTCTCTGCTGTTTTTCAAGCACAATGTCTCTCTTTCTTCTGCATAAATGATGTTGCCTTGCCTCCCCAGCTCTCTTTGGGCCTGGCTGCTGCCAGGGTGGTAACACTGCTCAGTTCTGCATCACGGGGCCTGTTCATCATCTCTCTTACCTGAGAGAGCATCATCTTTTATTTCCCTCAGTTAAGCACTTTGAGACTGCTCAGAGGACGGCATCCTGTGCACCCTGAAAAGTCATTATCCTTCCAGTGTTCCTGCAAGGCTAGAATGTCTCTTTTGGTGAGGCAGTTAAGGAGTTAAAGGCTTGCTGAGTTTCAAAGAAATACCTGACAGCTGCAGTAAAGTATCCCTACAATCCTAGCTGACCTCATTCTTGTCAGACAAAAGTGATAATATCCAAAAAACGGGTGCAAGGCAGGAAGCGTTTCAGGAAGGTATGTGTTTCATGCAAAGACATCAGAAATGTGCTGTCTCCCAGGGTCACTTACCATAAGATCCATATTAATTTAAATGGAACACTGAAATTCCAGAATGTGTTTACAGAAACGGTCTTTCAGTCCAAAAAAACCATTACTTGTTGTTCTAGTGTGCAAATGGCAAAAGCAGGTGAGTTAACCACTGTATGTATTTAATATAATAACATTGCTGGCTATATGAACCTTCTTTTTAAACGTCTGGAGGATTCACATACTTTTTTGATAGCTTTGTTTACTATTTTTAAGGACGAGGCTTTGACTTGAGAAAGTGGTACAGGAGAAATACAAGTCTAATTACAATACATTTTCACATTTACTTTACATTCAGAGTAATCTTGATATCTGACAAGCTTTTAATTAATTTAATCAACTAAGAGAGTTCCTTAGTAAGCAGAACAAAATCCCCCTTTTTTTACCACCCACTGCATTCTATGACTTAGAATTTAAAAGAATTGGATAAATGGAGCAATGCCCGCTATATGTAGGCAGTGGGAGAAAGTCTTCCATTTTTTTTTTCAAGGAAATAGGAACTACTCTTTTTGAAAGATTTAACATTTTTTACTAGTCAGTCTCCCAAGTTATCTGCAAAAAGTGTCCTTTATATACAGGTTCCTATTATTTTAATCTCACTGAAAAATTCATAGGTGAGAAATGAGCTTATATTTTATCTATGTTTTTAGGTAGCACCCACTTAAAACCATGCAAATAAAAATAATACCTACCAGTTCAGAGCTCTTCTGCTGATAGTTAGGGATATTTTCCTTAACTTTCCACTTGATTGTGTCCAGAATTGTCTCTCTTGTAGTATGAATCTGCAGAAAAATTCAAAATTCAGATTTTTTTTTGTAACAAGTGTAAATAAACACTGAGAGATTTCTTTTGACATCAAAGGTCCTTATTTAAGCATTAATTTGAAAAAAAATGTATAAAATAATTTATTAAGGGTTAGACTAGATCCAGTAAAGGTTCTACTATTCAAAAAGTTGCCCATGAATAATACGCTTTTCTGATTAACTGTTGCAAAGTCTAGCAGATGCCTTTAAGAATACTAAAATAAAGCACTGCTCTTTAAACTCAGGTTTTTGTTTCATTTAAAGACATGTTTCTTCTGTGCTTTTTTTCTGTATTCTCCAATAGTTTCAATAATACTTGTTTGTATTGGTGGAGAGTGAGCAAATTCTAGCCGCTAGAAGTTACATAGAGTATTTCATCTTTGGGAATTCACTGGTCCATGAAGCTAGGTCACCTGTCTCGAAGGTTCAAAAGTGTAGCCCACGGCAGCTGCGGGACAGGGAAAGAAGGGCACAGGTTGGTGTTGGTGTTGGATGGGATACTAGCAATGGTTTGTCTGTTTGAACGAGATGTGACCAGGAGCTCAGGTGAGGTGCAAGAACAGGTGAAGGAAGGCTACTGGGAGGAAGACCTGAGTGAAACTGAACTCAGCCCTGCCACGTGCTGAGGAATGAAACTCGTTTTTGGAAGATAATCCAAGGATGTAACAGAAGAGAAAGGGAAGGAAAATGGGATTGTTTGGACACTGGAAGGCATTTTTTTTTTTTTTTGTTATTTGCTGGTAGCGACTCATTAATATACACACACACAGTTGTTCCAAACTGAATTGTATTTTATATTTGCCTGCTGTTTCTGGAAGTTACTGCCAAGAGTGCAAACCACATAATGTATTTCTGGTATTAAACCATCTATTACTGATGGATAATGATAGAGTAGAGGGAAGAAGGCACCAGTTAGTCTGAGTTAGCTCGTGTTCTGGATAACTCTTTCTTGAACTCTTAGCTTCTTTTACCAGGCTATGTTGATTTCCCACTGCTTTTTGGACATGATGAATTGTCTCCTCTTCCATATCAGTGTCAGGTAATCTCAAGTACTCCCATGATAGTCTTCCTCATACTCTTTCAGGTAATGTGCCATTGGATCGCTTTTCTATTAGCTATCATTACAAGATAAGAAATATCATAATGGCTGTAATAACATCTCTTAACAAAAGAAGCATTCTGGCATTTTTTTAAAACTACAGTTGCCCTGTGTTCTCACTGAGATTTTATGTATTTTTGCTTTTTAACATTACAGGTGCTAGAGTTTGGATCTGTAGAGGCTTTCTGATTTAAGCTGCCAATTTTTGATAATGAAGCATGGGATTTATAAGATCAGAAAGGGCTAATCTGTTGAGAAATTTGCTGTAATTACTGAACAGTTACTGATGAAGCCATGGGAGAGCAATAACACCACAATCCTGTTTTACTAATTGTTGGTTAAAACAATATGACTCTACTAGGAAAGCCTCTGTGAAGTGCTGCGTATACATACGCACCTTACAAAATCATCTAGTGATGTAATATATGGGAAAGGATGTTGATTGATGGATCAACAAAAAAAATCTTTTCCTGATTTTCGGTATAGTACTATTAGATGCTTTATGGTCCTTTTTTGTCTTCAGTCAGAGGAGTCATTTCAGCCTGTTTTTTGACCCATTAATAAAGCCATGTAACATTACTGCTATTGGCTTTTTTCATAGTCATTACACTCCTCTGAAGTCTCTGTAGCCATTGTCTGCTTTGTTTCTTTGTTTTGGGGTTTTCTCACTAGGGATAGGTTTTTAAGTTGGCAGAAGGTATCAGATACAGTTCCCACCACCAGAGAGCTATGTGCGTTTGCATGGGGCATATGTCAGCGGTGCAAGGTCTGCTGCGTGCTTGCCTGGGGAAGGCGCAGCTTCCTGGGGGAGGTGTTCATACTGCGTGTTCCTGTCCGAGGAACCTGGCTACAGTAGGTGTGCAGCATAAGTGGGTTGTGACCGTTCCTCCTCCTTGCCTTTCCGCAGCCTGTGCTGGCACACTGCACGTGCATGTTACTTACAAGGTGCGAGTAAATTTTTGAGACCCTTTTCACATGTGGTCATGGAAGGAAGCAGTGCCACAGAGCAAGGAACAGGGCAAGGCCTCTACGGACCCCGGTGGGTGCTGTGGGGGGCTCCAGGACTGCAGAAAGCTCCTTTCACCCTTCTGTGTGCGTGTAGAGGTGCACGCGGTCTTGCCCCATGGGACAGATACATTATGTATTTGAAAGAATTTCTGGGAGCTTTGGTGCTCTCCTGAGTGTGCGTGGGTCATTGGGAACAGGCTTACTGGCTTTCTTGGAAGGGACAAAGGTCAGTTTAACATTCTTAGGTGTACTATGTAATGCAAGCTGTTGGCAGATTTGGAAGATATCCTCGAAGTTTTTGTCAAGGAAGAAGGCCTTTTTTCAAAAGAAAGCTTTGGATGCAGACTGGGAAGTAGAGTATTTGCCTAGAAATGTCTGAAATGTGTTTGTTTTGAAAGCAACCATTAGATTAGGTGTAAACTGTGATCCTGATTTATACTCCTTGGGGCAGGGGAAGATGGAACGTGTTACTTGATTATCAGAGTGCAGGTTTTCCCCAGGCTGCTCACATACACTATCAAGCTGATGGCATTGTATCTCTGAATCTTTTCATTGGCTTCAAAAGGTCTCAAATTAGAAAAGAACAAACCAGACACCCCCACTCCTCCCAAAATAAACCACAGTTATGAAACTGTCCTTAACACCTTTGCTGAGTGAAGCACAAACAGGTCACACTTACCAACCTACTGTTTTCGGCAAAACCCTGTTTGTCTGTGTATGGACTCTTCTGAGAGATTTTTCACCATTGCCCACGTAATCTTTAGCTGACCTTCAAAGAACTGATGAGACTGGGAATAGTAAATCAGATTACTGCCTGTTTCAAATTTGGGATTACTTGTGTTTGTGCATATGACATTGAACAACTATCAGGGACAAAACAGTTTTTTGCTTTTCTCAGGTCAGTGCTGGGTTTACAGCAAGAAGTCAGGAAAGGGGCGCGACTGTTTCATAAGTTGAGAAAATCTTCAGAGCACCTTCATTTAAATGTCAGTGAGAGATTTAGGCCTACTGTCAGGGAACGATAGAAAAACTTTCCGTATCAGTGTCAGAAGATAAATGGCATATTTTCTTTGTTATTTTGCATTCCACTGGTTTTGCTGTATTGTCTTAACATTTTAGCTATAAAATTGGTAATATTTTTATGTTACTTTTGATACTGATAAAGGCATGCCATGAATAATGAGTAAGAACAAAATTATTAGCTGTCTTTTAAGTCGGGTAACACATTTAGGTGTCAGTCACTCAGGTGCAGCCGTTGTAGTGGGCCAAAGACCAAGGAGAAAAGGAGGAGATTAAGCAGTTTTTTCTGACTTTCTTTTCAATTTCTAGAGTTTTGCTTTATGATGGAAAGTAGACTTGCAACCCTGTGGTTTAAAGCCATGAAGCTAAGAAATCAATTTGGCAGTTCACAGTATTGACGCTACGATAAAATGAAAGTGAGGGAAGAGGGAGTGTTCTTTGGAAGGAAACATAAAAAGAAAATAGGCAGCCTACTTAGGAAAACTTAGAAGCAGATGAAGTAATGAGAATCTGAACAAACCCGTAAGCGGTGGGGCTTCTGTACACCTAGAGAGACTTCAGCACACATTTGCTGTGGATGCTCTTCTGAGAATTGCTATGGTGAAATGGCTCTTGTGGACTTCTTTTAATGCAGCTACTGCTGCTACCTGCACTCCTTGCATGCTTTGGGCAGTAATTTTCTTTGCTTTGAGAAACATATGGATAATTTCGTTCTGGTTTTAAAGTAAATACAGGGTGGGTTATTTGCTTCAGAGGGAATGGAAGTGATATGCCTTTCCTTCAAATGACCATGACTTTTTTGAGGTGCTTAAGGTGAATTAGCCATATACAGTGTCTTGAAAGATAGCCGCATTTATTAAAGTGGCTGCTATCAATCCAGAGTGAGTAATAATCTAAAAAAGAAAGTCTGAAGTTTCATGTTTTTCTCTTACCCTAGTGTTTCCCCTTGTCCTTCTTAATTCAGTGGAGTAACCAAGATACCTGTCTGGGACGTCAATCTTTCTTAACAGTACACTTTGTATTCACTGTAGAATTGATTCACAACTATATGCTGTAAAAGATGTTTAAAAACCTCGAGACTAATGTGGAAATTACATAACTGTGGTGAAAACTTCAAAAGAAAGCTTGGGTGGTGGTGGTGGTGTCCCTCTCTGCTGTGTTTAGGTACGTGTTTGGGCTGGTTCTTTATCCATGTGTTCTTGCATATCCTTCATAATTGTACTCTCAGTAACTTGTTCATCAGGAACTTCTAAAAAAGTATGCAATCTCACGGTGGGAGCATATCTTTTTTGGGGGTTGTTTTTCCTAGTTTTCTTGTTGTTCTGGGGTGTGGTTCGAGCTAAAATGAAATTTAGGTTGGTCTTTCCTTTTTTGACTTGCCAAAGTGTTTGTTCTGTTAGCGTTGCTCTGCTCCCTGTAAATCAGACATTCTTCTTGGGCTGCGTCAGGTTACTAATGACATGATTAATGCAGGAAGGGTAGAGAAGGGTGACGTAGTGGCTCATGCAAAGTTTACCTGAGAATTATCTGTAGCTTTCTACTGTTTAGTGTCTGTATGAGTCATGGCCTGAAGCCTTGCCATTCCCTGTTCCTCAGCTGGGCAAGATCACACTTACCTCATTCTATGTATGCATTTCTCCCTTTCCTGCCAGATCTGATTAGAAACACTTTTGTTTTAAACTCTTATGTTTATGAAACATTAAATAGGCTTTTTACAGATAGCTGACCCTAATGCTAAGTGAAAAGTGCCATTAGATATCTGTGGTCCAGGCAGCTTTAGAGACTTTTGCTGTCCTTATGTGAATTCTGATTTTTATCAACTAAAGTCTGTTTCACATTCATAGGTTTAGCAATGATAGTGTTACAACATCAGTAAGCTTTGCAACAGGACGGTGAGTCAGTAGCTGTCTGTCAGTAAAGCCTCTGGTTTCTTCTGTTGTATATGCACAGAGATAAGCTTGTGAAGTACAAATGGCGAGTTTGCAATGCTGTCTTCAGCTTTTGAAACTTCTTGGGGCTGCAGGTACAACTGTTCCCATCAAATTTGGTCCACATATTGATTCCTTAATGGAATAGCTGGCGAGTTGATCTTGCTGTTCAAGAAAACATGAGCATGTTCGCCAATATACTTTGAAGCCTTGGTCATTCCCTTATTGTGGGCTGGCTGACTGGACCTCTTCTGTATCTGAAGACCAGTATTTGTTCTACTATTTGTGTATGTATGTCCTTCACCTACAAGTTCCTCGTAGAGTGTCTATTGATGTTCCACTGAACTTGCTAGGAAGCGTGCTGTCAAATGCTCTCAAGTCTCTCTTAGGAGACTGGAGTGAAGACAATGTAGAATTTGTGAGAAACAGTGATTATTTTTTCAGGATTCCTTTGTTTTCTCTGTAAAACTGTCACAAAGTCTCTGGCATCCTTCAGATCTTCAGCTTTCCTCAACTAAAACTTCAGCTTTCCTTCTGTTCTGTGTGTGTGTTGCTCAGTCTGAATTATCTTGTGCAAAAGGTGCTTAATGTTTTACAGTAGAAGGCTATGCTGAAAACAAGCTATCATTTTCCAACCAGCTCATATCTCTCAACCTGCCAAAGTCTATATTGGGAACACTATGTGTGGGAAAAACTCCTAAAATGATAGACAGAAAAATGTCTTGTGGGAAACCTAAAATGCCATGAGACTCATTGTGTTAATAAAGAACGTTTTTATGAGTACAGCATCACCCCCCTTTACTTTTTGACATTTTCAAAAATGAAAGCTTGAGAGCATAACATTTGTATAGAATGCAAACAGCCTTGTTACTTAGATTAAGTGACATTTCTTGGAAATAACATTCCCTTAAGTAAAAAGAATGGTCAAAGTGAATAATTAGCCAGGAAAAACCAAAGCAAAACACCCCAGGTTATTTCAGTAAGGCCATACCTCTTGCCTACTTCTAATACAGGTCATACTGATGCCTGAGAAAAATATTTATATGCACTTTCTGATTACATTTTTCAAATGTATCTTAAAAGAAAACAAACTCATCCTATGACCTTCTAGTCTCAAAAGGTGCACCAAATGAGTAAATCCTTAATGTAAACATACCATTAAAAAAAAATCTTAGGGGATAAAAAAAGTTCTCTAATGCAACATGCAGCACATTTTGCGTACATTGCAGTATATGCTAATGAAGTTAATGATTATAATTGCACAAATGCCTGAATGGGGGTGGCAAAAGTTCATGTCCAGCTTAATGTTGTCTTTCACTATGCTGCTTTTAAAAGAACTGCTTACGTTACAGTAATGTAGATTTTATTCAGTGAGTCAGTGTTTAAGCAAAAATCAGGCATGTTGTTTGACACGTGCCTTTATGTAAGCTGTTTATCTTGAAGCTGTCTTTCAGCTTGAGCAGTGAAATGGTATTTCTGGCTAAATAGCCAGCACTTTGGCTGTAGAACTGGTTTTTTGCTTTTTGTCTAAACCTTTCTTCTTTAGTGCCTTCAATTAGGAAATGAATCAAACGAAGTTTAAAGGTTTCTTTTTCAAAACTGAAAAGGCACTGAATGAAGTAGAAAAAAGAAACTGGCTTTCAACAGCTTCTATAAATCCTGTACCTTTGCTTCTCCTCAGGTTTATGAGGCAGGATATTGCCTGCCCTCTAGTTCATGTCAAGTCGTAGCTGCTTCTCATTGCTGAAAGCAGCAAAGAGTCTGCGGAGATTGTGAGGGCTCCGTCCGGCTCCTCGGCTCCATCAGGCTCCGGAGTCCAGGGGCAGCTCAGGAAGGGCCCAGGAGGCAGGACAGAGGTGTCAGCAGCAGTGTCAGGGCTCAGATGGCTCTGTAACAAGTGTACAGAGCCAGAACAGCTGAGTTAAATGGCCAGAACTCCAGTTCAGAGTCTTGCTTATCAGGCTACCCAAGTCTAGATTTACCTAAGGATTAATGCGACTTTTGTGCGTGCTTTTCTTTGGTTGGTGTTTGTGGTGTGTTGTCAGTCCTCAGGCAGCTTCTTCAATAGCGCTGCAGGTTACCGTTGGTGTCTGTGTGCAGCTACCTAGTGCTTTATGTAGTCATCTGAGTATTTCAGTAGGTTTTATCTTGTATTTGGCCAAAGATCACCATGCATACGGGAATGCAAAAGGCTAATGTTAGTCCTACACGTTCAGAAAAAGCCCTGCAAAATCTCCAAAACAGTGAAGGTTTAGTATTTTATTTTTGCTGTGTATGCCTTTCTTCCTGTGACCTTTTCTGGTATAAAAGACACCTAGGTACATTAGTTGTACCAGGACCATAGGAAGACTACAGCAAACTCTTTAAAGCTGGGTGTTGACATCTTATCTTCCAGGAAGAGTGCACAGAAATACTTCTTTGAATCTCCTTTCAGATTTTGTTTGTTCTTGGTATCCATTCATGACTTGAGCGATCTCTCATTACAAGATACGAGAAGGGTATGGGGAATTTCAGGGTTTGGTTGTTTTTTTTTTTAAAAAAAAATTGAACAAGTGGGATTTAAGAAAATTATGATCTTGTGGGGTAGGCATGATGCTCAGAGGCTGTGCTGTGAAGGTGTCTCATGCCAGGGAGAGATGATTCATGGCTGTGATGCCCGAAGAGCAGCGTGCAGTCTGCCCCGAGCCTGCCTTTCTGGCTCCCGCTGGCTTTTGAGAAGGGCTCAGACACCGGCTTTGCCTTGGGATTTCTTGCTGTTCTTTGAGAATGCCTCTGTCAGGTCTTTCGCAGAAGCAAAGTTTTTGTTCTTGGTTTGTTGGTGGTCTGCCCCTGGCAGGGTTGTTGGTGCCCTTTGAGCTTTCTGGCTTGCTGCTGGGCTGCCTGGGGAGCTCAGCTAGGCAGGTAGCTACTGCATGATGCGGGACGTTTCTGGATGCACTGTTGCCCTTTGGTTTAGCATGAGGAAAGTGTGTAATTGAACCATCAGTGATCTTCCTTCATTCCTGCTCTAAGTTTCCTCCTGGGATTGGCTTTTTTTTCTTATTTTTAGATAGGCCTGACTTTCCCTCATCTCCCATGATTGCTGCTCCCATCATTTTTCCATTTGAGAAGGTGTTTCCACAGATAATCTCTTAAGCTTCCTGAGTGCAACTGTGACATTCTCAATTTGTACATGTTATTTTCTGCCATTTGTCTAGCTGTGGAAATTTCCATTTCCCAAATCTCTTTAGGAGAGATAGGAAAAAACTCACTTTGCGAGGGTGATGAAGCACAGGTAGTATATTTGTGTTCAGATCTCCATAACAAATATTTTCCATTTCTAACTTTACTAAAATCTCCTTGTAGCTAAGTACTGGAATTTGCGACTGTGAATCTGTTCTAGCATTGTGTAAATGTTTTTCTCTTGTAGTGATCTTCCTAAATGCATGTAAAAGATAACGGGAAGTCACAAAACGTAACACTGCTATAGAGTTAAGAAGCTAGTTTGGAGAGCAAATTCTTTTTGTTAGTTAAATGCCACTTCATAACAATGAAATTAATATATTTAGAAGTACTGGATCTGGTATTTCCGTCATTGGCTTGTTCTTCTAGAGGACTTTTACCTGTCTGTCTGACAGGCATTCCTAGTGATGGGGATGGAGCAGCTGAGAAACAGATTTTGATGATAATACGTTTCAATAAACTTAATTGGAGTGGCTTCCCAGGTAGAAGAAAAAGATCTTAATGTGAGCTGGTAGACCTACTGAGGGTTTTTTTCAAATCCCCGTAGGACACAAATTCATAGGAAGGCAAACCATGTTTGTTCCACTGTTTGTAAAGCTACTTGCTCTATTCTGTGTTGGTTTTTTAAAGTCAAATTATGGTTGCCTTTGCTGAACTTTTGTTGTGTTGCTAGCTTTACTGTGTATGTTGCAGTTGCCAAAATACTAGGAACCACGAAGGGCACCAGTGTAATAAACAAGAACAAATAAGGACAGACTGAAACACTGTTACTTGCAGAGATAGTTGAAATCTAAAAATTGTTTCTGTTTTTAGTGTTTATTTTAGTTACAGCTTTCTTACACCCCTGTGACCTTTTCTCCCACTGGAGTATTGGTGAACACAAGAGGATTACCACTCACTTGCAACTATTTAAGAACTGCAAGCAGTAAAAGGAAGCAAAAATTAATAATTAAGATTTGAGAAGGAGGTTTTATGTAAAAAGTAATGAATCTAAAAATCAGGCTGGTTTTCAATTTTGTATGCGTGTTTCATGAACAATTTTGAAATTGTCATCTTCTGATCAAAAAAGTTCAAGTTTCTGATTTTTCACTTTTTCTCATTTCTAATTCCCATTTAATGAAATGATCACCAGGATGCTTACTGTAACTGTAGTTACTAATATATGACAAGGGTTGGGCATCAAAAACTATGACTATAAAAGCAATTTAGCCTGCTAGATATTCTTCAAACTCCTCCTGATTATGTGTAAGTGCCAGCAGTATGAAATTATATTCAGTTTGAATTCAAGTCCTGTATTTAAATGTTACTGAATTTCTGTGGTCCAGCCTCCTCCTTGAAACCTTGAAGGTGACCTGTTTGGAGTCTGTGTGTGCGTGATCCTTACTATGGAATTGCTCCAGTTTTCTTTAGAGACCTGTCACTTCTGGCAAACTCTTTTTATATTCCCTTGTTCCACTGCTTTAATGCAGGTTTCCCTGTGGTAAAACAGCTTCCTTTATTACTTGTTTGTTTATATTGGTGGTTTCCTTCTTAAGGTTAATTATTGTTTCAAAGAAATTGCAATTTCCTGTTCTGGTGTTGCTTATTTTCTTCAGGTTTCTTCCATGGCTGTCATGATGTCTGTAAAATATTGTTTGGGAATTTCTTTGGTTTTTGAAGGTGCAATGCTCTAAGGGATGATTCTTAATCTTACTTTCCTCTCTCTTTTCTTTCAATTTAGGTAAGAACAACTTTTGTGGTGACTTTTTTTGCTTTTGAAGAACTTCTCCTTTGGTAAAAGTATTAATCTCTTTTTCTGTCTTCCTTAAAAAATGGTGGTGGGTTTTGCCTCTGCATCTAAGGGAGGTGGGGGAATCCTTGGCCAGGGCTAGTGCTGTGCCCTGTTAAATATTCTGATACGGTTGCTGGAAGAGAATTTGAAAATTTCAAGTAGGTGTTTGGGTTTTTCAGTGATTTTTCTATGTGCAGGATGATAGTACAAATGCACAAGGAAGTTATTAACTGTCACCTGCAGTAGTTTGAAGAAATGTGAAATAAGTTTTCTTTTAATGAAGCAGTGCACTACTTCACGTTTCCTGTGGAATATCTGTGCGCTCAAAGGCCCTGCTCAAGTATACACAGAAGCTAACGTAGTAGTAAGTTCTTTATCTGTCTGTACCCAGGAAGAATTCAAAGCTAGATAGCAAAAATTAGGTAAGTTAAACACATGCTGTAAATTAAGTGATGATTCAACAGAATACTTGGCACCAGTTGCAATATTCCAGTTCGCAGGATTCCAGAGTTGTTCAGTTTTAAAAAAAAACAAAGTCTGATATGTCTTTACTGTCTAATAATGATGCGGGGGCTATACTGTACTGTGCTTTCGCCTCCACAGCTATTACTAACTGCAGATTTGGAAGTTTCTGGTTAAAAGTCTGCAATCCCATGGAAAAAGGTCTTTCATTTAGCAGACTTAGAGACAACTTCTGATTATAAGAGAATTGGTATATTGTGGAGAGTAATGCAACTATAAATATGACTTCCTGTGCATTAGGCATGTTTGCCAGTTGCTGGAAGCTTGAAAAAGGAGATCTTGTCTGGTTACAATTCACAATCAACCTATGGAAAGGAGTTGAGAACAGCAGTCCGTTTCTTTTATGAGGGACACTCTTGGTTCATAGCATTGCAATTCTGCTTTTTTGTTCTTTTTTCCTATACGTATACAGTTTTAATTAATCAGTGAGAGGCCCAGGCATGAGGTAATGCTGAAAATCAACAATTCGAATCCTTAATAGAGAATTAATGGAAACAGAGGTATTACTATCTCCTTGGTCAAAGTAGTATGTCATTTGGACAGCATCTAAAGGCAGGCTGTGTACATAATACTCCTTTGGGTTTTGTCTGTTTTTAGAACACTAAAACTAAACCAATAAACAGTGTAATTCATACTGGGTAATACTCCTGATCTTTAAAAGTCTCTGTTGTCTGTATTGTCACAACTTAGTCAGAAAGACCCTCTGTAGCCATCTAGTATGATCCTTTGTGTAATGTAAGGCAAAAAATCTCTCGCTTATTATTCAAAAGATTTTACGTAGGTTTCAGCCTCTAATATAAAGTCAATGCAAGTTGTGTGGATTTTAATTTTCTCAAGTCTTACGTATGCTTCTTCCTTGCCATTGCACCTGAAAGGCAATTAGTGATGTTCTCAAATGATTTCTGGAGTATGAGATGCTTTTTTCCAAGAGACAAAGCTTGTAATTGCCCAGAAGTGCATGCACAGTGTTCATCCTCATCTTGACTGTTCCCCACACAACTAGCTCCCAGGTGGCAATGAGGAAGAGGTGAGAGACAGTGTGATGAGGAGGGCTGGGTAGAGAGGCTGTCATACCGGTGGCATGAGGAGTAAGCAAAAGGTACAAAAAAGCTGGCATCAGTGAGTCACTGCTTCAGAGAGGTAAGAAAATACTGACCTAGGATTTAAAGGTTAGGATTCCTCCAGCTACTCTCTACCTGTTTGTCTTGGCTATGTTCTTGAGTTTGGGGTGACCAGACTTTGAAGAGATTTGAGCCCTTAGGTAGCGGTTCTCAGTTGACAGGAGAAACCTGGGAGGAGGAAAGGGGGAGGAAGCACATGTTCTGTCTCCTCCTCATGCAGTCTTTCTCCCACATACTGTTGGTTAAAGACTTATCACGTTTGAGAGTTTGAGGCTGAGCAAATCTTTAATTACCAGTCAAAAGCATTATATTAGTTACCCTCCTCTGTAGGCTCTTCCTGATTCTGCCCAAATTGCCATGCGGAGTTATGTACTCCACAGAGGACCAGAAACCCGGACTGTGGCACCTGCTCTCAACCACAACAGGAGAGGGAATTTCGCATCAATGTGCTGTGCATGGGCATGTACCACACACAGAACACAAGCCTGGGCCGCATGGATGGCCTCAATACAGTGCAATTTTATTGGGTTTTTTTTCTTCTTCTTTCTGAATAGAAAGTAGCTTGGGGGCAGGGAGGAAAGAAGAATTCACTGTGAAAAAAATGTGGATTTCACTTCTTTTAGATCAGCTTTTGTTCTGATTTTATAGTCACTTTATATCATTCACTTAAGAAAATATAGTCCTACATCTTGAGTACAGGTAGAAACACTGCCGCCTTGCATCTGAGTTCCGTCCTATGACTTGAGAGACATGTTCCTACAAACAATCTCTCTTTTCTGAAAGTTTTCATTGTCAGAAGGCTCATTATCTGGGGAAAAAAATGAAACATGAAGTCCAGATTACTTATTTTGAAATATAAATTTACCTATAAATAATCTGGGTAGGATTTTGTTTGTTTTACCTGTCTTTGACTTTTTTATATCCTTCCCTGAGTTTTTCTCTTGCCTTTTTTTTTTTTTTTTAAAAAAAAAAAAAGTTAAATATAGGTACAGGTTACATCATTTGATGTCTAGTACTTATAATTTCTACAAGGATGCTAGTTTACTGCCAAAACATGACTCAAAAGATCAATAGCAAACAATCTGTACATGTTTACACAAGAGAACTGAAGTATTTCATTCTGTAAGCATTGTGCCTTTAAAAGCACACATTGCAAAAATAGATACTTCTTTGGGAAGGCTGCTTTCTTAATTTTCACTGTTGCTTTCAGAAGTATGTCCAATAGTTACAGGGTGGTGGCTTTTTCCTGAGCAATCTGTTGCCGCACACTGAGAATGTAAGGGGATTGAAATGGCTGTAGCTCCAAATGCTTGCAGTTACCAGAGGTCAGACATAATGTTTCTGTCCCCAAAGACAGTATTAAATGTAATAAAAGAAGAAAATCTTAATTTACAGGTTTGATGCATTTTTATGGTAACAAAGAATTCAAATGGGGGTCTGAAAGGTGCATTCCTGCTTAAGGATATGGTGATCATGGTGGCTGTGGTTGAGGGAGGTGCATTTGCCATCTTACATGCACTGCATGATGATGTTGTGCAGTGCATATAATATTTAACGTGCCTTGATTCCTTTAAAACCCTCTGGATTATTTTATCTAAAATCTGTGTATTAAGAAGTGTGCGATACTTTCTCCATATCTGGTGCTTGGTGAACATTTATAGAAGAAAATTAATTGGACAACTTAATACTTCACTAATAGACATAGCTCTCACTTTTGTATAGTCCTTTTTTTGTTGACAGTGTCAAAGGTTTTACTCCTCAGTCATTGTCTTCACAGTTCTTCTAATCCTCTGTATGTTGGTCCATTTAGCAAGTCATATGTCAGAAGGGAAAAGGGAGGAGGGCTGCTTACTTTCCCTTCTTTTTTAAATCTGAGATTAAAAAGTTGCATACAAATCTCTCAAGCTCTAGGAGGAAAAATGTGCCATTTAAGAGTGAATCCTGTTGCTTTTGTTCAGTTCACACTTTTTATTAAACTTTTTGGCTCTTGATTTGACCTTATCTACCCACTAACTGATAGTCAATGGCTCCAAAGCATTTCCAGCAATTCCAGAGGCATCCTGACCATCTACAGATAGTAATGTTTGATAGAACTGGGTTTTTTCAGGCTCTAAATGTTTGAGCATGTCATAGCTTTTAGATTTGAGAAAAAGCATACATTTTAGAAAAACAACTGAGAAGAGAAAAATAGAAATTGGAAAATCAAAAATTGGGGTAGGTAGGAAAGAAGGGCAACTCAGGTAGTCGGGGCTTTCAGCTCTGGGTTTGTTGCAGAGTGTTCCTTAGACTTGGCACTCATCTGATGAGATTGTGAGAACAACCTTCATTATTCTTAGCAGTTTACCCACCACAAAGTTTTGTTCTCCTTTTACAGAGGACTTGTCAAAATGCTATGACAACTAGGCTGGTTTTAGACAAACAGACCCTGGCTCTGTAAAGACAGCAAGTCTGCAAGTCAAACGTGGAGGGCAGCCATTGGCACTGGAAGAACTAAGAAACCACAGATTGTTTTCTTATTAGATGAAGAGCTTAAAGCAACGTAAAGTTAATTGAAGAATTCCTTGAAAGTGAAGTCAGCCTAAAATAAAAGCTTAGGGTTCTATAATTTACTAAATGTGAAAGCTTTGTAAGCAGTAGTGAACATAAAAGTTTGAAAAGAACATATTTTAGTAAACAGATCTGTCTTCTGTTATGCATTGTCCTGTTTTAATTATTTGCCCAGATAATGTAGATTTGCAGTAGGATCTCTAATTAGGCATGGTTTGATTTATTGAGCTGGCCTCATATAAACCGTGATGTCATGCTGTACTGCTCAAAATTACAGCTCTGCTCTTGCAGTTTAAAGACAATTATTTTTAACTTTGGAATGTTTCAGTTTTGTGCATCTTGGCTTTTGGCTTTGTGAGCTTAAGATGTTCTGTGCTCCCCTCCTCCTCCCTTGCCCAGATCAAAGCAGCTTGCTATAATGTAACCAGAACAAAAAAATATTGAAACGGACTTCTGGACACTCTTCTTATATACTAACAACATTTAAACCCAAGAAAGGCAAGAATATTCACGCTTGCTGTCAGGGATATATGTACATAGGTACAGTATGTATTGAACTATGTTTTCCCAGGTGTCCAGATGCTGATGCCTTTCCAGAGCAGGAATGCTTCATTTATGTTTCTAAAGGTCTTAGTTTTCTTTCGATGCTGTAACTGAAGAAAAAGAAAAAAGGGGAAAAGGAGGGGGGAGTGGAGAGAGAGAGAGGCAGTATCTGCAGTGCCTGTTACTGCAGGTAATAATTATTTACTAAGAAAAGGAATTCTCACGCACATGAGTTTTTATTCATATGTATTGCATTTTCTGCTCATTTCCCATTTTAATAGGAAAATTTGCCTTTAGTTAAACCCAGGTCTGTTCCAAACTCAAAGGGAAGGCTTTTCACAGGAGGGTTTCTGCATTTCTGTGCAGAGGAGGTCTCACTTCTGCAGAAGTGAGCAGCAGCCCTTCCTGCCAGCGGCCTTGACCTGGACTTATGGGCAAAGGGACAAGAGACAGCAGAGTGTGGAGGAAGGGAGAACTGAAAGTTAGGTCAGAGTAGAGTCTCTGCTGCCAGCCTCTTCTAGCATGTTAGGAAGAGACCAGGCATTTCAGGGCAGGGGAAGTCTTTCTGTGGAGGTGTCAAGACTACTTTAGGCTAGGACAGAGCCTGACAGCAAACTGGGAGAACAGGAATAAAGTTATGGAGGTGTCACGCTTTATACTGGAGGCATTTAATTACCCATAGATGTCAAAAGGTGGGAATTGTGTTTGGGAGGCAGTAGCCGTGGCAGCAAAGGGCAGACTCCATTTTCTAACAGAGCAATAAGTAGAATTTCTGAGTGGGAGGGGAAGGTGAAAATGTTTTCCTGTGGATTTTGGAGGGAAGACATGGTGAGCTGCCCTTGGTAATGATTGCAGTGTTTCTGGCTCCTGTAGGTTGAGAACAATGCACACTGAGTCATTGCAAAGCTATACTTCTCATGAGGAACCTTGATTACCTAGCAGCTGACTCAGTTTCTGTGCTATAAACTGTGTATATAAACTAGATTACAGCTTAAAAGACTCATAAAAAGCCATGGGGTTTCTTAGGGTTTTAATAAGGGTATTCTCAAATGAGTATCACGTTTTTAATATAATCAGTTTTTGACTAACATACTGGGTTTAGATGTGTAACTGCTTTTAGTCATCCTGTAACTAGTTTGAGTTTAGCTAATGAAGGTTGGAGAGAATGGTGCTTGGGGGAGAAAGGGGAAGGGAGTTCATACTCTTTGCTTTGGTGCCAGTGAACATAAATGGGTGGAAAGTATGTGCGAGATTGCTGACAAATGGTGTGTATAGTGGAAAGATTTGACGTCTGAGCTCAGTTTTAAAAAAATACATATTAATTTGCTTGTTTTGACCTGGCAAAGTTGCAACTGAAACCAAATTTAACTATTTAGAATAAGATTAAATCCTTAATCCTGTGAGAATTCAAGTTTCTGGTTTGCAGTCAGTAACAGAGGGCCTGTAATGTCTTGATTGTAACTTAATATCAATAGAAATTTAATCAGGTTTAACCTTCAGTGAGTTTCCATCTCTTGTTGACTGTAACCCTCTGAGAAGCTTTTCACAGTGGCTGAAATCTCTAAGAACAGCCAGCTTTTGGTGATGAGCAGACCACCTGTCTTGTTTTGAAATGAAAAGTGGTAGATTTCAGATACTTCCATGATGAGATGCTCATGTTTTGTCTTGTGTTAACAGCACATATATGTCTTTTGTAATATCAGTAACAAAATCTGAATATACAGTATTTTCTGGGATGGTAATGAGCAGTTAGTTGAGATGGATCTTGCCATGGCGTTTGAGTGGAGTGGCTATCGTGCACTCTGTGTGTGTCTGGGCACATGCATGCACATGCATTGGTTTTGTCCTAATTTTCTTAATGGATCTGGCAATATACTTGGTACAGAAACAGTCAGACCTTGAGGAACGTATGACTGACAGCAGTTTAATTCTTTTCTGTATACTAAATGACTGATGTAGGTTTAATTTTATTAATTTTTGGGGGGCAACTCTTTCTGACATTTATTTGCTGAAACTGATCTTGAAACTTAGAGGAACAGCTTGCCTCTGAGAAGCATAATAGCTTCTCCATCGCTTTTCATCTTGTCATTAAAACTGGATGTTCACCCATAAGCTGTCTTACAACTCTGAAGTTAATAGGTTTGAAATTACTCAGTGAGGATTTTTGGCCTGCCATGTATGATGTGAAGTGATGCTAATGGCCAGAACAAGATAACAGGGAGATGATGACTGTCATGAGAACATAAACAGGGAGATGGGACAGGAACATGCCTGCTGTGATACCTCTGGAATTGTCAGGAGGTCACCAGATGAAAAGTAATGGCGCTTTCCAGTTACAGTACTTCCAGTAGCTTCCTCTTCCTTTTGCTCTACTGTGTAAAGCTGTTTAGTGTCACATAAAAAATGCAGTCTCTCCAGTAACACGTGCCTGAAATTATTTTCATGATACTGATGCCAGAAAACAACTGGGATCACAGCGTACAGAAGTACTTGAACAAAGAGATGGAGGTGATCAAATCTGGTGTGCAGGGAGTCTCATGAATGTGAAGTCATGTGAAGGCTGAGAAGGCAGGTACGCATAGATTATCATCTGACTGCTGTTTCTTGGTTTGCTTACTTGAGCGTGGTTAGCAGAGAAGCCGTGATGCCACAGGCCAGGGCGCGGGCTGTGTGAAGGCTTAGCAGCCCAAGTGGCTGCACAGTTAAAAGGCAGGCTGCTGCAGCCGGCAGGGACTAAAGGTAGCGCAGCTTTGCTTGTGGTCTTTAACAAGACCACTAATGAGTGGCATAGTGGAAGGTGTTCTTTTCCTCAAATGCAGGTGCAGTTTTGCCCGAGTAAAACTTTGTCTCATTATTGGTTATATCTGGAATTCAGGAGGCAATGCTAAGGTGATTCACATTCATTAATTAAACCTCTAGCACCATCCTGGGAGGCAAGTTTAGAGAGGAGGGTATGGAGATGAGTAGCCTAAAGGTGCAGAGGGAATCTGCTTCAGAGCTGAAATTAAACTTTGGCTTGAGGCATCGTGCCTCTGGAAATTCCTAAGCTACTAGAATTTCATGTCAACACTGTCCAATTACAACACTGTAATTTAGAGTGATTTATAAATCTGTATCTGTGGTGGATAAAATTTGCATAAAGCACATCCATTAACAATAAAAGAACTGCTATTAAATAATTAAGTAATAAAAAGATCACACCATCTGTAACATGATTAAACTGTCTAAGAAAGGATATTGTTTCTTCATATCTGGCTTTTCCTGAGCACTCAGGAGCAGATGTATTGTTGGCCCAGTGTCCACCTAGCTCTGTATCTTGTCTCTAGCCATAGCTGTTAGCCACCAACAGATTACAGGAACAAGGCAAGCATACAGTCACACTGTTAATATTATTTTTTTTTTTTGCCACATCTTGTTTTCAGCAGTTCTGCTCAAATTCTGATCTGAAATCTGTTTTCAGCTTTGAATTTTGGAAATTCTGCATCGTTGTGGCAACATGTCCATAGTAATCTGTCTTGTCTTCTGAACAGTATGAGTAAGCACACCCAAGCCTCCTTCATATACATTTTATAGTCACAGTCTGCTAATGGTGTGTTGTGGTATGCGCTTGCATTTGAGAAGTTTCTTTTACAGCAGGGTAAGTTCATCTGTTCATCGTACCTAGAAGACTCCAGAAATGTGGTGAGTCCAGTTACTGTGTTTGTCTTTTATCCATTTTATAGAAGAATTAATGGTTATGGAAGCTACCCAAAGACCCTTTCCTGTAGGAATTTGAAGGGAAATAAGGAATGCCCTTATAAATGTGGGAGAAGTTACTATGCTTCGTGTTTTGTTCCCAGAGCTCTGTAGCTGCCTTCTTGCCATGGGCAGGCCTATCGTTTATGTTGGCATCATGACATGCTTGCAGTGAATGGCTTTTGCATTGATCAGAGGCCATCCCATCTGCTCAGTGATCTTTAAGAAAAGCCATTTATGGCTTTGTTTGTAGTTCTTCTGTGAGCATTGTTCCTTAAGAACAACAACATCGTAAAATGGCTTTATTTATTAAAAATTACAAAAACGAGTAATTAAAAATATTTTTATAAAATTTAAAAAGAGGAGTTGAGATATTTTAGTAGTATACTTTATTATGTATGGCTGCTTTTAAATGCTGATGGAACAAGGGAAATAAGAAAAACAAATTTCCTCTGGTTTTATTGTGTGGCACATGGGTCAAGCACCCAGCATGTTGTTCTCGGAAGACACAGTTTCACTTTTCCTAATGTGGACATGCAGTACTAAAGCTTGCTGGTTTATGACTGAGCGGTACTAAAATGCTGTTTATCGTTAGTCTTTTCACATCTGAATCATGTTATTTAATCCAGATTTTCTTTGAAACCACGGCCCGACATGCAGTATGGATGAATGCTTGGAGAAACCAATGGATGTTAGGCACAGTGATGCTTTTAATTGTTTAGACTAATCGTGCATTTCACACGTGGAGAGAAAATACTTACTGCTGTTTTCTGTCTACTTAGATTTACATGCTGAATGAAGGGTATATCTGATTTTTTTTTTCTTTAGAGGAAAAGGTAATTATGGGAAATATGGTAGGCTTTTGCGTTGCTTGTGCTACGCATTTGGAAACAATGTCTGTTGAGGTGATTTTATGCAGTGCCTTTGTAATCCGTGAATGTACTTCTTCCTTTGTTTTGTGTGATTCTTTCATGTGGAGGCAGGTGAGAAGAGGAGGACAAATAAGGGTAATGAAATGTGTATAGCTTTCCTTTATACTTCACAGTCCTATTTTCTTAGTTTTTATTGGCTTGTTTGCTTGGTTTAAAGCATAAGAATTAAAAGGAAGAATGACCTTCTGAAAATATAATCTCAGGTGGTTCCTTTAGTAAATTCTTCAAAACCTGAGTACCCCTACTTTATGTAGATGTTAAAGGCAAAATTACAACTTCTGTCTTTGCCTCTTATTTCCTGCACAGTGGCTAATCATATTCAAATTCTTTTCCACTATATGCTTGTCTTAGCTGGTGTTGTTCACAGCCATAATTGATTGCTGGCAGGTAACACTGGCCAGTGTATACTATAAAACAGAATTTTCTTTTATTAATAAGTTGTCATATGCTTACAGCTTGAGCCTCTGTACTAATGTTCTTCTTGTTCCTACTGATGCTTCTTCACTCTTGGAACTGATAAGATGGAGAAGAAGCTAACACAAACTGCTGCTACCTTCTCCATGGAGAGCAGTCATTTGCATGCAACAAGCATTTTGCTAGAAAGCAGTGGCATTTGGTTTCTTGGCATCTTAATCCAAATCTTGCCAACCTGACCAAGCAGGAGGAGAAAAAAAACTTGCTGAGTTCCTTTCAGATGGTGACATGCTCTCTTCCTGCAAATAAATGCCAACGTATCTCCATCTGTCAAACCAAGGGTGTTTGTGTGCTTCACTGCATCCTGACCTGACACAGGGTGGGGGGGATGTCCCTCTTGCATCTCACCCTTTTTTGAGAGGTGCTTCTTTTCCTTTTATCCCTTACTTTACAAAGGTGACTGAAACCTGAAGAAGGCCTTCTGGAAATTTGACTTTTAGCTATAGGAATTAGATCTAGTAATTGATAGCGCTGCTTTTCGAGAACCTGTCATGCCTGCAGTATATGAAGTATTTCAACAGCTTTCATATGGTCCTGTATGTGTGAACTTCTGATTTATTGTTTCTGTACCTAGTCTTTATCAAGTATAAGTAATGAAAAAATCAAAAAGCTATACCCAAGAAGCAGAAGCTTAATTTCTGTTTGAAACATGTGCCTAGTCATGATTGCAAAGGTTCATTTTTAATGTTTGGGTTTTTTTTGTTTGTTTTTTTTTTTAAACTCATGGCTAGATCATAGCATATGCTGTAATACTTTCCATTTGCAGAGCCCTCTGTTTGATGATTGCAAGCTGCTCTGTAAACATTTTTTAATCTCACAGTCATTTTTCAGAGTCTGGAGCCTTCTCTATTTTTGGTGGGAATGTGGCAAAGGGATTTGCTCGGCATCATCCAGTGTATCAGCTGGAACATAGTGGTAACATGGATCTCTACAATTTTTGCTTTTTTGATGTCTTGATTGTATTTTTCTCTGCATTACATAGACTGGTGTAGTACAACATACCTAAAAAATAACTAGAAAAAGTCTTTGGGCTGAGAGTAAAAAGTCTGGAGAACAACTTGAGAGACTCTGAAATAATTAATTCCTCATACATTTTAAGAATAATTATTATTGACAGTAATAGATTAACTGGACTACGGTAGCAGTCTTACAAAGGTACTTCCTTTTGGACTTATTTTAGATCATATACGGATACTGTATATTTGCTTATGTGTAACCTTAAGCTTAGGATAATTTTAAAATTCCAGAATAGGAAGAATTAGGAGGAGTTTTGTGTGGTCTGTTTTTTTTCCTCCTGATGGATAAAGAGTGATACTTTCACTGTTGCTACGTGTCATCAAACCCTGAATACAGCAGTGGTGATAGGCAGAGTGGGGGTTCAGTGACTGAACAACAGAAGATCATTTCAGTACTAGGTATGTAAGGAAGGCCTCGTGGAAGGATTTTAGTGTCCCTGATAAAAAGGTGAATTTAATGATGGCTTTTCTTCCCATCATTAATTCTTGTCATTTATGTGGACCATTATTTCTGTTTCTGTTTCAGTCCTTTTTTAAAAAAAAAATAATCTTCACTTCCAACAATACTTTTGGATAGATGATTTTAATCCCTATATCTTAAATAAGTGGAGAATTTCAGGTTATTCAATCATGTAATTACAAGGGGGGTTTCAAATTACTTTTTGAGGGTAGCATAACTCCTTAAGAAGTAGTTCTTGTAGGGTGTTGAGAATGTTTTACAAAGAGGAGTTAAATGAAACATTAGCTCAGAAGCCATGTCTCTGACGAGAGGAAAGGACAGTTTTCAGAGAGCAATTGTTAAGAAATCTGGGGTTTGGGGTTTTGGGGGTCTTGGCTTTGGTTGTAGTTTTTTTTTTAAAACTATAGACGTTTGAGGCTGATTTCTCATGGGTGTGCTTCATTGAGCAGCGAGCATCTACCATCCCCTCTTCTTAGTGTTTGGTAAGCAAGCAGGAAGCTGTTTACATTTGAGGTTAAGATACATTTTGACAACTCATCCCTTCCCTATTTATTTTTCTTTCTTGATAATACTAGTAGTATCTTAGTAGAAACACACCCTTCTTCCCTGTGTTCCCAAACCTTGCTCCTTGTCGGGGTCTGGCCATCCCCTGGCCCAGCTGCTCTGCTGGCTGCGTCCCGCTCAGGATCCCACACCGCGTTCCCCCTGCTCTCGGGGGGGAGATCCTTCCTCTCCCCCTGTCCACAAATCTCTGCTGTTAGTGGCTTTGATGCTGAGAAGAGTTGATGAGGGTGAAAACATTGTCAGCGTGAATTTATTTTACAGAAACCAGAGTTCTTTCTGACATGTTTCTGCTGTTGATTTCTGATCGCTCCCGCTGCCCTGTTTTCATGGATTGCTACCTAGGTTATATCAGGTCCTTGTATGTAACGTAACTGAATCGCTGGGAAGAGGAATGCATTTCTCTCCTGTTCCCTGTACCCAAACCCTTCTCATTTTCAATATCAGGGTCCTCTGGGCCAGCTACTTATCTCCTCTTCTGTGTAATTACAGACCTCGGATATTTTGGTGATTGTGTTGATAGTAGGGTACTTCCCTAGACATGCAACATTATTTATGAGGTGGATGGAAGTACTTAAAATGCTGTCTCACACAATCAATTGGAAAATACTGCCACTGTGTAAAAATGAGGCTGTGATATTTGCTGAATTTTCCCCTGACTGAGAGGAGATTGAGGAGAACATTTATTTCCTGATCCTTTTGCATAACCTGTTACTGAGTTTAGCATGTTACACTTACTGAGCTTTTCAGTTTCTAGTAAGAGATGTGACGCTTGGCAGACTTACAAATAATATACTAAGGTTTCTCCCAGGAGCAAACTATGTATGGTTCCAGTTACTAACACTAGTATTCAGTAAGGAAAAGAGCAGACGTGATAGTGGTTTGGGAGGCAGTAACATCTAGGAACATCTGGTGGAAGTTTCCCTAGCAGCTCAAGTAACTACACAGATGCTAAATGTTTTTTACCCGTATTCTGCCCAACTTTGCTTATGATGTTTGTATGTTCATCACTAGAATGGACACCCACCTCCCCCAGTATATGACTTGTATTTGAATCAGTGAAGCTGAAGAGAATGGTTTGGAGAGTTACATCAGTCAGTGTAATAACAAAGCTTTTGGCCATTTCTCATCTGCATCAGCTAATAGCTGTATGTAAGGGAGTCTGTACTACCTTGTATTAAAATCCTCTGTATTTCATCCTTGGTCCAGGCATTATTTTACTAACCTACAGCTGCCATTAATGTATGTGGCAACAGTTTCAGCTTGGCTGTTACCTGTTCTCAGAGCTCGAGCTGTTGGGTTTTTTTCTACATGGAAATTTGAAGATTTTTTAAAATTTTTTTTTTCCACATAAGAATGGGTTTGGCAGCTGTCAATTTGGTTGCTGAGACTGGAAAGGTGAAAAACAAATTAACTGACTATCTTCTTTCTCCTTCCTCCCACCAAAATGCTGTCTTTTTCCGGGAACTCAGCTGCGTTAAGGTTACAACAAGAATGGGGAATGTGATAATGCGTTGTTTTTCAGTAGCATCTTATCACAAGCATTTTTGGAAACCTTATCAGTCAGTCATCACACCTGCAACACATCACATTAACTCATTCTGTCACTGCAGCAGCGTGAGGACAGTCATTCCTGTGTGTTCCAAAGCAGCTGCAAGGCTGCCTGGGGTGCCAGCAGCAGTCATGGCCCAGCCGATGTGATCAGAGCTGCTTTACTGCTGGGTGCGCAGTTTCCATTCAGGGTGCTACGTTGGTGGGGAATAGCAGAGACTAGTTTCAAAGTTTCAAACTGGCTGCAGCCTCCATGGTGTGAATTGGCTGTTTCAGCTGGCCAGTGTCTAATGAAGCCTGTGACGAGACTGCTGCGGGCTGCCCTATGGTTAGAGCAGCAGTGGAGCTCATTTCCAAATACTGTCTGCTTTGGTTGGCCTGAACGAAATCTGGTTGATGGTGCAAGCTAAACATGGGTGGGATAGAGTGGGATGCCCTCTGGCATCACTGTAAAGAATTACCAGAGACCATAATGGAGTTCTCATTAGGGGAATCTCGTTTAGAGTTTTTCCAAGAATGCATAATTTGAAGCTCATGTTGTCATGTCCCTTGGCTACTCCACTTCACGTTTAGAAGATAGGCATGTATGTCAATTAATTTTAAATAGGCTTAGCCTTTGTGAGTCACAAATGTGCCACTTCTTAGATTTAGCTTACTGTGATGATTATAATTGGCTGATTGTAATTCCTGGTTAGAGGCTCCAGCAGGTGCTAGCAGCCATCTGTCTGAGTGCTGTGGGGTTTTCCAGCCAGCTGAATGCAGACTGGGTGAGGGGATCAAGGAGTTTCTCTTCTCTTTATAAAATGAGGTTTTAGATAAATCAGAGTAGTTCACAAATGTGTTTGGCTTTGATTCTTGTTATAAAGATCCATCTAATTTTTCTTGTGGGACAAAGGCAGTGCAAAATTCCAAGCTCTTTGGCACGTCTTTTGAACTTGGTGTACCTGAGAAATTTGGGCTACCATGTACTTTCCACACAGCTCCCAATGGAGGAAGTATAGGGAGCTGGAAAGTCCCTCATCTTGCTGGTTACAGTCTGAAAGGTGTCATGCAATAATTTTGTCTCGTAGATGAATTATTTGGTGCTTTTGGTTTCTTTCTGCTCTGTCCTGGTTTATATTTTTCTGCTTTTTTTTTTCTGACTACTAATTGCAGTATGTTTTCAAAACTGTAATATAGGGAGTCGATAATGAAAAGGAAAAAAATGAACTTTGACATATGTCAAGTTTCACTTGCCAACAACTTTGGCCACATGATCAATTTTGGGAGGGGGAAGAGGGAAGCAAACCCCCTCCCCCCATGAATTCTTGATTATGATAAATGAGTTGTTGTATTATTAGGGACATAACCTAATGGCTATACAGCTAAATATTTACTTGAGAGTTTTAGTACAGCTTGCTTTCTTTTTAAGCTACAGAATTTCTTCATTGCATCCTTTATTCAACTGTTTGGTCTTCCTAAACTCATAATCTCAGTATCTATGATGTTGAAGAAACCAGAGTGTGAGGTCAAAATTTCCATTACATAGCTAGAGAGTAATTTCAAGGAACAATGCCAGAATCACTTAAAAAAATAAATTTACAGGAAAGATGACTCATCAATCAACAATTGCAGTTCTAGAAAATAAAATTAGTTGTATATGTTCTGGCTACAGAGAGACAAAATGCAGCCGGCCTGACAGGTAGGGGTAAATCAGGGTGATGGTTTGTTTCCAGAGATTTATACCTTGACTTCTGCTCCTTTTTTCACCCCAAAAGGAGGACCCTTAACAGCACAAAGCTTCATGTTGCAGGAATGATCGCCTTCTCAGACCTACAACTATCTAACAACAATAAAAGGGTTTTCTGGCTTGTTCTGGCTTGCGCTAATTAGCCAAACAACTGAAGGACAAGGGGAACAGTCTCCTTCTGTGCTTAACTTCTCCTTTAACTGTAAGAAATATAACATGAGGCCGCTGAGAGACCAAAATACAACATTTTATGCATGATGGAGGTGACAGGCTTTAGTATGCAGTAACATGAGTGTGAAAAAGATGTGATAAAGGGCAGTTTCCTTCCTTCTAAAATACTGAATGAACAGGCTGGAGTGGAGGTCCAGCAAGGGAAGCCTGCTGAGCTGTGGCAGCATCCCTGGGCGAGTGGGGCAGCCCTGCTGCTTGTGGCATTGTGTGTCATGCCGGCCCCTCCGTGCAGAAGGCACTCCTAGTGTTTCTTGGCTTCTCTCCCCGTTGAGCTGCACAATCTTTTCGCTATGTTAAACTTACATGTCAAGGAGGTAATGAGTGCTGGGACTTCAAGGAGATGGTACTGGAGACGAATCTGCCACATTCCAGGTTTTTTTCTTGTAACCCTGGTGTAAGTTGTAGGTCTGAGAAGGCAATCATTCCTGCAACATGAAGCTTTGTGCTGTTTTAAGTCCAGTGGCAGACTGGATAGTTTGCAGGTCTGGGAGTCTCCCCATGGCACTAGACAGAACAGAACGCTCTGTAAAGCTTTCCTGCTCATGAGACACCTCAGCAGAGTAGCATGCCAACTACAGGCGTGACTTCTCACCGTGTTGCTCTTTGGCCTTAGAATTGATTTAGTTGACATTGTTGTTATTTGTAATTAAATAAAAGTAAGAAGCACAGTTTTGTACCCTCCAGTCTATATGTTGTTTTTACAGATTTTTTTTTTTTTTCCTTTGCTCTCTCATTCTTTCCTGGAATAATAGTGTGGCAATTGGACGTGAGCAACCTTGTGGTATATACTTTTGGAAGGGAATGTGGGATGCAAGCAAACTCCGCTATATGTGTTTTACTGCATTTCAGCTTGATGCTTCTCTGTGTTAGAATTATGAAAATGTTATAGAATATTTTGAGCTTGCTTCGCTTACTGAGGCAGGTAACGTTTACAAGTGTGCAGGCTGCCTGTTCCTTCTAGACCCTAAAGCTGGCAGAGGCACGGGGACATCGTGTCTCTCAGCATTGATGAGGGGATGCTGCAGGTAAAGGATTGCACTTTGCAAACTCAATAATTCTGAAAATACTTGTGAGAAACACATGGGACTCTTCTGGGTAGAGGAACTGTCACTGAACTGTTCCCTGGTTCCCACCATTGGTGTCAGATGCATTTACAGCGTGACACTGTTGGGGCTCGGTGAGGGCAAGTCTGTGCCATGTGCTGGTCCTGAAGCCTTTTCTGCAGGGCAGAGTTCAGTGCATGTCAGCAAACAGCTCATTTTAGGTTATTGTGAATGGGGCAACAGTGATGTGGTTGAAGAGACCTTTTGAGGGTTAAATGGGAGTGCTGAAGAAAGCTATGTATTCCTTCATCTGATTCCCCTTTGCTTAGATTTTGTCCCTTGACAGCTTATATTTCTGGTGTTTTTTATGCAAGCGCTAGTGTGGAGAATTGGGTCATGGATGACAGATTTGAGGGATGGCCACAATATTTGCAGCTTTCAAAACACAACATGAGGCCTGTCTCTTGGCTTTGCCTTGCCCTCAGGGGTGATAGGGAAACAAGACTAAAACAGTTTCTCCCACTCTTCCTCAAGAAGTATTCCCTTTTATTCTTAGAGGCTGTAGAGCCTAGCGACTATCTGTCTGTTTTATTTTCCTTAGGATGCTGTGATACCATGGTGATGAGTTATTAATAGAACTCCAGGCAGATGGAGAGGGCTTTTAACTGAGTAACTTCTTGGTTTGGGTTTGGTTGGTTTTGTTGGTTTTTTTTTTCTTTTGCATGGATCTGAGAATAACCATATATGAACAAATGTCATGATGTAGTTTGTGGGGCGGAGCAGCTGAGCATTTAGGACAAAAATACAACTTAATCTGCAAATGAATCAGAGCAGTCTTTTTGCTTAAATGTCAAAATACCACCACGTTTATGGAAAAGCAAATAATTGTAAAGCACTGTGCGTTATTTTAAGTATATGTACATAACTAATTAGATCTGAGAATTTCTCCTGATTTGTTGAGTTTCTGAGCATATTATGAGCTATTATAAGTGCAGTAACTGTTTCCTGTACAGCACAGTGCTCTGCTTCTATGCACCAACTCAGAATTCTGTAAGTCTTTATACTAATGTGCAGTAATCTCTGTAACAGTGACACTAATCCCTTCTTCTAATATGGAGCTTGAATTAAAAAAATCCATGAAATGTAGCTTTAAAGCAGGTTTAGGGAGTTATTAATTTGTAAACCCTCCATCAGTCATCCACACCGATCAAGATGTCTTTATAATAACAGAGCAAAGGGCTAGTTATGTTTAGGAAACGCAGTGAAGTCTTGGGGGTTTTGCCTTTTTTTTTTTTTTTTTCTTTCTTCTTTGTTAAAGTGTGAATGGCATTAATTGCATAACACAAGCAGCAAGGTATTGGTTACAAATGGTGTAAAATCGTTATGTTGTCCTACCCAGTTGATGGGTACTGACTCTCCTGGCCTTTTTTAGTGTACTGCAGTCAGTTTACAGTGTGCTTAAGCTACTGTTAAAGGTTTGAGGTGATAATGTCTTCCATGGCAACATTACAAGCTTCCTGAAGTTCTGATTTGTCAGCTGCTCAGATGCTGATGGAAAAAACCCAGACATCTCCACAAATGTTGAAAGCTGGACAGAAATTTTCCTTTTTAATATTTCACTTATTAATTTCAGATGATTGTAGTTATTGAAAGAATAGGCCCTTAAGAGTCTCCAAATGCCTTGACTTCTAAAAATGTTTGGTTCCTGTTTTGTGGCCTTGAGCAGGAATTGAACTGTGGTCACGAAGAGCCCCGAGTAAACATATACAGCAAACCGTGCTGTGCATTGGTCTGTGACAGCCGGTGGCCGGGGTGACATGCTGTGTCCCCTTACGCTTCCCTGCGTGGTGGGAGGATTGTGCCCACTGTTTGCCCTGAACGAGCTGCGGCCCTGGCTGGAAGTCTGCAGCTGATGTCTTTGGGGGTGCCAGGCTCACCTAATCAGTACAGGGACAGCACCTAGGTCATATTAGGTTTCTTAATCCCATTGAAACTTCATGGGATTAAATGTGTAGCTCATGTAGGAAATTCTGAAAACATTATCCAGAACATAAATTTACTTCTCTCCTTTCCTTTTTACTTACAGTATGATAATCCGTGTCTGTTAAATGGAATCCATTTTACTCCATAATCTGAAAATTGCCTTAAAAATTCTGTAGAAAGATCAAAGCACACTGAAGAATGTTTACATGACCTTTTAACTGAGGTATTTGTAAAACATAGGTGAAGTGTCAGGAACTGCTGTGACATTTTATTCCATATGGGGATGTAAGTGATTTTATAAAGCATTCCAGCAGAGTGAAAAAAACAACAATTTTTCTGCTGTGTGCGTGAGGTACTTAACTTTCCCCCCCCTGCCAAGAAGGCTTTTTCCAAGTTGAAATATTTTTTTTTTTTGTCATTTTGGGGTGGTTGTTGGGTTGGATGGTTGGGTGTTTTTGTTGGGTTTTTTTTTGTGTTTCTGTTTTTTGGGGTGTTGGTTTTTTTTGTTTGGTTTGGTTGGTTTTTGTTTGTTGGGGTTGCTTTTTTTAGCAAACAAACAAGGAAGCAAAACAAGATATTCCATCTGGAAAACACATTATTATTCTCCAAAGAAGCTTTTTTAGTAGAAGGATGTAGGAAAAGGGACATTTTTGATGAAGCAATGGTCAGTGAAGCTAGGGGAAGAAGTGTATTGCATGAAAAAATTTTGCTTTCCTTTGGAGCAATGATACTTTTATGCTTTTGAGGTTTCACCAACTCACAGGATAAAATGTTTCTAACTTAATAAACCCATCTCCCTTTGAAGGAACTTTACCAATGAGAAGACTGTTTTCTAGATTTAACTTCAGCTGTGTCCTAGCTGATAGCTCTGGCTGCACTGTGGTAAGGAAATGGGAATGAGCTGTTAAAGCCTGGAGTCCTCTCGTCACTGTTCCAGGTTGGAGTTCCCATAGGTGTTGGTCAGGGCTCCATCTCCTGTGCCTGGCCTCCTGCGGAGCTGCATTCTGTTGCAACTCCTCTGTTCCTGGTTTATTGCAGAGCACCATGAAACAACTGGCATGTTGGTTTTTTATAGGAAAAAGGAAAACATTTCTCTCGGCAGCCAATTTTAGGTGTATTTTAGGAATATACAAGAGGGCTCTGTTGCTACTGTTGATTATTTTTACTTGTGCAGCACCTAGGGGCCTTACTTCTGCAAACAGCAGAAAGGTTATTTCTTCTTTAGGGAGCCTGACTCCATGGTGCAGCGCAAAGCTGCACAGAAATAACCTCACCTAGTTTTGAGTGAGCTTTCTTGGGTGCTGGAAACATAAAAGCCGCTAGCACTGTACGCTGTGCTTGTCTGTTGCATTTGTGTGGATGTGCTACAGCCTGATGCTCCATGTGGGTATTTACGGTGCTATATGGGGCTGTGCAAATACCTTCAGAGAGATGACAGAAAGATGCAGACACATGCACTGGAATTTAAAGTAGCAGCAAGAGGTAAAACAAGCTTAGATTAGGTTTGGGACAGTGGCGTTTCCTGTGGATTTAGGCATAGCATTTTTCTCCCGTTTAAGTAAATGCCTTTAGGAGGAGCCATAAACCTGTCAAACCAGCGAGTAAAGAATGACTTGAGGAGGTCAGGCATCGTACCCAAGAATCAAAGCACTGAGCTGTGAACAGTGTGTGGCTGAGTTCTTCCCATCAGATCTTAACAATGTGAATCTGGTATACAGGTAGAGGCAGACAACCTCTGGAAAACGTTTGTGATAGGAGTTGGAGTATTTTTTCCTGCAGCTCCTTATTTCTTCAGTTTATGAATTGCTTCACCATATTTGGGTTCCTGGACACTTAACTGCCTGATAAGGATAAGTTGTTACTATTTATAAATTGGGGTTTTATTACTCAGGCTGCTGTGATGTCTAAATGCTTTTGTAAGAAGGAGTGTAATATGGAAGACAATGCAAACTGTAAGGCTGATGAGGGAACTGCAATACAATGGCACTGTGTGTCTGCTTCACAGACTGTGTTTTGTACTGTTCAACTTAAATTTCTGTTCGAGGAACCAGAAGACCATTGACTGTGTGGTAGGAAGTGGCTTACTAAAGACATCCTTCAGAGGCTAGAATTGTAACGAAGCCTCAGTGCTCGTGCAGATGCACAAATGAACTTTTAAGGCAATCAAGGAAGCAGCATATTCATTAGTTTGGTAGAAACATTAGGCAGCTTTCATAAAGGTGTGGCCTGAGCTGTACTAGACTGATGTTAACTGCATGTAGGATGAGGCAAGTGTGCTTTTGTCTCCTAGCCATCTCCTGCATTGCTTACTGCAAAGTTTGTAAAAGCTGCGTGCCCTTTTCCTAGGGCTGTTGATTTCTTTTACAAAGAGCAGGAGCTGTACCTTTTACGTTGTACAGCAACGTAAATTCCAAATTCAACCTTTCTTTAATTTTCACAATATGACATAAATGGACATTGCACATAAAAGAGCGAGCCATTGCATATGGCTCCTGGGCCAAAGAGTATTACAGTAACAGAAATGCCCTGGTCATAAATTTATGTGAATAGTAACCATGTGTCTCTGAATGCCTCCTGTTTCTCATTCAAGTTCAATGTTACTCTATCAGTACTTGCCAGCTATCTTGCACTCTCATGTCTCTGCAATATTTTTAAGCCTTTTGATGCCTTGCAGTTTTTGAAGTAGTTGTATTATTTTTAAGATCCTTAAATTAGGTCATAACAAAAATATTTCTGTTTATCTAATTCATTTCCATGTGTTCAGACTGCTGGGTGTACTGGAGCATGTAGTAAAGTAGAGAGATTTAAATGGCTTACTTCAGTATGAGAAGAAAATGTTATGAAAATCACAAGTTCCCTTTAAAAACTGAAGCCTTTTCAACTGATTTCGGTGTGATGGGAGTGGTTGCAAATGATTAAACTTCCGTGCAGGGGGTAGAGATTTGTAGGATACAGAGCTAGTGAGTCACTATTTCCAATTTTTGACCAAAAGGCGGGGGTGGGGGTGGGGGGTGGGGGGGGAGGAAAGGGGGAAGGAAAAAGGGTCAATCTGTGATTTCTATAGTTGGTGACTACTGTGTGTCTTCAGTGGAGTATGTGTTGCGGCCTCATATCAGTTTTCCAGATACTTTTGTCCCACTTAGGTTGGAATCCTGAAGCCACCCAGCTATCACTGCTCACAAAGGGAATGGAGTTGTGCAGTTTTTTTAATGGTGATAATTTTAATGTCCTGTTTATCTCATTTCCTCTTGGCCAAAAATATGAACCCACCTCCCCGAGTGCTTGTGACTGTCCTCCTGTAGATGGTGAGGACCTGCTCAGGTGAGTGAGAGCGAACAGTAGTTCCCTGGTCGCTTTTGCTTGAGGCTCCAGTCACTCAGAAGGCAGACGATACAGCTTGAAAACCAGGTACTAGCTTTTGAGACATCGCTTTGTCCTGCAGTTACTCTCCCTTTAACATCACCCATGCCCTGCTAACATGTTGCTAACAACTTTTGCTCCCACTTAGGTGGTTTTGACTGCTTTTTCAAGTTGGATTTACTTAAAACAATGTGCATATGAGAGGCTAGAGCTCCTAAGTAAAGATCTTGTTAGGAGGTAGTGAACTGATGAAGCATTTTGTCTGGATCCTGCTTATTTCAGAATAAGCAGTGCTTTCTCAAACAAAGCCTGACTGTACTCAATATCTATTAAAAGCATCCACTAGGTTTGTTGGTTAGTTGGTTGGTTTTGTTTGTTGGGATTTTTTTTTTTAAAAAAAAGGTCTGCTGGAATCACATAATCTTCTGAAATGTCTCAAAACTATTCAAATGCTGGCAACCAGCATAAAGCCTTTGCCTGATCCTAATCTCCAGAATGCAACAGGCATCATTTCCTAGCTATTTTAAGTCTGTTCTGTGTACTGCACATCTAATACTAGAATAAAACTACCACGGCTCTACTTTGCTTTCCAACCTCAGCTACTCAACAGCACTGTCTTCCTATCTTTTTTTGTCCCCTTCAGATATTTAGAACAAAATCAGACACTTCAACCCTCGGGTTCTTAAAAGTTGCAGTATCCTTCTTGCCAGAGAAGCCTGCCATTTTTGTTGGCAGGCATTTGACTCCTATCTTTCCTGATCTTTTACTTAAATAACCAGCTGCTTCAATAATATATTTATTCATATTCATAATTTTCATATACCTGTCCAGTTTTCAGAACAAACCTAGATGTGTTCTTGGAAGCCTTTGTGGAGTTTAATCCCAGAGTTGGTGATCACCCACGGGCTATACAGCTCAGTATTGCCGTGTCTCTCTGTCTCCCTTCAGCTGTGGTCCTCTATACCAAATTTTTTTTGTCACTGCTTTGCTCTTCTCACTTCTCCAGACTCTAAACTTTGCTGGTCTTTACTCTTACTTGTACTTTCATTGCTTGATGATGGGTTGTCACTGACTGACTTGACACTCCTGGTGAACTATAGCTTCTCTCTCTCTCTCTCTCTCTTAAAAGGGATTTCATTATGAACTGAAGAAGGGATTTAAATATGAACTGAGGCCTCTACAAATTCCATCTAGAGAACAAGCAAAGGTCACGATAGTTGAGCTGTTATTTATGCCAGAAGCAGAAAACCCACTACTTTAATTTTGTGTCATTTGCTCTGGCACGTAATAGGTGAAGGTACCTCTTTAGCAAGTGGGTAGAAAGAGAAAAGGAGGGAAGTCTATAGTAATTTTTTTATTTTTAAGGAAAAAAAGGAGAAGGTACGAGAACGCAGAGGAGATGTGCAAGAGTCCTTGAGCATGAAAGAAAGAAATTTCTATCTTACATAGCACAGCTTAGTGGAACTGGGCACGGAAGCACAGAAAGCATGAGGGAACACACATTAACTGAGAGATTGAGGTAAGCGGGGGAAATTCATATCAATGCATTTGAGATATATGATAATATGAGGTACATGAAATAAAGTTTAAAAAATTAAAGTCTACTATGAAGCTGCAGAAAACATAATAGCGTATGGTTGGAAGCTCCCTTCTCTAGGGTCTTTCTCATCTCTCCCTGCCCTGCTCTCATAATACATCTGTGTTTGGCAAAAAGGGGGATGGAGAAAGAAAGCAATCTCTGCTGGACAGAGTTCCCAAAAGCTGAATTTGGAGCAGTACACTGAGACAAAGTCAGTTGGCCTGTCTGCATCGTCTTCTGCACTACCACAAATTCTGCCTTTGTGTTTCTCTAAAAAAACTCTTTTGTTGAATTTAGTTGAATGTTTGATCTCATCTCTTTTTTTAATCCCTCTGCCAGCTTTTAATAAAAACCCACAGAATCAAGACATTCTAGGATTGATGTTCTGTCCACCTGGTTCAGATTAGACTTCTTGCATCACTTAAATAGGTTTTCATGGCTTTCCTACTAGAACTGCATTTGAGTGCTTTTGAAATAATTTTTGTTTTTAATTGGACATGATAATATTTGAGGTGATAATTGGCTAATAGTTTAAATGTGCATTTAGACAATTGTTAAAAAGAATGCTATTTGTGTTATTTAGTGTTATAAACCGTACATACACTGTAGTTTCTTCTCTAATTAAGAAACAATTAAAATCACAAAAAATCCAACAGCTTGACATCAAATTTAAAGACTTTATGCTTGAGTTGCATCACAGCAGCTCAAGAGCAAGCTATCAGGACATTTTCATCCCTTTTAACACTACAATGAATACCTTCATAGGAGTAGAGTTAGAAAGAATATTTGTTTTCATTATGGAGTTAAACTGCACGGACTGCTCCTAAATTCAGTTGTCACGTTTCTGACATGACTGCAGCCTGTAGTCCTCACAAGGTAGAACAGCTCGGAGCTTCACTGGCACTTTTTCAGCCCTCGTAACAGAAAGGTATAGAATGTCTTTTGTATGTAACTGAATAGCTCTCTAAAATATTTAGGCTTGGAGTCTGAATTCCTATGCAGACCAAGGTTTTACATGGGAAAATAAGACTCACTGATGTTTCACATTTGACTGTATACCACCTCATCCACAATATAAATTAGCTCCTTTTTTTAATTCATTTCAGTTCAACATCTTAGTTATATGTTATAGTACAAACAGATACAGGCCCAAATAATTCCCTTTGTGGACTGCTGGGTTTTTTTCTCTTCAGATGATGGAAACTGCCTAAAGTATTGAGACAATGAAAAGATGCAAGACTTCATGTACAAAAGTCACTGAAGAAATACTGGCGTGTACCCTCAGGCTGATTATTTCATTCCCTGCCTTTCTCCCGCGCAGAACTTGGGTATCTTGGACTGTGGTCTGAGCATCTGTTGAAATATTGCTTACATTCTGAAACAGGTTTTCCGTTTTCCGTAAAGGTGCATAGGTTGGACAGGAGTTGTATTACACAGTCCGGTTGGGGCTGAAGTTGAGGTCATGGTTCAGCCTTCCACCAGCTCTGTGATACTGCCCATGTGGGGACATGATTCATCCTTCCGTCAGTTTAGTCTTCCAGTAGCTCTGAGGATGTCTGTGTCATCACTTAGGGCATGGGCACAGTGTTTATTAAAATGTTCGTGCACAAAAAAGCCTGTGCAGAGCCACAGGCAGCCTGACCGATCAGTTCTCTCTGGGCTTCCATGGCACAAATCGTACAAATTATATGAGTGTTGTGGGGGGGTCTTTAGCTCTCCTGTCTACAACTGCTACTCTTTTCCCCTAAAATCAACTGGATTTGATCTGTTCTCTGTCATGATGTAGGTAAATAGACTGGATTTACCTAAACTACAAGCACAGCAAAAGTCAGTACTGGCTGACCACATTGTTTTGGTTTGTAGCACAGATGATATGCAAGCTGCATTTTATACCAGGCATTGTTTACTCAGATGCCAAGTTCCATATACGCAGTTCCTGATTTTATTAAAGCACTTTAGGTATGGTAAGACATTGGTCAGGGACTTCATATAAATAGGGGTATTTCATGCCCTTTTTGGAGTTGACATCCATCCTGAATTTATCAAAGCAGTTACTGTGTGTAAAGATTTGGTCTCCTACTTGAGCTGAAGCTGGCTGGTTTGAGACAGGCTCCCACTGTGTGGCTTTCCTTGCCACCAGACCCACTGTGTTAGGCATCGGATAGTTGCTTGGAGAAGAACTGAGTGAACAAAAAGAACAAATCACGTTGAGACTAGGTATATTGATCCAGAAATTGTTATGGTACTAATCTGACTTCAAATCACAATCCTGTTTCAATGCCTGGAGAGATATAATTTCTACCCTAGGAAAAGTAGGTTGCAGAAGCTATGGTGAGGGTTTTAGATTGCAAGCCTGAGGTCTCATTTGTTCCTGACACACAGATGAAAAAAATCAGTGAATGATTTTGTAGCTCAGGGTTGCTATATCCCTTGTTTTCAGCAACTCCAGAATCCTTTGCAGCCAAAACCTTTTTTGGTCTTTGTATATGCAGAGTTCAGATATGTAGACCCCCGTTTAAAGCTTATCATTTGTGTCTGTGGTCGGACTTCATGGACTGAATTGAAGAGATGCAGTTTTCTGATTCTGCCCGACTGGGAGCTCTTTCTGCTTTCAAAAATAGATCTCACGGGGATGGAGGGGTCTCATTCATCCCCCCCAGCATTAAGTTTCCCATACTCTTACACTCAGGTTTTGCTACTGTGAGAGGGTCGCTGTTGACAGGTGAGGATTGCTAACAGGGCTGGTAGGTTATGAGCTAATGAACTGCACTGCATTCTGCAGTCAGCTGGGCTGCTCCCAGACCTGACCTTCACTGGGCTGTTGCAGCATCTCTAGCTCAGACACATCTTTGGACCCGTGTTGGTTGCCTGCATGCAACATGAGCTCTGCAGTCTCCTCCCTTATGCTTGCAACATCTTCAGCTTTTTCTTCTTTCCAACTTCTCTGATTATATTCATACGAGGACAGAATTCTGTCATTTTATCCTGTGTGCTCTCTCAATATTGGCTAAATAGCATGTGCTTCCTGTTCATTTCTTGTCTTAGACACAGAGTTTGCCGTTTTAAGGGACTTTCAAGTTTGGCAAGGCTAATATTGTAATAGCAGTTATATTCTTTCACCAAGTTATTCCTTTTAGCTTGACTGGTTTTCTGTTCCAGGGGAGACCAATAGTGAATTTTCCTTTTTTGCTTTCACTGCTCAGCTTGATGCTCATCTGCCAGCATTTCTTTCTCTGATCTCTTACTGTCTGCCCAGCCTCAGCCTTGCTTTATTCTGACAGCTGCTCCAGACTCAACTTTTTTATGTCCTTCTCTTATACTTGTTTGTGTGTCATCTTTGTTACTGCATTTGATGTTTGGGATGACCTTACTGAGATCTCTTCTTGAAGAAACTTGCCTTTCTAGTGGCCCAGAAGGCACTGAAGAGCAAACCAAGGAGAGGAATCGTCTGGAACCAATGAGTATATGGGCTTGCTGTGACCAAGTAGTTTTTCTTCTAGGTCTTATCCCTTTTCCACCGTATGGGACAATGGGCAACTTCTTAGGTCTTCAGTGTACACCTTACGCACTGTGTAAGCATCTGCACTGCCGAAGGTGACCAGGTACCAAAATAGACTGGGGTTTGTAGTTGAATGTTTTGTTTGGTTTAAGCAGCTGGTGAATTTTTATATTTTTTCTTTCCCATTATGTGACAGACTTGTTTTTAAGGACAAACAAACCTGATCTGCCTTTCTCTCCTTTTGCGAGATGCAAATATTTTATTCCTCAAAATAGGAGGTATTAAATTTTAAAATACTGCATTTTTAAACCAATTGTGATTATAGGGGTTCCAAAATTATATTTTGCACAATGAGGTTAGAATAAGCATCTCTACTTTGTGGTAGAAGTGACAGGCAGGCTTCTACATGCAATTCAGCACTTTGTAATGATATTGTATTGAATTTAGAGTATTTGGCCAGGAAATAGGTTTATGAATAAACTGGTGGGGTAACTGTATAGCCAGCTGCTTTGTAGTAGTGCTCAGTCATTTAATTTCACATTAATTTTTAAAGATAAATCAAACTTGTTTATTATATTTAAATTCCACTTAGTGTGGATTCTTAGGCCCCTGCGGTCTTTTGGTGACAGAAGGGATTTTGAGACATTAAACTGTTTACTTTCTGAACTTTGCATTTGCATTGCAATCTACTCCTTTTAATAATTAAATGATCATTTAATATAATTATAATATCTGAGGTTGGGAGTGGAAGCAGTTCTTTTTCATCTGTTACTCATCGTCCGTGGAGTTAAAGTTTCTCAAAAGAAATAAAATCTGAGTACCCTAAACTGTCCGAATTAGTGTACTTTTTCTTGATGACAAATAGCTCCCTGGAAGGCATCGGTTAATTCAGTCTCAAATCTTTAAGAAGTAATTTTGACAGAGTTCTGTAAATGTAGAAAGTTAGACAGAGTAACCAGAGAAAGGTTCCTAATGAAATCTTGGCTTTGGTGGTGAAAAAGTCTGACCACTTTTAATAAAAGCCTGAGTACACTGCATTCATGAGGATTTCTGCAAGTCTGCCTGGATGACATATAAATTTTAATTTAGGCGTAGTCAATAAAAGGCCACCTAATATGGTTTCATGTTTTGAGAGGTTTCCCTGTAATTACTCCAGCTAGTTAGTCTGTTCTCTAACCATTTGGGAATCTGCGTGTGCTGAAAGAAATTGTCCTGCGAAAGATGGTGCTTGTACAGCATGTAGCGATTGAAGTGACCTGGCAGAGACCTCCTCCCCCCACCCCCCTTATTTAGTGAACTTCCAAAAGTGATGAGCCTGTAGCCCTTCTCCCAGCAGCTGGTTTCTAAATTCGGTCTGACAAATGGTGTCGTAAAGGTGGCAGGTGAGGTTAGGAGATCTGATCAGAACATACCGATTTAACAGCCACCAAAAGGTACAAAAGAGTGTAAGGAAAAGCAATCAGGCGCTGTCTCTTTATCATTGTATCAGCTTTCTTTGTGCAGTCCCTTGTGAAAGCCTTTATTGATGGCTTTCAGCTATGTATCATTATAATGCCTACAATAAGCATTACATAATAGGAAAAATATGCCGCATTGAGCAATGGAACTGGTGTGAGCTAGTCCTGTGGCCCATATCAAAATGTTCTCCCTAGCATTCCCCATAACAACACTTCCTCAGATGTAATGGACTACAGCATATCATCAGCTTAAATTTCATACATCTGCCTTAATGTTTTTTGCATATCCCTGTTACAAGTAGTGGCTGTGACTACCTGAGGGGAAAAGAACCCTCTTTTTTCCTCTTTAAATGGCAGTTCAGGCATTTTTCAGGCATGTCCCCTGCCGTTGCTGTGTTTGCATGAGTAGGCAGGGAAATCCTGTGTGTTTGTGCCTCTCAGGCAGTAAGGAAAGGGGAGAAAGCCAATGAAAAGATAAAGGAAAACACAGTAATGATAAAACCACAAGAATTAACTAGAACAACTGGGTAGACAGTAGCACAGGATTGATTTTTTTGTTGTTGTTGGGTCTCTTTATAGCAATTCAGTAGATTGCGAGTTGTCTCCTATTAATGGTGCTGGTTTATAAGAAGGAATTTCCAGAGTAAGTGCATCTGAGGTGCTTCCATTGGGATGGGAAGCACTTATTTCAGAAGGAGCTCAGTGTTAGGAGCTCTGAAGCTGGTCTTCCCCCTTTACTGCAGAATGATGTATGGGTATCCAGTTGGGCTGGAAACAGAAAGACGGCGTTGGAAGCCAGCCCTGCTGTGCCTGGGTGTGCCAGACCTTTGGTCTGGGAGAAGTCGTGGGCTCATCTGCTTGCCAGAAGCAGGGCTCTTGTGCTTAACTTTGGTCATAAAATTATTCTTAAATTCCCCTAAAGTTAGAATGTTGTATTCTTTAAGGTGCTAACTGAAAAAAATGTCCCTTAGCAGGTACCTTTATTTGGATGGTTCTTTCCTGTGCTTGCTTGCCAGTGTTAAAGCATAGCAACTACTTTCTGCATGGGATTGAAATGTTGCAAGCATTCTACAGGTTACAGATTTTCACTGGTCATATTGAAGAATATCGTTCCAGTTACAGGTAGGTAGGATACACAGGCTTAGAGACCCTTAGTCGTGTATCTTCAGTTTTAAAAGTTAAAAAACCCTGATGTGTTCCTAAGATGTTGTGCTATTAAAGGCACATGCCTTTAAATATGAGTGGCAGTTTTGCCAAATGTGACACAGACTATTAACATAATGGATGATTAGTTTTTCACATTAATGACACAGTGAATTCTAGCACACAGCATTCCTAAAGGGGAAGATGACTGTTAACTGTGGAATGGACAGATGGGCTCTTAAATGCTTGCAGTGAGAGCTGGAGAGGGGTAGGATTGAAGCTGATTATGTAAAAGCAACAAGTTAACCACTAACTGACCATTTTTGGTCACGACTTTTATTTAAGTTTTAGATAATTATCTGAGTGAGTAAATTGGGTCCATAAAGTCAGTTATGAAGCTGGTGAAAGGCATTATACTGTAGCCACAGTCAGGGTCCATCTGGCATTCAGGTCATGAAGGGAAGCTGACAGTTGTACCTGCGGCTGTGCATGCTGATGGCATGCAGTGCGGGTGGCAGTGGTTTGCTTCAGCAGGCTGAGGAGCTCAGCATCTGCTGCGTGCACTTGGGTCATCGCCGTCTGCTAAACATAAGTGGGCAGCCATCATCCTGTCTAGGACTGCTCTGCTCCTGCCAGGCACAGCAGTGGGGAGGGCAGCCCATGGGGCACGTATGCTGCACACCAGTGACTGCTGTGAACGTTCCTGCCTACTTCAGCCTGTGCACCCATGAGCCAGACATAACAGAGACCCAGCTACAGTCCTGTTTACCCAGTCAACATGTTTTCAGATATAAATATTTTTATGCTTTTTTGGTATATTTGTCAACTGCATCTTGGGTTCAGTGGGAAATTTATACTGTAATGTTTGGCAACAGTTTTATGTTACAAGGATGGTGCTGTGAGCAGCAGGGTGCCCAGGTCCTAGCTTGTTTGAGCAGCCTGTCTAGGTTTTGCTGCCATGCTCAACACCGTGGTATGCGAGTGCTTACCGAGCCCTCCGAGCTGCAGAGGCGAGCACTGTGTAGGCACTCAGGGTTACTTTTTTTTTAAGGATGGAATTTAGAAGCCTTTTGCTCTGTACCTTGGAAGAGTTTTTCCTGATACAGCAATTCTGCCTCTTGCCTGGGGTCTGAGGTGGAATTCTTCAACTGCCTTTAAAGTTGCTGGCAAAGCGACCTTGACAACAATTGTATCAGGTATTGTACTGGGGGGTGATGCAGTGTTACTGTGTTGACCTAAAACTTCAAATCCAAAGATGGAATAAGGGTGGTGGCTCCCTAAGAAGCAAGTTAACAAAATGGTGGCAAGTGCCTTTGTCTGGGGCGTGCTGAGGGGCCACAGAAGATCTGAGTGCTGTTTGGTAAGTACAATTCAAATTTAAACAGGCCTTGTCCCACAGGGCTTGTGGACAGTGGCAATGCGGGGAAAAGAGTGGAGAATGCAAAAGTAAAATCAACTGTGCTACACATGTGAAATCAGATTAGTGTTACAATTTTTGTTGTGTTAGTGGGGAAATAAGATGCAAGAAGGAAGGACTGTTCTAGTGAAGAGGAGGAACACTAGAGAGAGTAAAGGCAGAGCAGAAAAGAGCACAGAATATGGTTAATAGAGCTAAGATTAAGATACTGAAAGAGGGCTCAGAGATTGGAGGAGGCAGAGAAATATAATGCTTAAAATTACAAGGAAGGGTAAACCTAATGCTTCTACTACGTTTGCACATTTTGGAGAGTGCATCCTGAGTGCCATACACGTGCACTCCTACAGTAGCTTTCTCTGAAACGTTGTGTTGGAAAGGATGGGTGGTAAACTGTCCAAAGGACAAGCAGAACCTGCTGAAAGTACTTGTGCCCATTTAGTGAAAGCTTGAGCTTTTGAGTGTCTCTAGTCTTTGCATGGGTTTGGAAGCAGCTTTCCTTTTGCTTCCCGGTCTCAAATGCTTCACAATCAGAATTCCCAATGCCATGATTGCACCGTAAGAAGAAAGCTGCACACCACACCCATCGCTCCTGTGTTGGCTGCAGAAGGGATGGGGCCTTTCCGTAGGCACCAGTCTCACAGAGACTAGGAGCTGGCTGCTGTCCTAGGGTCTGCCCCAGGACTACCTGCCTCACCCCTGCATTAGAGTACATCCCTTTGGTGCTTTCTGATGCTTCTGGGTTAACTTGGATCTTCCCATAGAATAAGTCCCAGACTCTCCAGGACTTCAAACAAGTCCTAGTCCAGGCCTGCATCTCTGCCCACCATATTCCACCCTGAGATATGTCCTGAGACATGCCTAGACTGTGGGCCAGGCGTCCTCAAACTTTGTTAACAGGGGGCCGGCGCGCGGATGAAGTGGCAGGACATCATCTGCGGCTGCTTGGTTTCCCCCCCCAACCCCTGGCAGGGGGGGGGAGGGGGGGAGGGGGGTGTCTGTAAATACCGGGGGGGCAGATTGAGGACCCTGGGGGGCCGTATCCGGCCCGTGGGCCATAGTTTGAGGACCCGTGCTCTAGGCTCTAGACCTTTTTGTCTCTGCTGGATGAAGGATTCACTTCAGTGGGCAAAAAGTAAAAGCCTGAGGGACAGGGAAGCAGCACTTGATGTGAACTTCTCCTGATTCAAAACCAATTGACTCTTTTTCTGTGTGTTCCCAGCTCTGTTGCCTCCTACGTAGGATGCTCAGTGATCCTTTGTTGTATGTGGGTAGCTTTGAAGTTGTGCCCATAAGTATTTGCAAGGAATATAGGGGGTAAGTGGTAATAATCTGATGACCAGCAATATTTATGATGGCAGATGAAGCTCAGGAAGACATTTAAGGCAATTTCTATCCTTTTTGTTCTGGTCCCCCCTCCCTTCTCATTTTGGTACCCAGGATATAGAAAATGAACCACATTAGAGCATTTTGGCTTCTGGTTTTTGTGCAAGTTGTGCCTCTTCTGTTAATATACTGGAGAGAGTGTCTGCACAGCCTGTGTCCAGCCCTCCCATAGCTATATGTTGTTTGAGTAACACCACCATAGGCCATTTCAGCCTCCCAGTGGCTGCCCTTAACAGTCTGTTGCACAAAAGCGTGTCTTTCATACTTCATTGGAGATGGAGATGTGTGCTGCAGTACTACAGTAAATAGACCGTAGTTTTTCTTAACCTTTGTCTAGCTGTATTTCAGAACTTAACAGTTTATGTAGTAACGTCATCAGGAGGCTGGAGTATTTCTAGGCAGTGCAAGCATAGCTACCACATAGCAGAACTGGTTGAGAGAACATGACTAATGGGAATGGGAAGATCCACCATGACTGTGGTTTAAATTCCCCGATTTCCAATGTCAAACTTGTGAACTTATCCTGGAAGCTGTCGTCACCTTCCACGCTCTGTCCTTCAGCTCAGCACCTACCCTGCAACGTCCCGTCCCAGCTCTACCCAGGTTTTCCTTCCGTAGCCTTGTGCCTGCTTCAGCTCAGTTGCTTCAGCCCCGCAGTGGCTTAGCAGGAGCAGAGAGCTGCGGTGCGGGTCTGTAACTAGAGGTAGCTGCTAAATCTTTGTAAAGGAGAAAAGTGTTCACATTAAAATACAAAAGTGGATGTTCCAGTGAGTGCGGCAACAGAATGCATGTTTGATTTTTTGCCTTTGTTAACAACCCCCCCCCAATGCATTTGATAAAGTTTTCTTTCTGATTCTGTTTGAGTTTTTTTCCTACACTGTCTGTTCAAAACATTCTGTGAATATTCAAAATAGGAATATTCAGCCTGCAAAGCTGAACTTATACACAAATTAGCAGTGGGAGGGTTGGGGTTTTTTTATGCATTGGGAGTGTGTGTTGGGTTTACAGTAACCAGGCTTCTGCTCTTATAGACATTTGGGAGGGGATTCTTTTTTCCTCCATTCATATTTTGTGTCTAGCAAGTTGACAGTCTGATATTGATTAGGGCTTTTAGATGCAACAGGAACACATCTAATAAGAAAATAATGAGTTGGTGTGTGTTTGTGTGCAGTGCTGTCCCCTAAGGAACTGTCTGACTGCCGAATATGTTAAGAGGTTAACAACTCAGAGGTTTTCTCATGGAGGGGCAGTGATGGAGCCTGGTGGTTTCTCAACTGAAGAGTGAGGGGTTTAGAGCCAGGTGTGCTAGCACATGAAGTTTATCTCGCTGTCATGCCCATTATCAAGAATTAGTTATGCTAAGATGATACTCAGCAAGAGGCAGCTAGCAGTGAGACCAGAAGGGTCTTGGGATGGTTGGTGACATGGTGAAGAGAAGGGGATTTTCCAGTTTGTGCTGCCTGTTCCAGTTACCCTTCCTGTGTATCAAATAATCCCATAGTCATAGTTAACTGTCAGTAATTTACCATATTTGGAATCCCAAAACAAAATGCAATGTTTAGTTCAGCTTTGAATGGCAAGCAGTTCCTTATGGACCTTAATTGTTTTGTTTACATGTAGCTAGTTACTTACCATACGGTAAGAACAATAGGCTGACTGGCTTGTTTAATCGTGATCAGAATGCGATAAAACTACAGAAAACAGTGAGGATGTAGTTCTTAAACAGACCACACATCAGATGCAGCCTCCTCGGCTGGTTGCAGTGTAGAAAACCTGCTGCATGGCATACCACACTGCGGGGCTGTGCCGTATGTCCTCACTATCTGATCTTCAGCTAAAAGCAAGTGCTGTTTCTTGGGCCTTTCTATTTCACCTGGACTGAGAGCGGCCTGACTCCGGGACCAGGCCCAGCAGGGAGCATATACTGAGTGTGAGACTGTCATAAGGTAAGGCCACAGCCTCACACTCCCCCACAGCTTAACCTGGATCACACCCATTTTGCAACAGCAGCAGCTGCTTTTCTTCTATTCAGTAAGGAGGCAGGGCAGGTGCCTGGGGCAGCGTGGGTCTTGATTTCTCAACCAGCCGCGCCTGTCATGTGGGGTGGGGAGCAAAAAGGACATTGCTCCAATTAAGCCAGATGTCTGCCAGCCAGTTGTGCCTGCTATGGACAGGAGACCTCTTAACAAGGGTGCTCCATCTGTAGCAGAGCACTGTTCTTGTTGTCACACAGCCCTCCAACCACAGGCACTGCCCTGGGATCCAGCACGTGCTTTCCTGTCCATAAAGACTATCACTTTGTTTTGAGCTTACAAGTGTTTACAAGTACATTATAAATCGAAAGGCTAGCATGTTGGCTCTTGCCTTGTCAGTCTTCTGCTTGTGTAACACACAGCCCAGTAGTCATCACAAAAAAAGAAAACCTTCAGTAATGTGTTTTTGAGGAGGAAAAAATCCCACAAGGATCAATTATATTCCTCACAAGAATTCAGCATCTGAGTCAGGGGTTCCTAGAGGCTGACCAGGAAAGCTGCTATGTATGATCCTCAGAGGGATTTTAAAATTGCGGCTGTTCTGCACTGTCATGCAGATTTTTTGTTATACAGCCCCTAGCCTGATGTCCCACCCATTAAGCTGCCCTCCATGGACAAAACTCTGGGAACTCCTGAGTTCATCATCCAAGAAAATCTTCATTTTGGAAGACAGACTGAAAAAGATAATCTGTTTTGTCAAGAATTACCACACCTCCTCGTCTGGATGTTCTCATGTATATATTTGTCAGAGCTCTTGCTTTGCTTTGAGACAGCAATTGCAGCACAACAGTAATATATGCAATATATAGAAGGTTTTTGGGTGAGATCCAGTACAAGCATCTCATGATGAATCATTATTATTATTATTTAAGAGCTACCTGGTGTCTGGTCCAAGGGAACTGGTTGCAACTACATCTTGCTTTAGACACTTAAGCAAAAGGAACATGTGAGCTTGGATGTTGTGTGAATGTAGAACAAGGAGGACATGGATCATAATTTGTCACTCATTAAGAATTGTCAACCACATGCCTCCTCCATTTTTTGGCAGTGGATTGCTGATATAGTCATAGCTGCTAAACAGGTATGAGCTGTTCAGTGCCCCTTACCAAAGTAACCTTGTCTGGAAACTCTCACCTTGCTTACTGGGAGAAGAGGCAAGGATAAATGGAAATCTCTGGCTTAAGGAAAAGAGTTTGGCACTATAAAAGTTTGGTGAAGATCAACTAACCTGCTGGAGCATCACAGGCTGGAAACCTGAATGTTCTGGCAGATGCTGTCATTTTGGGAACTGAGCGTGTGGCAGTCCCGCAAAGTCATCATGGTGGTTCCTCATGTGGTAGGAAGTGGCATTGCTGCCCTGGATACAAACATCCTAAGAGAGAAGTGAATGAGGCAGTCGGTGACTCCACAGAAGTAAATGCTTGGACACAGGTGTTACTATGAGTCTTGGAGTGCAAGGTAGCGGTACGAGTCCTTTGGAAAGAGTATTAGCATTGCCAGTGAAAGCAGGTCATGCCTACCTATGATTAAGTCTTAAAAACCAAACAATCAAAAAAACTATCAGTCTTACAGAGTCATTGTTTTTCAGCTTTCAAAACTCTTCTTCTGGAGAGATTTTGCTAATGAGTGGTCTAAAACCCCGGGTTGATTAAGTATCTGATCCACCTTGGAAACAGGGAATGCCTACTGTGAAAACTATCTGACCTTGGAGTATCCAGGATGGAAGTTCATGTGTACAACAGACTCTCTCTCCCTTGTTTTGTTGCTCAGAGCAATAACATGAGTTCACAGTAAGGTCCCCGTTTCCAGCCACATGCATGGTGTAACAAGTACATTGAGGTGGCTTATGGCAGGCAGCACTTGATAGTAAATGCTGCACTGGAGCTGGGATTGCCTGTGTGTCTACTGCTGAAACTCGGGAAGAACCCCCGCCTTCACACTCCATAATGCAAAGCATGCACCCACACAGGATTAACTCCTTATTTACTCCAGCCAGTTTATTGTGGGCCATGGTAACTATCTATGTTATATGTCTGTTCTTGCATGCCTGGGAGATAATGAGATTGTGCAGTGGATATACTGACATCAGGCATTTTTTCCAAATTCCGTTGCCTTTGCTCTGTTATCCTTGCAGCCCACTTAAATAAATAATCTCTTTCTGTACTGTTGAGTCTTACAACTTCTTCCAAGAGATTTTGCTTTTTTGCTAGGCCCATCCATAAAAATCAAGGAGTTCTGCCTTATAGTCCTGGGGCAGTTTTGGTCTTTCAAAACTTCAGTCTGCATCCACCCATATAAGTCATCTTAGTTTTGTCCCTAATCTGTCTTAATATCTCTAGGCAACCAGGAAACTAGCCTTTCATCTGTCTTGAACTCCTGAAAATTACTCAACAGTTGCACTAGGTTTTTTTTCTTTTCCTGCAGTGAAGATAGCGCCAAGTTCGGAGTGTATAATGAGACGGGCTTTTCTCTTTTGCCAGGGGCTGTGATATGGTGACCTGAAGATGGGGAGAGATGTTCCGCACTGCATTTGGCATGGAGGCATAAGAGTTCTTTGCTCCTTTTAGGGTTCTCATTGTCCCACAGGGATTTTGTTCCCCACCTTTCCTGACCCTCTACTGTGTGGCCAGGTAGATGCTGTGAGTTATGCAGAGCCAATGAGTACAGTAGGCCCAAAGTAGTGGAAACAAATGGAGCTAACACATTGTGTCTGATTTCCTTGCTCCTTTGTCAGAGGTCGTTACAGATTTTAACAGTGTGATAACTGAAAAGTTACCCTTCTAATCTCTTGGTTTTGGTTTGGTTTTTTTTCTGAATGTTTCAAGAGAGATGCCAGGATTACCACTTCTGATTTGGTTTGAGGACTGTAATCTCAACACTTGTGATTACACAGTAAGGTGGGATCCTCAACTGTAGTTCATGGCTTGATGTCATCTGATCCTGGAAATTAAGCTATGCTGAATGTAATGGTTGCATCTGTTTTCTTTCCAAGGTTCGCATCTTGGTTTTAAAGACAAATGCTTGCTATCAGGGCAGATTATGTGCTAGGCTTAAGTTCACTTAGCAAAACTTTTTCTTTATTGGAGTGGCTCACGTAGCTCGTTAACATGTAAGGAATTATTAAACTTTCACTTCCTCCACTCCCATTTCCTGTTTGGATGTTGAAAGGAAGCCCTGATTGCTAATTTGTGATTAGCCAGCAACCCAGAGTGAACTTGAAGGTGTGGGTTTGTGCAGTGCTGGCTTGCGCAGCGGCCGCCTCTCTGAAGAATGGCTGCCGGCCCTCACATCGCATGGTGGAGCTGTGAACAGTCTGCAGCTCTTCCCATGAGGTCATGGCTGCCTCATGAGAACAGAGGTAACCCCTGGCCTGCCAGCACATGGGAAATGACACTAAAACATCAGATGCTGCAGGAGTGACGGGAGGCGTGAGGTGTTTTCCAGCCTTGCTTGCCCAGGAGATGGCACTGTGCCAAGAGTGGGATTTTTACCTGCAGCATCTTGGTGTGATGGTGTGACCAGCCAGTGCTTGGCTGAGGCATGACCGATGAGCGAGGTTCTTGAGTCAGTAAGAGCAGAGCCACTCATACTTTTAGGATGCCTCAGCACTCTTTCTGTGTAAAATGCCTCACACTGTATGTGTTGTAGGTAGGTTGGGTTTAAGTCTGCTTTGCACTCCTGTGTTAAGGAGCTGACCTTCGTGCACACTCTGGTGCAGTCGGGATCAGAACTGGGTTTTGTGGGTGAAATTAATCTGGCCATGAATGAAGTGGTGATGCCTTTGGAGCACCCTTACTTCCAAGGCTTCTGTGCAAGTCATTGTGTCCCCCTTGATAAGTCCCCGACCTGCTGACAAAGGAGACAAAACAAAGAGGTATATACATGTAGTACATACTAGAAAATTAGGTTTGGTGGAGCCTCCGTATGATCTGTCTTTCTGTTCTGCTGTGCTCCTGTTACAGTAAAAATTGGTTGGGTTTAGTTCTCGTATATAAAACAGACAGAACTTTTTTAAGGTATCTCTGACCTCTCCTGCAAATGCTTGACCTGACTTGTGCTGCCAAATGCAGGCCAACGCAGCTGAGATAAATCTAGAAAATCTTCATGGTCTTCCTTTTTTTAATGTTGGTAAGTTGAGACCGTTTCCATTTCTACCTCCAATAACAGCCTGAGATTGGGAGCACATACAAATCTGCAGGGAATTCTGATCTTGGAATGGATATACTACTTTACAAAACCTTAGGCAAGCTGATCAACCTTCTTATATTAATTCTCAAAAAGGTGAAGAGGGGTTGGTTGTACTTTCGTAACACAGAGGTGTTACAAATACGTTCATAATGTTCCATAAAGCTAGAAATGTTATGTGAACGCTAAATACTTTTGTTGTTAGTAATCAAATCTTAAGTGGCCTATACATCTATAACAAAGGCTTCATAGCAAACACATGCCCTTTGAAATAGCCTGACCCTTTCCACTTTTTCAGAGACATTAATAGTTTCCTGGCTCAGTGTTTTAGGAAATGTCGTCATAGTCTGGAGGAACCAATAAAAACATAAGTCACCTATTTTGTCTGATTATTTTATGCCAGGATATTTGAGGCTGGAAGCTGTGGAGGGGTAGGAGGGGACTGCTTCATTTGTGTGGGTGGAAGATGTAAAAGTTTTAATACCATTTTAGTATAACTTTGCATATTGAGACTCTAGAGCCACGTGAGAAATCGTATTTTTGAGTTCACAGGCAGGGGCTCTAGATAGCTTTAGCAACTAGTTAACTAGTTTCCCCCCTTCCTAAGCCATTTATTGCTTCAGTGCTTGATGAAAGGGGTGTTCTCTTTGGAGAAGAGGATTTTGTTGGGTTTAGGCTTACATTGTCCTCTAAGATTAGAGGCAAGGGACCACTTAAGAAACGGTGGTGCCTTAGAACAGATGCTGGTAAACGGTTATGGAAACATGGTTGGTTGGCCAGTGGCTTATTGGGTATGGTCAGTGCAGACCATTTCCCACTAGTACAAAATGCAGTTCCTTAACTTAAGGACCTACTGTATGAAATCTCATTACAAGGCATCGTTACCTGACATTGTGAAAAGCAGACCATGAGTGTCTGTACCGGGCATCTAGTGACACTCTGTTGTCCATTATAAAAACCAGCACTTGCAGTGGGCCGAGCCCCACCATCCTTACATGATTCTGATTCTCTCCTTTCTGAGCAAAGCCTCCAGCAAGCATGTTAGCGAGTCCCAGCCACGACCTCTTGGGTCTGTGGTGAGCAGACATGCATGGCACTTTTCCCCTTACTGTGCTGTCCCCTCCTGCAAACTTCAAACAGCCCTTCAGAGGAGAGGAGATCTGTCTTGTTGCTAACTTACACTTGATTGCATGGAGCTGGGAAAGACTGCCAGACCCTATTTATCTTCCACCTCTTCCCACAGCATCCTCCAGAGAGAACCAAAGCTTTTGCCTGGTTTTGGGAGGTCATGTGCTGTGTTTTCTCTTCTGTATTCCATCAGCCTTGGAGACCAGTCTAATATTTGTCAGCAGTCTAGAGAAACTGAAGGATAACACTTACTTCATCCTGCACAGCTATCTTTTTGGAAATGAACTGTGGCACCAAAAGACAACCACCACCACTGCAAGCTGTACCATAATGTATTACGCAGACTCTTCCCCTCCTCACCTGCCCCCCCAAACTTGAAAAACTAAACATGGTTGCTTTTCAGCTTCTGCTAGCCTCAAACGGAGCTGATGTGCAGCTGTTGTTCACTAAGGATTCATACTGTGTTAAGGTTGCAGTTCAAGTGCTGTAGACCCCCATTAAAAACATCCTTGAAGATTATAGAAAGATGCAAAAAGGAGGCATGGGCCCTGAGTTGCCTTGATCAGAGTCCAGTCTGAAGGGGAAGTTGCTACTGATCTACTGCTTTTAGGTTTTATGAAGCCAACAAGGTGTTTCCACAGGAATTATACAGGATGGCAACACCCCACAAACAAACTGTGATTTTAACTCTCACCAGACATCTGTCCCTTGTGGTTTTTGTAAGCTTTTCTCTCCGTTTCTCAATTTAACATGCCAAGTGGTGGTTCTGATTCTTTCTTCCACCCAAGCTGAGTGTGTATGCATCAGCGCCGCAGTGGAGGTGCTGCGCCCTGCTGCTTTCCACTCACAATCACCACTTGGAGGTGTTGCATTTAGATTAGCAACAGTGGCTTCCCCTTTATACTTGTCAGGATCCTTTTCTTCTTTTGCGTTTATGTTTTGTCAGGTCAGGCCTAGATTTGTTACTGTGTACTGTGCCATGAGAGACTTTCAAATTACCTCTTAAACTGGAGCTGGGTGTGCATGCAGAGGAGTCCCCTGGGTGTCGGGATTCCTGAGCGCTGGGTCACACAAGAGTTGTTGCTCTGTTCAAGAGCACAACATGTGGTCTCCAAAGCCTTTAAGTGTCTTGAGAATGGCCAAGCTGAGGCACATCTCTTTCCCAAAGTAACATCATCAGAGTCCTGAAGAAATGTGTGTTGAGCTGATTGCATAGGTGAAGGGGCGAGTACAACATTGCTGTTGTTGTTCATCCCCACAACAAACTCAGACAAAAATGCCCATGTCAGGTGCTCCTACCAACTACTCTAGGCTTCTGAGTAGGCAAGGCTCCCCTTCCCACTCTGCTGTCTGCCATGCATCTATTTCATCTCCAGCAAGGGGGTATAGGCTTCAGGGGAGAAGTCTGGCTTTTTCTCTCATCCCTGTTTCTTGATTTGTTGGGGTTTAGGGAAGGAATTGCTCTTCTCGGTTATGTGGTTTGTTTATTCATTTGCAAATGGGGGCTTTCTGATTTTTACTGATGTGTGGTTAAGCTGTCCTGAACTATGCGTATACCTGTACTTTTAAAATAAATAATCCCACTCTCTCACCCTGCAGAAGCAATGTGACCTCAACAAGAACCAGATTTAAAAACAACACTGTCATTTTAATCCTCAGCTTGTCCCCTGCTCCCCTCAGGGTTTTGTTGATGACTGGAATTTCTTCATTGACTGCATGTTTTTTTTCAAAAACAGTGAAACTCTCCCAAACCAGAAACTATCCAATCCCACCCAAAGAGATGTAATGAAATTGAAACTGTAGAGAAGACGGAGGCAAGCTATTCCTTGCCCTGTATTCATGGTCTTGTGCCCTAACATATGACTTGGCCGTAGCAGTCATGTGAAAATGCACGAGACCTGTTCTGTTAGGCAAAATACCCTCCAGGCCCAGCGTTTGCAGCAGATGTAGGGAAAAGGCCTTGTCTGTGCAGGGACCAGAACGCTTTTGGCTCTACATAAGAAATAATAATAATAAGGCCAAAACCTCTCTGTCAGCTAGTGAAATGAAAATGCTGTACTTCACAGCTATGTCATTGGAGAATTATATTTCATTAGAGCTGATATTAAACCCCCTGATGTCAGTTGTGAAATGTGGCTGACTTCAAATTTTCAAAACCCATAGGAGATTTTTTCATAATATGTTGTCACTTTAGAAGTCTGGCAATCCTTTAGGTTCACTCATAAAACTTTAAGCTCTTAGAAGGGGAAAACCCCAAGGTTATTTCCCCCAGACTTTAAAAGCTTTGCTTCTGCTAGCAAATGCCACTTTTATAAAGTATGTGCAAGTAACGTTCTGGATGCTTCAGACAGCAGCAGTTGTTAGGACTTTCAGAAATAAGGTATTCTAGACATTTAAGTGACAGCTTTTTAAAAGTCAGTGAGCAGAGTAAAGAATAGCAGTACCAGCTATTACTGGTTATTAAATGAGAAACCCCTGGTTTTCCTTTTTTCCCCTTCACCTTTGGTGGTTGACAGGCTTGTGTTACGGGGAAGAAAGTTGACAGGCTTGTGTTACGGGGAAGAAATACATGCACAGCAGTTGTGTTGAGTTGGTTCCAACAGGTCACTGAGCTGCAGAAGTTTCCATGTTAATCTTGTTTTCACAAAATCCTGAAGTACTTGTAAATTGGACTGTTGACTGTCTTAGTCACTGTAAAGACATGAGGGGTGTATGCACCAGGTTTTATTTTTGCTTGCTAGACAATATTTAAATGTCCAATGCAGTGTGTGAGTAAGCTTACTTCTGTTACAGTTAGATTTATTGTAGGAGGTGGTAAATAATAATTAATCCAGGGCAGGTTTTTCTGGTTTGGGTTTTTGCTCAGATGTGGAGAGCTCGTGAATGTACTTGTTGTCATTTGCTAATAGGAAAATACATTATGGTTAAACAAGCAAATCCAAACTGTTTGTGGCCTGAAGATGTACTAATGACTAGATGTGTGTCCTTTTCTGCTTGGGTACCTCCGACTCTGCGGTAACTTCAGTGTTGTGCTGTGCTCCGTGTTGAAACCTCTGCTAGGCAAGAGCCAGCATCTGCTACGTCCAGTCAGAAGCAGCATTGGTTTTATACTATCAAATAAAACTTACAATGGCAGAGTTCACCTGTTTCTAATTGGAGCATGTGTGGGGAAAAAAAAAATAATAAATTCTTTGCATTGATTTCTCACCAGATTTTTAGGAGCATACTGTCTTCAGGACTTCTCTCTTTTGAAATTAGCCAGCAGTGGTAAGGGACAGTGCCTGATAGACAGTTGTAAAAGATACCATGCAAGGCTTTCTTTGGGAAGGAGTCTCAAATCAACCTTGTAAAACCATTCTTATGGCTCTGTCTAATTGTACATAGCATTTATTACAAATTCACTGTGGTTAATGGAGTTAGAGTGGTGAATCTTAGTAATGTGAAGGCTGTTCAGTGTGCAGACTGGCTGAAATGCCGGTTAATCCCTGACTGGGCAGATTCAGCTGCTTCATTTTGAATTTGTCAGCTGATTTGTGTGAGCAGGTCATCATTTGGTGAGGGAAAGGAGTGGGATGCTTGTGTAATGATTCGATGAGGCTGTGGAATCAGGGTCTGGTTAAAGGAGTTTATATTTTTTAGCAGGTTCCAAGGTGGGTGGAAACATGGCGTTCTGGATTAGAAGTCCCTGAAGTGTGCATCTGTGCATCTTGCTAACTTCATGCACTCAGGGACTGTAAAATCAGGCACAGACCCACCTTTTTTGTAAAAATAGTAAAGGCATTGAAACACTGTCTGGAAACAGAAAATATTCCCAGCTTTTATGGATACATGGTCAGCCAGCTCTTGCTTGTTCCCTTATAAACGACATTCTTAACTGGACGATGTTGCTACTATTTGAGGTCAGTGTGTGTGTTCTCTTATAGTTGCCATGGCACTGGTAAGACAGGTATGTTCTGTAGTTGCGTTTGTCCTCTTATAATATGTGAATTTTTATTTTTGGCACTGTATTTGCAGAGTAACAGTGCTTGCAGTATTTTCCATCCATCGCTGAAGTTGCCCCTGTTGGAGTTACTGCACTCAATTATTTCTCATTTGTCATATAGCAGTCTGTTTTACAAGTGTCCATTAGAGTTAGTAGCTCCTAAGGCCTTTGTATTTTGGATATTTTATAGCTTAGTGGATACTTAAGGTTAGAGACATTATGTCATAGTGGCAATCTTACGTAAACATAAACCATAGAGCCTAATCTAGCAGGTTTTTATATAGCTCAAAAAACTTGGCTGAGCTACAGCTTATCTTATAAGGAGGTGCCCAATATTGATTTAAAGGCTTTGAGTGATGGAGAATCTGAACAAAGATTAACGATACAAGTTATAGCTAATAAGTTGTTACTGAGCTCTGTGACTGCTAAAAAATGTAGCTTTACTTAAAACAAAGTGCAGCAAAAGAACAGCAGCAGCACCCATCGCCAAAATCAACTGCGTTTGGGTGCCTTTTTTTTGGTGTCCGTCCCGTCCCGTGCCCCCCCCCCCCCCCCCCCCCCGTGAGATTTTCTTCATGCTGATTGAAATCAAGTATCTCAGTTCTTTGGCTTTTACTTTTTGCTATGACAGAAATAACTTTAGGGACATCTGAAAAGTTTCCCAAGTACATTTCACAATTTGGAGCATGTTGGAATATCTAGAAATGAGCTGTCGTACTGTTACCCCTACATGCAGGATTCAGGTGGAATATTGTGTTGAAAGAAGTAAGAATTTTATAGCAAATTTTTTGCAGTAGGATTTTTGTTGCTGTTTTATGCTTAGCCAGACTAAGTAAAGCAAACCTATTTTGCTTTTGGATCTCTTTGTTTTGCTTTTTTGGTTTTGTTTGTTTGTTTGTTTGTTTTTAACGTAGCATCCCTCGGAGTTGGTGGTGGCTGATATTAAAGTCACTTGGAACACTGGAAATGTGGATCAGCTTTGGAGGAAACGGTGCCCACGGTTACCAAAACAGACTTGCCAGCTGCTGAGTCAACAGAGGGTTGTAGACCAGTTAATCAAGTTCATTAGCAGTGGATGTAATAACAATGCAGGAGCATTCTCTGCTGCTGCAGGGTGCTGATTTTGAGAATAACGAAGTCAGTTGCCCCTTTCAGTTATAGCAGTGACAGACCCTGAGGTTGAATTGAGGATGGCACTGACTGTCCTTTTTGCGGGGTCTCCAAAGTCTAGTCAGGGGAGAGAGGGACACAAACACTCCACTGCTCTGTTTAGTTTAAATTTGCTCTGTTGGACAGTGTTTAGAGGCCTATGAGTTGAAAGTATTTTTAAATGGTACTGCTGCTTTCAGCTGTTCCCTTAACCTTGCTAACATGAAGTCATCCCTAAGTAGTTGTATGGGCAGAGAAGTCTGCAATAACCCCTTCGCAACTGAAAGAAGAGGGAGCTAGTGCTTTCTGTCATGCCTGTTCACACTGGTATGCCCTCATGGGTTGTTTTCTTTTAAGGTATCGTGAGATGAACAGGAGAGACTGGTTTTCCCTAGATATGTACACAACTGTTAAGTTTCTAAACTTCAGGCAATCATTTTCTGAGCATCAATATGATCAGCTATCACTCAAGTTAGTAGAAACTTGACTAAGAGTAAGAATCAACCCAAAGTCAGTCGCAGTGGAGTCAGGTGGATTGGCCTCCTCTTGGATGAGCTGTTTATCATTGCAGATGCAATCTGAAGACTATTGTCATTGTTTTGTTCTTAATTTTCATGCAGTTTATAAGTCAGTTCTTGTACTTGGTAAGAACAGGTGATCTTGGACCTTTTTAAGCCTTCCAGGATCTGGGGTTTATTGCTTCTGTAAAAGGTTTTTATAACAGTCTTCCTTCAGTTGTTTTTCTGCATTTGTTTCATTGTAGTTGTTTTGAAATTGATATGCATCACTGATATTTTTAGACAAATTATGAAACAGTCTTTGAAGTAATCAGTATGTTGTTTTTGTTGAGAGGGATCCTTGTTAATTGCCTCTGGTTTCTTTTCTTGGCTTGTATGCCTTCTTTAAGTGACACATGATTATATTAAGTGGTATAGGAAAACAGGAACTAAATTAACTTCTTCAAGGGTTATGCAATGAACAGACTCCGTGTGTAAAACAGTACAATTATGTGCTGTCAGTTAAGATGTTAAATAAGTTTCCAGTTTAAGAAACAAGGTAGAAAACTTGCAGATTGCCTGAAGACACTTGGGACTGCCTCTTCCCAGGAGCTGCAGGTCAGCAAGATAGCCCACTGCCATGTGGGTAAGGTGGGCATCCCGCAGGACCTGGGGCCGGAGGGCTGCTGCTGCTGCTCGTTTGCTTACATGTAGCTCTTAGTGTAGCCATGTTCCCAGACCTTGCCTTCTGACCTGCACCCAAAACAAAACGCCTTGCTTGATCCTGATGGTATAGAGCGTGTTTAGGACCGTGATGTAACTTTTTAGCAGAATCTATAGTTAACGATGGAAGCCAGAAGAGCACCAGACTGAAAGATGTTTTGGCTCCTTAACTTTAAAAAAATACTAATGTCGGCTCAGCTGAGCTCCCAGATTCATGTTTGGCAAAAGACAAATTACATAAGCAGCAGTAATTTTCCCCACACTTGGAAAGAATCGGTTGAAATGTTTTACAGTTCCCCACAAGCACACAGGCTGCTGCATGCAGTGCTTGGTCAGAAAGAAAAAATAACTTTCAGCAGAAGCATGTTGCCAGCCTGGCCCACACGCCCATGTTTCCCAGGGAGGCTGGGCTGCTGCGCTGGCCACCCCTCCTCCTTTTCTCCCCAGGTGATGTGCTGGACCAGCAGAAATGGTCCCATGTGCCAGTGCCAGCTCATGAGCTCTGGCTTGGGCTGGGCTTGAGGGTACCCACAGTCACCGTGAATGTTAAATGAGATTGATGGACTTCTTTGCCTGATAATAAACTGAAAGTTTAGAACAACCACAGACATACACTTAATGCATCACTTTCTAAAAAGAGGGGTACTGGAATTTAGAAAATTCACCTTTGCATTTAGCTGGAATTTATTTTTGTGCTTTCTCTGAGGATGTTTGGTCTGCTCTCAGTGCCTCTGTTTGCATTTCTAATACAGATGTCTTCCATTCTTCTTCTATACCAAATGCTCAATAGGAAGAGCAGATGTTCACCAATTATAAAAAAATAAATAAACTAAAATGGAAAAGAAGGCTGGAGGCAGGGCATTTTAGTTGCCAGGTCACTCTTGCATGAGAAGATCTCCTAGGTTATGTGAGCACAAAGGCAGGCAGGGGATCCCAGCTAGCACCCTGCCCTAGGCTCCTCCCAGGCAGTCTCAGGGGCCACCAGCCCACCAAAGGCCACCTCTAGAAGCCCAGGGGAGCACCAAGGCACAACGGCAGGTAGGAACCCAGATTACGGATGGGGAGGAAGGGACGCCCAGGCTGGGTCCTTCCCAGGGCGGTCACAGGAGAGCCTCAGCCCCAGGGTCCAGACCCGAAACCCACCAAGACGAGCCAATGTCAGAGCACCCTCCGGACTGAGGGGGTTGCTGCTGGGGTGTGTGGCACACATGGTGTGATGCAGGGGAAAAGCATTTTGGGACTCACAGGACTTATTATGGGATGTTTAAGGGAAGAACCAAAGGCGGGCATGGGATGTTTAAGGGAAGAACCAATGGCAGACAAAGGGGGACACTAAGGTGATTCAGGGAGGAATGTGAGTGGGACAATAGACGGCTGATGGCATAAAAAGGACCAAAGTTTTCTAAATACTTTGCTAGTCAGTACAATTGTCTGGCCATGACCTGTGCCTGACAGGAAAGACTGTGCTGTTGTCATATATGCCTTTCTACCTCTTTCCTGGGTGATGGACTCTGTATTTTGTCTGAATGGGGATCTGAGTACAGCAACTGTGGTGCAGCAGCTGGAACGAGTGAGGGTCTGGGCGCTTGCAGCTGGGCTGGGACTCTGGGCTGCGGGGCTCATGTGCCTTGGTGCCAGCACCTAGGGACACCAAAGTGAGTGAAACCAAGTGCCTGGGGTGGGACCAGCAGAGACCTGTGCATCCCTGGTGCAGAACGTGGAGCAAGCGCGCAGCGGGTGCACAGCTGGCCCTGGAAGCAGCAGCAGAGATGGGGCCAGTCAGTAGGTGAAGTGGTCTGGGAGCCAGGCACATGTGTGTGGAGCAGGGTAGTCCCAGGCAGCGCTGGATGTGTGTGCAGTGGTCTGTGCCAGCAGCTGGAGTGGGGCAGTGGCCCTGGGGACTTGTACATCCAGGTGCCAGCAACTGGGCAGACTGGGATCCAGGAGCAGTTACTGGGCAGACTGAGTGTCTAAGCCCAGCTGCTGAAGGGAGCTGTATTATCTGAGAGTGTGTATGTATATATGTATGTAAATACACACACACACACACAAGTGCATTGTGTATATATGTAACATATATATATTCTCAGTAGCAGCCCTCTTCCTGACCAGCCAGAGCGGGGCTGTGCATGACCCGTGTGGCAGCAGGGTCTGTGTGTGTGCAGTGTGTGCCTGTGCTCGGAGCGCGCTGGTACCTGCTCAGAATACAGCCTCAGCCTTGCTCTACGGTTGCACCTGGGAGCATGACAGCCGATCTTTTGGCTGTCAAATTGGGCCTGTTCTCCTAATAAGATCCATATAAATCCATGAACATACAAATTGAAAGATGGTGGAGACTGGTAACCATATCTGGTCTGGGGGGTTGTACAGTACCAGGTGAGCAGCTGGACCTTGAGCTAGCAGTAGTGATACAAAGGTGGTGAAGTAAGTGATATGACCAAAGTGACTTTTTTGAGCATTGACAGTTAAGCGGTGACATCCTATAGTGCCTTCTTTAAGCCTTTTCATTCCCCCTATGAAAGGACGCCCTTTGGCAACCTTTTTGTTTCCCCTGTACTTTCTCATTTTGACTGTTCCTCGTAACGCTGTAATCAGTGTCTAAAATAGTTTGATAAGAGGATTATAACGGTAGAACACAACTTTCATCTCTTGATTGATGTGATTACAACAATTCATTGCAGAAAATGCAAATAAAATCTGTGTATAAATTCCAAAGATTGTTTAAAACAAGTCTTTTTTTAAAAAAAACAGTGTTGATTTTGCAGTTGGATGCAGCCATCTCTTTACTTGATCATTAACCAATTTGGCTTATTAGGATTTGCCTGGTGGCTAGTTTTTACTCATTGCTGGTCTTGTAAAAGCATCTATTAATTGCTGTTACTTTCATTTGAATTTTAAGATGTTGCTAGTTTGGATGACCCAGATACCACGTGTTTTGAAAAGTTAAAGCCAAAAGCAGTTCCCTTGCCCCAAAACAAGTTTCTAGCTTGACTTTTCCTCTGTTTGAAAAACTTGTGGCAGTTCAGTTAGAAAAAAGACAGGAGAAACAGATTTGTGCACAGATAATACAGCTAATTTCCCACCAAAGGGGAAATCTGGAGAGGCAGAAACAATCTTGAGATTGGGACAAGCTAGCAGTGGAGGAGGATGGAAGAGTTCTTATCTTTTAGTGAGCATAAATGACCAAGACTTAAGTTTTATGTCTTTAGCAGAAGAAGACACCCTGAAGAAATCTATGGAGGAGGGAATATGGAAGGTTTTGGTCGTTATTTGAAGAGAAAGAAGAGTTGTAAAGCACTGAACCTGCAGCATTGATTTTAATGCCATATGAGGTGAATTCACCCACGGTTGCTTGCTGAGATCAGATGAGGTGACTAAGTGTATTTTATGATCATAACACACATTTTTGCAGGGCTTTATGTAAGCTCCTATGTGAGAATGCTTTAGCGCAGGTCTGTCTGTTTAATAATATCACATCAGGTGCTGATGTCAAATTTGGCTGCTATTTTGAAGGGTTTTGATGATGGATGCTTGGAATCTGTGAGCTGTGACCTCTGGAATAGTGTCTGTTTGAAGCCTGTCTTTACAGGAATACTAAAACTATTAAATTTGGTAACTGAAGCAGCATGTGAGATCCCGTCATTCAGCTCAGTGGCTGTGTGAAGACCTCCATCTAGTCATAGTCTTTGTAGCATCTGTTGTCATTCTAGCAGTGGAAGCTGGATTTCAAACAATGTTTTCATAACAGTTGAGAAATCCCTTGGGAGGGAGGCCTACAATAGCTTGTTTAAGGGGTTAACTCCTTGTTATGTTAGTCAGCTCTCATATAACTCTGATGGCTATCTGGGCTTTGAATTACCAAGACTACAGCTTGTCCCAGCACCTTCTGGTGCATCAAGTGGTTGCGAAAGGCATGAGTGCAGCATAAAGGCTGACCTAATTATGGTGCCCACCGCTCCTTAAACCTGCATCTGCTTCTTATGGAAATCTAGCCACTACTATTATTATTTTTTTAAATAATAATATGGCAGTTGTGTGCTCTACCCTAATTTTACATATGGTTAGTATGATTTATGGTTTGGTTTTTTTCTGGTCATCTTTTCCCAGTTTGCCTGCATAACTAGGTGTTGACTTGAGGCAGTTCTTGGCTTTTGCCTATACTGACTGGTATCAAAATCAGGCTATGCAGTACCTCTGATTGGGGCAAGTCCTGAACTTTTACTTTCTTCGTATTCTACCTGAAGTCTTCTGCCTTCAGTGTGTTAAAACCTGACAAATTATAAACCCAGTAGTGATCAATTGGTTTGTTTGTAGCGTAAGTTTGATGTTAGTTGTCTCTCCACAAGAGACAGACAGCTTGACTGGGCCAAGAACCAAGATAAAGTGTACCATTTTCTGCCGGAAAAGCTGTAGAAAGAAATGCAAATTAAATATTTGCTTCTTAGGGAAGCAAATAACTATTCAAAATCTATAATAATTTTATATTCATAAATTCTGGAACTATAGTTATAGGATTATCTAATTTTTGTTTATATTTTGCAGATGCATGTAAGGCCCTTTGAGGCAAGTACAGCCATATGCAGGAATTTAGAAATTTATTTAGTTTCATGTTTGGGCTTTCAGTCTTTCAATACAAGAAAGTTACCTGATCAGCAAGATGGCCACCAGTTGGTGGTTGCAAGCAGAATTTACAGTTTGTAGGTTTTATTATCAAATGAACTTCAATTTAGTCAAAGTCAGGAGAACTAACCGACCATGTGGATTTGTTGAGTGCTGCATGGAAAGTCGTATGGTTAATTTCCTCTGAAAGAACAGTGCTTTGCCCTGGAACAATAATTTAAAAAATAATAATAATAAAAAAAAAAATTGAAGTCTGGTCATAATTTGAAAAGGAACTGCAAACTTAGTAGTGTTTCACTTGATATTGCTACATTTTATTAACTTCTTCAATTTGTTGGCTACTTTCTTTTTACTCCCCCCTGCCCTGCAGTGTCTGGGTGAGAAGAGCTTGCTGAGCTGGCTGGTTGGGTTAACTGAGCTGAGGTGTTAGCTACCAAGGGTCACATTTGGATGCCAGGGACATCTTCAGTTTCTGTGCTCATTTGAAGACTATAGGCTTGTGGAGGTGATGAGGAAAAGGAGCCATCAAATTTGTCTGTCTTCAACTCCTTCAAGTTTGTACCTCGTGCACAGGCTAGGTGTGTTTCACAGACAGTACCAGAAGCCTGTCAGACACCACCTCCTGACTGACACGGCATTTTCCCTGGGTCAGGAAGGGCCTACTCCCTCTTCTGTCAGCTGTTTTTTTAGCTGGTAATTTGAGTGTCTGGTTTATTCCCTTCCATGTCTTACACCTTTCACCTTCCCTGTTCACCTCTGACAAATTAACAATTAGCAGAGCCAGCTGGGCTTGGCAGCAGGCACGTGAGCAGCACCTGAGCATCTCCTGGCCCGCTCTGAGCCACATTTGTGGTAGCCAGCTGGAGAGACGAGCATTATGTGTCACTGTTCAGACCAGTAGGACCTTAGGATGAAGCACGGCTCGATGTAAAACCTGTGTCCAGCAGTTACTGATGCTGATGGTTTCAGCAGAGATTTCTGTTGCTGATTTTATTTGGGTCTGGGCTGAAGAAGAAGAAAATATGCTGTGGGTTTCTAGCTGTGGGTTAGCTAGCTAAGTCACATTGAAGTCAGGTTGAGTCTTTTTTGGGACATTCAGTTACAGCTCACTTTCCTGATCTCTGTTCTTTTTGGAGCTTGTTGAGGCCAGTAACCTGGTAAGGACGTGAAGGTTTACCAGCTGGGCACACCTGCACGGCAGACTGATGCAGACCGAGCTGGTGGCCAGTGGCTGGCTCTTAGCTCCGCACCGCTGCAGGCATCTACGGTGGTTGAAGGGTGTGGGAGCTGTAGAAAGATGCTGCTATCCTGTCGGCATCCTGAAACCGTGCCGTGGTTCTCCTCAGCAAGTTCCTTTTGCATCTCTCAGGATCCACTGTTGGCCTGTGCATTAAAAAAAGGCTTGCGATGCATGTCTTCCTTCAGTACCGCTCTGCGTAGTGCCTGCCCCGAGAGACCTGGGGAGTGACACCTCATGTGTGAGCGGCAGCAGCTGCTGGCGGGGGGGGGCTTTTCCCCCTCGGGTATCACCTGCCTTTCACCTTTCACTGTGGAGGGCTTTTGTTTATAGTCTGCTTATAGTCTGCTCTGACCGTAAGGCGGCTTGGCGGCAGGGGCCTTGCTGGCCAGCTGTTACTGGGGGCGGTTATGGTGTGGGCAAGGATGTGGCTGCCTCTGTCCCTGGTGGGAGAGGGGCAGTGGTGGCAGGTACTGGGCTGTGCTGAGTGGGCACTTTCTGGGCTTGAAAAGGGAAACCAGAAACCTTTCTAAGAAGTGTGTTATTCTGTTTTGTTATCCCTGTCCTTTGTGAATGCAGGTTCCAGTTTACCCCCATGTGCAGTGCTGCTGCTTCTGGTGTACCAGCTTCAGAGCTGCTGCTTCTCTTACAGTGGTACCTGAAAACCTGTCTTACACGCATGATGTGGAGTGTGCTTACCATCAGTCTTGAAAAAGGGTGCTTGGATGCTGTTTTCTCCTTCGTGGAAAGTGCATGGAGTGTTTTTGTGGTTTTGTTTGAAACATTTGATAAAATATGTTATTAAGGAATGAAAAGGTCTTTGGTGATGTCTAGGCCAGTCAAACATTTTCGCAGTTAATAAATTACTGTCTACACTTGAGATCAGTCATTTTTGTGATTAAGTTCAGACCTTTCCATGTGTATTAGAGACTTTATTTCAGGCTTTTCTTTTTGCTACATATTTCTACATTTTTGATTCATTTTAAATTGTTCTCAGAGACTTTTAAAACATGTTTAACTGTTCCTACTGGGGGCAGAGAGACACATTCATGGAGCCATCTCAGATAAGCTGGAGACTGTATAGTTTGGTAAGATGCTCATAATTCCAGCAGATGTGTAAGCACTTAAGTTTTTTTCCTTCAGCTGCAACTTTTTTTGAGAATATTTTCCTCTGTTTTCCATATGTAAGCAATTGCAGTTCTTGTTTGGGCTTTTTTTTTATAGAGCCTGTTTAGGTCTTTAGGTATTGGTGTTTTCTCTAAGGAGTTAAATAATATTCAAGTTATAAGTGTAGATACAAAGTGCTGGTTTACATTTTTGGGGGGAAAGACTGACTCAGTAGTTTTTCCTCTAAACAGCTAAACTGCCCAAAGAATTAGTGATTTCACCTTCTTTGAGAGAAGTCTGCTATATTTTTATTTTATATATTAATTTTGTATGTGGTGTACTGCTTTATGATGTTAAAAACTGCTTGTGGAGTACTAGCAGAGTGGGAAGGTGGAATACTTTGTAAGGAATACTAAGATGTGAAAATTTATTTTTGGAAGGATATTTTCAATGTTAGGTGCTTGTGAAAACATAGCAAAATGCTTTATCTTAGTACATGTATTAAGGAAGTCTAATGTCTGATCCCTTTGGGTTTTTTTAATGGATAAGTTTACTTAACTAGAAACTGAATTTTGGATCCTACAAAATCAATAGGAAGTTAGCCGTTGAATTCCATGTGACTCAGACTTGGCTTATGGTGTTTACGGCACTTGTGCTGGATCCTTCTCTCAGTCACACTGGTGAAGCTTCAAAACTGTTTGCTGGCCACTGGCCATAATTAATCTGCAGTGGTGGGTTACTGTACGTAAAAGTTCTCCAAAGAGATTTAGCATCTGATAAGGAAAGCTTTGGGGAGATTGTCTCTACTGGTGGCAAGTCTTAGGCCATCCCATCAGGCGAAGAAAGGCGAGGCATTCCTTATGTAGTCAGCACGGAAATACAGAGAACTTCATAGATCAAAACCAGCTTACTAAGTTTCACCCAAGAATTGCTTAAGCATAAATACAAAACATGCTTCAAATTTGTCTTCTTTCCCTTTGTGTGGACAGCAGTGAAGTATTAGTTCAGATGCTTCTAGGAAGCCACATCTTTATCTCAGATGTTTCTTGTGAGTCTGCATTGTCTGTTTGGACAGGGCTTTGTGAGCAAAATTAGGGGAAGAGTATGGCTTCTGGCATTGCTGAAATGCTAGAAGTGGGTCCAACATTCTGGCAATGTGATAGCGAAAGCAAGCAAGCGGTTAATGATTCAGCCCTTCTACTTTTGGCATTAATTAGAGTGGAATTGATAGACATGTTAATTATTCTGTTACATTTTTTTTCCAAAAGTAAAATTCCCAAATTACAGTAATTTCATGGAAGTATTGCAGCAATGCTCTTTAATCAGAGATCTTAATAGCAAAAGGATGAAAATGACTATCTATAGTGGGAATGCATGACAGACCACCAAACATCAAGAAATATCCATAAGAGGAATTTTGTTTTATAGTCTTCTTAGTTTGAAGCCAACAGATTTAACAATCCTGTTGCACAACATACTTATGCACTTTGCTAAGTTTTGATCACTAGACTCCCTGAAGAGTTTAAAAGAAGGGAAATAAAAAGCCCCTGACACTAGTTTTGTTGACCTCCTTCCAACCTGCTAGCAGTTCTTGTGATATTTTTATTGTTCAGGGGAAAAAACGTAAAAGCTGTCTGCAAGCTCATGGGATCTAGGCTATTCTGCAAAAGATGAAAAATTCTGATTATTTTGTAGAATGTGAACTGCCAGGGGTAGAGGCTGTGAAATTTGTACTTCAGGTTTTGGAATGCAGCTTCAGACAGTTGCCAGTGAAAGACTGTAAGAAATGTACTTTACCTAGAATTGTAAGCAAATCTCACAAGGCTTTAAATAACCTGTATCATAGAGTCACTCTGGTTACACATGAGAATACTTTGTAATGCTGTGTTCAATCTACTACATGACTGGCAGAGCTTCAGAAATGCTGTGCTTTGGAAAACTGCATTAAGTATTTTCCCATGCTTCGGTTGACTGTAAGTCTTTTAAAATACAAAAGAAATTCTTAGTCACTGTAGAAATTGTAGTTGATCTAGCTGCTGTATTGGTTCAATTTGCAGATCCATTGTATTTAGCTGTAAGTATATGTACCGGCCTTACTTGAAGGCTTTGCTTAGGATTTCTTTGCACCAACAGAAAAGTTGCCGTTTAAGTCAGAGGCACGGTGGAGACCCCCAGTAGGCCAGCCGAGCTAATGGGGTTGAGCTGTGAGAGAGACGTGAATGAACACCATCAGCTAAAGGAAAAGTGTCAGATTCAGGGTGAGAGGAAAAAACCAAGAACTTTATCAGTTTTAAAATAAGTTACACAGCAGTGCAGAGGGTACAGTTACATGCTTGCGTAGACAGGCTTCCCTCTGCTACTTCTGTCGGTGTTCCTCCCATGTCTTTAGCATCCTTCTTAACAGGAGGGCAGGTTAGTTTTCTTACAGTATCACTGGTTCATCCTGGAGCCATTTAAGCCATTTAACTGGATGAACCAATTAAAATGTGACACAAGGAAAATGTTCGTGAAGTAGGATATAATTTGAGGTTTTGAAGTGTAAATGAGGTGTTTGCTTACCTGACTCTGCCTGCCCCCCTTGCCTGTCTTCATGATCTAAAAGCCCTGGCTGGCACGGTGCTACAAGATGTTGCCAGCCTGCCTAGTTCATTTCTGCAGGTGGCTGGTCCTTCCTTAGGAATGTAATTTATTGCTTTTGTGCTTGCTTTTCTGCAGCGATGTCAACCTAATGTAACATGAACTTCAGCTAAAACGAAGCAGGCAGGGCAGAGCCGTGTACTGTCTTTTGCATAATGAGCTATGTCTCTGTCACTTCTGAATACAAAATAGGAGCAAACACTACAATCAGCCATTGTCCCCCCAGTTCTTGGTTCTTCATGGCTAACCATGGTGCTGATCTCCTCAGCTGTTGCAAAGGGGGGTTCAGGGGGTGTTACTGTGAGCTAGCTGTGAAGAGCTCCTGTGTCTACATGTAAACTGTAAGTCAAGTCAGTCTGCAAAGTTTACCATCTTTTTTTTATTGCAAAGGCATCTTAAAAAACTGGGGTTCAAAAGCAGATTAAAAGTATAGTGAAACAGCCTTGTTACAAGTAAAATTGTTGTAGCCTGAATATATTTTTCCTCATTTGTAGTTTGAATGAAACAAATGTGCAAACAAGGCCCAGCCTCAAAATTAAGCAGTGAAGTGAAAACCATCAAAATATACATCTTTGGTTCATAGAAGGCAAACACCCATTTTTCTGAGGTTCTATTGACTGTCTTTTAAAGTGCTGCATTTACTTTCTTGGATTTTAATTTGTATTGGATTAAATATTTCAGATGGAGGGACCACCTTACTCCTCTGAATTAAACATAGCATAATGGAACAGTCAGTCAGTGCTGATGCACTCAGCAAAAGCTTTACTGATGTTTCAGTTTTGCTTTACCATACTCACTTCCTTTGTCAATGACTATAGAAAAGTGTAGTTCTTTTATTTTCGTTTTGTCTTTGAGATGTCTCAAATTCCTGTGACTGCATGATTTGTAACTCTCACCATTCCTCACCCCCACACCAATAAAACAAGTGTCATTTCTGGTCTGGGATGAAGCAATTGCTTCATAATGGGTTTATATACATCCCCGCATATCAAAACAGCTGTAGGAATTCTTCAGAGAATCAAGGGGTAGGACCTCATGAATTTCCTTTTACTTTAAAAATGTGTGCTCACTTTGCTCACTTTACAACATTTTACTGGACTGTACATTTTTTAGCCCAAAACGGGGGGGGGGGGGGGGGGGGGGGGGGTGGGGCTGACTAATGAACTGCTCACTAGCTATGCTGAAGTTATAAAAAAAAAAAAAAAATCCCCTGTATATTATTTGCAGAACAGAGTATAATCCATTATTATACTTGGGAGTGGTGTAACTGTAAACACATTATGTTGGATGAATGCTAAGGGTTCCCCCCAGAAGAAAAGCTGAGGGAGTTCTGTCCCTTAGTGTCCCTGTACATGGAGAATCCTGCTGGTGCTCTTGATCCTTGACAATATAAGATTGCTATGGCATTGGCAATGTAAGGTCAGCTCGTTACAGGAATTTGTCCTTTTAATTTGTAAGAAACAAACAGCTGCAACTCTGAATGCTGTCTGGTAGGGGAAGGTGCACTCTCCACAGGGCTGTCTGTGTTCTCCCTTGTGTTCATGCTGCCATTGGGGCTGGAGCAGCTTTGGGGCTAGCGGTGTCTGCAGAGGGGAGCCCAGCACCTCCTGCCTCCCGGCTCTGCTCTGCACCAGCCTGGATGGCCTCACCCTCACTCAGCTGCTGCTTCTGCCTCGGGCAGCCCAGCCCCTCCAGCATTTGTTGCTTTTTGCTCAAGCCTTTCTAATGATCTTCACTCATGGGAGCTGTAGCCATACAGAAGCTGCGAGAGCTCTGTTCCTCGCTGAGGAGGTGCACCTCCTCGTTCACTGGGTGAGGAGCACAGCCTGCTTACGTGTGTTGTGTCAGGGTTTAGAGCCTAGGGCCAGAGGGCTTTGCCGAGGAGCGATCCAGAGCTTCCTTCTCAGTAGGTCTTTTACCTCTGACATGCAGGTGGTCAGGCTGAGCATCTTCACTCAAAAATGAAAACGCAGGATGGTGACTAGTTGATAGTGTCTGTGTTGTGGCAGGGGATTTGCTTCACATAAAGAAATCTGTTTCATCACTGTGGTTTGGCCATTCACAGAAGAGTACCTCTGGGTCACAGTGAACCATGATGACTAATGAGGGGATCCCAGCTGAGGCCAATTAGAGCCTTGCAATGGCTCCCTCCTCAGAAGGAGCAGAGCAAAATCTGTCCTTTCCACCTTAGTGGCTCGCTGGAAGCAAGTAGGGTGGTTTTTTGAAGCAGATGTTGTGTTCCCTATAGACCGTCCCACACATCTGCATCTGCCTGCGTTCCTGATCCTTTGTGCCTTAATCTTTTTAAGGTCCATCTTATGCTTGATGGGCACAAGTCAGGGAGAGCCTGTGTTTGCTGTGACCAATCTGAAGTCTTTGGAGAGGGCTGTGTCAGTGCTGGGAACCTTGCCTTGCTGCAGGTGGGAGCCTGTCCAGCTCTGCCTCTTCCTCTGTGACCACTGGCCAGAGTGTCTGTGCCCTGCATGTTGGCTGGGCTGTTTGCAGTCCCAAAGACACTCTGTCCTTGGTCAACCACTGTCCTGCAGCCTGTTTTAAATTCCTCTTCTTGGCTGGTCTTGTTCAGTGTCCTCAGCTTGTGGGGATGGAGTGGACTTGTTCTTGGAGCGCTTTCAGGACATGGTGGTAGAGCCAAACTTAGTGGTTTTCCATGAACCTCAGAAGTAGATCCATGTCACCCAGGGGACCTAGGTTCCTATCTGGAACTTCGGAAGGGTGAGTCTTTGATCTGGAACAGGTTTGTTTTGAGCTCATGTCAGCCTTACATCTAAAAGGGTGTTTGTTTTTCTGAATCTGTGTTATACTGTGTGTTTCTGTGCTAATACACGTGCAGAAATGTGTCATCAACTGAGCTCTTTACATCTATAGCTGTGGGCTATATTCAAGTTTCCTAATGGTCTGGTGACACTTTCTGAAGATGAATGGGATCATTCTGCACCACTTTTATTGGGTCTTGAAAGTTCTCGCAAAAAAACAAGTGGAAGACTGCCTGCTCCTTACTGGTTCGCAGAGGGTTAGGTTTTTGATGGGGTATCCTTTCTGCTAAAAAGTAAACCTGAAGAGACTGAGACTGGAATGACTAACCAGCTCTCTCAGTGCCACATCCCTGATGCACTGACATTTTCCCAGAGGCAGCATTTCTCCTGGACTAACTTCCTTCAAGCGTGTGTCAAGGTACATGTCAGCTCAGGAAATGAAGCTGCTGTCTTTTTCTCCCTTCCCCTCTTCTCAGGTATTTCCATCCTTGCGTGAAGAATTTCCACACTGCTGGTAGAGGGGGTCTTCTCCGTGCACCCTCAAGGGGTTTAAGCTGTAGGAGAATGCATTACTCTGCATTGCCATCTTAAAAAGGGCCTTACATACCACTGGCTGAGCTCAGAGGTGATCACATTGGGTGGCAGATTGTAATGTGTACGTCATTATTAGTGTCTGTGGTAGAGCTGCTGGTAGGGATTGGGCTTCATTCATTCTGTGAATGCAGGTAACCTCCAGCAGCATCTCTTAGTGAACAATCCTGCTCCCAAGGTCTGCAGAGGCACCGACGAGATCCACATGTCTGCTGAGTACTGGTGAAAAGGATGGCAGGTGGGCTTCAGGTCTTGCTGCAGCATGGCTCTGCCATCACTGCTGCCGGAGAGTTGGAGATCCTGTGCTGGGGGAGCTGGGCAGGGGAAGGACATGCTGGTGAGATTCCTCATAGCATTCCCATGCAGGTGAACAGTCATTTAGAGAAGAAAGGAACATTCTCCAGAAACTGGTGTTCGTTTTCTTTAGGCATGAACACAACTACCATTCCTGTCTGCTTGCCCCCAGGATCATGCTAGGAAAATTATGGGATTGTACATTTTAGAGAAACAAGTGTGATCTGCTAGTTCTTTTAATCACATGCCCATAGTGCAGAAGGCAATCTGAAGATGCTGATGCTGCCAGTCCTTAGAGGAACCAGGCCGGAGAACCATTCCCACATGCAGCCATGGCATGATAAGCATTAAGGTGACATGTTACAAGGAATTCTTAGTTATGGTATAGTAACGATTTCTAATTTTTTTTTTAATAATCATTAAAAAAAAGAGCTATCTTTTCTTCAATTCCTAGCGCAGACAAATCAAATTGTAGTTTGGATTAACTGCCTGAGGTGAACAGTTGGCTTGACTGGTAGTGATGTTGCCGTTAAGATATGTCAGCTCCCCGTTTTTCCTCTGGCAAAACAAGCTTTAAGTAACTTTTTCATATAGCCACCTTAAAGTTACCTTTTCCCTTTTCTGTGCTTCTTTTAAGTAGGTGTGGTCTTCCTTGTTGTTTTGTTTGGTTTTTTTTTTTTTTGTTTTGGTTGTTTTTTTTTTCTTTTTGAAACCTTATCTTAGGAAAAAGGGGAGGGGAAAAGAAAGAAGAACCTACATTTGCTCACAGCCCTGACCACTCTGCTGCTTGCTTTCCTCCAGTTAGTTTAGGACCAAACATAGGAGAGCAGCACTAGGAAAGGTCAGCGATGGCATCATGCGGTGTGCTAAACCTTGCATAGCAATGCTGTAAATTATATCATGGAAAACACCAAAGAGACTTAATTGCTTGATTTTTTTTCTGTCTGAAGTGGGCATAACCATGTTTCCTTAGTCTCTAGGATTGGCTGTGTTCACTAATGCTTGGTCATTAACTTCTGTGGGGAATAGACAGTAGAGGAGCCTTTGGATCCTTCCCTGAAAATGCATGATTTTGAGCTATTTTGCATCTGGAAGGGAGAAAGTTCCAATTTTTTAGGTCAACTGTATTAAAAAACCTCTGCAGATATATTTTTAGTTCACCAAATGGAAGTTAGATTTGGCTGGTGAAGAACTGGTTTCCTTCTGCTAAGTATGTTAGCTGATACTTTATTACCAAATGATTTGTTTTGTTTCACATTTTTCTTGCAACTGGCAAAGTGTAAAACTTCCAGTTTGCACTTGGCCTTGGAGAAGGCTTCCCCCTGCTCTCCCCTCAAATTCCTGGATGTAGCTTGTCAGTAGCTTTATGGTATTGTGGAAAAGTCTCTGTTCTCATGAAGAAAATGGAAAAATTGCTAGTTTTTGTAGAGATTCAAAGTGCAGATGTTTGCTATTGTCTTCTCAAGAATGAAATTTAATTGTTACATGCTACAAAGACTTTAAGATTGTCAAGGGAACATTATCTCACCATAAAAATAATTGAAACCTCCTTTCAGGATAATGCACGTGTGACTAATACAGATGTTGGCCACAGACATTGCATCTGGGGATTTTAAGATTTAAGGTATTTTTTGAGTACCATGTTGTGATCTTATGTTAGTGGGTATAATTCCATTGGCTTCAGTTGAAATTGTTCTGTTCTCATCTGTGAGATCACAGTCCCTAAAACCTAATTGCTAATATTTTTATCATGTTTTATGCCTGTCTTTTAGGACATGGGAATATATGAATGGAACAGCTTTTTAGTACATTGAGTTTTCAGAACGCTGCTTTGAGTTAGGTTTATTTCAGTTCAGTGTAGAATTCTAAAGCCAGGGTGACAGAGCCATGGGTTGGCCTTGGGATGCCCTGGGGTACGTGTCTGTTCTCTTGCAGAACCTAATGTAGATGCTTAGGTTTTGTAGTGTGTGAGCTCAGAGCTAAGGGGTTCTCTGTGCCCTGGTGGTGTACCTGTCGCTTGAGATTTTTGTGTCCCATCAGCTTTTTGATAGAATTCCAGATGTTTATGATTCAAGTTATCCCAGCACCAGGATAATACCTGGATCTCAGTGTATTGCAGCTTGGCTACATCAAGAGAATTTTTTTCTTACTAGTTGGGACTGAGACTTTGGCTGCATGAGGTGGAATTGATCAAAAGCTGTTTTTCTTTTATCTTCCTATGGTCCTAAAAACTATGTTTTTTCAGTACTAAAAAAACAAAAGTTTTTTTTGCCAAAAGCCAGTATCTGTTGTGAAAGACCAAGTAGTTGTATGTCCAGTTTTCTGGATTTGTGGTGGATAAATGCTTTAAAAAGTATATGCATCACTTTGAGTTCTGCTGATAAAAGACACTATATAAGCACTGAATATTGTACTTTTAAAATTATTTCTTCCTTAGTAGTTAATGTACCTCTAAGGGAAGAAAACACAAAAATGTTGAGCTCAGAGTATTGAGTGAGTATTCAATCTTCCTCAGCTGTTCAGAGCAACCTGCAACTTTCTGGGGGAGAAAAAAAAAAAACAAACAAAAAAACCACAACAACAACAACAAAAAAAAACCAAACCAAAAAGGTAGGGCTGGCATTGGGGTGGGGTGTCACTCTAAACCATTTAACCCATGTAAAATAAAAAAGCCCACTAAAATACTTTTCCTGAAATAGTCACTCTGTGATGTTTTCATAGTTCAGTATCATCATTCCGGTTTTACTTCATCTTAAGACCAACTGGGTGGCAGGGGACCAGTATGGGACTCATGTTGTTTCTGTTAGGAATTGTCAGTGTGCTCCACGTGAGCGCGGCATGGAGCGCACGCAACAAGAACAGTGCCAGATGCCTCCAGCTGTGGGGCCTGATGCTGCAGCTTAGGCAGCTGGGGTGTCCGTGTTTTAAGGTCTAGAGATGCTTGTCCTTGAGGTCATCACAATGGAAAAAGTGAAGAGATTGGAGTACAGGGTCATGGCTTGCTGCAGTGATAGGCATCAGATTCTAGGCTCATCATACGTATCTTCTGCATCTTTTTTCCTGTATTGTTGATGTTTCTCAAACCTTTTGTTTTCCAATTAATTTCCCCTGGAAGTCTGTGGCATGTTAGAACAAAAGGATGATCTTCAGTATTGGAGAATGTTTAAAGCACGTACTTTAAGTATATAGAGTCAATTTCTTCCAAGTGGACAGGGAGAAACTTGGAGGTGAGACTCACCTGCATGGGGTGGACCTCAAAGTGGACAAAAGCGGAAACACTTGACAGCTCACAGCACAGCTTGCTCTCAGCAGAGCGTCTTAGTAGGGTGGGGAGGATTTTCAGAAGTACTCATCAGTAGCTTGATTTTTTTTTTTTTTTCCTGCTGAAGTGGGTTGTTGTTTTGGAGGGTTTTGTTGTTTTTTCTACAAACGTCTCTGGGAGTGGATCTGGACTAAGCTAAGTGCTTCTGTAATTCTTGCTTTTCTAATGTAGTGAGCATGTTTCTTGAGGAGCATTGGAGAGCTGTGTCTGTAGTTCTCCCTGTACCTTCGCAAATGTGCACATGTGCGTAGGCTGCAAGTGTGGATTTTTGCTGTGACCTGTTCCTGCTGTGTTCCCTTATGGGGTCTAAGTACCACTTTAACCCCAGTGTGATTTGTATGTGGGTTTTGTGTTTAAAATTTCTTTGAATTATAAATGTGTTTAATTCCTGCTAAACCTTGTTTACTTCCTGCCTATGAATGGTAAAACCTCAATGTCTGTTTTTCATATACTGTTTCCAGGAACCTCATGTGATCCTAATGATATGCCCTAGGGAACTGCTTACGAGGTCAGCCCTGCCGCTTACTTATCTTGGGATTCAGCCCTTCCGCTCTGTAGTAACATTCTTGGTTCAAAGCCACTATTGAAAGGTGGAGATAGCATGGAGAACCCATATGGTTCACCTGGAGCCGACAGTGTTGCAGTGGGGGGAAGGCATTATTCCAGAGGGGCAGCTATCCTGCTCAGGGGCATTTGATAACTTTTTACACTCTGTAATGAGGGTGAGGAATTTTTTTCCTTTGATGAGTATCAGATGGAATTTCAAACACGTCTGACAGGTTACATATCAACGTATATCTCGGTCCTTAATCAATAGCATCTTAATACAGCTGAAGGGTAAGACATGCAGTACTTTGAAGAGCATAATGGCTGAGCAAGCTCCAAGTGAAGAAGGCACTCAGCCACCCTTTAACATGATTGCTCATCCTTATATGCAAGATTTGCCTTGCTTTTTCTGATAGGTAACCTTTAAAAAACTTTCTCGTGGTGACTTTATTGTTCCCTATTAATTGCACAGATTAACTGTATTTTAAAAGAACTTGAGCTGATGCCAGCAACAACATGTCTGAGCAGTTTTGATGCAACTTAGGTAGCTTTAGGCTTGAGGTCATTTAAGAAATGTTGCTTTGGGGACTAAAGTCTTAAATACTATCTCAGCAGGAGTTTCCTTAGAGATTTCAAGAGCACGGTGCTAGTAACTCCCTAGAGTTGAGTGCAATAGCATTTATGTTACCTGCTTTATAAATGTAGTGTCTTTTTGGAATAAGTATATTGGGGGTGGGATAGGGGGATGAACCTAGGGTGGAGGTTAACTTTTTGCAGAACGTAGCTTCGATGTAATACTGAATATTAGACTGCTTAACTTACATTGTCACTAGGAGGATGTGTTCTGAGCCTGTTTGCAATTAACAATAGTAATAGTAATAAAAGAATTCTGTCAAATTTTCCAGTTAATCCCCGTGTTTATGCTCCCTTGTTTTTTCTCTCTTGAATACTTTTCTTACTGCTAGTAGCAACTTTCAGATACCAGTTGGAAGGAAGTAACTGACTTTGCTTTAGAAGCAACACTGTGCAGTATCTTGTCTTCAGATAACTGACTCCTTCAGTGCTGGCAGAGCTATTAGTTTGTTGGCATACCCATCAAGGTCAGTCATCCCTCCAAAAGCTTTGCTCTTAAATAGGGTGGTTAAAAAACTTGCTCTACATGATGGAGTAGGAGCCTTGCTTTGAGCAGATGTCACCCACTCCCTCGGACCAGCCAGCTGTAAGCGCCACAAGTACCTCTCAGGGGGCCTGGCCTCTTAGGATGGGGAAGTCAAATGAACTGTTTTCCTGTACCCTGTTGGCTGCACACGTTTCTGTGCCACACTGCCTCAGGGCATCGCTTTGCTCTGGACCTGAGGCCTTTGAACTTCTTCTTTCATTCCCCTCACCCACTGGAGAGCTGAGAAATTGCTCTTAGGTTTTGATCATGCAAGACTACAGCATATCCCCTGAGCAGGTGTAGTGTTACCAACCTACAATATCAACGCTTAATGCTGTAACCAAGTGCTTTGTGGTGTGTTACTGAAGTCCTGATTTGTCGGACTACCCATTTCTACTCTCATGTTTTTTAAAGCAAAGTAAGGTGCAGAGGGAATCAGAAGGTACAAGGAAAAATGCATTCTTTTTGGAGGAAAAAATATTGGAAGGGTTGTTGCCTTTTTTGTGATTATTTATTTTTTTCCTTTTTTAATATCATTTTTTACTTTATTTGAACTGATTTTTATACTTGTCATGGTTTGACCCCAGCTGGCAACTAAGCACCACCCCGCTGCTTGCTCACTCCCCTCACAGGGGGATGGGGGAGAGGATTGGAAGAGTAAAAGTGAGAAAACTCATGTGTTGAGATAAAGACAGTTTAATAGGTAAAGCAAAAGCCCCACATGCAAGCAAAGCAAAGCAAAACACGGAATTTATTCCTTGCTTCCCATTGGCAGGCAGGTGCTCAGTCATCCCCAGGAAAGCAGGGCTCCGTCATGCGCACCTTGGGAAGACAAACGCTGCAACTCCAAACATGCCCCTGCCTTTTTCTTCTTCCCCCAGCTTTATATGCTGAGCAGGACCTCATGTGGTCTGGAATATCCTTTTGGTCAGCTAGGGTCAGTTGTCCTGGCTGTGTCCCTTCCCAATTTCTCATGCACCCCCAACCTACTTGCTGGTGGGGTGGGGTGAGAAGCACAAAAAGCCTTGACTTGGTGTAAGCACTGCTCAGCGATAACGCAAAGATCCCTGTGTTATCAACACTTTTCATCATAAATCCAAAACACAGCCCCATGCTAGCTACTATGAAGAAAATTACTCTCCCAGCCGAAATCAGCACACTTGTGGAGTTCTACCTTGTTGCAAAATTAAGCCCCAGGGAGCTTGAGCACGGTTGTTAATTAAAAAAAAATAAAAAAAATCTGAAAGTCTAATGTGCCATGAAAAAATACTTCAGGGTACAGAAAATATCTCACTTGATGTTCCTGCAGTGTTCAGCATAGTCCAGTCTACTGTTGGAACGTTCTCATCATCCACACATTGCTAGCGCTCTAGCTTGTTGATGCCTGCTGCGCAGTGGTGTAAGGTGGAGGTGGCAGTGGTGTGTTTGGATTGACTGTGGACATGAAAAACATGTCCTGAACACTTCTGTTAAAGTGTCAGTGTTGTGCGGTGTTGGACTGCCAGCACATCTGCTCATCAGAGTCAGGTGACATGTAAATGACATCAGCTCCTTTGGCCTTTTCCCTGAAGGAGACAGCCAGCCCCTGAGGCAATCCCAGCCCAACAGCCCTGGCTACGCTAGCTGCGGTAAGGCGCCATTCCAGGAGGTTCAAGGACTGCAGTCAGGAGCATGGTATAATTTAGGTAGGAATGATAATCTTCCTCACTCCAAAAAGTGCAAGTGCAATTGAGTCCGCTTGTTAAGCCAAAACCCGTTGCCGTCTGTGCTGGTTCACAGTGGGAGCTGACATGAAATACCAGGGAGGGGTTAGCGTGCACAGCATGCTGTTGTTAAAGTCTGTGGTTAAGTGCTTGTGCCACTTGGTCAGACCACAACGTGAAATTGCGGTGAGTGTTGAGTTGCAAATGTCTGCTCAGGTTGCTCAGCTTGGGTCTGCATGCAAGCAGAGTGAGGTGGTGATGGGCAGGCGTGTGCCATGGCCAGGGGTTCTAGAGTGTTGCTGAAGAGCGGGCCTGAAATGGCACCCCTTCCAGTGCCTCGCCAGCAGGAGCAGCTACACGGGGCCTTACCAAGGAGGGAGAACTGGTCTGGATTTAAATTGATGTTTTAAAAATATTTTGCTGGGTTTTTTTCCCATGTAGATTCCCATGTTCTCATGAGGTAGCCAGGCTGTCCTGGGCGAAGAGGAGTTTGTGTTTTGTTGAGCTTCCCACTCAGGAGTCTCACATTGGGATGCACGCGTTCATGAATGAAGGAGGGTTTCTAACAAAAAAATGTTGCAGCCTGTGCGTTTCTCTATGCCAAACTCCAGCCTTTTCAAGTTCTCAGTGTTCCTGGGGAGAAGCGTTCTGCCATCCTCTTGCCTCACACAAGTGTCTTTCTGGCCTGCTGCGCCGCACAGCAGGACTCTGGCTGGCTCAGCAGTCCCCTGCAGCCCATGTTCCCTGCCAGTGTCACAACCCAGCCCTGGCAGAAGAATCTCTGCTGGAACAGGTTGCCCATTGCTTCCACAGAAGAGGTACACGGTGCCCATTTTGGTGGTGGTGGAATGCCCAAGCCCTGGCACACCAAGAAATGCATGTTTGTCCCAAATTCCTAAAATGGGAAGTGACGATGGGCTTGGGGAGTGCGAAAGCAAGAGAAAACCAGGGCAAAAGGATTAATCTGGGGTCACTGTATGATTGCCTGTTACAGGTTTCACACAGGTATAGGGACTGTTGCATTTTGGTCCTTTTTGTAGACTTCAGACACCAGATCTGTGTCTTGGTAGCAGGTTAGCTGCAGATAATGCAGGCAAACCAAACTGCTTAAGTAATCGGATCGGAACAGTGTAGGAGACGATGCTGCTGCGAAGGATCTGCTCCTAAAGCTTTTTCTTGTACTGGAGCCTTTGAGGAGAGAAGCTTGCATTTGTGCTAGTGCATTGTCACTGAATATCTGAACTCCCTCTCCCTGCTGTTGTCTCTCAAATCCTTTGTTATTACCAATTCACTGACCTCTCCTATGGTATGGTGCAAGACCAGGTTGAAGGTCTCTCATGTCATCACCTGGGAAACTAACTAAATAAAATAAAATAAATTGAATAAATCCCATTAATGTATTGATAGAGATTGAGTCATGAGGGCTGAAGTAGATAGAGAAGTATTTAGTGCAAAGGGAAGGCTTTTTTGAAATAAAATCAAAAAGGGAGGTAAGAATTCTATCCACGTTGGTGATTTCGACTTGTGAAAAACAGCATTCAAAGTTTCACAGGGGAAAGAAAGGAAGCAATCTTGGGTGGAGAGAGTGGCGGTATTGGGTAGCAAAACTTGATGCAGTTGAGGTAGGTAGACAGAGTTGTAGGGAGTGCACAGCTTTCCTGCCGCACCCAGGTTTCAGGGAGGGTGAAGGTTCAAGAGCTGTGTGGCAAACCTCAGTTCTCACAAGCTAGTGAGACCCTCTGGGCAGTGCAGCCATGTGCCCAAGTCTCCTGCCCTCTGTAGTGTGCTGCCTGTATCCCGAGGGCAGTCTGCGTGGTTAAATACCTGGCCCTTGCAGGAGTACTGCCGTGGTGGGCAATGTGCTATGTGCCTGGCCAGGTCTGAAATCCTGGAGAGATGGAAGAGCATGCATGCTGGGGTCTGTTGCAAATGTTTAATCTGGAAGTTCATGCGTCCTTTTGTACTGACGCTGCAGCCTCATATAGTAAACTGCCAGTGGGAAATAGTCCCCTCTTGCATTATTATACCAGCGGGGAAGTTTTCTATTGCATGATAAGGTTTGTTCAAGCACTGTCTTCCTGCTGTAGTTTTTGCTGGCTGAAAAGGTCACTGCCTGCTTCCCACGAGTCGTGTAGGTCTGCCAGCTGAGTGGCTTGCACTTCTCTGTGACTGCCTTGGGTCGTCCTGAGCAAGGGTGGGGGTGAACAGCTGAGTAATGTGGCTTGTGGCAGCTGAACTGGGCATAGGCAGCCAAGGGGCAGGACTTGAACAGGGGTGGTAATGGGGGTCAGTCGTCCCCTTTCCCTCCTTACTTTAGCAGCCACGGCCAGCGCTGGCTGGGAATGTGTGGTCAAAGTATTCATAATAGTTATCCCGGTAATATATCTGATTTTACAGACCCTGAGAAAATAAACTCAGCTATCCCAAAACATGTATGTTGGCTCTGTCCTGTTGCTTATTTCAGAATGGATGCTTTTCTGTATTTGAAAGTATAAGCATGCAGAGTGCTTGAAAAGGCAGGCTTAAAAACAAGCACAATTCTTTGCCACACCCTGTCATGGGGTTTTTTTCTTCTTAATTTGGAAAATACAAAATCTGCTTTTGTAAAGATCCTTTCTGTGCTAGCAAATGTGTGTATCACCCGCCAGTTTGCTCCCTCCTGTTCCAGTGCTGGGAAGAATTTCTTAGAAGAAAGAATGGAACAAATCATTCATATGACTATGTTTTACAGTGCTTACCTAGCCATACAAGTACTTTTCTGAGCACTCAGGTGTAACATGCCTACTTTCCTACAAATGTGTGTCCAGTGGCTCACAGAGTCTCAGCTGAAACTTTTCCCATGGTTGAGGAATTTACTGGGATTCTTCCCTCTCTCTCTGGGATTATGCATGCCAGCCTCCCCTTCTGCGGGGATAATTATAGAATTGCCTCCCTGTCTGGTTTCACAAAACTTGTGGGAACTTGCAAGAATTTGCTTTCTCCAGCCTGCTGTCAAACCTTGGTGTAATAGCTGTGGGCCACAACAAAAACGCTGGGATGAGCGCACAGGCATAGACATGCATACATGGATAACGGTGGTCGTCACGTATGAGCCCCGTTTCCCCAAGAAGTGAAGACAAGTGGATGGCCAGCAGGAGCCACACTGGGGGCTCTCTGTGTGACAGGGAATCGCTGCCAGTGTCCTGAGAGGCAGGGATCTCACACGTGCAAGGCAGGGAGTGGGCATGCAACAGCGTCTCTTTCCTGCCTGTTAGAACTTCCCTGCCTGTGTGCCACTAACACTACAGGGGATGCTCGATCACTTTCTTTTTCTTTTTTTTTGAGTCTAACTTGTCACTCATATTTATCCTTATGGAGTTCAGCACAGCGGGCACTTGGAGAGGCTACCTTCCAAGTAGTAGGGGCGGGAGGTGGCAGGAATTTGTCCTATTTAACCACAAGGCGTTTTCAGAAATAAGAGAAATACAGTAATAATTCTAGTAACTGTAAGAGAAATACAGTAACTGCAAGCATAAAGGCTTGGGGTTATAATTGAACTAAGGCTGCTCAAAAGTATGATTCCCACTCTGGTGGTAATTCACTCTTAAAATACCAAGTGGCTACCTGTAACACTTCCCAAGTGGGGGGAAAAGCATAGTTCAGTCTTGCACAATCAGCATGTGAAAAATAGGTAGATGTAGACACACATAGAATAAATAAGCAGAAAAGCCACACATGTGTTTATTGATATTTTACCACATCAGTGAGATTTGCATGCTGTTCCTGGCATTGCTGTTAGCTTGGTGTGTGATTTGAGGAAAATCATTTTACTGTTCTGTGCTCTGGCATAGCTGTTAGCATTGGAGATTATGGCTGTCCTCTGTCCTTTGTAGTATATTTTTCATTGTAAGTACAGAAGGTGCTGGGAGAAGGGCTGTAATTTGTATTTTTAAGCCATAGCTTCAGTGTCTTGTGTTTTATGAGATTTTGAATTGTCAGCCTTAAACCCAAAATGAAGTACCAAGGATTTAATATTTAACATTTTAACTTGTGGTATAGATGAGTTGGAGCACCAAACAAGCTTTTCTACTATGGAGGTAAACCTGAAAAAGGAGAAGAATCAGGAGTGGAAGTGCAGTGGCACGTCCCAGAAACAGACTGACTTCATGATGCTCCATGTCACATTGTTAAGAAACAGGATCTCAGGGTTTGGAATGGAGCTGGAGTTTACAGGAGGGCCTTAGGTGGCATTCACCTTGAGCATGGGGCCTACTTTCATGGACAACAGCATTCGGGTCTGTGGCAACTCTAGGAAGACAAATGACTGCTGTTTACTGACAGACTCACCTGCTTTTGTGCACATGGCCTTTGAAGAGGGCCCATGTAATCACATTAGCAGCTGTTCTAGCTGAGAGCAAGTACTAGTGTCCCTTCCTACATCTTCAGCTGCTCAAAAGTTCTTGTGAGAAATTCCACTGCTGAGACTAAAATTTCCCTACATTTACCAGCATTTATTTATGTTTTGCTGTTCTGAGAATAGAAGGTTTCAGCAACACTTCAATAATGAGAGAAGAATGAAAAGAGATTTTCTTTGTCCCCAGAAATGTTGGGTCTAAACATCCTTTCAGCTGAGTGGATCAAATTGGAAAATCAGGATGTGACGGTGGTGCTCCAGAATTCGCAGGGGGGAGCTTTGGGCTTGACTTCATGGTTTCATGTAGTTTTTTTATGGCTGATACGGAGCCTATGAAGCAGACTTTTCCAGTTCAGTTTTTCTGAAGCACACGACTAAGGAAAGATTTACTACAGAAGCATCTGCAACTAATTTAGCAGAGTAGCCCAATGAAGTGTATTTCTGCAAACTGCTACAGAAACCTGGCATGACTGATGGCAAAGGCTGGGGAAGAAGGTCTTTTGCCTGGCTGTTGCAATCAGAAGAGGGTACCTCAGCCTCTGGTGCTCTTGCTGAACTGAAACAGAGGGAGCGTTTTTCTAAAGAGCTGTCCTGTGGTCTGAAATGGGAGAGAATTTCTCAACAGCGAGGTGTTCTTTCTCCTTCCCCTTTTCCTTGACCCGCAGGAAGTTCTTTGATCAAGGAAAGATAGTTAGTGGAGCAGAGTATTTTGCCAACCACACTTAATGCTGGGATGACAGCTGAGCGCTCAGCGCTTTCCTCAAGCACCTTGGGGTCCAAGTGAGCAATTAAAAAGGTCTAGCAGAAGTCTTACCCAAACTAGTGAGAAGAGAGTGCAGAGAGTAGCTGATGTCTGAGAAGTGTGAGGGATGTTTTTTGTTTTAACTTCATTCTTAAGCTCTTTTCAAGAAAAATCTGGCCACCGATGCTGCTCTGACCTTGCTTATCTCATTCCTTCCCTTCTGCTGGCTCATGTTTGAGTGGTAGGATATGACGCCTCTTGCATTACCCCCCTCTCATTTCACAATTCTCAGTTCCTCATATGTCTCTTTCTTTCCTTCCTTAATTTTTGCCATGTTTAAAAAAAAAAACAAAACCAAAAAAACCAAAACCCCAAATTCTTTGATGGCACCACATGGGCAGAAAAATGTCTGGAGGATCACATCATGCAGTCTACACAATGCCTGGATCTAAGCCATTCTTTGAGTTCATTGCTTACATGACCTCTAAATATTTATTTTTGAAATGGGTTTACAAATTGCTGTGATTGATTAAAAGACTCCTGAAAGATATGTATTCTTCTGAACGTATGCTAAATGGTGGTTGGTTTTAAGAAAACAAAACAACAAAAAAAGCAAACGACTTGTTTAATTTTACATGAAGTAACAGATCTATACAAAACTAAATGTTTTATTCTTTAAATCTTGTGACCAGTGTCTGAACAGCCAATACATATTCAGAGTTTCTGCTGAGATTATTGTCATCCTGAACTAATTTTATCAAGATTTCAAACATGAGATGTGACCGTAATTTTCTTTCAACAGCCAAGTTTTGGGGTTGGGGTTTTTTTAGTTTGGTTTTGAATGTATTCCCCTTGTGTTTTTTCTTGGACAGATACTGTGTCTAATGCAATTAAAATCAAACTCTCCGTTAGTGTGTTTTTAAATTGTTTTCTGCCTTGTATAAACAGGCAGATCTTGGCTCCAACTCTCTACGTTAGTATGTGAGGCTTCAGACTCCTAAGAGCACGGTTAATTGGAAATGAGGTAATGGAGGAAACTGCCATTGCCTTGTGATGAAGGCTTAGTGGATGTATCTTAATTGAAATACACAGGTGACTGTAAGGGTGAAACCCAGCTACCTGGGACTTCATGCTGCAAAATTACCCGCCTGCTCTGGGATGCACGGAGCGCCCTGTCGGACAGCTCTGAGGCAGTCACAGATTTAGGACAGTTTTATTTGCTATGCCTGAAGCTGTGTGGTAAATATGGCACGGTAAAAAGCATGATGCTTGAGGAGGTAAATGGCTGAATCTACTAGTCTTGCTTTCTAAATAGTACCTGAGAGAAAAGATGACTTGCTTTGCCAAAAAACAACCTTTAGAACATAAAAAGTAACATTGTCATCTCATTTTGATGATGTAAGTGGTTGAGGGCAATAATACTCAGCCATAGTGTTTCATTATAATTACCAATTTAAAAAAATAATATTGGGAGCATGTTATTACACTAACGTGCTCCAAATTCAGCTTTCATCAGAGAGCCCAACTGTGTAAAATGAGCTGGATCTTTGAACTTAATATTAAACTTACCACACGGTGCCTCCCCCCACAAAGGCAATAACTTCTGTCTTATGGGGCATTTCTATTGCTTTAATCACCACCTACTGCACTCTTACTGGTAGTCAGTCATTAATTCTAGAGATCAGTGACACAAATCTGGATTTATTAGTGCTGTAAACCTGTGGGAAGTAGCAAGCAGAATTAGTGTATTTTCCATAATAAGAAACAATGTGGTTTTATTAGACGTGAACATGGCGTGTCGATTTCTACAGTAAAAATGTCTCTGTGTGAGCCATTAAGGTTGCTTGAATGATCTTTCATCAGTTTGGCTTTTACATGTCAAATTGTAGAACACTTTCCCACTTGCTAGCAAAGTCTTGGTCCCCGAGTCAGGGGACCAGAAACTGTTTGGAAATCATTTTACCCCAGAATAAAAGGCTTTTATTTAAAAATATTGCTGCCTCATGTAATGTTGCCACAGTGGAAACCCCTAGTTTTCTGGAGAGGATAGGATATGCAAGACATGTGTGTTTTCATGTGCATGTTCATAAACCAGCTCACTGCTGGAATGCATCCTGAATTGCAAAACTGGTCCAAGAAGCTAGTTTCTGGTACAAAGTTAGCTACAGTGTTTGGTATTCTTTGGTTTTTAAGGGCTTGATCTGCCTGTCAGGCCATGTATTTGTGCAGCACCGGTCTGTGCCATGTGTACAGCACTAGTGAAACATCTTCAGGGTTGTTAGAGGCTTTTGAAAGGTATGTACATGGGTAAAGATCTGTTCCTCCTGTTTTTTGTGTAATTTGCCATCCAGTTGATTGTGAGCACTTTTTAACAAGGGCTGATGAATACAAGTCTTACCCAGTACCCCCTACAGACCAGTTCTGAAGTTCAAGGTAAAAATTCTTCCTCAGCTTGGTTGCCTTTCAGTAGAAAGGAACTTTTATTTACAACACCAGCAACTATGTGGTATCTGTTGGTTGCAGTGCTCCAAGGCTGATGAAGAAAAAGGACCATAGAGATTGTTGAGCCTTAGAAGCAAGCCCTTGTAGGACTTCTAAGAGTTAAAATCCAAGGAATTGTTGAGCATTGTAATTTCCTTTACAGTGCCCATTCCTGTGCTTTGGGGAATGTGTGCTGCCATATCTTCCACAGGCTGCATAATCGGGCATCTCCTTCTGTTATTCTGATAAAGACAGTCCTGCAGTAACCCATCCCCAAAACCCCCAGGTGGGCAGGTGTTGGGTCCAGGTCCTTGCCCTAGAGGCAGCGGCACAGTTCTCCTGTGAGCGGAAGGTACAGAGGAGTCTGTCGCACTGGGCTGTGCGGAGAGATGGAGTGGGCTAGGAGTCCCAGGCAGCAGCTGTGATGGCGCATAGGGAAAACGAGAGGGGAAGGATTCTGAACCCTGCAAAGGTTGAAGAAATAGTTCCTCCTGATACATGCGCCCGTTCTTCCCATTTACTGGGGCTGAGCTGGAGACAGCTGGTATTCTTCCAGACAGTGAGGAAGCTGGGTGTCAGCACTGTCTGCTTCAGATAAGATTAATAATGTATAGCTTCATGGGGAGCGGAGCCTAATCTGTTGGGATGCCATGGCAAGCACTCCTGGTGAGGAAGAGCAGCTGCCTGTTGGTGGGGCTCCTGGGAGGGATGAGATGAACCGTCCGAGACAGATCCAGATCAGCTCCTGTTCGCTTCAGCAGGCGAGGGACTCGCACTCAGAGCTGGCTGTGCTGAGTGCAGCGGACAGAGCTGTGGACTTGTGATCATGTCCAGCTGATAGCTCTGTACACTTTAAAACTCTCTTTGAAAAATGACCCTGCAGCTGAGCACAGGAGTACAGCAGAAGGAACTTTGTTTCCTACTTGTATAGCAGAGCACAGGAGTGCTGCGAGCTTCCTGAAGTGCGTGCTAACACGAGTCTTGACTGACAAACCAGAACAGGGGCTGTTTTTTGAATGGAAATCCTCTGCAGTCACTTCTCCTTCCCATTTTGAGTCTGGAGGTTAGAAAGAGAATTGTCTGGTCCCTTGAATGCCATCTGTGTTGGAGACAGGTTGGAGAGGTTTGACCTACCTCTCTTGCTCCTTATGTATTCGTGTCCTGCCATGGCTGGTCTGTGCAGCAAAGCCATGATCTTCGCCTTCCTCAAATGGGGGAGACAAAAACAGTTCTCCACAAAATTTCTGCTTAAGTGGTATTAAAATTGGTCAGAAGCTGTCTGAGCCTATCAAAAAAACGCCTTGCTTTGGCTCAGGTGTGTTCCCCCCGCAGTGTCCGGTGTTTTTGTCTGTATTTCGCTTGCTCTGAAGAGCGCCCAGAAGGGCTGACTGGGTACGTCCAGCAGCCGCAGGAGGCAGCCGCTGCGTGTGGGGCAGCTTAAAGACTCTCCTGCACATAACTTCCCCCTTATCTCTGCAGGGTTTGCTTGGGAGGCATGCTGGTGATTCAGCTGTTTCAAACGCAGAGTCTCCACTGCCAACACGTGCATGAGCAATTTAAGGAGAAGGAGGTGTACGGATGCTCCAGTTTTAAAAAAAACAAACTGAACCCAGTAAGACCAATGCATGCGCTAAGGCAGCATTTTTCTTTGTCGCTTTCCTGCCTGGGGCAGGAGTTCTCATGATAGATGCAGTTTGGAGCCATGAGCATCTTTTTTACTGTTACACGTGTTCATAAAGCACTGGATTTTTTGTACTGGTGCACTGGTACTCTTACAGGTGCAAGAGTAAAGGCAGAATAATTTTCTGCCTAGTTTTCCCTCCGCGTTTTCAGAAGTAACGCTGCCTCTGCCCTGTGTTCAGCAACTAGTACCTGGAGGTGGGTGACTTTTAATACAACGACGGGTTTACCTACAACCTGTTTTTCTAGGGCGAGCCTCCTGCCGAGGTACATTTCCTGGGGCTTTAAGTTTCAGGGGTGCTGAGCAAACCCAACCTTCTGTCAAGGTCACCTGGGCCAGAGGGAAGCATGTTTCAGTTTCCTACCCTCCTTAAATTTATCTTCACTTTCTCAAAATGACTGCTGTTTTGAAAAATCCTGGGGCATCAGTCGCTGTTGCTACTGCCAGGGAGCTGCATTAGCAGCCGGTGTTTGGGGCTGTGGAGTGGTAAGGCATTGCAGGCTCTGGCTCTTCTGGGTTCCTTTCAGGGATCCTGGCTAGGACCTGCCCAAGCTTGCAGTTTTGGAGCTGCTTTTAGGGTCAGCCCCAGGTAAAGTGCACCGTGCTATTTACCTTTGTTCATCCTTGGATGCAGTTAAAAGACAAGGCATGAGTGAAGAATAGACAATTTGGAGGGGAATTCTAGATCACCAGAGGCTGCAGTGTGCGAGTGCTGGTGCTTTCATGCTCTCCTGGTGCTTAACCTGAAGCAGAGAGGGCAATAGCAGCTGCTCCTTTCCTCCTGGGTTAAACACAGTATAAGTGGTGTGTACCCAGCAGGTGTTAAATACATCACTCCAGCTCTTCTAGAGTCTGAACTGGGTGCTTGGTTGGTTGCTCAGTGTGGGGCGTGGGGTGGGGGTGGGGGGGTGGGGAAGCTTCAGGTTTGCAAATCTGTGCAGAATCTGCCTCTCTGAATGAAAAAGTCAGATTTTGTGCCTTGGTCTGTAGCAGTAATTTGATGCTTTTTCCTCTTTGAGGTTTTCAGTCCGAAATCTCTAAGTGTTGGTTTCACAGTTACTGCTAGGCATGAATGACTGGTCTCCATCCTGGAATAATTTTACATGCTCCAGAGAATGCTATTGCCTTTACCCAATTCTGTGATTATTTACTGTAGCAAATCATTCTTGTAATGTTTGTGGTAATGACAGCTGTAATACAGAGTATCTGTAGTGCTGTTAGGTTAGCAGAAATTAAAGCAAAGGAGTGATTCCTGAACTAGATGGCTTGGCAGATATGTGAGCTTAGGTCTGTACCTTTGTCAAAGGAAATCCATTATCATTCTCTTAAATTACATTTGCTTCATTGCTCCTACACAGAAGTGAGCTACCCTCTTTTTTATCCTACGCAGAACAGTTTCACCCTGGAACATTAATCTGGTCAGGATTTTATTTGACGTTAGGTTGGGGGTTTGTAGCTTTATGGATACACTGGGGTAAGGGACCACGGGAAGTTCCTTACCCTTTTTTGCCCCCAGCCTTTTCTTATGTAAGGGGAAAGTTGTAATTATGGCACCTCTCTTCTCAAAAGGTTTAGGTAACGGCAACAGCTGGCAGCGGCAGGCTGCATCTGGCCTGGTGGTGTAGCAGTGAGGGGCTCGGTATCCCTTAGCAGGGGGAGGTGCTGCTGAGAGCAAACCTGTTTCTACAGCTGTATGACAGAGAGTGCCTTGGGACAGCAGGATTCATGGAGGGACCAAGGAGCAGCTCAGGCACCTCCCGGACACCGAGCAAGCGGTGCAGCAGCTTACACTGTAGAGAAGGGGGGAAGACTGGGTTTTGTAGAAAACCACGCATGATCAGCGTGGAGAAGCGTGCTGGCTCAGAGCTGGAGCTCCACATCACTTGTCTTCATCCCTTTTCCTGCCACCACTGGCACTAGCATCAGCGGTGTGCTCTGCCCTTTGGCAGGGCAAAATCCTCTTGGATTCAGCCCTTTCTACTTGATGGCTGTCTTTGGGTTTTTTCCCCTGGTCCTTTCCTAATGTCTGGATGTTCTTCTGGTGTTTACATCCCTCTTGGAGGAAGATTCAGGGTCTGCTGCTGCATTAGGGGCAGTGTACAGCCACCTCTGCAGGTCTCCTTTATCTGATGCAGGAGACTGCACTCTCGCAGTGGGAACCATGAGAGTCCTGGGCAGTTTAACATTCTCATTTCCATGCAGTGGCAAAACACTGGTGAATTCAGGATGCAAAGAAGAATGCCAAGGAAAATTTAAGTGCTTTATGAATTTAAAGATCCAAATTGCATAGTCGCTGCTGGGTCTTATGATGCATTAGCTCAAAGCTTGCTTATTTTAAGATCTGGTTCTGTGTTTGCTGCATATTTCTATGCATGTGTTGTCAGTCCTTAGGCACAGCTCCCTTAAGCCTGGATTATACAGATAATGTAGACACTGCACTATGTGTTGAACCCTGAAGATCCTGCTTTTCTCTTGTCGTTGAAGACTTACGTGTTTATCCTATAGTAGATGATGTCTAATATTATTATGTTGGCTCACTGTTGAGCTTTTAAACCAAATGCTACCGTGGCTTCTCTGTGTTAGAAGAGACCTATTTTAAGTTAAAATGCTTTATTGATTTGAAAACTTCTTTTATAATTAGAAATTTCACTGTGCTTTTAATTAATACAAGTATGGAAGAGGTATTTGGTGTCTGAGTGTGTTTTTGGCATTCCGCAGCCACATCATTTCAGTGATTTATTGTTGAAATGTCTATTGAAAACCTCTATAATAAAAATAAAAAATAAATTAATTACCTATTAGAACAATGTTAAAATATGCCCTAAACCAAGTCATGTTAGTCTGCAGGTTGAAATGGGATACCTGGGAATTCAGAGCACTGTACTACTTCGATTAATTAAAATGTAGTCAGCTGAAACCTCCACTATAATCAAAATTGTTCCCCAGGGTTTTACCTTCATTACAGTCCTGGTGCAGCCTTCCCATCCCGACAGTTTAAAAAAATAAACAGTTCAGTTTAAAAAAATAAACAAAAGGATAAAATTACCAGGACAGTACATAGGATTTATATTTTTTTTCATGGCTACGCTGTCTCTGTTTGATAGTATTAATTGTATGTGGCCATGCATTCTGCTGCCAAGGGCAAGCAGTGAGAGACAAAGTATGTCTGATTTGAGGGCTATGCTGTTTTCCATATTTTAAGACTTGGATTAATTTACATTGCTGGTTTCTGTAAGTTTGGCTAAGACGCCGATCTCTCCACTGCAGATGTGCTGCCTGTCTTGCCCCTGGTGTGCTGTGGGTGGGTCTGTGTATCAGCCATTCTGCAGCAGAGCAGGTGGGAGGAGGCTGTTTCCCAACAGGGTCTCAAACGAAGAATTCACAGCACATGAATCCATACGGGACACCGGAGGACATCTGACTTGTGAGGCTGTCTCCAGAGCTGAGACTTCAGGGCCTCAATAAAGCACAGCTTCTGTCTCTCCCATGCCGTATGTATTCTGACCCCAGCTTTACATAGTCTGTCATCAGTTTGTCCTTGAGCTGGATGCTGTAGTGAGACCCTTTGGATAGGGCTAACCCGTATCGTTCTCTTGTTTCATGTCAGGACACTCTCCCAGGAGCTGCTGAATAGCAGACGTGACAAACAAGCCTTTGGTTGTGGCTGTCAGTAGTGAGACTGGAGAAGTGTAACTCCACATTAAAAGGGATCCCACTGAGCCGTGTCTCTGACAGGGTGAGCCCTGAGTTTGTTTTTCATCTTAACAATCTGAATGCAACTGGTTTGGATTCTCAAAAATATTTTTAAAACCACCGATGCTTTTTCAAGGCTTAAAGAAAGGGACTTCATGCCCTTTCTGTCTGAATATAATAAACAACTATTGTTTTATTCTGCCATAGCACTTTCTTCAAGAATCCCATAGCACATGTATGTATGTAGGTTCCAAATCACCCCATTAAGGGATATCTATGCATCTTGTTTTTTGCAGTAAAACTGAGATGGAAGAAGTGCTCATGATTTGCTAAAGGCTAAGCAGTCCCCATCAGATGTAGAAATGTGTATTCCCAAGCTCTTTAATGTAACAAAGCACATACATGCACCTGACTTCCACCCAAATAAATCCTCTAGGGTTCCCTCCTCTGACCCCGAGTAGAGGGCATGTACACAAAGTGCAAAGAAATATGCATATGTACATATACGTCAGCTTGTATATGTAGTACATCCTTGACAATTGTAAAGGATGAAGCTGCTGAGTACATACTGTAGCTTTGCACTTCTAGTAATTAAAATGTCTCCAATTTAACGGCTCTTTTTAAGTGACTTGTCATGGGAAAGGACAGTAGAGAGGCAGCTACCCATGCCTTCTCCAGTGGTCACCCCATACCCTGAATTGCTTGATGAAACCTGGCATTTCTTCCATTCATTTCGCTGGCGAGGAGCAAACTTGCACATTCGTGATAGGGCAGAAGAGGGGTCTAAAATGAAAGATGATCTGTGCTCTGAAAGGGATTTGAGAGATTCTTTGCCCACGTGAGGGGAAAGTCTCTGCGAAGCCTCAAGAAAACTATAATTAGACTGCATGTCATCCACCTCAGGCAGCTGGAGGTCGGATGAAAGTTGGTGTGAGGGGGAGCAAATGCTTCTTTTTCCCCCTTCAGGAGTCTCAGGTTTCCTGTTGCAGAGGAGTTGAGAGGTCATAGTTTCAGTCTCTGGGTGTCTACTTATCTATATCGAGAAACTGTCGCAAGCCAACTGTCTCGCCTTCTCAGTGTGCCGGTGTGGGTCGGTGGGTGGATGGCCAGTGGGGAACTTGGCCACGTGAGACAAACCATGCAGCAACAGCATTTGCTGGAGCACGTGAGTCCTGATGTGTCATCCCAATCCTTCCTTCCCCTCATACACCGCTGCCCCGCTTTCATCCCAAATGGCATCTCCTTGTCTTCCCACTCTTTTGGGCGGGTATCGTGAGCGGACATACGATGGTATGCATCAAGCTGTATCACGTGGCATCTCTAACCATTATGTTAGCAGAGTGAACCATAGCAACAGGAAGAATGGCTGCCACTGATTTTCTGTTTAAATAGAGTGTTCTTAAAGGCAGGCAAGGCTTGATGTAAAAAGCCTGTTTTTTCACTACTTTGCACATGATTTGTAGTTTGTCTCTTTAGGTGAGAGTATCTAAAACATTTCACATTCGTTTGGGGATTATTTTACATTCTTTTACATCCTTTGCTCATGTATTCTTCTGCAATATTATTACTGGTTAAGAAAATAGCATGAGTACTATGCTAAATATAACTGTGTTGTAGATACTGATTTATTTATTTATTTATTTTTGCTATTTGCGCACTAGAGATTTTACACTGTTCTCCTGTTCAAGCGAATACCTGAGGAACAGATTGGTATACCAAAAAGCTGGTTATGAGTGAAAAATGGAAAAGTTCACCTCCAAGGATTTATTTTAACAGGACTATGTTTAGTCCAAATTTCATTTTACATAAAATTTTAATTTGCAGTTTTGCACCTGTGTATATGCCCTTTCCTTCTCTGATGCCTGAGACAAAATGTTGTTGGATTTCTGTCTGTGGTGTTTTAGCCCCAGTAGTGATCACTGAATCTGCTGCCACTGAAAGAATTTAGGCTTAAGTAACAGAAGATAAGAGATATGTGTTAGAGGTTTGTATAACTCCAGTTTTAACTAATTCTCCCTGTGTGCCTATGCCACATTGTATAGGTGGGATTTTTGTCGGGAATTGGTTTAATGTTAACCATCTTAATCTTCAAATGAGATGTACTGGTACAGTGCAGCCTTGCACATAACCCTTCTCCTTGGCAGGGAGCGGCAGGAGGCGGTGAGCCCGCTGCTCGTAGGGGCACTGCTCCAGCAAAGCACAGCTACTGCTGTGCTGGTGCCTTCCCAGGCCCCCAGCTCCTGCTGAGAACCCCCTGAGGGGGCAAAGGGCTTTCTGTGAGCATGCTGTGTACCTTCCTTACTGCCCTAAGAAACACATGCCCCACAGAGCACTCTGTTTTCAGCCTGCTTCTGCAGCTGTCACTAAACTTGGTGTTGGGAACAGTTCTATGAAGATGATAATGCTCCGTGCAGGTAGGTGGCCAGCTGTACACGCTCACTTTTTAAATAACTTTGAAAGCATATTTTCAGTTATAGATAACCACTGCTGCTCTGGGTATATACATGCTGTCTCATACCCATGCATACTGTTTTATAACATTCTAGGCAAAGTACTTTCAGTTGTTTAGTTTCATTATTATCATAATTTTTAGGCAAAGCTGTCATAGTTGCTCTTCATTTCATCTACCAAACTGAAAGTTCGTATGAAATAAATGCATTTTGCAGAGGAGATGCTTCATCTGAGCCTAAAATACTACGTTTTGCTGTTAATGGATAGAGAGTAGGTCTCCACCCCCTGCAACTTTGTCATTTGTCTGTACACACCAGTGTACGTATGTACGGGTATTTGCATGAGTGCAAGAGAGATGCAGATGTGACCAGGGAAAAGCAGGCTGCATCTGCTGTGTCCCCAGTTGCACTGGCAGTCACTGGCTGAGGTCAGGTGGGGCCGCTCCCTCTGCTCGCCTTCCCCTGTGCTGAGAAGAGCCCTGGTTCCTGTTGTTACGCGGAGGCTGTGTGCATCAGACCTTACCTCACATGCACGAGTCATTACCAATCCTCAATAATCACTGAAGTAAAGGCTGGGACCCATAAAACTGTCCTGAGTGGGACTGTAAAGATGTCTGGGCAAGAAGGGAGGCACCGAGTGCAGCAGACAGTGCTCTGCCTGTGCTTTTCACCACTTTGCAGCTGGCAGTTGCAGCTGCAAAGCAGCGTGGCAGTGCAGGCCTGTAGAGTATCTACATCTTCAATTGGATTATTTTTTTTTCTGTGCCTTACTCCACTTAGATGTGAGCATGAAGCATTGTTGTGGTTTGGGTGCAGAAGAGTGAATTTGCCATGGTTAAAAGTAATATTTTCTAATGCAAAAATGTGAAAGCCTTTGTTGGAGCTCTCTCCCTTAGTCCCAGCACTGTATCAGGCTTGAAAGAAAATTTAGGCTGCTGAGGCTGTTTCTTACCTCAGAACAGACTGGTCCTACAACAAGGTGTCACTGTACCTCTGGTGCACAGGGAGCAAAATGCAGCAGGGGGCCCTGTGGAAAACTTCTGTTGTTTTTTTTTCCTCCTAATTTTTGGGAGATGGATTTGTGAAAGCAGGTCAGACAAAGCTTGGGGCTGTGTGGAGAGTATGAACTTTGATTTCCTTCCCCTTCCCTGTCACCAGTAAGCCTTGGGGGGAAATATTCTTTAGCAGAATCACTACAATTATTTCATTAACTGTTTGCATAACTATAGCTTTGTCGTTCTTCTGTGCCTATGAGTATCTCTGTTTCCTATACAGCATCTATTGGCCCATCATCCTCTGTCCCTTCCTGGAAAGTATGTTCAGGAGTCATGGCAACAGTCACGAAAGGTTTTGAAAGAGAATTTCTGTGCAGGTATTGAGGCAGAGCTGCTTCAGCAGCTGTAGCAACTTGTTTTCATACCACAAGTTGTGTTCCGTCCTCATGCCAGCATACACAGAGAACTGTACCCAGCTACTTTCAGACTGACTCTCTAGGTGTCATCTGTACCCTTCTCGCACTCCTCCATCCCCTTTTGGGTGGCCCTGCTTGGATTTTGGCCTCAGCACCAGCTATGCAGTGATGGTGGTGGGTGAAGGTGAGTCCTGGGTTGGGCTGGCTGCCTGCAGAGCCCTGTGCCAAGGATGCTGTGGCATCTGACGGGGCCTTTTGCTAAAGACACCTGTTTCAGGATGAGCTGAGGTATGCTTTGATTCCCCTCAAAACCCCAGCTTGTTTCTGTCAGTTTGGTTTGGGAGGGAGGGAGGAAAATCCCAGCATCATTTGTTGTTCAATTGCACCAGGAGGAAGCCCATGAGCAGGAACATAAATGCAGCAAGCATTAGTAAGGATCTGGCTGCTGGTGAGACTTACTCATCCCCCTGGCGCTGCTTGGATTTAGCCATCTGGCTCTGGCACTGCTGACACCTGTCAGCTGAGGGTGACGGTGCCAAAGCCAGGAGTTTTTTTAATGTCCCCTTGGAGCTTTGCCTGGCCAGCTGGCAGAATATATCATCAGCCAAACTTCCTCCCCCTCCAAAACCTTGGAGATGTTAGTCGACACATACAGCCATGCCATCCCACCCCAGTGAGGAAGGTGGATTTCAGCCCCGTCTAAGCCCCCCTAATAAAAATGAAAGGTTTCAGCCCTTCTTTTCCACACTAGAGAAGGGAAAAAAAAGATCTTTTCCTTCTTTTTATTTGCTTTCTTATTTTCTTCTTTTAAATGTTTTCCCTTCAGTGGTGGTCTCCACTAGTACGGGCACACGATGCCCATTGGAGGTTGCAGTTTAGCAAGATGAAGCCAGCTCATTTGGTGCTGGAATTTTATGATGGAGAGAGTAGGAAGGGGATGGTCCTACCAAGCAGGATCAGCCTCAGCCAGAAAGAGGTTACAAGCAGACTGAGACTTGTCTGCGTTAGGACGTGAGGCCTGTTTGCTCAGACATGCTTCCTTCTAACTTCTTCCCATAATGCCATGCTCATATTTATCACCCAAGTGCTGTTGCCATTTTCCACGGTTGTCATTGTCTCATCCCAGTGCCAACAAACTTCCCACCGATTTGGGTCACCAAGACAGTTCAGGCTCAGCTCCTGTGGGGAAGGTGTGATGACCTTCCCCTCAAAACACACCAGTTGCTGGCTTCCACTGGGACACAGCAGCACTCCTGCCCCTCCGGCAGGAGGGTCTCTGTGCATGCTGTGTTAGCAAGCTACAGTCACAGACATGCTGCTGGCCACCACTGCAGCCCTCATGGCTTTAACGTTGATGGGAAATAACATCTTCCCACACGAACGCAGCACAGCTACCACAAAGTGTCGCAAAACCAAAGTTGATTCAGTAAGCAATAACTTTAGTTAAAACTGGAGTACTTAAAAATTTATAAAGATGTATTTGTCCTCTTTTCTGTTGGTGTGTAACAACTGTTTATAAAAGGTTGTTGCCAGTCTTTAGGCTGCACTAGTTTCTCTTATACTGAGAAGCCTGATGTACGTGCTGATGAACTTCAGTACCCCTCCTATAACAGCGTCTTCTTCGAGTTCTTGCAACATAAACCTTCCGAATCTGAATTACATGTGACACACAGCCCGAGTTGGCTCCATGGCATACTACCCTAATTACCATTTTTTAAAGAGTCTGAGGACTGCTAGGAAGTTACTTGGTATGAAAAAGATGATGTTCTCCAAATAAACATAACAGTTAAGACTCTCAGCATAAATTACTAAGCAGAAATCAGAAGCAAGAGATGATGAGATGATCTTTTACGGAGTTGAGAGTAACCAAAATCAGAAGTTTCTTCGGCAGGTAAAACTTTTGCCACCTTGTAAAATTTTACTTTCTCAGGCTGACACATGTCATTGTCTAACCAGCCAGGTATATTAAGAAAAGACAACCTGAAATACATGCAGGAATTCACCCAGTCATCATGGCTTAGATGAACACCCAGTGACTTAGTGACCTCTCTTGCCCTTTGCTTACTATTAATCCAGAATCCATATGCCTTTCTTCAGATGTTTCTGCTAAGATTTCTACATAGTGTTAATGTTATGAAGAACTTCTTGGTGTTGTTGCATCAGTGTTTGGACCTTTGGGTCAAGTGGACCATTTGCTACAGTCATGTTCCATCAGAGGGGTGGGTGTGCCAGTGCTAAATCCATGGCTCCAGAGTGTCTTTACATGACAACAATCTCATGTTGGAGTCTACACCACAGTAACATGATGTCTGTGTGACCTGAAATGTGCTAGGATCTCCTTACAAACAGGCATGCGATGCTGTACTCTGTCCAGGTTTTTTTCCCCCCTTAAGAATCACAACAGTTTAAAGTGGTGCTGAGGAAAACTGCACAGCGATATGTGTTTTTAAAGGGATAAGCAATGCAGGGCCAGTGTAAAGCGTACAGTGAAAAGGAGACTAAATTCAGTGTGATCTTTAATCCTGCCTGTACTCTGGTTGAAGCTGAGCCAACTATTTTGGAACTGCAAGGAGATTTGAGCATGTGTTCATCTATTAATTTATTATATTTTCTATGTCTGTGCTATTTGCAGCAAGCCCTGTATTGCAAACCTGAAGCCATACTTTCTCATATTGTACAAAGTAACGTGGATAAAACATCACTCAGCACATCTAAATGCATGCCCATATGTGTAATCATCATGCATATAGTCACATCTGTTTTTCTCTTACTTTCAGAATGATACATTCTATTGGCTTGGCTGTGTGCTTTTTACATTGATTTAAACAGGTAGAATCAGATAACATACATTCTGTTACATGTGCTGATATCCTTTTGTTTTCCCATTTCCTTTAGACAGTGATGATGAACACTGATGTTTTGGAATTGAGAATTTCATTATGCAAAAAACCCCCTAATGCTGACACACAGAACTGGTCTAGCAGAAAAAGCATATCTGATCCAAGTCATCATCAATTGCTCTCTAATTATGGTGACAATGCAAAAATGAAGCAAGCTTACCTTAGCTCAGGAGACTCTTGCTGTATCCCAGGCAGTTTCCTCTCCTTATTCGCTTGAAAAGGAAAAATCCACTTGAATAAAGAAAAATAAATACTAGAAGAGTGAGGGATTTAAGGAGCCCTCATCTGATCCACTTGTTTTTAGCAAATTGCAAAAACCTCGATCCAGCAGTAGCTCAGAGGGACTTTCCTCTCCTCGCGTATTCTGTGGGCTGAGAATCTGCAAGAATAGACCTGAGACGGTGCTGCAAGAGAGAGGCAATGGGGGGACCTTGGCACAGAGTTGGACCAAACTCTAAATATAGCCCAACCCACTTTCCATGCAGTTCTCTTCATACTCTGAAGGCAGATGACCTTGTCAGAAAACTGCCCTCCCAACATGTCACTCTCTACAAAGAGAGGATCTAAGGGAACAGGACTGCAGAGTAAAAGGACAGAAAAGCAATCAACCCTCTGCCTGCAGCAAATGAATGTGGGTACGTGCTCTGTTTTTATGGCCGTTGCAACTGATCAAGTCATAATGTGCTTTGTTTGATCATTTAGACAAATGAGCTGCATGCCAGTTCACGAAAGACCTGTCCAGATGAGAGACTGTGTTGTAATTGCTAGTCTTAAATAGAGAGCACTGACACAGATGGAAAGCCTGTCACCTTTCCTCCTGTCAAAAACCTTAACGCAGCAGAGTGTGTAGTATTTCCCTAAAAGCTTCTGTCTAGAAGAAATTATCCTTCCTTTCACTTGCTCTTACAATAAGACTTTTTGGAAAAGTGAGTTACATCCACCAACGTATACGCTGGCACCATATAAATTTGAAAGACAGCTTGAAAGGGCAGTAGAACCTGCAATATCAGAGACCAAACTGCAGAGAAATATGCAGCATATGCAGAGGAGGAAGCAAGAGAATAAGAGGCATGGAAACATAACCTTTGTGCCTTAGATAGGGAATTGCTTTTCAACAGATGTTTCATAATCCAGGGAATTTGCCGCTCTTAACTCTGTGTGGCAACATGTCAGGGTATTTTGTTCTTAACCTGAAGGAGAGTTTAACTTGATAGGAGTCAACCTGATCCTCTGTCAGTCAGGGACCCGGTACTCCTATGTCATAGGAAGGCTTCTGAATATAAAAAAAGCTGCAGGAATCTGAGCAACTCAAAATGTCTTCTCTCGCGTTCTGTATTAAGACATGTAGGAGGGTTGGGATAGGAGGTTGCTTGCAGTATTGCTCTTGAGTGGGATATATTTGTTGGTGACGTATATCTAAGTGTATGCTACATTGTATGCATGCCTGCAGTTTTCAAAGTTCAGAGAAAGCCTGAGAAAACACCAGGACCGTGATAACCTTATGCTGTAGATGTGTGTGTGTCTGCAAAATACTTATGAGCCAAAAGGGTGTGAATGGTGTCAGTGTAAGGTAGTGATGTGTATCTATGAACAATAATTTAGGTTGTTAAGTTCTTTGCAGTGTGCTATGGGGTTTTTTTTAGTTGAAGCCTACTATTTTTGGCAAGTTCCACTGTGTAATTTTATCACGATCTATCAGCTCAAAATCCACAGAGTCAGCCAGACTCTGTGTGTTAACCTTCACACCAAGAACTACACGTGTGAGCCATAGCTGCTTCCCAAGATAGTGGGAGAACAGCAGAGAAGATTAATCTCCTACAGTATTAAGGGGGATATCACATCTGAGACCGTACTACATTCCTGGGCAAAATTTGCTCATAGTCAGACGTAGACTAGAGCCTACCCATTAAGCAGTTTTATATATTTATCCAGGTTCCTCTTTCCTCCCAATTTACCTATTTCTTCCCCATTAACAAGAATTAATGCTTGTTAGGAATGAATATTATAACAAATGAAGGATGCTGGTGTTTGAAGAGAGGAATGAGTCTGCCTCCAGACAGGCATATGTTGAGTGACTTACTAGCACTGTGTCAGTAGTAAAATTCTAAATGTAAAGGATACCAACATTGCTGAACAGGGATAGCATTGTGCTGTCTGTGCTCCAGGGTGGTACCCTGATGCGATCCAGCCCCACGGTGCCACTGCCACTTCTGCCCCTCTCTCCAGCGCTGGGGATTGGAATTGCCACAGATCCCTTCATTCAGAGCATGAAGGAGGTGGTGTGAGGGAGGGAAGGTGTACTCCTCCCCAGCAGGAGTTAGTGCTTTTCACCCTCAGCAGCACAGAGCTGGAGCAGCTTCCACACACGATGGATCAGTAGTTCTCAGAAAAAGAAGGACTCACGGTGCTGGGTGGGTCCTGAAGCATGGGAATAGTCACACCTTGCCAGGAACTATGACGTGCACTGCTTCTATATGAACATTGTGGAGAAGGAGTGATTTCTTGCTTACACAGATAACATGCTGAGGGGCTTTGGGGAGGGAGGATTAAGCTTTGGGGAGGTGTGAGGGAGGGAAGGTGTACTCCTCCCCAGCAGGAGTTAGTGCTTTTCACCCTCAGCAGCACAGAGCTGGAGCAGCTTCCACACACGATGGATCAGTAGTTCTCAGAAAAAGAAGGACTCACGGTGCTGGGTGGGTCCTGAAGCATGGGAATAGTCACACCTTGCCAGGAACTATGACGTGCACTGCTTCTATATGAACATTGTGGAGAAGGAGTGATTTCTTGCTTACACAGATAACATGCTGAGGGGCTTTGGGGAGGGAGGATTAAGCTTTGGGGAGGTTTTTACTGAGCAGGGCTGTTTGTGTGTACAGAGCTGTAAATGTTGCCTGAACAGCCCCAGCAATGCGAACTTCCTGAAAGGAGGGGAAATGGCGTCAGGGGGGGTTATATGGGTTTGCCAAGATGGATGGAACAGTGTTTTGTTTGACAAGTGTATACACCGAAGTTTCCTTCAGGGTGGCTTTTGCATGAGTCTCCTGTCCGTACCACGAGGGCAGTGTCGCAGGGAGTCAGGCCCTGGTTCGTGCCCAGCTTTTCCTGGGCTCACAACTTGTGTTTTCTTTGTAATGCTAGATGGTCTTTCCATTGCTTTGCAGATGTTTTTTCTCTTTGACTACCCAGCCGCCTTTGGTAGCTTTTCCTCTGGAATTGTCTGGGTCTGGCTTCCAGAGCCCAGGCTCTTTCCTCACGCAGATGCCTCTGTTGGGATTGATGCTTATTTCAAGCCAGCCTCGTGGGATTCCCCCTCTTACAGTCATACTTCTGTAACTAGAATTTGTGAACTGATTTTTTCTTTTGATTAACCCCAAATCCCTAGGCACTTGTAGCTGTTTAAATACCCCGTGGTGCATTTCACAAGGTGAGATATGTGAACCATAATGTCTCGGCCAGTTTCCAACATGGTCAATACTGTGAACTGGCTTGGCCCATTCCTCTGCTTGTCAGAGTCGGAGAGAGCGTTCGTTCTCTTACTAGCATGAAGTGCTGCACAGCATTCCTGGTGTCCTTTTGAGTGGTTCCTAAAGTGACTGTAGCGTATGTAATGCCAGGCATCTATCACGAAGAGAAGCCCTTTTTACAAGGTTAAGCATTTAATTTTATAACATTCTTCCAGTAAATTTTCAAGCAGGCAAAACCCATGCTACAAACAAACAAAACAGTCTCCCACTCCCCATCTCTCTAGAAAAATGCTTTTAAACTGGGTTTGGAGATTTTAAGGAGATCATCGGAAGTTTCAGCATGAAAGATGTTTTTGAGAGAACAAAAGGAGTGAGGAGATTGCAGCGACCTGTGGGTGTCATCTGAGCCTTCACTCACCGTGTCATTGGTGAAGGGCAGGAGTGCAAACTGATGTATTATTGTATCTTCAGGCTCTGGTTGCTCTTCTTTGGCAGGCCCATAATGAAGAAATTAAGTTGGATGGCAAACAATGAAAGGGCCTGTCATATTCCTAACTTGTCAAATCTTTGTGTTTGCCCTTTGCTTGCCATGGGCTTGAAGACTACAGTGACTGAATATTGAGTTCTCCCCTCTTTACCGTAGTGATGCTGTTCATTCCTTGTGCGAGGCAGTGTCAGGATGTCAAATTCAACCCTTGTCTTGCAGGATAAATAGTTAATGTTTTAGGAGAGTGACCCACTGCTTTTACGTTGGAACAGTCACTTTCTGTGATTTTTCTAACATGTTTCTGTCTTATAAGGCAATATATAAAAATGAAAAAGTTGGATTATGAACAGGGCTGGCTCATAACTATACTACAAGCTGGCCCAAACCTTGGCCATGTAAAGTTTATTCTTCTGGGCTTACATGTGTACAACAGAGAATTTCCTCTGGTCTTATTCTCCAATATGGCCTTTATTTTGCCTTTCAATTCACTCCTAGTCAGCAAGTCGTGTCAAAAACGAGTTTGGAAGTACCTGTTTTGAATATTAAAGAGAAAGTATTAAAAATAAGGGAGAAAGGAGAAGTGGTTGTTAGAAATGTTCTGTGGAAGATCCTTTGCGTGGCAGTTACGTCTGTGTGATGAAAATTTTTTTGTCATATTAGAGTATAGTGAAAATTAATTTGATGTTATTCCATTAAGACTTGTTCTTTATTGCTTGAATGGGTAAGGTTTTAATTTAAATTGTCATTCAGTGTAAGAAAGAGGAACCTAAACTGAATATCCTGTCACCAGATTTATTGGGCAAAAAAATATTTGTGGTAGATGTGCCTTCTGCACTGCCCAGTGTCTGTCATCTCTGTAGTACCAGCTCTTGCCAATACTTGGAAACTCTTACAGGGAATTCCTGCAGAGTGTTTGCAAGCAGCTCCGGCTTGACACACGCTTAGGCAGGACGGAGTGGGAAGGAGCTTATGCTGTCTGAATGTTACTTAATGGGACAAAATAAAGGGCTTTTGATTCTTTAATAGAACTTGTGTCTTTTTCTGCTCGGTTGCATGTAGCATGCCCTTCAGGTGTGCCTCACAAATAGGCTTTACAATACCTTTTTTAAGGTACCTTGGCAGCTAAAGTCTGCAGTTAGGGCATCCTTGCAAATGCAAAAACTTACTGTTGTGCTGGAACAGACCTGTCTGGGGAAAGGGCTCCTCAGTCCATGGAGATGGGAAGGGAGGGCAGTGCCAGGCCCTGGGGGGCCACGGCTGGGCTGGGGTGGTGGAGCTGCCGCCACCTGTAATTACGGTGGAGATGCCCAGCCAGGAGGCAGCCGTGCTCTCTGGTGCAGCAGCCTGACAGGGAAAGGCCACAAAGAAACAGTGACGCGCTGGTGGTCGCCTGCAGCAACACTTTAGGTGCAGCTTCTTACTCCCTGGCAACAGTAACAGGTACTGGTTCATTCACAGTTTTGCCTTTTTAGTTACAAATGCTCAAAATAGCAAGTATTGTGAGGCCTTAGGAGTGAAGGCATTTCTATTGCTTCATGACCCCAGTGGGAAAAGTATGAAAACTTCATCAGTATTTTAAAATTGGAGTTGCAAAAGCTGAAATGAAAAAAATAAATAAAAAATCATCCTTTATTTTTGAAGCGGCACACTGCTTAGCCATGTTGTCATTCTTGCTTACATCAAAGATTTCCAATGAGCTGTAATATTATGTCCTTTGATGCAATTAAATATTCATTTTTCATTTCTTGTCAGTCCATGTGTTCTCTTACTGATTTCTAAGACTAAATCTTGTTTCATTGTACTGTTTTAAATGATTTAGCTAATCCTTATTCAAGGAGGTAAAGGGATGATTGGATTTTTTTTCTGTAATCTGTCATCTGGATTTCTCAGTGGTGCCACTGCAGATGGTGCATGCGTGCGATGGGGAGAACTGTTTATTTTTCTGGGGGTGCTAGTGAACCCTTTGGAATTTTGGTCAGAGCAGTGTGAGAAATAAAGAGAGTACTGACACTGTTGTAGCTATTTTTGATGCAATAGTTAAGTGGTGATCTTCCCCAAGGATAGATTACTTTTGTAACTTAACGTTTCATCTCACATACTGGCAGTTTCTGTAGTATTGTCATGGTCAGTAGCCACCAACTGGTCTGAAGAATTGTTTTAATAATAAAATGTCATTCTTAGCCATCCCATGTGGCTGGTCTGGAGGTCCCCAGAAGAGCTTCATAGCTATTGCTTGGCCAGTTGGCTTTACACTATGGGCTCCAGGGCATCTGAGCTGTCATTAGGCTTAATGGGAAAATTCAAAGCTGTCTATTGCCTACAGAGAGGGAACTTCAGGAGGATTGTCCTGGTAGAATGAGATCCTCCTTTCGGGCTTGGCAGTGCCGGTGACACGCAGCTGAGTAACTGGGAATCGGCCCAGGAGGCGGTTTGAGCCGCTGCTTGCCTGTTGCTGCTGTGCACCACCGGCTTCTGTGCCTGCTTCTCCACTGCGGCACGGAACCTTTCCCTTTGGTCAGGGAATCAGTGTAGCTGGGAGTGCTTTAAAATATTTAAAATGTTAATCCTTTTCTCTTCGTTAATCAGCCCCCCAGCCAGGCCTGTCTCATTGCAAAGATGTGGTCTGCTCCATTGGATCCTGGCAGGACCACCTGAGTGCCATGTTCCGCGCTGCCCGGAGGAGTGGTACCCTAGCACTGTGATAAAACACTGTCCTTATCACTTTTACCTCATCACTGTGATCGGCACAGCTGTGGTGGCAAGAGAAGGCCTCCCACCTGAGCAAGGGTGAACAGGGACCTGGGAGCCAATTTTGCTGGCAGCTGTTACATTTTACAGAAAATTAATTGACCTTGAACTGTGTGTGCCCGATGGGACGTGCAGGGGAGATGCAGTGAGAAAGATTCGAGTAGTGCAGTGGCATTAAGATTACTTAATCTGATTCACTAAAGATTTAGGCCAGTTTTTAATGGCAAAATTATGATAATAATAAGGAAGCCTCAGGCTTCAATTTTATTATTTTCCCTGACCCACCTCTCCTCTCTTCCTCCCAAAGGAATCTAAAATTGCAATTAAGAAAAAACTTGTGAATGTGGCTAACAAATTTGGTATTTTACCCAGCATCAAATATTTTTTAATCTGTTGAATTTAAAGCTGGGAGCCCTGAGAAATAGTTTCCCTCCAGATTAATGAACTCAGATCAGTACTGTTTAATCAACCAACAAATACAAGCACAGCCTGCAAAGCAGCCTGAAGTCAGTCCATTGTAGCACACCCAAACTGAACAAACTGCACCCACCTGTAGGGTAATGACAAGCACATACTTTCCTGTAACATACCTGAAACTAGAAAGAGAGCATAACAAATACAAGATCTGTTTCCATGGTGTACAGGACTTTTTGTTAAAAATCAGAAAACACAGGCTTTATTTGAAGTCTGGTTTCAGATACGAGGCCATTTTAGATCAGTCGGAGGAGGATGGAAGTCAGGAGGGGGAAAAGCAGGGCAGGGGGTGTGGCAATAATAAATTATGTATAAACTTTGTTTTCATGTAAGTAATTATAGTTTAGTACTGATACTTAGCCCTGATGGGAGCATAAGAGAGAAAGCAGGGACTTCTGTTCAGACCCAGAGACTCTTCTGACCCGGAGTGTGTCTCTGACAGTGGGCAGTGCCAGAGACATCAAATAAAATTTGAGGGAGTCTCCCTCATGGACGTGCAAGGCAGGTTCCCTCCCAATTCCATCACAGAGATGAGTTTAATGGTAAGAAATGAACTTCTCCTGCACCAACCTGTGTCACTGGAGGTCTTCTGGATACCAAATAGATGTCTAATTTCACTTGGCTTCCAGATAAAAAAAAAACCAAACAAAAAACCCCAACCAAAGCAGTGGAAATAATTCCTTTAGTTATCTCGGTGTGTGCACAAAATAATATTTTTCTGTTCTGAGCTTTCTTTTTGATTAATGTTCATTGTTCCTATATTATGAAGAGTTGTAAGCACCATGCCTCCTTTCTCTCTCAAAAAACCCCTTCTGTTCCCTTTGTCCTCTCTTCCTGTGAGGAGCTTCCCATAGCTGCCATCATTTCTGTGAGCTCCCTTGTCTTCATTTCAGTCATAGGCTGGCTTGAAACACAAGTTCACTTCCAAAGAATTTTAAGATTATTTTCTGTTACATTTCTGTTGGAACCTTTTCTTTATTTCAGGGCATTTGGAGGCATGCTACCTAGAATTTTCACTTTTTCAGTCAGCCTTAGTTCTTGTAAGTATTAAGTATTTATGTTGTGGTCACTATAACTCCTTTATTAATCACTTTAGAAGAGAAAAGTGGCATGTTGAAGGTCAGAAGTCTCAGTAATGGTGAATCAGCCTAGCAAACACAAATTTGTGTGTACTAGCTATTTTGCATGAACAAAATTGCTTTCACATCAAAGCATGTGTCATTTCTTCCTTATATCATTACAGTCTTGTCTGCCTTTAAAAATACTAGTATAAGTAACCAAGCAAATGTGCATTTTTTGTGAGTATATCGGTTAATAAAGGTGATGATTAAAGGGAACCTGTTATATTATCTGAATATCGCTATGCTTATTTGTTTATGTGTATAAACTTGCAGACATATGTATGTATTATACGTGTGTGTATATATATAATATAGATAGTGATGTACTTAGACATGTGTCTATATCAATATTAAATTCAAAGGAAGTTACAAACCATTGCACCGAATGATTTTAAATAGTGATCAGTATCATAGAGGAGAAAGTTGTATAATTCATATATGTATATGTTAAAGCATAAATGGCTTTCTCCATTTCAGTGTGGTTCAAAATAAAATCAAACAAATATTTAATGACTGGGAAGCCTGTTAGTGTCTGCCATGCTACTGATGCAACACCAAAGGAAAAAACATGAAGAGCTGCGGAATTCACATTCATTTTTTTATATCGAGAGCATTACATGATCGTTCAGATGCCTTTGATGACCTTGTGGTTGCGTAAGGTCCACACGTTGCAGGACGGCAGACACGGAGGGCGGCTGCACTGAACAACACCGTCCCTTCAGCAGTGTGTTCTGTCAGTGCCTGCTTGCCCACTCGCTTGCACCACAAAGGAGATGAAAGTCAATGTTGTAGTAATCAATTAGGTTCTGCATTTGTGCCCACTTGTTATTAAGGGAGGATTTGCGCTCTGTCCTGTTCTGTCAGAGGGGAGTCTGCTGGGCAGCTGGCACCTGGAAGCAGGACAAGCAGTGCTGCTCTGATGCAGATGTGTTTGGGATCTGTGAGCTCAGCGCTTCTGCGTTTATTTGCATCACGTTATGATTTATTTTGTGAATAACCCCGCTGACATCAAGGTAACGGCTTGCAGAGGAAGGTACACTCTTTAACGTGAGCATGGTTGGCAGAGTCTGGCCTGTAGTACTTTGATGCCCACAGCAAAATGCTGCTGTCATCACAGGAGTTGACACGGTGTCACAGGCAATCAGGGCTCAGAGCGAATGGCTGTCTTGGCTGGGACACGAGTGCCTGGTTCTGGAACAAATGAGAAGTTCTCCTCTGGTATGAGATAAAGGTACTTGGGTACTGCGGAAAGATGCTCGAATTTGAACTCTTTTGACAGCTGTTTGCTGAGTCTGGGGCTGGACACTGGTTCCTTCTTCCCTTGTTCCTTGCTGGAAGTGGGGGACCTTGTGTCATGGAGCGCAGTCCAGCACTCAGATGGGCAGTGAGCAGGTGGTGCATTGTTTGTCAGGCTATTTCAGATCATGGAAACCGTTTGTCCAGATTTAGGTTGCTGTTGCTAGCAGTGTGTCTTTTACTTATGAGGAAGAGAAGAGGTTATTTAAAACTTAGATGACTCCTGTTTGCCTTTGGAGAATGCCAAGTGAGATTTAAGAAGGAATGCTTAAAGATCACGGGCAGCTTCCCCTGAATCTATTTTATGCAATTCTGATTTATTTCCAGTGTGAAATATTGGAAAGAGCTGGCTCAGCAACTCAATTCAGCGAGACATACACAGTTACACTCGAGAAGGGGTGTCTGGGGCTCAAGCACAGTGAACAAGAGGGACAAAGAGACACTTAGTTCTGATTTCATTGATGTACTTTGTTTATATCCTCGCTCTGCAGCCTCTTGGGTGTAGTGCATCCAGGACCCTGGTGGTGCAGAGCTGATGTGTGTAAAAGCTGGTCACTCCTCCAGTACCTCCGGAGTCAGGGCAGGAGGGACAGAAGTCAGTGATGGGCTCTCAAGCACGGGAGATCCTCCTTGGCAGGGGAAAGGTGATACAGCACGTAACGAGCCCGTGGCAGTGCACGGGGGTAACCCTGAGTTACCGAGACACCTTTGAAGCTTTCAGGAGTATACTGGATGATGTAATTTTCCAGCTTCTGCTCATGGAATCTCCTATCTGTGATTCCAAAGTGGCCAGAGGACACAAGTGGTCAGTGGCTTCGGAGAGGAATAGGCTGGGGAGGAGCTGTTCCTGGGCAGGGGCACTCAGCTGTCCTCAGGAGGACAGAAAGGAAGAGCCCAGTAGACTGATACAGATATAAGGAAGAAATCTGTTAGTCTCCCAAACCTTCAGCTTGCTTTCTTCCTCCTTCCCCTGCTGCCATGTGTTAGGCTGTACAGGACTATATATATATTACATTTTTTTGTGCATTAATAGTAAGTTTATAAAAAAGTAAACCCATATTGCCATTGATGATGTTAAAAAAAAAAAAAAAGTTGGCTGTAGAGGAATGCAGCTGGGTTAATTAGCTTTGATAGTATACAACTGTGGGTTGGCTTCAGGGGCGGCGGGTTGGCCAATGTAGATACAGTGCAGCTGTGCCTGGTTCTGTGAAGTGGTTGAGAGCCGATGAATAGAGCAGCCGAGGAAGAAGCAGAGAGAAGAGGGAGAGTGCGCCCTTAATGCAGAGAGACTGGGAGAAGGCAGTAGAGGGACCGGCATGAAGAGTATGCTGGTATGAGATGGTAAAAGACCTTCTCACAGCTGGCTAGTTTGGAGAGTGCAGTGGCAGTTGGCCTTGGAATCCTCTCTCCTTTTTACTTCTGGTGGCCGGTAAGCTTTCCCAGCAAACTCTTTTCACCTTCAGCCAATGTCTGATGAACACTGTGGAGACAGTAACAGTGATCTCTAGCAAAAGAGACAGACTGTGGATGGGGGTTCGTTCTTCTGGTTCATGAACTGTATGGCAGCTCAGAAGAAGAGTCAATCAGACTGGGCTCATCCCTTAGAAGGCAAGGAAGACAGCTTGTGAGGGTGACTCATGGAGACCAGTGCCATGTACTTCCTAGTGTACAAGTAAGCCTGGGATTCAAGCTTGTTACCTCCCTTGCCCATGCCCTTTCAGCAGAGACCCTCGAAAGGCCCGCCACCTTTCTGAGGCTGGCTTGGCACAGCTTAGGGGCAGCCTGGTGTTACAGTTGCCTGTTGTAAGGGGCTGCCAGGGGTGACATCCCTGCGCTTCCGCTGCCACCAGCCACTTGCCCTGCGTGAGGTCTGGTGCTGGCACGGCTGCAGCCTGCCCAGCTGCTGTGGTGGCCATGGCTGCGAGGAGGAGGCAGCAGGCAGGCCGGCCGGGCTGCAGTGCCCACCTGGTGCTCGTGTTTGCGCTACAGCTGGAAGTAGGGCCTTTCCTTGGGGGGTTCCCATTTAAGATTTCATAATATGTCTTCATCCTGCCTTGAGGTGCAAGTGAACCATCATCATTTCTTCCATGGTGCTTCTTATGGTCTGAACGAAGTTCCTCAATGTGTTTTTCTAACCCCTTCACGTAGGAGTCTCTTAGTTGTACTGGACAGAAAACGAATCCTCTTCTCAGTTGCTGCTCAGTTTCTAAAGCTCTGGCAGTTTGCCAAGAATCTGAGCTATACCGAGTAAGATTTCATGACAAGTGACATCCAACCTGCTAAAACATTCACTGATTTTCTTCACTTGCTAGCTTTCAACTTCCCAAATGGTTTTGAACTCTTAAAAGCTGTCACAACCCATCTTTAGGATGCTGACTGTTTCACAAGCTTTTCAAAGTGGAAGAAGGGGTGGAATTTACAAGGTGGTATCTTTCCAGGCATAAATACGTACCTGGTTTGTTACCTGGTCTGTTGCATTAGGATTTTCAAAGCTACTACCTGACTGATGAATAATATATAATGTTGCATCTGTGGATTAATAAAGACTGCCTTTTCCCCTTCATATCCTTTTACTTATCTTTCACTTAATTTTTTTGAGGTTATCTGTCACATACCCTTTCACTTACCTTTTTTCAATAGGTACCTATTTTAACATGGAATTAGGAAATACCAGCCCTGCTTGATCCAAATACCAGCCAGATTTTCTCCCTCTCACCTTCTCTGGCCATCATTTTACTCTGCTCACAGCTATTTATTGCATGAATGTAGCTATGTCATCCATACTCAGGGTGATGCTTAAGAAACCATACTGTTCCTCTTTATTCAAAATAAATAATCTTGAAGCTGTGAATTTACAACTTCAGAATACAGAGATTGCAACAAGGATTGAGTACCTGTTGGATGGAAATATTCCAGGTGCCGAAACTGAGTTACTCCCTTCTAATTATTCAGTTTTATGGGTGATAATGTTTCTGGCAATGATCAGGGAAGTAACTCAGTCCCCAGCAGAAACTTCTGCGTTTGAGTACAATTTAAGCACTGATACAGCACTATTAGAGGGAACTGTTGCTGTGGATAATTCCAGGGCCTCCCCAAGTCTCTCTGTAGTTAGAAGACATGAAGAGGAGAACAAGTAGAAACATCTTATTGTAAATAGTTTTCTTTCAAAACATAAGTCTTTTTTAGGTCTTGCAGACAGTCTGGTTAAATTTCGGGAATGGTGCCTTTGTCTAATCATTACTGAAGAGACACAATTACTTGCAAAATATAATTGTAATTGCTTACACAAATAAGTATAGTTAATTGTTGATAGTATAAAATAATAGTATAACAATACTACAAATAACTTGCAGAAAATGGCTGCATATATTTTTATATAATCGGATATTATACCAATCTTGTAATTTTTCCTCTTCTAGGTAATGGGGTCAGTAAGGCATTTGGGGCTTTTAGATGGAAGCTGGGGTGGCATGTTTCTGTGTGTTTGGTTTTATTTTTTTCTTCCTTCATCTACAAGACTTGTTTTAGTGGGAGATGACTTATTCTGAAAGAAGCGTCAGCAAACTTAGCAAGAAATATGTATTTTTACAGTGATCCTATGGACTGTAGTGCCATTACTGTACAGTACCAGTGCTGTTGCTTATTTTGAGGTCTGATGGGATAGGTCTGTAATTATACGTGGTGAATGCAGTGCTACAGATCCAAGATTATGTTTTAATTGTTCTGAAAAAATGCAGAGAGATGTCATACAACTTGAGATGTAGTTTATCAATAACATCTTCTTTCATCGTTCACTGCTTAGTTTAAGTCAAGGGAGGTTTTGGGAAGATTAGGTATTTTTACCTGTGATCCTGCAGCTGTCAATCACTGTGCAGCATTCCAGAAAGATAAAGAAATATATTGCCTGCCTGTAATACTGTGGAGAATGGGGAAGCCAGGGATTTCTCTTAGAATGAATTTCATATACCAGTGTTCTAAAATGATAAAAAAATCTGTTACAGCTGTACTTACTGCCAGTCTTGAGATTGTATTGTGACAACCTTTCAGCTGAAGATTTTATCCCTATTTTTGAATGCAAGGGTAGGAGATGGATTTGAAACACAGTAACAAAAACTTCTTTTTTCTCATTAGATCCTTCAGATGATCAAGCTCTTGAGAAAGCAAGTGGTAACAGGACAGCACCACATCAAGATTCAGGTTCCAAACCCACTGTGACAAAGAAAAGAAAGCAGGTTTGTAAATTTAGTAGTTGTGTAGAGCACAGAGATGATAATGCATAGGGAAACGTAGTCCCCCTTCATTCAGTTTTCTTCACTGTTTGTCTGATATGTTCATGTAAAAGGATTGTTTCATTACTTTATTTTGCCTTATTTGGAAGTGATCATGGTCTGGTACATTTCAGTAACAACTTCACTCTCGTTTTGTGTGAGTTGAGATTGGTAGGTCTGTCTCCTACGAAGGGACTATCCAGTGATAAAAGCCTGCGTGGTGCTACCGAATGTCCTCCCCTGTAACCTTTTCCCTTTCCCTGCACACATAAGGTCTTGAAAGCTATATTTTTGTATTGTACAGCATCCACCCAAGCGCGTCCCCAGTGCAATGTCTAAGTGAAGAAGAATTTGGGTCTACATAGATGGATGTTTTAATAGCCTTTCACCGCTAAAAGCTTCCTTTAAAACCAATACTGTCTGTGGTGTTCAGCATTACATGGAGTATGCCAGGGGAAAGGCAGCAAGGTCTTTGAGAGACAGCATCACCCCAACTTGAGCAAAAAAGAGTTATGTAGAGGTCAGCTGATTTTAAGAAGTCTCTTGTTGGAAGGTAAATTTCTTCTGTCTTTCTGATACCGTACAGCAGAATTGACCAAACGGCTGTCAAAGAGCTAAAATTATACTGGCAGCTCTCTCTCCTTGAGGTTATGGATATTAATTTTGACCCTTAGGTCGATAGTAATTCACTGGGTGATGCTTAGGCACTTGCTCAAGTGGAAAACCATTTGCAGCAGTGTTCTTTTTTTGTAACAGAGAAGTGTAAACAACACAGTAGCAATTACTACACTTTCGGGTGTCTTTCCAAGGAGACCGAAGGTGAAGTGAGCCAAATACCTGAGCTGGTTCTGTGTTTTGTTTGGGAAAGAGAGAACTGAGCAGCACAGAAAACTGTACATGCTCTTTGTACATGGTCTCCCAGGGGGTCAGATGCTGAGGACATCAACTCTGTGAGGATGCAGGTAGAGCCACTTTTTATCACCATCATCTCCACTTAAGCATTTAGGACTAAGTTAAGACGGTTTGGAGGAGCTGCTTTGCTCTTTATGTGAGACTATCAGAAAGGATGACCAACACATGTTATCCTGCCGAGGTGGACTGGGACTGCTCAGCTGTAGTAGAACACCTGCCACAGCTCTTCCTGTCATATAAGGATATCAGTGCATTTTGGAATCAAGTAATTTATTGTTTAGCCATGAAACTCCAGGAGGCAATGCTTTATGGGAGCTTCAAGTCATGGGTACGTGCCTGACTTTTAGAGCAAAACATTTGCAAAATCAGATGTGTTTACGGAAAGCTCATAGTTCTGTAGTTCTGGTACATATAACATAACCCATCTTAGTCCCTGACTTATTCACAGGCTGAAAGCTGTTCTGCAGTGGGCTTGGCACCTTAAGGCCAGTCAGGAGATAACCAAATAGTTACACGAACATTTATGTTTCTAGTCTGCAGTCTGTCCTCGGGCTTATAGTGAAATGAATAATTTGTCTCCAGTCTGAATGGTGCATTGATGTGTCTACTTTGTCACAAACTCCAAAAGTCAGACTATATGGCTGACCTAGAATGTAAGCTTTCACACACACGCAAGAATGTTTTCCCTCTACAGTTGAATTTCCAGTAACTTGGCAACACGTAAAGAAAAAAAAAACGTTAGAAATATAATACAGGAAATATTTTATGTTCTGTCTATGATTAACAAACAAGGAATTTATGACATTTTAGTTCATAAATCAATTGTCTCAGCACAAATTTCCTGTTTTCTGCATTTTAAGAACTTCCATGTAAAAACAGCATAAAAACACAGAGCACAAGGGAGCTATGTCAAAAAGTGGTTGGTTGTTTGCTCTGTCTCTTGCATAAGAAAAACATGCAAATGACCTTTTCTTAAGGGTGTCATGCAAAGAGCTATTGCATAAGTAGGTAGGCAGCTAACATTTGGATAAGGGTCAGAAGTTCAGTGCAGATCAGATACCTAAATATTTTAGACTGCAGATCATCAAAGATGTGTAAGTTTACAGCCACTCACTAGCATTAAGTTTCTCTTTTTCTTAGGGCATTATTTTGAATGTCTGAATAAAGTGGATGTATTATTGCTGGACTAATAGTATACTACACCTACATATATATAAGCTGTCATAAAGGAGGTAATTTTGAGTGCTTCTCTGAGGAAGTAAGGCTTTGACTACAAGCCTGCTGCGTACTTCTGTTCCTGTTGAGAGAAAGGGGTTGTATACTGCCTCCTAAAAAGAAGCTGTGGCATTTGGTGATACTTTTAAACAGCTGAATGAAGGGTTATCAGTGAGAAAAAGTTGTTTCTCTTAGAGAAAATGTTTCAGATCTGTGGCACAGTTTTATTCTTTTCTTATGCAGATACCAGTTGCAGGGAGTCTTTTGCAGATTTACGTAAAACAGTTTGTAATGTATACAAAGGGAGAAATGGGCCTGCAGTGAACGAGTGGCATCTTTCAATAAGCTGAAAGAGTGGTAGCACTTTCTAGGATAGGGAACCATCATACCTTATCGGAGGAAAGAGGTCTAGGATGGCCCTTTTCTGGCTTTTTGATGGTTTGGTAGTTTCCCTTGACTAAATCAATCCAAAGGCTTTTTCTCTGCATAAAATATGATGCTGAACATGGAATTTGCAATTAAAACACCTGGCAAGTGGTCTTTGAGTGTCTATGGACAGCTGGGATGCATAAGGGTAGGGCAGGAACTGAAGGCAGAGGGTAGCTCTGTTTCAGTCTCAGTGTCTGGGAATGCTGATGGTAGGGATAAGAATGAAGGAATGTATGGTGGTGTTTTAAAAGCACTTGAATCAGAGTCAGGACAGAGGTTTTCACACAAGAAACAGAAGAAAAAGGAGCAGCTTTTTTTAACCCTGGAGCGATTTTGTTGGTTGAAGTGAGTTTCTGCATGCAGTCATTTCCTTGATTTCTAGTGAAGACCGTACCTCTTTATACCTGAGAAGAGCACACAGACAGATCTCTGTGGCTGAGGCAAGATACGGTCCCTGCCACGACTTCTCGTGGGTGGGTGCTGATCCAGGCTGCACTATATTCCAGCCCGAGCTGTAGGGTGCTTTGCTGGCTGTAGCTAGTCCCCAACCGACTCTTCTCTGGTAGTTCCTAGATAAAAACGTCAGACCTCAGCCAGTTTCAGGGCCACTGCTGCTGCCCTATGTGCCCTATGCAAGTACATTGGCTGTGGTTGCATCACGGCACAGAAAGTAGGATAAGCAGTAGGTTACTGGTTTGTGTTGAGCATGGTGGTGTCCTGGTTCTTATAGCTAAATGAGCCAGGGAGTGGGGAGGAAAAGGGAAATGCAGGCATAATAGGAACAATTAAACTCTATAAACAAAATTCTTCTAATAAGGATATGAGAATAAGCTTGGAAAGGTGCAAATATACTGGGGAGGATCGTGTAGTGCCAGTTGTTGTGACGAGTTCCTCTGTTAAGGGAGGGCAGTGCAAGGAAGGCTCCAAAAGACTCTGACATCCTGCACTTCTCTTAGCGTTTCGTTGGTCCCTTGGCCCTGTTGGAGCTGCCCTCACAGGGGAACAAAGGAGCAGCCTCTTTGGCTTTCAGCTGGGCTCCTTTTCGTGCTGATGCTTTTCTTCCAGGCTTTCCCTGGGGGAGCAGTGCTGAATTTGTGGCTCCTGAGCTTTTAATGCCCCGTGTGATGAGACTTCTCCATGGTTTCTCACAGGAGCAGATTTTTCCAGGCAAATGCATCCTAGTATCAAGGAGCTTTTTCCTGCAGTTCAGTGTATGTTCCCATTGCTCTTCAAGTCACTTACTAAGCTCTAAAGCCTGTCTGTGTAGATTAATTTGCATTTCTATGAAGTGGAAGTCCCTAGGAAGGCAAAAGAAAACTGCTATGCTCAAAACAAGGAAAGCCTGTGCCTCACTTCCTCTGTTTTGGGCAATTTTAGATGGCTCAGGACACACCCGAACTCTGGCTTATGTGAGCAGGGACTCTGGTACAAATGGACTGATTCAGCTTGCTCACTCAGGGGGTTAATGATAGCAGCACGTGTTGGATGAAGAATATTCTGAAATGCACCGTGTATTTTTCTTCTGTGTATTTGATCCTACATGCTGTGAGGACACAAAGCAAGAATGGGGTAGAACAAATTTGAAACATGTTTTCCTAAATTTTGCATTACAAATGTAAAAGGAAATCCAGAACATGATTGTTTCCAATTATTCTCGCCCAGTTCTGTAGTATCTTTTACCATCTGGATGCTCACCTTAGACCCAGTTATTTTAAAGCACTATTGGCAAAGTTTAGAAAAACAATCACATACAATAATAAAGATGAAAAATACAAAGTTTGTGAAAGTTTTGTTCATGTTTTCCTCTTGTTTGATGTTTTTCTTTAATGTATCAAAACCTGCTTTTCACCATTTTCTGGAATTGTGGTTACAACTTGCATGTTTCAACTTTCTGTTCTTTTATTGCCCTCTCGGTTACAGTAACATAGATGTCAAGTCCAAAATTACTTCATATATATATATAATTTCTAAGAATTTGATCCCTTCTACAGGTAGGGACACTTGGGTTTGTTTTTGCCTAACCCCCAGCATTATACTTTCTGTATCCACTCTTACATCCCTTCAGTGACACTTTCCTCCCCCCCAGGGTGATCAGATATCTGATGCTGAATCTTTTTTTCTTCCTTCCTTTTTTTTTTTCTTTAATACATGCTTTGCAGCCTACAGAGTGTTTTCTAAGTCAGCCTGAAGAAAAACAAGAGAGGACTCTAAAGGCAAAGAGGAGAAAGAAGGTATGAATGTCCTAGAGCGTGTTTGGGGACTGGGCAGTGGGTACATGTGCTGTTACAAGATTCAGAATCGGGAGTACCATGTGGTGATAAGTCAATGGTCGTAATGTTACAGCCTCTTTCAGAGAAGAATGGAAATCCTTGCATTTGTGGCTTCACTGAAAATACCCACTCCCAACCTGAGCTGTGGCATTGTGTCTATACTCCACTGAAGGGTAGTATATGTCTACACCCCACCTGGAAGTGTTGCACGCCAGGAAAATGTAACCACATCAAAGGAAGGTGGAATTTCAGTTGCTGCAAAATCTGTCCCATTTCAGTGATGTGCTCAGGCTCCAGCTGCTGTGAATGTCATTTGAGCCAAGAACTGTCTTTGTTTGCTTTTCTGCTTATAGCAAAAGTATATAAATAAATACTCTGTACTGTCCCTCTGGCCGTGCTCCATCCTCACCCCCCACAGCAAACACGCTCTGCAGTTTAGATGGCCATGATATGACACCAGGCAAGTTAATTGTCTTTCAGGACAGACTGTAAATAGTTGGCTCCCTCACAGGGCTGAGAGGTGGCCTCTTAATCATCCAGGGAATGGGGGGAGGGAGGAGTAGGAGTTTGCTTTAAATGCAGCTCTGGCAGAAGTGACCGTGGTCCTTGTTCCACTGCTGTCAGAGCAAAAGCATCCCACAGCAGAGACTGGTGAACCAGACCTAACAAAAAGATGCTGTTCTCGGGCAGACAATAGGCTCCTAGTTACACCTTTGATTTCAGTGGGGCTACACCACTAAGATGACATACGCAGCCCATCAAAAAAATCCATCAGGAAGTATATATTGGGTTGACCTATGGTTTCCAAACAAAGTGCTTTCTCCAAAAATGAGGAAAAGGAGGGGAAAGACCCTTTGCTTTCAAGCATCTGGAATGAATTGGAGGAAAAATAATAAAACTTCCTGCATGAGGAACATTTCCCCGCAGCTCTCCTTGAAGGAACAGAGTTTGCTCGGGTGTCCTTGCTCTTGCTCGTATGGAATTTCTTGTTAGTATCAGACTTTTCCCCTCCAGAGGGCCATAATTCTCCTGAAGGAACCAAGTGGCCCACCGAATGATGTAATGGTCCTGTGGAATGGCACCTTACGCTGAATTACCAAGTAAAAGGAGCCTGATGGTTCTGTCATGCTGTCCGCTAGAGCCGCGGTTCCCTGGGCTGTGGCGCTGGGCTGGAGCAGAGGCCTGTGGTTGACGGGGAGAAGAGGGAAGCGGTGTGGCCATGGGCCTCGGGCAAGGGCTGCCGTGGCTGCAGGTGCCTCTCGTCACACTTTGGGAAGACACTTGTTGCATGGCAGAGAAGTACGGTGGGGCCAGGTGAGGGTGGATCTTGGGAAGGAATGCTGCACGTTCAGGCACTGTAAGCACCTGCCAAACAGCCAGGTGCCCGCTGGAAAGCCTCCGGGGCTGCGGGGGGCTTTGCGCCTGGGCAGAGGTGGGCTGAGAGGAAGGCGTAAGCACTGCATCTCTGTGTATCCCACTGTCGGAGATTCTGCTGGCCCTTAGCAGAGGTGAAACAGGCAGCAGCCCAGGTGGCAGATGGCTGGGAGACATGGCTGCCTGCTTTGCCTTTGCTGTGGGGTGGATGGCTTCAGCAGCCCCCGCGCAGCTCTTCCCTGTCCAGCCTTCTGCCCCTTGTGCTGCCGTTACAGGGGCGCTGGGGGTGCACTGGGCAGGAGGGGGAGGCCAAGTGTGGGGAATGGAAGAGCAGGAGGGAGTGCGTGCTGGGATAGAGCGAGGGAAAGAGGGATGGAAGCGGATCTGTCCCCTACATTCACGCTATAGCACTCTTTAAAATATCAATTCATCTTTGCCGTCCCAGACCTTGGCCAGCTGAACTTGCGCTGAAGGTACTCGGCGCTCCTCCAGAGCTGCCAGAAATGCTTCCAGGCCCACCTCATCCCTCTGTGAAATCTGTTTGCCTCACAGCTGTGTACCCTATTGCTCCATCCTAACCACGCTCTCCTGCTCCTTTTCGCTTCTAGGCTTACGCTGCCATGCATCCTCATGAGAAACCTTAATCAAGGGAATCGCTTCTCAGGGAGAACAAGGGAGGCTTCACATTCTTGCTGTTGTCTCCAGGCTGCTTCTCTCCTTGAAAATCCGCTGTTCTCTTGAATGCTGGCAGATCATTCAGGCAGTGGGAACCCTGGGTTATTCTACCCTCGTGATCTATTTAATTATGGGGAAAAACACAGCAACACTTCCACTTGAGTGAAAATTCAGACCTGTTGTCTGCTGATATTCTTCAGGTGTAACACGCAATCATTACGAACTCGCATCCAGGCTTTAAAAATTATTAGTTTGGTTTAAAAGTTTATACATTTTGGAAGAACAAAGCAGCTGCTGAGCTCTTTCTGCTTGACTTCTGGTTTTTAGAGCTTTTACGTCATTTTCATCACACTTGCATGGTATTCTGTGAGTCTGGCTAGCCATCTTTCCTTCCAGAATAGATAGGTAGGTACCCTGGTTTAATCAACGCATAACCAAGACTTTTATAACTACTTGTGTCCTGCTGTTATGCTTTAAGAATAATAAATAAAAACAAATGATTAAATAAACCCTGAATTTTCAAACTGATATTTAAGTGTAACAGTAGCAAAACTCGCAAAAACAGCTTTCTGTTACGTTTTTGTTAGGGAAGCATTTCAGGTGAGTGCACGTGATTTTTTGTCTTCAGGGTCACAGAGCATCTCATCAAAGTATCTGACTTGCATCTAAAATCTGCATTCCTACTAAAGACAAAGGGAATCTTGTTCCCTTGTAAAGTGTTTTTTTCTAATTAAGCTGTAATTAATCCAGTATAACTGTATAAAGTTATGAAGGAACATTTATTTACAGTGTTGTTAGCTAGCCAAAGAGCAGAGATGATAGAAATGCCATACTTACTCATTTTACTTGGTTTTTTTAGAAGAAAATTTCTGATATTCTGGAGAAATCTGCTCTAAAACCTGGTGTGCCTGCAGATCTACAAAACCTGCTAAGTCAACATTTTGGTGAAAACCGTTCCGTGATTGAAATAGAGGAATTAAAGCTGTCAGGTAACTTATGCTATATTTAATAGGTGAATAAAAAATGCTTTTTTCATGATACTGTTGAGTACTTTTTCTACAGGAGAAAGGATTTTTGGGGCAGGTCCTGAGTTGTACTTTTTTATGATGATATTTGCTTATACTCTGTATTCATCTGCTGGTTTAAGTAGATACGTTAGTTTCCTTGGAATAAATGTGAGGATTCTTGGAGTTACAGAAATGAAAAGCAGCATTGTTTAAATCTGTCCTTTTATTGTGAAGTATTAATTTTCAGAAGCTCACTTTTCCAATAGAAAATATATGATTCCTAATAATAGCTTCCAAGATGCTAACTGAGAGAGCGAAAATGTAGTTTGTTTCTGGGATTATCTGAGTTGATCTGGGTGCATAATAAGAAGGTTGACAGGAGTAGTCAAAGAAATAATGAGGCATCAGTCTGACATGCTTATGAGATGTTGAACACAATGGTTTTTCAGGGAGTGGCATGAAATTAGACGGTGGTTTTGGTCCAAGTGTAAAGTGACCAAGTTTTAACCACGACAAGGACCCTTTTCGTTTCCCATATTCTGTCTCCAGTTAAGAGCCAGTGATAGAAAAGGCAGAGCAGGGTCAGCTTCTGCCAGTTGGAGGCTGCATTAGAGATAAAGGCAACGTTGAACTTCTACCTCTTACTCTGCAGATAAAGAGGCACTGTCATCTTATTGGCACTGTCCATTATTTGTTGGTAGAGCTTATGAAGAGCAAACGGCCTGGTAACTAACCTGCATACACCTTTGATACCTCTTGAACCCTTAGTGACCTGTGCCAAATATAGGAGCCTTCTAGCCCAGCAGTGGTTTCTCTCTTTTAATGTTTAAGTCTGTCTTTCTACATAAATACACTTCTCCTTAATATCTGTGATTCTAGGTTGACCCTTCTTTATTTCTGTGGGGCAGGTTCAGCTTTCTTGTTGAATCAAGAAAGGCTGGAGAATTCCCATACAGATTGCTTTGAAAAGCTTGTGTTAAATATTTTTAGACCTTCAGGGGTTTTAGCAAACAATAAATTGCTTTGGTTTCTTTCTTGCTAAGAGAGCCCTTTGGGCTAGTGAAGTGACCCATTTCCATATGGATTGGCTCTTGGGTTGTATTGGAGGTGGTTTCTCTTTCTTTTTGTGCTGGGAGTTGAAGGCTTAGAGTGCCAAGGAGTTTGCAAACTTCTACAGCTGTCAAGTCATTCACGTCGAAGCACTGACCAAATAACAAGCAACTACTTGGAGTTGCGTGTTCTTGTTAACTGACACGGCAGAGGAGGTCGTGTTTGCAGTCAGCATGGTCTCTCGCTGCAGTCTGGAGCTGTGTGTTTCTTCCACCCTTTCTGAAACTTCCGTTTGAAATTGTTCTTAATGCTCCAGTGTTGCAGGGCTGTTGCTGAAAAGTCAGTGAGTGAAGCTCCTGTCCTTTAGAAACTCTCTTTTGAATTGTTCAGTCATTGATGAGACTTGATGTGTTCAGAAGAGCAAAACAATAACAAAGATGTTTTGCCACTGGGAGGAAAGGGCCGTGGTGGATGTGAAGAGCTCTCCTATATGCACCAAATGCCAGTGGAAGTGCAGCCCCTGCCCATCTCCACCAGCATAGAGTGTGTCTTTTAAATGTGACGTTAAAAGTGAATCAGCTGCTGATCCTTTGGTTGTACACAGTCACTCCATTTGGAGGTCAAGTCCCAGGAAATTCCAGTCTCTGGATTTAATGAAAGAGATCAGTGCAAAATGAAAGTTTTGAGCAAGATGACACTGGTTAAATGGAAGATAGAGTGATGGAGAGTGGCTGTGCTCAAGGAGCTGCGCAGGCAGGACTTCAGCCAGGCATCAGCTACAAACCAAGTTTGTCACACCGCCTCTTCGGTGGAAATGATGGATTGATGCTGCCAGCATTAGCACAATGCACCATCCATGTGAACAGGAATTATGTCTATAAGGAAGTGTCCTAAATACTTAGTTAAAATATATCAGCAGACATCCATAGACAGGCACCCTGAGGTGCTGTGCTTTGTGCAGAATGACACCAAGTATGTGGGTCCCTGAAGACAGAACTGGTAATGCTCTATGGGAGCATATTGTTCCACTGGGCAAGGGACCCTTAACAACGATGGCAGGTTTTCAGACCATCTGATTTTAATCACCTTTTTAAGAACTTACACTTTCTGTACAGACACTGGAGAAAGGACCTTCCAAAGAACCTGTTAGTACCTTGTCTTTCTTCATTGCCTCTGCATGAAGCTTAAAGTTCGATGGCCTGTCTGCCACAGAGAGCTTACAAGCCTTACTAGGTGACACAGTGACCAGGTAAAAGACAGGCAGGCAGTGGGGAGTGAAGGAGGAGGAAGGCATTAAAATGCTGTGTGCGTGTTGCTGTTAGGGTTGGTGCAGTTAGGTAGATGACCACAGTATGAAAGGCCAGAAAGAGGAACAAACTCATTGACAGGTAAATTATTGGTAGGTTCCTGCACTTAGACAGTGTGAATTGTTTGGGTGATCTGCAAATGCCTCCTGTTGTCGGCAGGCTGGAGGAACACTCTAGCAGGCTGACTGTAAGGCTTTTAGCTAAGACTTTTGATTAATTATGGCAAAGGCATACGAAAACTTCTTTTAAAGTATGTGATTGCACCTGTGCAGCCCTGTGTTCAGTGTTTCATGGTGAGAGCAAGGAAAGGAATTGCAATTGACTTGAGGGATGTGACCATCATTGACTTATCCAATGTAAAGCTTCTTGTACATGAGATGTACATTAACCTTTGTTTCACAAATGGTAATTTATTCATGATGGATTAACAAAGTTGTTGTTTCATCAATATAACCAGCAGTTATGCAGCAAACATTTATGCTCCTTTTGCTATTAAGAAGACATCAACAAAAATATTTTTTCCTTTATATTTTCAGATTCCTGTTTTTTGCCAGCCAATGATCTCACCCACAGTTTTTCTTCATACCTGAAGGAAAGTGAGTTAAAATGTTGGTATGAATGGGATGAAAGTTGTACGACAAACACTGCTAATGCAATATTATTACAGTTGTTATCTGTACCTCCAAATATTTTTAATTATGAGATATTAATAACTTTAAGGTTTGTTGGGGTTTTTTATGACAGGTCTTGGTTTTCTGGCTCTTTTTACTCTATCACTTTTTTGTATCAAAATGTTCTAGGGTTTCTTTTAATTGTTAGGGATTATTTGTCAGTAATTTATTGTGGCTTCTTAAGTAGGTGCATGTATTATCTTACAGTAAAAAACCTGCAGCTCTCTGTGGACATGAACAAAGAGAATTTTTATTCTCTTGTATGTTTCTATAGAACTTCTGGTCTGGTAAATGTTTCTCGTCAACTGATTTTCTCTGATACAAATTGTGCTATGTGGCAAGTGAAGACAATGGGCTTGTCACTTTACAAACTGTTGATTTTTAATGCTTATCTAATTTGTTCAATTATGTGATATTTCTGTATTTTAATTTGGGCATTTTATTTTACCATTTCTCAGCCATGACTTAAATGTAAAAGTGTTGCCAGAGATCCAGACCTCATAGGCGTCAGCATGTGTGTTCCTGCTGCTGGTTACCATTCATCATGTACTCTAGTAATTTGAAATTGTGACATGTAGAACTTCTACTGTGTGTGTACACGGGTTTTTTTCATTGCAGTCTGTCCTAAGTGGGCAAAACTCCGTAAAAACCACAAGGAGAAGAAGTCGGTGGTGATGCTGGTTATCTGCAGCTCGGCCCTTCGTTCCCTGGAACTCATCAAGTATGTCGATAGCAAATGTTCTGTTGACGTTGGCAATCAGTCAGAGAAACCACAGACATAGAGGAACCACAGACATAGAGGCAAAACTGGGACACTGTCCTCTGCTAAGCCAACAAATTCACTCACTCAAACTGATGCAATATCCCTTGCTGCTCTATACTATGGGAGTGCTGTGGTTGGTTTTAGACTGAAGTAACAGTTAGTACTTCAGTTGCATGGAATTGCTATTTTTGTTAAAAATCAGAAAGAAAGTGTAACCAATTTGGGGAAACACGCAAGGTGTTATACTTGGGAACAGAGTAAACCAGTAAAGCATCATGATCCACCACTAGAAGTGTTCCCTGCCCTCTTTTTTTTTCTTTTTCCTTTCTCTATCCTCCCCCTTCTCAGTCCAGAACTCTTGATGACTTTGATGAATTAATATGTACCTCACAAATTTCATGGTTGTCTTTTGTGTCTCAACCCCATTTCCTATGATTTTCTGGCAGTACAACATGAGATGGAGAGAGTTGGGAATTTTGAGCCCATGCCACAGATAGAAGCACAGATGCAGCAGATGTGCCAGTAGTGCTTGGCTCCTGCATGCAGATACTGCCTTCTGAGACTTAGGTGGTTTGTATGTATACTTGTATATAAACCTTTAGCTTTGCACAACAGAAAATCAAAAATGTGGCACAATGCAAAAAAAAAAAAAATGCAGAAAAAGCTGTCTTAAATGATATTCAGTAAATACTGAATATATTGTCTCCTGCTTGATTAAGACAGAACATAGAGTTGTTACTGTGTGCCGTAATGGAGTGTCAGAAAAATAAGTCAGGTTTCCCAGTGAATGAGTTTTGGTTAACTGGAATTTGGGCAGTCTCTGCAGTAAAGACTGTGGCAGCCTAGGTTTTCCCAGCAGTCATGCTGCAGGAAGACTCCCTAAAATGCAGCTTGGTCTATGCACAGATCTGTCCTTTTGTGCATGCACACACATGTTCATTCATGCCTGTGTCTCAGTAACTGAGATATTTTCAAATTGGAATTTGGTGATTAGTCACTTCTGAAGTAAGTTAGCTGTGAAAGCATGCTGAAAAGCTATCTAAACAATATTACCCCCTAGTGATACCTTCTATTGTGTTGGTCCAGTTGTCGATCATTGTTGATCGAGTAGCAAACAAGAATGTACATCATATTCAAAGTACAAGCAGAGGTCACTGGGGGACTTTGTGTCTCAAGAATATTGAGAAATGCCAGTTAGTTTGCTTTCCTCCTGTGTGTTCTTAATCCCAGCCCTAATGCTTGCATTTTCTTTTTTAATTGTTTTATTGCTAGGTCAATGACAGCATTTAAGGGAGACTGCAGAGTTCTCAAGTTGTTTGCAAAGCACATAAAGGTAAGAAAGCTGAAAGGGAATTTTGGTAGAACAACTAAACAACCAATTAGTACCATTTCCTTTTTAAAGCATTTAGCAATAGTGACTTTCATTAGGTAACGCTTCCTTTGGTAACCCATTCTTGCAGTTTGAGGAGGCTACCCAAACACCACCTCCAATAGCTCTGGTGCAGTCCTATGCAGAATGTAGATGCTTATGCATGTGCTGTGTTTTAAAGATGTTCCACGTTCCTGTGAGGTGCTCATTCAAATGGCTTTTGCCTGTTTAAATAGAAGGCTTACGCACATAGGTCTGTAGAAGCAAACTGTACCAGCACCCACACTTGCATTCTGCCAGTTGGACACCTGGATACCCAATATCCATACCTGTTGGAGAGCACCAGTTGTGGGGAGGATGGAAGTAACGAGCGGACGTTTGGCCCTTGATATTAATGCTGTCAAACACACAAATGTCACTTGCTTTATTTCACCCTTCTCCAGTGTCTTTGTCTTGAAGGAGTTTAGAGCTAATTCAACTTTGTTAGTTTTCCAGATATTTCCAGAGAATTTTTTAAATGCTGAAGGAAGCAGACTGTTCTCACCTCCAAAAATAGTTGGTGCAATAGCAGATTTTCAAAGCTGGAAATGACTGAACTTCAAGAGAAGTGTGATGCCCAGCTGGCTGTTCTATTTCTTAAACTTTCTTGCAGATACATCAGTCTGACAGTTTGAAAGATGAATTTGTTACTTAATGGTATTCTAGAAAGATACTCTTTGAGATCTTGAATTTATTTCCAGCTCTTTGAGAAGAAATTCTAAAACTATCATTGTTTTACTGTGATTTGTCTTTCTCTCATCAAATCAGATAAAAGAACAGGTGACTATGTTGGAGAAAGGTGTGTTCCACATCGGGGTTGGAACTCCTGGGAGAGTAAAAGCGCTGATGGAGCAAGGTAGGAGAACAAGGAGGGTTTTCTCCATAGATATTTTATACTTCATGTCACGAGAAGCAAGGCTTCAGTCGTTTTTGAAGTGCTTCAGTTAACATGAATCTGTAAATTTGGGTACTAAACTGTACAGTTCTGTTTCTCCACTTGTGTTGTGTTAGTCAAAATGAGGTCAAGATTCTAGTAGCTGATTTTATGATCACTTAAAGCTGGCGTAAGTCAGTATTAGCAGAGAAAGGCAGAGTAATAATCCCCCCTCCCCGCCCCAGTCCATGCCCATTTATTCCCCCTCCCTGCTTCTTGTGCTGCTCCAAGAGTCTGGCATCTCAGTGAGCTGATCCCAATTAAAACAAAACCAGTGTGCACACAGAATCAGGTAAGGAGCAGGCAGAGGTAGTGAACTTCCTCTTTTGGCAAGAGTACTGATTTACACTGACTTGGAAGTGATTGCAAAACCGTGGTGTAAGATTTAAAGCTCCAGGAAACCAAACACTGCAAGTAAATCAAAAGGGAGTAAAGGCAGAAGTCATTGTATCATATGTCACTCTGAGCTCAGTGTAAACTTTTGTGAGGGGTGGATAAAAGATCTGCTTGCTGATTTGATTTTATTTTTGATCACCCATAATGCAATTAATTATTCTATATAAATCTCCTTTTCTCTTTCCAAATTTTGAGTACTTTTACTTACTTAATAGATACTATGTACACAGAGAGAAACAAACAACAAAATGACAAGATGATGACTCTTTCTGTTCCTCTTTCTAAACACTGCCTTGCTCTAACTGTGGTTTCTTGGTCAGGGACCGGCTGTGGATTAGGACTCCGCTGCTCATTCCAAAAGGGTACAGGAGTAGCATAATTTTGTTGCTTCCTGTGCCCTCCACCAACATTAAATCATTGCTGCTCAGTACATCAGCACATTGCCATGAGGGCAGCGTGGCGCTGGCCCAGGCTGCCCGGAGCAGCTGTGGGTGCCCCATCCCTGGCAGTGCCCAAGCCCAGGCTGGACAGGGCTGGGAGCAGCCAGGGCTGGGGGAAGGGGACCCTGCCCCTGGCAGGGGGCTGGGGCTCGGTGACCTTTGAGGTCCCTTCCAACCCAAACTGTTCCATGATTCTATGTTAGGTGGAGGCAGATTATGCTAGGGACACAAGGTTTATCATCTTATCCTAAGGTCTAGTCATTTTTTGCCACTTTAATGTTGCAGTCCCAGATCACTAGAGAATGGAGAAGAGTCAAAACCAACACAGAAAATTGTGGGCATTATGTAGAAGATTAGGGAAAAATAGGGGAACAGCTGGAGGGCCAGTTCAGAAAGGACCTTTGTTGTCTTTCACAACCATTTATTTGGAGGATAAAGGAATTCTTCAGCAGCATCACTGACCTGACACACATGCACACAGCACCCAGGCTGTAAATTGCTAAATGCTGCCAGTTCCCATTAACAGGGGTTCTCAGGCTAGGGTCCTTGTAACTTACCAGCTACTCATCAGCTGTGGAAATTCAACTCCTGTGGTTTAATCAAGAGGAAGCTTGAGGAATTATTTTCTGGCAGGATGTTAGTTCTTGACAAAGCTGGCAACAGTAGTTGTTCTGCTTTTGTGTTTATCTTCCAAAAAGGCATGGGATTATGTGGTTAAGGGAGTTTGCAGTGTCAGTGCATTAGTTTCTAACCAACAAACGTAGTACTTAAGTGTTCAGAGATTAGTTTCCTTGGAAACAGACAGCAAAAGATGTAAAAGCCAAAAATCATTTTGATAAGCACATGTCGTATTATCTTAGTAGTAAAATTTATGTTGCCTTTTTAGATGGCCTGTGCTTGAACTCCACAAAATACATGATTCTGGATTGGAACTGGAGAGATCAGAAACTAAGGAGAATGATGGATATCCCTGAGGTATTGTATAAGCACCTGTATGTCTTATATTCTGTGCATTCATTACTTTTGATTCAAGCTCCTAGATCGTGCTCAGTAAGGTTTCTTTTCTGTAAAGCTGATTTCAGTGGTCTAGAAACACAAAACATCAACACTGGACTGGTAAGTCTGTACTCTCACATCTCAAAATTACTGCCCGAGGAAGATGTTTTTTCCTTTTTTATTGCAAGTCACAGCTGTGACTTCTCAGTAGTACTGTGCATTTCTCCTGTGTATGCTACATGGTGGTTCTACCTGTTCTCAGGAAGTTCTCTCATTAAGATGACTGTGCAAAAGCTTCTTCAAAAACTAAAGAAACCTTATTTGTCTCCATCTGAGAGTAAGATAACTTCTTGTGACTAAATCTACAGACAGCTCTTATGTGTGTGTGTGTGTGTGTGTGTACAGCCACCCATCATTTGTAGACTCCTCATAAGATAGTTCCCGATTCTTCCCAATTCTGTAATCCAGCTTTCACATTTATTGCTGTGACAAGGCATGTTTACTGTATGCTGTGGGGCATCAGCCAGTATCTTGCCAGAGAGAGTGAAAGAGGCAGATTCCTCTATCAGTCGTTGTTATAAAGCTCCCAATTTCCTGCAAGTGTTTCCATTTTTTTGCACATTTAGAGCAGGCCAATATGCAGAATCTCCAGGGAAAAAGAACATTTTTGCATATAGACATTACACTGTTTCACAGGTGAAACAAATTATCAGTCGTTAATCCTTCTCTGCACTTGTCTATGTATTTGAGTGTGCTGTATTTTACAGTCCCACATACACAAAGGTACAACATTCCTAATAATCTTGGATAAAGCACCCTGCAAAAAAATACATTGCAGAAATTAAGTAGCAAAAACGCCAACTTTGCTTTTTGAGGCAAGGAGGCTCCCTCTTGTGGTAAATACGTAAGGGTTTTTGTATGGTAGTTGCACTTACCTGGAAGTTTTTTAAAGACCAGAGAACACGAATTCACAGACATAACAGTACAAGAGGTGCTGGTTGCAGTGGGATGGATGTTTTAAGTCAACTGAAGTACGTACACATACGGTAGACTATAGGTGATCCACCTCAAAAATAACGAAGATTACACTCCTGATATTTCATTTTGAGCTATTCCAAACCTGACCTATCCCTTTCAGCTCACTGTAGGTAGTATCACAGCATTTCTGCATGTCTGTCTGGGATTATAGGCCAAAAATTGTGATTCCAGAGGTATTTTATTAAGGAAAAATCTGAAGGATATCTTAGCATGAAATGTTAAGGCTTAGTTCAAGTTAAAACCAAGTAAGAAAGAATGTTATACCTTCATATATAATGTTAGCGTAAGGAATATGTGTGATCACAGAATAGTGAATATATAATTAAAGAAGTCTTCAGACCTGCACTTGGCTCAGGTAACCCAACATACACAAAGGGTTTTGACATCCTGAGCTATGTTAGTTGAGCATCTTGCCACAGACATCAGGCAGATTCCTGAAAGCTATTTATAAGGAATGTCAGCAATAAAAGATGCCCAAATAATGTTTTGGAGATAACTCATCTTAACACAGTAGAAAACAGTGAGGTGTTCTGGCAACCTGCAGTCTTGAAGTATGAAATACTGTCTTTGTGAACAGAGGCTCTTACTCTTCTGCTTGTGTAAAAATTGTCAAATATGTGCTATGAATAGTCATAAGCTTTCTCAAAGAATAGAGAAATTATATTACCAAAAACATGATTTAGAGAATTAGGAGTTTGACATACTGATTTCTTTCATCCTGTATTATCTGTGGAGGCAAAATTGTACCCTTAAAATTAGAAACAAGGCACACTGACCTACTTTCAGTGCAAACCTCAACTCGAGATAATTTCTTTGCATATTTAAGGTCCTGTGTTGCTAAATTTCATTGTAATTACACCAGAAAGCAAGAGCAGCTGGAAACGTGTCCATTCTATTTTCTGGTTTTATATTCACCTGGTGTTCAGTGGAAAATTACATACACAGTGATATATTCTGATAAATATATGAATTTAAAAACACAGGAATCTTCCCACGTGACAGTCCTGTATCCCATCATATCCACATAATGGATGGTGTCCTGATCCACTGCTCTCTTAGTTGCCTCAACATCTCATTAGTTAATGTTGTTGGATGTCTTTTTTTTTTTTTTTTTTGGTTTCTATCTCCAGCTTCATTCATCCCAAACAGTGGAGGGAAGGAAATAAAAAGAAAACTCACAAAGAAACCAGAGGAGGGGTGAATGAGTTTGTCAGACTCTGTCTTGGCACACTGGAGTTATACTGAAGCATAGACATTTAAATAAAAATTGGTTGTACACTTTCTGACCTGACCAAAGGACAAGCTTCCCGCTAGGAAAGCTTTGCATGTAGAGGTTGACGGCAATACAGAGCTGTCTCAGTTCACTACTTAAGATTCAAGTGGAGTTTTTTCAACAAAAATGAATATTGTATTGTCTGCAAACAATACGAACACTGAACCTTGAGTAAGTCTTAAAATACAGAAAGTTTTAAGTTTCAGGCTTCATGAAAGTAAAAAGGCTCTTAAGAAATGGACTTGTGATAGAAAGACAACTGGTTTTGCCCTCACATAGCACATCCAGTGTGGAATAAGGGTTGGTCAGGTTTCTCACATCATTTATTCCTGTGCAAAGTTGAGGCACAGAAGGTATGATCCTGAGAGAAAACTTGTGAATAAAGTATTTGTAAGTGGGAAGAGGGAGCTATAAGGAGACTCTGGACGAACTGTGATGATAGAGATAGATCTTGTGTTCCTGCTGAAATATGTAGTCAATATTTACTCTCAAACACATTTGTCTGTTATCTTTAGATAAGCGATAAGCTACGGCCATATCCGTGTTACAAAGTACTTTGCATGCAGCACATGTAGACCTGACCTTCATGCTCGCTTTCCTTCAAGTGTCTCAGACACAGACAGCATTGTGGCTGTTGCAGTGCAGTAGTGCCCTTGGACTCCTTGATAGCAGTCGATAGTCTGGATTTTGCAGCCCAGGGTGGACCTCTCGCTGCGGCCTGCTTTATCAGCTCCGTACCAGTGACAGCTTTTCTGTAGCCATGTTAGATGGGACTTCACAGGCCATAGTTACACTTTAGGATTGTAGAGCAAATGCTAGATGTTTTACAAGGTAGAAACGTTCTGGATGTCCAGACCTTGTATGGGAACCTCTTCTTTAATTTCTAGTCCTATAGTAAGGTGCCTGAGTAAATAAATAAAGGTATTTAGCCAAAGCCTTATCAGTAAGTTTTTATGCCTTTGATTTTTGTTTTCTTCAGATAAAGAGAGAAACAATTGACCTACTGGAGATGAGTATTATAAAGCTGTGCAGAGAGGGGTCTATGAAGCTGGGACTCTTTTAATGTACCAACAAGGAAGTCATTTGCAGCTGCATTTTACTGTTATGCTCCCTGCAACTGGCAAGTTATTAACAGGTGATGGAATCAAGAATTTTGACTTTTCAGAAGTCTTACCAATACAGAAAGAATGCACATTGCAACTTTTTCTGAGTTTCCTTTTCTTTCAGTAATGAAACAGAAGGTTTGTGTGTAGTTTTAGTATGTTTTTTGTTGCAGGAACAATGTGATACTGAAATTAGAGTTACATTGCATTTACCTGGTAGATTTACTACTATATGTCACTTTTAAGACTTTGAAGATGAGCAAACTTGGGTATGAAAGTCCTTGTACAACTCCATTTTCTGTTACCTCCCCCTGCTGTCCCAAAGGAGACATTTACTTCTGTCATGATAGTAATCTAGCTCTCACCCTTGAGGGTCTTTGAAAAAGTTGTATGGATTTCAATAATGTGTCGAAAAGGTATTTTTCACCTATTTCATCTATTAGCTGGCTGAATGCTATTTTTTGCTATTAGATGATAAATTATCACTGTATTATATCGAGGCTTTATTTTGATTTAAACTGTTGGAATTGTGCAAAAATTATTCTTCTGTTTGTCCATTTAAATTAAAAGGAGATGATCGCTGGGTGATTCTTTTGTTGTTGTGAATAGTAGGGAATGGATGAATTTTTTCCGGAGGACAAGATAAGTTGAGGTGAGAGCAAAGCATCAGCATTTTGGAAAGCTATTGATCCAAATCAGATGTTTTGAGAATGAGTTGCCCTTCTGTGATAAAGAAACATAACCTTTTTACAATTTTAAATTCCATCTGAATCAATAGCAATGAATGCAGTAGGTTAAGAAAACTGATTTGGTCTTCTAAAGCAATGTTTTCTGTCCAGTGCTGTCCTTGCATTTGCAGTCCTCCCCAGTGGCATCCCGTGCAATTGGAGTAGAGATCCTTTCATTGTACGCCATGCCTGTTAGCTGGGCAGCTATGGAAGTGAGGGGAGAAGAAATAACACATCTCCGATCACACAGAAATTCCAGTACAGCTGGCAGTATCCGTGCAAATGAATAAGATACAACAAATCCTACTGAACTGTGGGGCAGAAAAAGCATATATTTAAGCTATTCCAGAAGGCGTGAGCTGAACACCCTGACCAAAGTACGTAATCGTTTGATTGGTACAAGTTGATTGTGAGGATCCAGGCACAAATGTAGAAAATGAGGAAGAGAGAGATCTAGTTAGTAAGTAATTCCTGGCCGTAATGCAGGTTTGAACAAACAATACAGTCTCCCCACAGTAAGGACAGTATCTCAGCTTCAGCACTCTCCAGCACAAGTATATTATTCCTTCCTCTCACCAAGAAGAAAATGAAAAACAAGACTAGTTTTGTTCCGCAAGAAGGAGAGGCGCGTTCTTCCAGATGTCCGGATAACAGTGCATTCAAACAGCAAAAGCTACCAGCTTGGAAGCCCCAGCTTACCATTGCGAATGTGCTCTCCAGCTTCTTTCTCATAGGCACGTTCTGCCTTACTGTGGGAGTCTGCCTCATACTGTCCACAAACAGCATCGGAGAAATCCAGGTTTGTTTGGGGGTGGTGTTCTTGGATATTCTTAGATGATGGCTGCGTTTGGAGGGAAAAGGCTTTGATTTTTTTCCTTCTGGATAAAGATGATAGCGATGGCTTCATGCTTTGGACATGTGTCCAATAGCCAGAAGTCCTGTGAAAATCCTCAGAGGTAGTTGGTCACCGGCAAAATCCAAGCACTGGATGGTTAACTGCATGCTAATGTCTGAAATACGGGTGGTAATCCCTGCCACTGGCTGGTTGTATCTGAAATGTCATTATTTCCTGGGGTTTTGAAGGGAAATAAACTAATCCCTTTGATAGTGTTTGGTGCTAGAAGAACATACATGTTTTCTGTGTCAGAATCTTAAAATGCAGGTAAGCCCTGATGTTCAAATGCCTCCTGGAGCAAGTTAGAGCTGTGGTGGTGTTGGTAGACTCCTGGTTGGAGCCAACACTCAGCACTACATCCAGGCTGGCAGGAGGGGTGGGCCGCAGCACGGGGGGATTTGCCAAGTGTTACTTGGTCAGTCAGACCAAGCTGCAGAAGTGTTCTTCACTCAGCACTCCTTTGTCACGGGGCAGGTATGGAGGTTCTGCAGCCATCATCACAAGGCTCTAAAACAGCTTTAAACTAGGGATAAAATTTGTGAATATTCATTGAGGTCAAGTCCTGATTCTCTGTCGATTTCTAACGTTTTTGTCAGTCCAGAGTCACTTAGAAGAGAACTGAACTGCTCTGAGCAGTCTTGGAGCTAAAACACTGACCTTTTCCTGTGTGCATGTCCTTTATTACAATATCTCTGCTTGTTCACTTCTCTGACAGATTGATTATTCAGATAAATGCTCAGATTGATCAAAACTCCGTGAAAATTCCTCTAGTTGGAATAAGGAATGCTACTGTTCTGTTAATTTCACACTAAAGGAAGGTATATTGGTAAGTGGATGCGAGAAACTAACTCAGGTTGCTTACTACCTCCTGTTACTTATATCTCTATATAATAAAATACACTAATTGTGTTCTGTAGAGCTCCTGACTAAATTTTCTTTTACTTTTTAAAAACATGACATACTCAAAATTTTACACTTTGACCTTTGCTATTCATTTTGGTACATGTTAAAAATAATCAAGATCAGGCTACCTCTGCCCTTGGCTGGGAGATGTCCAGGGAGAAGGTGGGGGCCGAGGAAATGGTGGTTGACTGTGGAGGCAACTTTTCTCTGGATCTCAGAGTCAGTAGCAAATCCCCTGCCTTTGGCCTGGGGCTAGTTCTTGCTGCATGGCTAGGATCTCAAATCAGAAGGAAATCTGAAGCTCTGACCACTTGTCGTAAGCAAACCCCTGTAGTCTTTTTACAAGGGTTATGCTGTTAATCCCCAAGGTCCTTGAAATAATTCAAGTCTAGCAATGTCATTCTGCAGTTTCATTTGGGAAAAGTATCCTTCATTTCCTGTCCTAAACTACTGGGTCATGTTTCTGAGACTGTTAAAATGCTTCATATTCTTCCAAAGAGATCTTGTGCTTAGTACTGCATAAATGACCCTTTAAAATTACAGTGCAATTTAAATTATAAAGTCACTTTAGGGTTCTTCAGTGTATTGAAGAGGCTGTTAAAATACTCTGTAATTCTTCAGATAAGTGATGTTTGAGATGAGAAGTTTATTCAATTGAATAATATTTTTTTTTATAGTTTACTAAACCTCTTTCTTGTTTGTGTTTGCCTGCCTAGTCTTGTAATTAAAAGGAGAATACTAAACTTTCCAAAGGGCTCAAATAACTGAGGAGAGGCAGCCTTATTTTTCAAAAAATCTGAAGGAATTAAGAGCTAATGGGTACTTTAAGTTGTTCGTCCATCTTCTTTTATGGAAAATGTGTGTCTGTCTCCACGAAGTTATTCACAATCATATTGTGAATACACTGTGAAACAATTCACAGGTTTGTGGCCAGCCATGCCATCTTGAGTAAAATAATAATCAGGCATTTTTTATTTTGGTTTCATTTGGTGATTTAAGAAGTATGTTTAATTTTGTGCCAAAATACTAAAACTTTCAGCTGGGCTAAAGACTAGATTCTTGCTAGCGTCCACTGAAGTAACTCCTTAGAGTGTGGTTACCAACATTTAAGCATTAACGGAGTATTCTCTTCCCCTCCTTTTTTTAGCAAATAATAGGGTTTCTCTTTGTCTGCATGGACTCACCTTGCTGAAGGGGTTTATCCTTGAATTCTAGGGTGAGGTTTTTATGTACTATGGCCTGCAAAACTTCTATGAAAACCACCGTCGATCCATGATATCAAGAAGTGATGCACAATTGTTGGGTCGAAATGTAAATGTAAGTTTTCTTTATATTATGAGATCATCAGTATTTCCATCAGGTGCATCTTTGACCATATGGAGAGCTAACTAGGCATAACTGTAAGTGTGTTAAAATAGCTCTAGGGAATAATAGGAAGGTACAGATTTTCAGTGTTCGGTCTCTGCTTTTATGATTGTTAGGGCCATTATGTCTAATAAGTTAATAAGAGAGGAAGACTGAGGGGATAAATAAAGATGTCAGCCCAGAGTTGTAATTCTCAAACCCGCATCTTGTAGAGATGCTGATTAAAAATATGTTGTCTTTTTGAAATACATTTACAGAAAGCTTTTCCTTCTAGTGTTTTCAAGTGCTTTAGCCAGAAATGTTTTAAGCTGTGCTTTTATTATAGGGTTAGGGAATTAAGTTATTCTAAGTCTTTCATTTTGCCATCTGGCTTTGGAAGTGGACAAGGAGCAAGAAAAAGTTAATGATGAAATAGGTGATCATGTAGCATTCTGAGTGCAACTCAGAGGTCAAAAGAGGAGGCTAGACAGCATCACTTGCAGCAGAGCTGCATAAGGAAATTGGAGAAGGCAGTCATTGTATGCAGTTTTTTCACTTACAAATCTGAAACTTATTTTCTTTGGCCTAAAAGTAGCATTGTTTAATATGCACACGGTCCACACACTTGTCTTCTCAGTACGTACAATGATTGTGCCATAATAATCTGTCGTTTCAATAAAATGCTTCTTGTAACTCTCAGGACATGTTCTCCATATACCTGATACTCCAGGGGTCCAGTCAGCTTGTTTGTGTGCATTCAGGTGCATGCGCTTTTGCCTTTTGTGCCAATCAGGTACAAAGCTTATTAATAGTTATTGGAAAATATCTCTGTGTTTAAACCTGAAGATTTCTAGTTTCTCATGAGCTGGGATAGGAGAGAAGTGATAAATTTGAGGTGGGGTTTTATTTTTCACACTGTGTCTTTATACATCAAGATTTCTCCACAAAGAACTGCAGCAGTGTGGCTAACTGCATCTGCGGTTCTCCACCGGGGAAGCAGTCCAGGCCGAAATTAAAAAGAAGGAAAAGTAAGGTGTTTTAGGGTAAGTAAGGGCTTCACGGGGACATTTTAAATTGTAGCTATGTTACAATAGCAGATCCCCAAACGAGTTCTTGTAGTCTGGAGTTTGCAAGTCCACAGCAGAATTGGGTGAAGACTTCCAGTTTACTTACTGTGATATGGAAGGTGTTCCTCAACTACAAATCCATTCATTTGGCCCAAATGTGACCAAAAGGTACTGGAGACTTAATTATCCAGTGGCTTTTGAGAAGGAGGAATGGGAGGAGAATGCTACCACCAGCAAACCAGAACAGCCTCCCCCCCGGCCCCCCGGCCCTGGTTCTGTGTCTGATTGTTCTGTGGCCTTGAATGGAGATTCAGAAGAGCTACTGCGCACCTTTCACCACCTACCGGAACAGGACGCCCATGGCTCCATGCGGTGCCATTGCCAACAGCATGTTCAATGGTAAGCAGGTACCTTCTACATCTGCCATGCTGATTTCCACTTAAAAGTTTTCTGTTCCCCCAGTCCAGCTGAGTTTTGCAATCCTGATATTGCAACATCTCTGTCTTTCTCCCACAAAAGATTTTGTTTGGCAGTGCTGCAGTGTCAATATGGGGCTCTGCTTCCTCCTGTTTAGTACCTTGGCCCCCATTTTGAAACTGGGGAAGTTTTCATTTAGCAAAGCCCTCTTCAATGTGAATATATATAACAAGACCGAGGAATTAAGTCTCTGGTGAAATAAGGAATGATGATACAACAGATTTAGTGTGCTTCCATGCTGAAAAATACATTCTTGTACAGCAGTGGGAGAGCCCAGTTTCTGCCTTCCTGCGGCAGTGTGCTTAGAAGGAGGTGACGTGTTCTTCATATTGCTTTGGACCTTTGGATCTATGTGGTTGCATTTTGTTTGTAGTAACTAGTAGATATACCCTGCCTATGAGTATGTTTAGGCTGAAACCTAGAGGGCTCCTAGCTGTGAACACCAGCAATTTTCAGAAGGGATTTCTTTGGGAGCAAAGGAGACAAAAACTTCTGCAGACTTTTGTCCCCTACCCCATCCTTTTTTCTCGCCACCCCACCCCCCACCCCACCCAGCAGTTTTCAGTAATGCAGCAGCTTTTTTTTTTTTTTTTATTCTGCCAGTAATTCCCAGGCAGAGCCACCCACACCACAGGACTTGTGAAGGGCAGCTGCATTCAGTACCTTCTAGATCCATTTGATTTTCATTGCCTGCGTACCCACCTGCTGCCCAGGCAGTCTGATCCACTGGGCTGGGCTCAGACCTGGGCCAGCAGAGCTGCAGGCACCCTGCCCACACAGTTCTGGAGCCCTGGCTGCAGGACAGAATGCTCCTGCAGACAAATAGGTGTAGTAATATTTTAAAGTGCTACAGGTAAACCTCCCTGTGTCTGCCTTTGCACCTGTCCTTTGTGCAGGGTGTGATGGAAGGTTCCAGCTGCTGGTGATTCATGGGAAGGGGGAGATGTCTGAATCCTTCCTATGGTAGCTCATTTCTGTCCCTCTGCTGTGACAGAGGGTGCTTCCCTTTCACTTTTGGCAGTTTAGCTGGTTGTCTAATCGCTCTTTGATCTTGTTTTGTAAGATGAGGAGGACAGCCGAGTTCCTGCCGTATGAGAGGTTTTTAACCCAAGCTTAGCAGGCAAGGGAGCTGTCAGGCAGGCAGTTAAGCAGGCAGAGCACAGAGAATTGCGACACCTGTTAATAAACCAGTGATGGCTGTGACACAGAGGGATCACTTAGTTGGAAAAGTGTGTCTGAGCCTTAAGGAGCTCTGTGAACACAGGTTTTCTAGCAGGATTAAAAAAGTATGTTTTTACTGATGCTTATGCAGTTGAGTTGTGTTTTTCATGTTACCTAAAAAGCAGCCCCTCCCTTTCTATATCATCTACCTATCCCTGCCCATCATCTCATTGCCTACCTAGGTGTTTACACAGTTGTTAACAAGGAATGTTTTTGTCTTATGTTAAACAAATCTAAGTAGGAAAATGTAAGGGATAACAAGAGCTTTTTATACACTGAAACAGGATGGCACGTTTAAGTACAATTTTAACTGAATTTTTTTTGATTGAAGGAAGTGTTCATGTCTGACTTGGTAGACAAGGTCTGATTAGAATAAAACTGAAGCAAAATTTGTTCCAAAGGATCATGGATTCCCTTGATTCTGCTTTCGCTTCTCCCCTGTTCCCTGAAAAACCACGTTATATATAGCAAAGCAATCAGTTTAGGACAACTGTCGAAGAAATACTGGGGAAAGCTGAGGCTAACTAGCAGAGTAACTTCTCTAACCAGTTAAGATTGCTCCAAAAGTGGTTTGCAAAGAAGTTAGTCACACAGGAGTAGATGGACATGAGATACTTGCGCATATTTCTAACACACAGGAATTCAATAGCGTTATTGGTAGGAGCATGCTCAGTCCTTCAAACTTGTTGATGTTCTAAGGCTCTGGAACCTTAATTCTTCTTGTGGAATGTACAGTGCACTGTACACAGTCACAATGAAACCTTTCCCAGTATATTTTTTGGTTCTCTGTTCACCTGAAAGATGCTTCAGTGTGATGGTTTTTGTAGTCACGTTGGCATTTAGAATGGTTGTCTTTACTCATACGTATTGCTTCTTGTATTCCTTGCAGATATTATTGATCTTTTTTACAGTCTTAACTCATCTGTTATTCAAGTATCGCTGCTGAAGACTGGAAACAGTTGGTGGACAGATAAAAATGTGAAATTTCGCAATCCAAAATCATACAGTCTCTCCCCTGCATTTGCAGGTAAGAATGGTTCTCCTGGTACTCCTTGTTTTCCAATGGCTTCCCTCCCTCCCCCACTGTATGAGGGTCTCCCATTATGAGACAAAGTGCCTTTGGGAGAAATACCTCCCAAAACATGTTGGAGAAGCAGCTTTAGAGGGTGACTGAAAGCAGAAGACAGATTTAGCCAAAAAATGACTTTGGGGTTTTTTTTTGGATCACTGATTGTAGAAACTGGGAGAAAGTGATTAGTCCATGTCAACACCCTTCTGTATAGTTTCTTGTAATGCTTAATCTGTCCAGAGAAAGCAAGGATACAGTCACTTCATTTTTCCCTGCTGGAAACATCTGTGAAGAAGAATTGCATGTCATGTCTTTCCTTCTTCATGCCTTTGCAGATTCTTAGGCAGCAGTGAGATGAGTGAGGCTGCCTTCATCACTAGTTCTTTCAAACAGCTGTTTCCTAGGGCTGTTCCCTTGTTACGATTACTCTGTATTGAAGTGGGACTAAAAGCTCCTTGCTCTGGATCAGGAAAGAGCCAGTGCTGTGCTGGATGCAATATGCAAGAGTTAATTGTCTAAGTAGTTTTCATATGACAGATTCTAAATGTCGTAGGCTGTGCTGTTAGACTGCAAAAAGGTGCCATTCTGATTGTACAGGAATAAATTAATGTATAAAAGTGAAAGCAAGCTCCTCCTTACGGAGAGCATGTTGCTTGCTGAAGAGCAAGAATCCAGAAGAAGTCTTTTCATTTGTGTGAGTCACTTTGGTGTTCCTGTGCTTTGAGTTCCCAATGTGTAGCAACCCCTGGGTACTGTTCACTCATGTTTGAGGTGAGTGGAGATGCTTGAGTGAAAACTGTTATCTAGCATATATAATTTTTCAATACTGGGCAGAATCCTGTGTCTCTTTCATATCTCATTTTCTGTGTTGGGTGCAAGTAGGCCCAGAAGTTAGTCACTAACCACTGGGTTTACTGACTGTCTTTCCTGGTTTCTTCTTTTTCATCAGGGACAGCAAGTCCTCCTTACTGGCAGAAGCCGGTGTATCTGTTAGACGAGGAAGATGAAAGGAACAACGGTTATGTAAACGATTACTTCATTATCTGGATGCAAGTGTCAGCCTTTGCTACATTCAGAAATCTTTACCGTCGTTTCAGATGGATAATTTGCAGATGGCCTCCCAGCAGGGAATTACACTTTTCATATTTCCTATAGTATCCTTTCATATCATCCAAGACTATTAGATAGTTACAACAAGATGGAAGTTGATGGGATTTGTATAGTAAAATGGCAAAGAAACCAAGCACACACACCCCAAAAAACCCTAAATCACCATGAAAAGACCTAGTTTTGAGGGGGATGAGACATTGCAAATGGATTTTCTTTAGCCCATGCAGATGGAGTTAATACGTGTTACTCAAATGGCAGCACATGACTTTGGATTTGACTTCTGAGGGGGCTGCGTTTGGCTGGAGGCAACACGTGGGAGCTTTACACAAAGGGGATAACTGAAGAGTGGGAACCTGCAGAGATGTTTTAGCTGGAATATTTAAGTGGCCTAGTCAGATGTGTAGGCGCCAGGGGAGCGGTGTAGGATGCCTGTGCCAGCAGAGCCCTCCCGCAGATTGCACCAGGTGCTGACAGGCTGCTGTGCTGGTGGAAATGCGCCCTCGCACCGAACAGCCTGCGCTTCATTGACTGGAGCACTTGTCCTGTCAGCAGGAGTTATGTCAAGATGACTATAATTCTCTTCTCTCTCAGCTGACAGAGCTATGATTTTAAATGTTGTGGCACGGTTCTGTCCTGAAAGCTTTTGCGTGGAGAGAGAGATGAAAGGTAAAGTCATATAGCATTCCAGGTAGGTAACATGTTAGGTAGAGGTGAGCACGTCCCCTCAGTGAGAACATGTGGCATATCGTCATGATAAGCTGCCCAAAGGCTCATTTTCAACTGAGTTTTCATAGCAAATTAACACAGTAGCAGTTACATAAGTTATGACTCTGAAATCTATAATGAAAAAAAAAAAAAATTCTCCATGTTCAGAGAGAGATTGTATCTAAAACAACTGGTTTTCTTACCACCAGCTGCTAGTGGGTTTTTGGACCCACAATAGCAGAGACATTGCAGATCACATAAAGGAATTTTTGCAGCAAAGGTAGATCTCCACTTTATGCCTTTGAAAGGTTTTTGAGTATTTACCACAACTTTTTTTCCTCCTGGAAATAATGTAAACTTTTTTAGTGGAACCTTAACATCCATCTATCAGATTTCCCTGTTAGCAGGTTCAAGGGGAGGAAGCATGTGATTCTTTCCACTGTGGTATGGAGCGGAGGAAGTAACCCATTCCTGGGAATTGCCTACGTGGTTTCTGGCACAGCAGCAACCCTGATGGGTTTTGTCATAACTGCCATCCACTTAAAGCTCAGAAAAAAGAAAACATACTTTCAGAAGTAATAAGGCTCCGTGGCTTTCTGGACAAAGGCAAAGGTGTGCTGTGAATGAAGAACATGCCGTACAGACCTTTCATTCTTTTCCCTGAGCTCTGGATCTCTTTCAGTGTTAGGTTTGGTGAACGTAAGCAAATTGAGGGGCAGTGTTAATTCCACCATCCAAAACCAAACTCACATGAAGATGTGTTCTTATTAATGTAATGTCCCTAAAATTGTTTCCTAGGAAACTTGTAGCAAGATGAGCTTCAAACAGACAGCACAGTGCGTTAGAATTGCAATGGCAAAGAAATCATGTGGTCTAATATCTGGCCAGAAGTCAGGGTCCATATTAATTTCTTACTTAGCCCTTAATTCAGACAATGTGTCTCTTGACTTACATGGAGTGGAGCTTTGGATGGGTAAAAACTGAGGTCTTGACCCAACAAAAAGTTTGAGCCGGTAGACCTTGGTGCTAAAATCTGTTTGTGGGCTGAATGGCTTGCCTTAGGTTTTATATACCCTTAGCTGTTCTGAAAAAGCAACCAGTGCAGTGCAGCATATTCATCACAGTTTGATACTCCATTTACGATTGAATACAGGGCATTTTTAGGAGTTTGGAGTTTGCTTAAACCCAGTTTATTGATTTTATCAAAGTACTGAGACTAACCGGCAAAGCTAGAGGGCATAAAAGCACTGATTTACATTTTTTAAACAATTATTTTATAGAAAGCTTGAATTAAAAACTCCTTTAATGCTAAACATTTATGCAGAAACATCTGCATAATATAACTACTAATCCACAGATGCACTCCTACCTAACCCACCCTTCCACACAGAAGTTCACTGACTCTTACATGGCCTGAAATGTCTCTTCCCCTTTCAAGCCCCCATCTCTGTGGCCTGGTGAATTATTGTCAATAGAAAACAGCACCAGGAAATATGTCAACTTAATTTTCAGAAAGTAAATGCTGCATCTTGTGAATAGGCTTATCAATTTTCATGTTTCATGCTCAAAATTTTACACGTTTAGGAGTTATATCCAGTCTCTCACAATTTAGGAGAAGCATACATAAATTTAGGAATTCATTCTGCCTGGGGAATTTAGGTCAAGCATACATAAATCCAAATTTTTAAAAATAATTTTTCTGTTGCAAAAGTGCAAATGGAATAAAACACTTTAATTCCTTTGGTAAGTATTCTGTGTGCCTTACCTCCCCTAAAAAAGCCTCCACGCTACAAGAAGAAAGAAGCAAGCAGCCTGGAGCAAGAGGGCGCGTGGCCCGGGGGAGCTGCGAGGGCACCTGCCTCTGCCTTTGGAAGTGTCTCGGGCACTTAGGGGCTGTTGCCCTGTGGAAGGTGGCCTCCAGCAGATCTGCCTGCAGCCACGCAAGGTACTGTTCCCTTTCATGTCTGCCTCACAGCTGTGCCTGAGCAATGGAGGGTGGTGCTGAGCTCCCAGGTGGGCCAGTGGGCGCACGCGTGCAGTGGCCACGGCTGGTGTGAGGCTGTGGGACGCCTTCCTCTGCCTGTCCCGCTCGGTGACCGCCTCCGTTGGAGCTGGAGGAGTGGGGTGCCAGGATTCCAACCCTTGCATCCAAACCTGCCAGGAGCTCTGGGAGAACCCTGCCCATCACTGGCCAGGACAGGACAGAGCCGGAAGTGGTGCCTTTACCATTGCTTAAGTTCATTAGTCTAAATCACTTTTCACAATGAGACATGCTCCTGAACCTTAAAATCCCAATGAAAGTGTAATCCCATCCAGCCCTCTGGAAAACCCTGATGGGCGTCACTGCCAAAGCTGGACTTAAAATTTCTGGCTCCAAACAAACCACAGGCAACTCTTCTTGTTCTCTTTCTTTTTACTGTGTTTGGTTTTGTTGGGTTTTTTTTATCCCTCCAAGAAACCAACATTCAGGAGATGGTATGACATCGGGGTGGTTAGTCACAATGCAGTTGTCGCTGATTTTATTCATGAAGTAGCTGGGAAAAGCGTTAGTAAGAAGAGACAGCAGACAGCAGTGAGGCCTGTGTTCAGTGAGTGGGTGCCACAGGTGTGGCCTCTGCCCCCAGGCGCCGCCAGGGAGAGCCTGCCCTCAGGCAAATCCTCCACATTCTGCTATGCCTGAATTTGTGTAATTCCGTATTTATAGACCCAGAACCTCTTTTCCATCTTGCCACAGCTTCAGGCTGGCGCCGCAGGGTTGTGCCCGCCCTGAGCCAGGCGTTGCCTGCACCAGGCTGCGGCTGTGGGCCTGGTGGCCGGGCTGCCCCTGGGCCAGGTGGGAAGGGCCCAGTGCTGCGGCTGCTGCTGCGCTGCCCTGCTTGAGAAACTGCTGTGGGTTTTTCTGTTCGAGAAACTTCTGTGGGTGCGTGCGCAGTGCCTGCGGCCAGGCGTGCTCTGGTGGCTGCTGCCACCACCGGGCACACTTGTGCGGGGCTGGACCAGGACGGGCCCAGCAGCAGAAGGGTGTTAACTGCGCTGCCTTATGGCATGTCCCAGGGGAATGTCCCCTGCCACCAGCACCGACACCAGTGGGAAGCCTGATTCCAGATGAATATCCACTGTGACACTGAACTAATGTATCCTGGCTGTCCAGAGATGTGGAAGATGGACTGGTTGGGAAAGCAGCCCCAGGTTTGCAGAGCGGGGCCGTGGTTGCACCGGAGGTGTCGCACTTCCACAGAGCTACAGAAGGCTTCTGGAATGCCTGCAGGGCCGTGTGCAGTACTGTGCCTTTGGCCCAGCACCGCGCTTGCCTTGCACATTCAGTTTTATGAGCGGAGATTATATGTCTTGGGAACAGGAGAAAAAATAAAAAGCCACCCTTGGTAAAACTTTTCAAAATTGAATTTTAATTAGCTTATCTATCAAGCATACTTCGACCAAGAGTAAGTAGGCCTTTTTCTGTGAGAGGGAAACTTCGGTAGACTTGCAGTTTGATGCAAAGATTTCCAGGATTAAGATTGCTAAATGAAATTAGGAGCTGTACCTGGGAAGTGTAAGTCAGCAGCATCACTGTGAGTTCTACATCGCTAAGCCATAAAAGACTTACTGCCATCGTTTGTAATATTTTGGCATATAAAAATTATTAATTTGTTTGAATCACTTTCCTACAGATGCCAGCACTTCAGAAATTAGCATCATGCTAAAACAAATACTTTCTGCTTTCAAAGGAGGACACTTGTTCCTTTCTTACTGCTACTTAAAGCTATATCTTGCATCAGTGCCGCATACTCAGCCCCTTTGAGCTGATGGAACTTTGCCTATTTTCTTCACTCTCAAAAAAAGAAAATGTTTGTCAGGGTTTAAGTTTGGTGAACGAAACTTAATGATATCATAGATGCTTAAGGTACTAGAAAGTGCAGTTCTTCACTCATTTCTGTCATTATTCTCTTCCTCGTCTTCTTTCTAGAACAGATAAGGGAGGACATTATTTCTTGCAATTTTTTTCTTTTGGGAAGTGGATATTTAATAAGTGGGAAACTGGACAAAGGATTCCTGTTAGTGGATGTAATCTGAAGTTATGTGGTAAACATGGACCAAAACAGGTGAGCTAAATGGGATATAAGTTTCTGGGTTGTTGGGGTTTTTTCTATATATGTTTTCATCTGTAATTTTGAAGATGACAGCAGTTAACACATGGGAGCATTTTCTCTTCTGGAGTTCTGGAGTTCAGTTTTAACAGTGGCAAAAATAATCTGGAGGTGAAAAGATCACATGATTCTGGAAAAACTTAGATGCAATTTAAATCTCATTTCTCAATTACAGGGAGGTATGAGAGTGCTGTATTTTAATGTCAAAAACTGTTCGACTGCTTTTGGTTGCCATCTCCCTTTAGGATTGAATTTCATTAACAGGATATGTATCTATATCCAGAGAGAGAGACATAAAAGTGAAGGAGGAGTTACAGGATATTTCAGTAGCACTTCAGTTACATAATATTTCCAAGTCCTTTTCAGGTTTCAGAGTTCCACGCACATACATCCAGTGCCTGTCTGCCTTGTTTGGGATTTCTGTGTTCTAAACATAGACATTTGCTTAACTCATCTCATCTAAAAACATGGGATGAGTCCTTCATGTGAAACAGATTAGCAGAATCACAGACCTATAGCATCTGGAAAAACTGGCTACATGCTGCATCTATTTTTTTAAAATAGCTATGTTGCATGGAGATTATTAATAATAGTGTTTGGATGGGGTGCTGTGTGTTTTAATGATGCATTATGGTATAAAAGCTTTCTGTCGTGCTTTAGAGAAATCAAATTAATACCAGAGTAAAGTCAAAGACAGCAGTTCAGGGAAGAGAGAGCTTGGAGAGTTTTGATACTGTAGAGAGAGAATGTATACCTATTTGGGTTTAAATTTAGATCTAAAGTAGGAGAAAGCAGTTGCTTGTCACATGATGAGAAGGTGCCATCTTTCTCAAGGGGGAGCAGTATGGTATGAGAGATGGAGCTGAACTGAGAAAAAAAAAACCACAAGGAGGGAGAATGGTGGAAGGGGCAAAGGACTTTTTCTGCTCTTGGATATGGAGGCAAAGAAATTTGGCTGAGCTGCTTGAGATGATAGCGTGTCCTGATAGTGATCTGGAAAGCCCATATGATTTTGGGGAGCAGCCAAGTTAGGTAAAAAAATTTCTCGGTTTTCAATGGGAAATATACACTCTGAACAACAGTGCATAGTTTTTGAGCTAAGGTGTTGTGACTCAGTTCTCTCTAATTGCATTATTCCCTACAATTCCAAGAACAATTTTGTTAGGAGCTGGGAGTGCCTTGGGCAGCTGCCTTGGCTTTGGTGGCCTCTTGTTAGAAAGAGAGAGGTTAGAAAGCAGAGCAGTTTTTGTTTGGTCTGTGTCCTGCTATCTCCCCAGGCTGTGGGAAGCCAGGAAGAGGAAGAGTGGGGTTGGTTTGGCTGTTGCTTATATTCATGAACGCATGAAGAAAGTTTCCTCCCTCCCTTTCCCTGTATAGCCAACTAGGAGAGGAAAAGGACAATGGGGCTAATTCTGGTCCAGTGCAAGTAGAGGCAATATTTAAATGATATCAAATGGTAATTGCCATAGGTAAAGAAATCAAAATGGCTTATACCCTGAGAAGCTCACATTTCAGACAGCTCTAATCAAAATATCTGTGTATCTACTGAGTATGTACTAGGTACTCTGCTGAAAAACATACAGCATGAAACAAGACAAAAAAAAGCCATTTATTTGGCCTCCCACTCTGCTGCAGCCATTGTCTCTTTGCATTAAAGTGCCTAAAATGTTTCAGTTTGAAAGGGATCAATTAAAAAAACTTGCAAAACCCCTACTGTTCTACGGGGTCAGACCCAGCCACCCAAAGTCATTTCCCTTTTTCCCCATGGTGACACCTGTGTTTAATGAAAGCTGTTTCATTAACAGCTCTGTTAACCCAGTTAATACTAGGTTGAAAGTTCTTGAGGTTTCTCAAGTAACTTCCATGAATCCCTGGGCTTTCTATGGGCTGTGTTACTAGTGACAGTGAACCTGAGAACACTGGGAAAAGAAATGTGTCAAAAAACCCGAATGGCTGAAAGAAGTTCCATCTGCATGTGAGGAAGAGCTTCCTTGCCTTGAGGGTGATGGAGCCCTGGGACAGGCTGCCCAGAGAGGCTGTGGAGTCTCCATCTCTGGAGACATTCAGAACCCACCTGGACGTGGCTCTGTGCAGCCTGCTCGAGGAGAGCCTGCTGTAGCAGAGGCTTGGGCTGGGTGATCTCCAGGGGTCCCTTCCCACCTGACCGTTCTGTGATTCTGTGAAAAAGGGAGGGAGGTGGTATCTGCCCTCAGCTCCGGCTGTCACAGCGAGTTAACATTTGAGGGATATGTGCCGAGCCACTGTAAATGTGGCAGCTATTTGGCAGTGCAGGGAGGCTTCACGGCAGCTCAGGACAATAATAACATCTGCAGTTAATAACGCTCCTCCCCGCAGCGGGTGTGCTGGGAAATCTGTCGCGGTGGCAGAAGACAAGGGACCGTGTCCTGCAGTGCTGGGCAGAGCCGTGATTTCCCGCGGAACACCGAGGCAGTGGGCTGGTGGTGCTTCGCCCCAGTGGGTGGCAGGTGGTGCCTTGACATCCTGTAACGGGGTCACAGTGCCCGCATGGGCCAACGTTCACTGGCCTGCCTTGTGCCACCCAAGGGCGGGACACCCAGAAGGAGTTTGAGAGCCCTCAGGGGTGTCTGCAGTAAGCAGCATGCACTGCCGGGATGTCTCTCTGGCTTGTGCTTCTGTCCCTGCAGTGGTCTCCGTGACTGCGGGGTGTTGCGCGGGAGCAGCACCTGGTGCTGCCATGCAGTTTGTCCTGCAGGCTGGCAGAATGAGGCACAGCCATAAGAAAAGCAGCCCGTGCACAAACTGAGTGGTGGCGTCGGTGCTTTTGCTAATGGGTCTTGGTTCAGATCCTGGGAATTTTATTTAAAAACAGAACTTCATAATTGACTTCTGCAGTACAATCAGTTTTGTGAGAGAGGGCCCAGGCTTCATTTTTTACCTTGTCTCTGTGCTCAGTGTGTTGCTTTTGACTGCAGCAGTGTTACTTTAATTTAAAGTCACTAAAAGTGAAAATAAAAAAAGAATTATCAGTGAGTCATCAGCTGAACCATGCAGGAATTAAAGGCCTATAAAGCAGCCAGGTTCCTACATCTAAGGTCTTTCATAGTAGTATCTTCTGATGACTAACAAGCCGTGGCTGGAGATCGGCCATCAGAACCTGGGACTGACAAACATCGGCAGTGTTCAGATGTAATTTTGGTGTCAGCCATGCCTGTTTTGACAGAGCAAAACAAAGCATAGGTTTTTATTTGCCGAGTTCAGTAAAGAAAAAAAATCCAGTGCTTATAGTCAAATTTCCATGTTTTAATCTTGCTGTTGCCAGGTCTCCTGTGAGATCCAGTGATGATCGCAGCTGGTCTTTGAAGCAGCTGTCTTTCTGCGCTTGCACTTCTGGTTTTGCAGTTAATCATAAAAAAAAAAAGGACATTGATCCTGAAGCAAGTTGATGAGCTAAGAAGTAAAGCTACAGATAAGATTTTATCTGCATATTTTTGTTACTGATAAAATGAATTAAATACATGAATTGCTTAACAGATGTATAAACTGTAATTGTGCCAATGGGTTTTAGGCTGTAGCTTGAAATCCATCATTTGGATTTCTAAGCTCGTAACTTCACCTCAGGCAACCAGTGGAAAGTCAAATCTTAAATAAAAAGGTCAAGAGTTCTTTTTTAAAGGGAGGTGAGAAAATTGGAATACAGAGCACAAGCCTGTTGGGCATTTTCATAATTTTTGGCTTTTGGGGGGGTTTTGATTGAAATGGAATGTTTCACACAGCATAAGTAGGCTTAAGTTTCTTAATTTGGGATTTGCCATGAAACTTACTTTGTTTTGTAAGGAATTCTTATGCCTACCTAATAGGTGATAGTGATCATGTTGTAGAAAGAAATGAAGTATGAATGTGTCAGGTGTAATTTTAAGTGTTCTCAGCTGTTGACAGATTATTTCCCATAACGCCTTCAGTTCAATAATGCTGAGTTCTGGGGGGGGGAGAAATGTTCTCTTCCTACAGAGGGAGTGTAATTTTAAAGTTCCCAGAGTGTGCCAAAGTTGGCTGAGTTGTCCCCGTTGAGGATCCTGGGCTTTACCTCGTTTGCCCGAGGCTGGCCGGTAGCTCGTCAGCACGCCAGCGTGCAGAGGCCGCCTGAGCTGTGTGGCGCAGCGGCGCCTGTGCTCTCCTTCTTGTTGATCCCACAAGGCCCCAGCCACTGGACCGTCAGCACACTGGTGTGTTTTCCTCAGCCAAGCGTCCCCCAGAAATTATTTTGGGGGGATGCAGGCAGGCAGAGCCTTAGAGCCTTCTAATTTCCTTAGAAATTAATGGAAAAGGCAAGTCTTTTTTATTCAGGCCTTTAGCATATTTGTACTTTAGACTTCACTGTGCCAAGAGTAAAACCACTTACCTTTGTTCTAGAAAAAGGTGGGGGGTTGACGCCAGCCTCATCTGAAACTTACACCTTGTTAATGGGACGGGCATAGCAGTGGGGAAGAAGCTGCGATCATCTGAGCCCCCCCGCAAGGTGGGCTTGGTCAGGTGGCAGGCAGGGAATGCTGGAGCTGTTGGCTGGCACTGCCGTGGTCCTGCGACATGGCTGGGGGCTGCGGGGTGCAGGCATCCTGCCAGTGCTGCCGATCGGGGCGAATCGCAGGTTTTCTGCTTCAGCTGGTCTGGCACAGCTAGCGCATGTTCCCAGCAGTGGAGCCCATTGCTGCCGCCCTGCTTCCCACTGGCGGATCCTTGCTTTGGTCAATTTGCAATGCCGTGCCCCCCAGCTCCTGGGGGAGGGCAGGCCATGCACTGGTGGCTGTGGGGCCCAGCTCCCTGCTGGCTTTCTCAGGGATGCCCCCCATGAGAGTGCTGCCTCACACTGGGCACGGGGAGCACTGGATGAAGCTGGTGCTTTGGGTGGTCCCTTGCCACCAGGCCTGGCAGCTGTGGGTGCCACCAGAACCTGCAGCACAGCGGTGCGGGGTGCTAAGCGCTTGGCACTGAGATGACAGGACTCCCGCCTCTCCTGTGTGGGGATCCACACTGGGCACAGCCTTGGAAGGGATCCTGGTGTTGAAACAGACCTGCCATGGTGCTGTGTCTCTGTGAACAGAGTACAGGTCCTTTCTCTGTTACTTCTTTTGGCGTTTATTATCAAGACAACAGCTTTTTTGGACCTGTATAAGAACAGCTGCTGGGAAAGCAAGCCCAGCAACCCCCAGATCACAGGCAGTGCTGGGCGAAGTCAGTAACAGGTGAACAGCCGTGAGCAGGTCTGTCTGGGTTGGTACCGCCTTCATGCCAGCTGTGAGCTGGGCAGGGCTAAAGGCAAGGCAGATACAAGACGATTCGATGTGACAACTGCATCCCAGGCAATGCACCATGTCTAATCTTGTATCTGCTACGTCGAGATTTACACCACTCAATCAAATGTCTGCATCCATTTCAGCTGTTCCAGATGCCTTTATATGAAAGAGGCACATTTGGACACAATTTGTTCTTCACTAGAACGAAAGCTGGGGAAGTTGGTTTGTTTGGTAAGGCTAAAAAGCCATAATCCTCCCTCTGACTTGGTTCACACGTAACTTGTGTGATCCTCACTGATCAATGAAGTGCCTGAGAGGGCAATTCTGGATTGATCCTGGCATTTGCCAGGCATTAGTCCTTTCCTTCCCTAGTAGAAAAGTAGGAATTATGTGGTTCCCTTATTTTTGAGGCCTTTTGAATACAGTTTTCATCTGAAAGTAGTTATGTTAATAAAAAGATACACAGTCATGTCTAGTAATATTACTTCATGTAAGTACAAAATGCTTTTTTGTATAAGTAATGATGTTCTGAGCTGATTAATATCTCACTTGATATGAAAGCAAAAATTTTTATCTTTCTTGTTTAAAGCTAAAATAACCTACATTCAGAATTCAGGGAATTTTCAATTTGACTCTGTAGGTTTTTTTGGTAAGTATTTACCATTGCATATTTAGATTATACCATGAAGGTCTTTGGTAATCAACCTCCAGGTAGCTGGTAATAGAATCCACTTGGTTTGTTTCCATGGAGTTGTCAGTGCTGTGAAGATTTAATTTTCCATTCATGGCAAAACTGGCTTGCAAGTGTACTGGAGAAAACCCAGTTAAGACAGTGGTATTTTTATATAATTGGTTTGTAGAGAAAAAGTGTGGTTTCACATGCTATTTTTCCCCAAGGGCTTGTTTTTATTTTGTAAAACATTGTAATACTATCTTGAAATAGAACTACATAGAGCGTATAACTATATAAACAAGTATTGTACGTACATTCTTGGTGCAGGTGTTTATAGAGAAATGATCAGTTGAAGAAAATCAGCTTTTCTTTTTAATGTTAAATTTCTGTTTCATTATGTGTGAAGCTTCATGGTAAGAAGACATGCAAACCATCTGAAATCATACTCAAGCAAAGTCTGAAGGCATGCAAAAAGGAATAGCAGGTAAGCATTTTTTTAACTATACAAGTGAAGATCTTCTGAAAAATACTTGTGTGTGAACTGCAGAATTAAAAATACTGAATTTTTCAAATGTATCTGACAATGCAAAATTAAAGAGGGGGAAAAAAAAAACCCCTTGTTGAAATAGTGTAAAGTTGTGTGTACAGCCCCTTGGAATTCTTCTGTGCTGGTGTGCTGGGTCTGATGAGTCCTGTCTCCAAGGTCCTGAAGAAGTCTGACATTTTACAACTAGTTAATTTTTCCTAAATAAAGCCCTAAATTAAAGTGTAATAGTGTGGTTCCCACAGGAAAACAGCTTCCTCGTTCCCCTCGCTGTTTGTGCCAACAAAGTAATTCATCACTAGAGAGAGTTTTTAAACTGTCACTTGTGGAGGCGGATTCAGCTGGTGTATGGCTGGCCGTAGCTATTGGAAAGGTTAGGTACCTGTCCTGCTGACTGATACCTCAGAGAGGTCATTGGTGGTGGAGACTGACAGAACAATAAGCATCTCAAATGCAGGTATATGTGTTAAGGAAAAAGATCAGCTATACCAACAAAAGATGCTCTATGCCAATATATGTTAGAGTCTCTTGGTGTCCAAATTCTGGCATTAGAGAAAATAAAAAGCTGATAGCATCGACCACAGCTGAGACTATGGGAGGATCTTTTCAAAATGTATTAGAGGGCTGGTAGCATGCTTATGGAAAAAAATATTCTTGGAATTATTTAATGGTAATTCAGTCATACATGTGCCTTGTAAAAATATCCACAAGTTTTGAAAATGGTAATACAGTTGTATTTGAAGTTGTCTTTGAGGTCAGTTCAGTGGGGACTCATTTTTGCAGGCAGCTTTGTAAGTACTAGGTATCATGTGGCTGTGCGTTTCACTGTTGTATGAGTTTAAAATCTGATACAGATGAAAAACCGTTAAAACATTTGGAATAATGAAAAATGGTTTCAGTTTCTTGATAGTGACACATTTAGTATCTGCAACTGTTTGGAGTGGGAATACTGCCAGGGAGGTCTAGTTTTATGAGGAGAATTTTTGTTTAATAATCAGCATTCTTTTGCTTGCTTTATGTAGGAGACTGGGTTTTGTGTGTATAGTTTCATCTTCCTGTTGTGTTGAAAAAATGCTATAAAAAACACATAAATTATTCTTCTTTTGCTGTAAAAACATAGTATTATTGGTTATAATCTGCTGGTAGGAACTGGAATTTTGTTAAAATGTTGAGGTTTTCTCCTTTACATCAAAAGTACTGGATTTTTATCCCATTTAATTTTGGGAAATGAAAGTAACTGTCAAAATAATACTGTGTTGTGGTTTGCTGTGATTACCAAAAAGCTGGGCTGGAAGACAGCTCTGAAAATTCTGGAAGTTCATGGTGCTGAAGGAGTGGTGTAAGCGTTTGGTTAACCAAGTGCCCCGTGGGTTATTACAGCTATGTAATATGTGCTTATAAACATCTTCAGGAATATAAAATAATAAGCTAGGCAGCTGGCCATCAAGGCTAGTAACAGAAGGATTGATGTTAGGTAGGCATAAAAGAAGGAGTGATAATAGAACACAACCAGGACTTCACAAGCATCAAAAAAAACCCCCCAAAAAACCAAACCCCAAACCTTTCTGGAAGTTAGGAGAGAGCTCCCCTGGAGCCTGCTGGTGTTCCGCCCCTGCCATACCTTGCCTGGGCAGGTTCTAAGACAGAACTGTTGCAGTGGCTTGCTGGCCCTTGCCCCACTGAGATCGGTAATGGCAGCTGTCCTGCATTGACCTGCTTGCAAAATTGGTACGTAAGGTTGCGTTGGGGACCTGGCTGCTGCTGGGAGAGAGCATGTCCTCATCAGAAGTGTCACTTACTTGAAGCCTGAGGAACTTCATGGATGCCAGGGGAGGGGGAGCTTTTTGCATGTGTTACACCTGAAGAGTTTGTCAGTATTTGGAAAACTGCTCTTCACCACTGATTAATGAATGGTTATTGGTGTTTGAGAAATAATTTTGTGTCTTGAACAGCTTAAGGTAGTGAGATTTATCCTGTAGGATTGAGCACTGTATATTCTAAGTAGGGCAGGTTTATTGATACAGTGTGCATTGTGCCAGGTGCGACGTAAGCCAGGATGCTGAGTAATTCTTTGGGGACAGTAACATGAGGTCTTTTTGCCCACTTGTCTGAAGGAAGATGACTTTCCAGGATTATAGCTAAAGTGCCCTTATGTGGGCTGAGAACTACGAACCCTGTTCTGGCTACCTTTTCGCATCAATGAGTTTTTGGACCAGTGCGATGCTTTCTTGTTGCATGAAACTGCAGCTAGAAAATCTCTTAAAGTTATGAAACCTTTATTTGGGCTTTACTGAAAAATGTAAGTTTTTGCTCCCAATGAATCAGTCATCTCGGGCAGAAGGAGACATTGGAGTAAGTTATCTTTTAATATAGAAGGCTTAGGGACTTCCTTTGGGATTTAATTTTTTTTCTCCATTTTGTTTTTTTGTTCCAAAATTGTCATCACAAAACCTGAAGAAAAGAGCAGAAGCTTGTTTGCAGTATTTTCTCTCAGTGTCTGGAGAATATTCTGATTTTTGTTCTATAAATCCAATCCTGAATGAATCCAGAATATATTCTATCATAGCTGTTTTACATACACAAATGAGTTTACATTTTTGTGTGGTTTTCAGTTCTGTTATTTCTGATACTACTACTATGTGTTCACAGCAGGACCTAAAAACAAATCTCAGCAAGCTTCCCGTGAATCAGAAGTTTTCACTGCTGTGCCAGGAGATTGAACCATACATCAAATACCAGTTCCAGACAGGTACTGTTCCATGTCTGTGTGCACTCCCGTTTAAGATACTGTTACATGCTAGACTGCAGTGAATGTAAAACATACGTTCCTATTTCAGTTCCTGTGCAAATTATATAGCTTTGTGAAGAATCCTCTGTGGGGTAGAAATCCAGGTAGATTTCCCTGGACCTCTACTTACAGTGAGCTCCTGAAAAAACAGAAAGGCTTTTCAATTTAAAAAAAAAATGGAGCCACTTTAAAAGGAGAGAATCAAAGTTAAGGTAAAACATAGACAGGCATCATAAATGCCTTGTGTTCGTGCAGTGCCGGTGTCAGCTTTGTGTCAGTGTGGTTCAGGCTTCAGTTTCGGTGTTAGGCTTCGGTTCAGTGCTGCCCGGGCTTTGCACTCTCCAGCTTGTAGGCTGCATCTCTCTGCCACTCATGCTGCAGTGGTACCTCCCAGCTCCTTCCCACAGTCTGTCGTCTTTACAACACCCTTTCTTAATGTCAGTGGTAGAATTTGAAATGTAGATAAATGCAAACAAACTTTGTTCTTATTTTTTCTGGTCAGCTTCTTTTTGTATGACAGTTGGTGCCTGTTTTAAAGTCTTATACTGAGGAGTTTTCCGGTGGTTCGTCCAGTTTTCACCTTTCCTTTAAATTGAGTTGACTGCGGTAGAGCAGAGATGACTGTTAAAAGTAAGGTTCTGTTTTCTCTCCCTTTGAAGTGTGAAGGACTATAAAATATCACTGGTCTTTTTGGTTTCTTTGCATCAGGCTGTTAATTACTTTCTTTATTGCCTGGTAGAGGTATGTGTGAAACTTGTCTGCCTTTTGATCTTAAACTACAAAAACTACTGTTAAAGAGCCTTGTCATTTCAAATTCCCTCTGCTGTTTTCTTTGTAGCCAGTCCTCATTTGTTCCTAATAACTGCTACGAAAAACTCTCTTTCTTGTCTCTTCAGTTCATGAAATGCAAAACAGATAGCTTTTGATGACTTTGGCAGCTAAGGAATGTCATTCAACTGTTGAAACAAGGTTTACCTTTTACATGGATACTACAACCCTCCAGTGAACACAGGACTGCAGAATTATGCCATCACTGGCAGGTCAGGGAGTGCGACCAGCTTTTCAAAGCTGTGAACATAGATACGTGTGTTGTGGCAGTTGTTCCACTGCACTTTATCCTCTGTCTGTCCCCACCTGCTTTCCTTTCCTGAGCAGACTCATGAGAAGCATTGAGAGAGGCAGCACTTTTATGCATTCCTTGCACTGATGGAAATTCTTGACCACGGAGCTTTTACAAATCCTTTTTGTTACCATTTCTTGAAGGAATTAAGGCTTTCTGCATGGTCTGTCTGCTGTGCGCTCTCCTTTGCCAAAAGTCATTTGCCTTTTTCAGCCAAACTTGAAAAAGGGCAGTCCTCAGGCTTTTTGTTTATTTATATAAAAAAAAAAATAAATAATTGTATCACTGGATGAAGAGAACCCTACCAAGTGCTCCCCACTGCAGAGCAGCAGACAGAACTCACCTACAAACCTCCCATTGTGCTCCAGCTGGTCAGGTATTTTGACGGAGAGCGTGCACAAGGAGACAGAAGATTGTATGTCACTTCCTTCAGTGATAACGCAGTGCAGCAAGCGGAGCTCTTCTCAGATGGAGAGGTGTTTTAGCACATTACTTTTCTTCTCCTGTGCAAGTGCTAGGCATCTTGGGTAGTAAGAGAGTTAGCTGGCGTTAATTTCTCCCTTTAGACAAAAAAACAAACCAAAACATGTATTTCTTTGTAACCAGGCTCCAGTGAAGTGTGTATAGGAAGAGTAATAAAGAATAAAATGTTACAAGTGCACAAGAGGGGATTTAGAATTTCTTCAACACATGAAAAACCATTCCCAGCGTAGATATTTTAGGTAAGCTTATTTGTACATTGTGCTAAAGAATGAGGAATGCCAGGCAATCTTTTTTTTCCTCCCCTACAAAAGATGAGCAAGATGTGAGAAAATGTTCCGTACTTCTGCACACCTCCTCCACAGAAATCAGGTTCTAATCTCGGATATCCTTTCAGCGGAGAGGCAGTTGCTCACCTGAATTGCAGGTGACTTTGCTGGATGATGCAGTCCCTTCCTACCTCACGTTCACAGCCTGGTGGTTGTAAATTGTGCAACGGGTACCTACAAAATGCAGGTTGCAGTAGGGTAGCAACTTAACGTGCCTTGACATTGTTGCTGGTAGCCTCCTGAAGGCTGTGCAGGTAGAAATGAGTTCTAAGGTGGAATTTTTTTCCTTAAACCAAGTACCATTGTGTTTGCACACTGACAAAAATAAACCTGGTAACTTTACACTTGAGAGGTAGAGGGGCTTGGCTGTGGGGGGCAAAGACACGGTGGATTAACAGCTCAAAGATATGTATATACCAGTGTAGGTAAAATAACGTGGCCTCATGACTGCTCATGCTGAGAAAAACAGCTCTGCTCTGGTGTCCACTTTACTTTCCCAGCATAGTTAGGGGTTTCTGGGGAAACAGAAAAAATCAGCTAGTTTCTAGAAAAGAATAGCGCTAATTCTCCACATGCTCAAGTTTTCATTCTTTGAGGTGTTTTTACTTACAGAATATTTTGTACATATTGGGTCTCAATGTCTTAAATGTTAACAGCTGATGTGCTTTCACTTGCAAAATACTCCCTTCGCTAAACAGGAGCTTTTCCACACAAAAACTCCTTCCACAAAATGCAAGAACTTCTAGAAACGGTATGACAGTAACTCCCTGTGTGCTTTTTTCCTTAATGTGAAATGAAGTCATGATTGGTGCAAGAACTTCAAATGTTTATTAGTAGTGGGTTTTAATACTGATGAGACTTTTTGTGGGAGCAAACAAAACCTTTTCCCCGAGTCAGTGCGTGGCAGTGCCAAGGGGCTGTTCTGGTGCTGGCAGATGAGCAGGTGATGTCCCCTCTCAGCCCTGGTGTTCCCTGTGCCTGGGGACACCGCGGCAGGATTCTGGCAGCTGCCAGGCACAGAAAGTGGGGTGCTGCTAACCGTGCAAGTACCAGCGAGCCCCTGCAGCAGCCGGGACGTACTGCTTCCCAGCTGAGACACCGCAACAGTGTCAGACCACTTTTCCTTACCAGAGCTTTAGCTTAACTTCATTACCAAATCCTACTTTTTGGTAATTTCTCCTAGTAATAATTACTTACAACTTTTAAACATAAAAGGTGTAGGCTACTTACTTTAGAGGTGAGTAAAGTGACAAAGCATTGTTGTCAGTAACAAGGCTGCCTTTGGGGTTTTTGGTACAGGGAAAAAAACAAACCATGCAGTTACTTACTGAAAGTAAAGCGGTACAGGCAGTCTCTTTCAATCTACTTTTGAGAGGTTATAAAGTAAACCTACAGGGTGGCTTGAGATATACTTATTTCTGAGACTTCTGAAGGAGCATTCTAATGCCTTTGCTATATAAAGCATGAATCCTTTGTTACTAATAACATTCACCTTCTTTTGCCTTTGTTTCAGACAAACTCATGTACTAGAATAGTCCTAGTTCCCTCCATCACCCAACGTGTGGAAAACCTTACACATGAAGCTGACAGCCCATGCTGAAGCAGCAGCATTTCAGGTAAGTTGTGTTTCAGACAGAACGTATGTCTAGCAGGATGCAGAGACAGCTCAGGAAACAGCAAGTGTTCTGCCTTGCACAGATGGCATCCCACCAGAGAGCAGTCCGTCTAGGACTGGTCAACTACAGCAGGGATGCTCGCAGGCACACTGGCATTCACTTTCTGAAGACAAGTCTGCTTGTGAAGTTACAAAGATGTTACAGTTTGACAAGCACAGGACTCAGGAATTAGGCTCTTATACCAACCTTGTGCTCACAAAAGAGCAGCAATTATGATTTCCTTATTTTAGGAGCTGCAGTGCCAGAATTAAGAGAAAGAAGTGGAAAGCTTTGAAAGCTTTTCTCCAGTAACTGGAAGACACATGTGGTCTAGTTGAGGAATAAATTAGCAGCCCCTCTGCCAGTATGGAGGTGGTATGCTGCCTGGGAGATGGGGCGGGGGCTGTCTCTGCACCTGAGTGGTGGAGCCTGCCTCTCACGGCACTGACCGAGGGCAGCTGCCTCGGCCTCTCATCACCCAGGACTCCAGGGCCAGGTTCTGCCAGCTGCAGGGAAGCTACTACCGGGGAAGCTCCCTCCTGTGAGTACCAGTTGCCCCTGAGCAGCCTTCAGCCATGAGGAGTCTCTGGTGCTGGGGCAGGGACCGACCCAGCCTCTGTGGGTGGCTGCTGAACACACCCACTGCCAGGAGGAGGCAAGGTGGGCATAACCCACCCCCCACCCCCAGCTGTACCATGGTAACTCATAAATAACCCTTGCATTTCCATACAACAGAGGAACTGGATATAACATAGGTGTTAAATGCAAACATACTGAGTAATACCTATGTACAATTTATTTAAAATACTTTTAAACATACATATAAAACTCCCTCACTATTTTTACAGTCTAAGTTCTAGCAACATATACAAATACTGAGCAACTACAATACATGCTGAGGTAAGAACATACATTCTGGGAGAATACTCGAGTCAAACAAGATTGAAATACATTTTATATGCATATGTCTTCACGCATAAGACAAACCGATTATATGTACCTCTGCACCTACTGGAAACAGAAGAATGCTGATCTTACGTGTGTCATGCAACTTACATTTGGGGATCAATATTTAAATTTGTAGCATACATTTTAAACCCCACTGTTACATATTCAAATTTATCTTCTTAGCCCTAGCAGATAATGTGTTCAAAGCTGAACGCAGGGAGCAAAACTTCAGCCCAACTTCTTTCAGAAATGGACTTAAAAGCATCCACCCCAGTCAACAGCTTATGCTGCTCAGATAATGAAGCTGCATTATGGTTGCTTAAAAAATGACCCACTGTAGAGAAACTGTTTAATCCTTATACCATCTTAGCCTGCAGTACATCCACAGTTCTACCATACCTGGCCTACAGTAAAAATTAAATCCAGGCATGTTAATTTTACTGACTTTAATACATCCATTTATTTTTATGGCAGATTAATGTTTCTAAGCCTAAACTGGTACAGTTTCAGAATGCAGAGGTTTCTTAACTTGGCTGGAATAAGTATGCCACATCTTCATGCAAACAAATGACCTCCCACCCCTCTCAAAATCAGCTCTGATAATTTCAAAGTTGTAGTTGCTGCTGATGGGTAAGAACATTTCTTACCTGTTTAAGCAAAACTACAAAGATTGCAAACTCGGTCTATCAAGCAGAAAAAGTTGCAATAACATCAAAAGTAAAACTATAGGCAGGAATTCATTTTACATGAATGGGTCTTATATACCACCCTTACTTACATTCACATTTGGTCTTAGGCACCCAATTCTAAAAAACAACAACAAAAAAATCATTCTCAATGAATGATGAAAAAAATGTAGAATTAGGTTTTAAGGTAGCACAGAGCATATAATAACATATTCTAGCAGGCCACAAGTAATTCTGGATTACTGAGTTTATCTATAGCCCCCCTGTGCAAACAAATGATCAAGTGTTAGATTAGGATACTGCTCTAGTATAAAGATACAGTGGCAGTCCTCAGTGTTTTACTTCCAATCTGGATGTTCTCCAGCTAGCTTAAGGACCCCGGGCAGTAAACAAGGCTGAGTTGAGTTACATCGCAGAAACAAAGAGTAACCACCGAAGGCCATAAAACTGGGCTAATGTGTAGGTAGGGAGTAGGTGTAATTTAATTCAGCATCTTCCCAACAGTGCTGTTGTTACAATAAAGCATTTTTATTGTGGGGTTTTTTCTACTGCTTAGGTTAAAAAGCTGTGCTTTGTTTCTAATAAGACAAAAACGGCAAATACAACATCTGAACTGTTTCATTTTTTGATTACCGAGCTAAAACCAGTCTACATTACCCCAAATGGAAGACTGTGTTCAGTCTTCTGGCAATGTTTTCATAGTAGGGAACACACTGGAACATTCAAAGGATGCAAATTCCATTAAATGCTTCTGAAATGGACACTCTTTGGAACAGTACTGCTTCTCATGCAAAGGTTTTAGAATCTTTTGTACTTCTAATAAGAACAATAATAAGAAAAGCCTCCTAAGGCTAAGGTTTTTCAGTTGTGCTGAAACGTACCATATGTGCTAAATGTGTGTGTAACACAAACTGTGCACCATTAGAATATTTATGTGCTTCCTTAAGCACTCACAAAAGTATATACACATTCCTCTTTGCCTAAGCTCCCATTTTAACACACAACAACAGATACCAACCAGGGGGCAGGGAGGTAGGGCAAGGTAGGCAGAGAGGGAGCCTCGGTCACCTTGACCACCTGGATGCTTCTTGCACAGTGACCATCAGGGAAGTCTGAATTCAAGGCAGATACTATTCAGAGTAGCTGTCCCTTAGTACGGCAGTATGTAAAAAGCAGTTGCTACGTAGTGTGCTTAGATGACTTCATGCCTCCTGGATCCCTAGGAATGAACAAGACTGAGTGGCTTAAGGAGATGAGGCAGGAAACAGACTGTACAGGCAGCAGATTCCGGTTTTGGAAGGGTAACAGAAATGACAGGAACCCTCTAAGGAACACACAGCTGATGATTCCCTAATCCTGTGAACAAAAGCTAAAATAACATAATTAGAATCAAAGTGAGCATATGCCATGAAGTTAATGGGATTTTTGCCATCAGTCCTGACTGATAGTAGTTTTTAAAGTCCAAAGTTGTGTAGGTATTTTGTAGGGTAAAACGAATTTTAGAAGCTGTAGAGCTTACATATAGATCTTAGAAAGTTAGGAGCTTTGGGTTTTGGTGTCTGTTCCCCACCCACCCCACCCCACCGCCCTGCCCTGAAATACTATCAATAGCAAGAAATTCTTGGCTTTTGTACTTTAAATGGTTTCTCCCAATATATCATTCACATCTATGAATTACTGAAGTTGATCTTGAAGAGTTCTTCTCCCGTGTCTGACAGACAATTGTACAGTAGTAATAAAGAAGTCCACCATTTTGCAGGAGACAAGCTGTTAATTATATATACAGCTTAATGAAAGGCAGAATTACTGGTTTCCCTACTCCAATACCACATCTTTTGATTCACCATTGTATTAGTTAAGACTAACAATATCAAAACAATGCGAGTAAAAAATGAAACTGTCAACTTTATGGAACTGGCTTTTAAAAACAAGCCATCATTCTGCCTGACTTGTGAGCTAATTTGCTTCATCCTTGCTCCCAGTGGAATGGGCCACACTCTGTGGTACCTGGTACACCAATTCAGCAGTGACACCTGGCCCTGGCTGCCCCTTTGGTGTGTCATACAGCACCTGTGCTGATGATGTGCTGTCTGTCCTAGATAAGAGTTTATTGTAAGTTCCAACCAGTGGAGGAGCTTGATTTGCTGCAGCTTTGAATGTGGAAATTGAAGGAACGGCAAGAGGTGTGCTGGCGTGGCTGGACATGTCCATGACTATTGGAGTTGCATATTCTGGTCCAGTTACAGGTAGTGGTTCAGCATATGCATGGTAAACTTCTTGTATGGGTGAATTGTAAGGGTCCAAATCGGCGTAACTTGCTTCTTTTCCTTCCTCTGGTTTAAAAGTTGATCTCTGATGAAGTGTTCCGACAATTCCCCCTACCAGTGGTTGAGCATACTCTTGTGTTGGAAGCCCCAACAAAACAAAAGAAAAACACAGTTAATGGAGTGGTTTTTTTGCAGTGGCATCACATTAAATGCAACCTGTCAAATACAACCTGTCAATAGTGTCACAGAGATGATTATCCTAGATCAAACCAGTGGTCCACCTCTGTCCGCCAGTGCCAATTGATTTGGGAAAAGTCATTTCCACCCAACAGTTAAAGCCATGGGGATAGCCACAACATCCCAATTTCTCAGTTTTATACTTTCCTTGTGAGCTGCAATTTCCCATGCTGTAAATCTGCCTCAAAACAAAGTTTTCTGAAATGTTCTTCCCTGCAAAATTAGAATTAAATGAAATTATCCTGCCTGGCTTTGGATAAAGAGTGGCCCTTGGGGCAGAGGGTTTGTCCTTCTGAGCGGGGGTGGTCAGCTGAGATGTTTTAGTTCAACAGATAATCAGTTAAGCTGGAGGTGACAAACCTGCTTAGCTGGGTAAAAACAGAGAGGCAGCCAAAAAGAGAAAAGTAATTTTGCCTGCTGTGAAGCCATAATTCCTGCAGGTCTGTGTATTTCTGCCATCAGCAGGTAAGTACAGAACCAAAGGCACATCTTCGTCCAATGACTGGCTTACTAAGGAAAGGGCATACGCCATTAACAGTAACGCTGCCTTTTCCAGAGCAAAAGAATGACTTAATCCATAAGAGTCCATGTAGGGAACCAAGTGCCATGTTTCAGATTTGTGCACAAAGGTAATGGGGTGAAGTTATTTCCAGTGCATGAAAATATAACCAAAAAAAATCCTTCAACCCTTTATGGGGTTTAAGAACAAGTACAAGTAAAGAAACTTCAGTGACTGCATTAACTTGGGAAATTGTCTATCTACAGTACATCGAGTCAATTAATACATACTTTTATGATACTCAGGAGAACAGATTTGAAAAAAACCTGCATTTTAAGAAATGCAACAGAACTATTCATTTCTCCTCTGTTCCCCAAAACAAACAGGAAATAGTTAAGTGTAGCCTATATACATGTAATTACACAGCCCACAAAAACAGTAAAATGTACCTGCAGACTCTGTTTGCAGCATTGTTGGGACCTCTCTTGGTCTTAGGTGACTAATTTCACTGCTGCTGTAGCGTACAGGAGTTTCTTCATGTTCTGCTGATTTGGTCGGGAGAAACTGCTTCATTCCTTTCCACCATCCTTTACATGGATTTAAAAAAACCCCAAACAAACAAAAAACAAAACTGCATATATACTGTGTTTTAAGCTACTAAAATATTTTTACACCACTTTCTATTTTGTAGTAGCAGGTGAACAACTCAATTACCAGTATTTGTATGACCCTGAGGTTACAAGACGCTTAACATTTTCTGGTAGACTGAAGATTCAGCGGTGACAACATCACTCTCAGCCAGTCACCTTGCCTGAACACACCCCCTTCACACACCTGCAGAACTGCTGCAGTCTAGTAAATCCATCCCCAAATGTCCACTGGCAGCAGTGCTGGGGCTACTCATGACATTAATTAGTTCATAAAATAAAACACAGAAAATACTACGAAGTCAGCCATGATTACAATTTGTAAAACAAGTATGTACATAAAATTTTAGACAAACTCAGTCAAAACCTAAAAGTACATTTAATTCATGTAGCTTCTCGCTGCCAATGCCATGTTTCTAATTCATGTTGTTGAAAAAGGCTAATCAGTGAGTATTTACAAAAAACTGAATAAAGAGGATTTTAACTTCAGTGGAAATGCAAAGGAGTGACTGTGGTCATGACCATTATCTCAAGAGAAATTAGGGAGGGCTGGCTTTGTTAGGTTCCCCCCAGTAGCCAGAGCCACTCTGGTTTTGCTGACCATTAACGTATTTCATTCCAGCTGTAAGAGACCATCCTGCAGGTAAAGCCCAAGAAACAGGAAATTCAAAACCACAGAACACTGTTTAGCAAAATCTGACATAGCCTATGGGAGGGGATGGACAGAGGTTCCACAGGAAAGCAGAGCAACATTATTTTGATACTGCGTTTTGCCAAATTTTATTCTAAAACAGGCTTGCATACTAAACATTTAAATTTAAGCAAACAGGAAAAAAATCTGTCCTCTCCATTACTGCCATCTAAATACAGGACACTTTGAGTTGAGTCTAATATTCTAAGACAGCAATGCTATGACCTACCAGAAATGGACATGTAATAAACAAAAATTGGGTCATGAAGAGGTTTCTTGTCTAAAGGATAAGGCAATACTTAAAACGCCAGTGAGCAAACACGCAGATCTGGAAATTGTCAGCATGAGGCCAGAGCCGTGGAGCACAGTCACACAGCCAGTACAAACCCGGCTGCTGCTGCAGCCCCGTACGCTGGAACAAGCGTTTTCAGGACACTTGCTAAGTGCTGCTTGGTGGAATTGTCTGATGTCAAGTTCATGGGGCACAAGACGGTAGGATGGAAAATATGCCCGAAAGGGGATCGCTGCAGGCAATCCCACGTGCTTACTAGGGCAGTGAAGAAAGACAAACCCTGACAGACTTTATACACCAAGATGAAAGGGTTTTTTCCAGGACCAAAAAAGTATCAAACAGATGATTACCAAACATATAAAGACATTCCTCAGAAATTACTTTTCCCCTCATGTTGTGTAATTAAGAGGTTCTATACTTCGTTTACTAAAACAAAAATCTGAAGCTGTAAGCTCTTAACAGGAGACAAGGCATTTTCTATTTCTGAAAAAAATAATCAGGGAATGAAGCAGCTAAGCCTGTCCAGAAAAGAAATTCAGTGTTCACTATGCCTACATCAGTTAGCACTGAAGAGGCTTCTGCTAGTGGAAGCTAACTGTGCCACTGCAATCCGAAATACGCATCAAACCAAAACCACCAAGTAAAGGATTTCATAAAAGCATTTTGTTACCTGCACGATCCCAGTAAGGCAGATCATAAGTGCCCTCAGTTTTTTTCTTGCTGTGAAAAAAAGAAACAATGGGTATTTTAGCTAGTTTGTTGGAAGATGTGTTAATTAACTACAGCAATGATCACTTTGGCTGTAACTGGTCCTCAAATTTAAAAGTATAAGCACCAGTAACCTGGCTTGCTATCACCAGTCTGCTGCTCCTGGAGAAACCAGTTTTCAGTAAAAGCATTTCTAATGAAGAGTCACAAAAAGACGTTTTCACTGTCCTTGCTATTCAAGTGAGCATTTTCTCATAGAGAATACAATTGTGAAAAAAAATCCTTCCACCAGTGTAGACCTTGTAGTTCCCATAGCAAGATACATGCAGCATTTCATTCCCACGCACCAAGCCACCAGTCATTTAAAGCACTTTTCATTCATCTGTTCATTTACCGGTTTCTCCAATGCCACGCACAAACTAAGATAAGAATCAGAGTAGTGAAGACCATCACCAGTACTGGAACCAGAACTGCTGCCAATGCCACATCTGAAAGCCATTAAATTAAGTGGTGTCAGACAGAAGAGCTTCTCATACATCAGTTTTTAATTTGAAAATTACTCAGGTAAAGCACACAGTTTTCATGTAGTGTCTTAACACCAAATCCCCCAGCTAAGCTACCCCGCTGAATGCTCCCAGTCTAAATGTCAATTAACATCCACCTCTTCTACATGTATGCACAGCTGGGATTTTTGCAAGGTTTTTCAGAGTCAACAGATTGCTTTAATAAAGGTGAGTGGTTTTTTTTTCTTTTAGAACAATGTATTTCAGTATTAACAAGGAAAATCAAGTGAGCCCAGGAATACGCAACCACTGAAGTTTTTAGTTCCTGTACGAAGTACTTGTCACAGAGTGCCTTAACAGTTAACCACAAGCAGTGTATGCTGGGTCTGCATGTGAAACAGGACCATCCCTGCCCCTGGCATCCAAAGGTCACTTCACCCATGCCTACATCTGCAGGGAGCCCGCTCCCTTTCCTGACAATTTTCTTGGCTAGACAAAATGATGATGCCAGGTGATGTTTTTTGAATTTCATGCCAACATGACTGCTCCATAAAAATTACCTATGTTGAAAGCATTTTGTCCTAAGAAATTATCAAATTAAATAACAAAGCAGCTACACCTGATTAATTCTGAAGGGAAGTCCAAGTTGCAACTTCTTCTGACAAAATTTATTCCTTCATTAAAAGCTGAACTCAGTTTGAACAGGTTTTGAAAGACGGAATTTACCATATGCATAAAACTTGGCAGATTGGTTTTGTTTCTGCACACAGTATGCAACTGTACATTTTTTACGGTATGTATATGTAATAACTGGTAAATATTAAAAAGAAGAGATTGATAATATGCTACAATATATTGTTGAGAATATTTAAATTCAGAAAGCACACTTAATATATACCAAAGTACTGTAAGGACTTCCCAAACACTTCTACTGCTTAACTGTGGATACCTTTGGTTACACTTGGAGTCACTGTGGTATTTTTTATTTCAGGTGTGAAAGTTGTTTTGTCTGTCTGCAATGAAGTCTTCACTGAATGAATAAAGTCTTCACTACAGTCATCGTTCTTGTCAATCTTGTTCGGAGGTGGCGGTGCCATGGTGATTTTAGGAGCACGCCCTTTAGAAGAAAAGACATTATTAAATAATAAGTTTATTGAAGTGGTCGTTTTCCATGTTCCTTTTCAGGAGAAGAGAGCTGGAACACTTTGCTCTAAAGCTTTTGTTCATGTTACAGAATGACAAAAAAAACCCCGTGAATCAGTAACATGGAAAGCAAGTGACTGGTGTCTTTTGAAACACTTATTACCTTGTTTACGCCTATACAGGGTTATCTTCCAGGTTAAGTGTAATAGCTTTGGAAGAAATTCAGAAGTATCAGTTACAGAAGGATTATGCAGCTAAGAAATACTTTTATCTCATTGAAAATATTCCCACAATGTAATCTTTGCCAAATTGTTTCACTGCTTGTTGAAAGGTTTTCAGTTGCCTTACCTATACTAAACTGACATCCTAGCAATTCTACTTTCATCGCAATTTTCTTGTGCCATTTTAAGGGGTTAATCCTAAAAAAGCGTGCAATAATAGGTGGAATGAAATTATTGCGAACTTCCTGGTACAATTCAGTGTTCCCTTGAAATACCTAGAAAAGGAAGGGGGAAAAAAAAAAAAAAAAAAAAGAGAGGGACAAACATTATGTTATACAAAAGCAATAGCAACTAAGTAACTACAACCGATTTTGTTGTTTTATTTAGGGTAACTACAACCAATTTAGATATTTTATTTAGGAAAAATAAGTGGTGCAGAATGCTGAAAATTCACCCCAGAATGGTGCTGCTGCCTGCACATATCCACTCACTTTGCCCTATCAAATATATGACTAAATAAAGGGGGTGGGGGTGGGGCGGGTGTACATGTATACACGCAACTACTTCAGAATAAAGGCACCATGTAATATTCTACCGCTGCACCCCAAGCAATGCATGCTGTTAAAGACATCATGTTTATGGCACCGAGTAATTCTAACTCAGTCCTTTTTGGTATTTTGCACTTGCTTTTCAAATATATATAGCAAAACAAGCAGCTGTGACAACGTGAGAGCAGGAATTCTGTGGTGCTGGCACACAGCCTGACAGTTTAAGCACCGTCTGTCTGGGCATGGCATTTCTTGGAAAGCGCTGAGAGAGGCAGGCAGGTATGCAATGAGCCTGTTGTCTAGCAGCTGCTGGCTGCAAGGGCTGCACCACAAGTGAAACAGGGCTCGGCTCGGACTGCAGGAGCACTCGGTGTCACCAGAGCCAAGGGCACCGGCTCTGCACCAGGGATGGGTGCTGGTCTCCCACTGCTGGTCCTCACACACAAAGAACTCATAAAAACGTGACCATCTGGTGAAATGTACAACCTGTAAGCCTATAGTTGCAGTATGATGTGGTGTAAGCACGCTGACAAACGTACAGCCAACTACAGGTTTTGCACCACCCTGCTTAAAACAATACAGAAACTAAGCCCAGACTCCAACCCAGCAAGCCATCCCATCTCCTCCGGGAGGACTGGTTTGGTATCGTGCCTTTGGGTAGGAAGTGAACTTGTCTCTCCACGTTCGTGGGTAGCACTTGGGCTCTGGCTCCGCAGATGCAGCCCTTGGGTGTTATTGTGACACATCTCCATGGAGGTGGCAGTAAACAGTAATGTTCGGTTTTAAAGCACCAGTAGAGACATTGCAAATCATGCTGGACATAACACAGAACAGAATTAGGGCACTTGCCTGAAAAATAAATACTATGAGTTTTGAGTTTTCTGCTCACTCACACCACTTGGTGAACAGTAAAGCATCTTGCCACTCTTGAGGGCAAGCCTATTTGTGTGACAGCTGATGCGTCCGCATCAAATGGAGCAGTGGAGTTATTTAGCACCTTTCCGATCAATGCAGATCAGTGGTGTTTCAATCTTGATACCCAAAATAGAGCTTTTTGTATTGCACCCCTGTGTTTAGGTTTTTGTAACAAAATGAATACAATATCCCTACAGGTTTGAGAAAAAAAACAATAGTTCCAGGAAACTATCCATTCAAAAGCCCAAACAACTCCAAGTGACTCTTGCCTGGGCTCCCTGACATACAGAACCTGTATCCCTTCCCAGAAGATACACAAGCCTCATTACTGTTACTTACACATAAAAATTTTGGTTTGTCCTTACTCATGTTTGAAAGCACTGACTGATCAAATAGACACATAAGTCAATTTAGGCATGGAAACATAATCTGGTAATTTAAATGAAGTACCTCAAGTGTACTGGTTTTTCTACACCTGAAATTAGTAACCAGAATTTTCATTTTTATGTATCTAAGTAACACTATCAAACTCACTGCTAACCCATTCACGTACTGAACACCTCGTGTTTGCCTTCAAAGCGTATAGTCTCTGCTCGTCCCCCACTTACTGCAGTGCAGATGTACAAACACATGGCTCTTGGTGATATTTTTCCTGCTCTGAATTTAAGTTTATTGTTCTTAAATATACTTGCTAGCAATGAATGAAGACAGATTAAATGCAGAAGTCTATGGTGTTGTTTTGGAAATAAATGAGTAATACAAAGCAGTCACAGTTTCTGTGTCTACAGAAGACAGGGTTCCAATGTACACAATGTACAGCACCTTCTCCCCTTAACTAGGGCCCTCGTTATTTTATTTTATTTTTTTAATGACAGACTTGTGGCTACATATCTCCCCAGAGAATTATTTGTTTTGGTTAAAGATGCAAACAAGAAGTAAAATACAGAGGCAACTGTTTGAGGGGATGTGGCCTGCCCAACCTGCTGCACTGTCTCCTTTTTTGTGCTGTGCCTGCTGGTGCCCACTGCTAAAGGAGGGCGGCAAGCTGCATCTGGCTACCTGAGCCACAAATGCAGAAGTTACAAATTAGAAAAACAGATGCCCAACACTAAAAATTAGTCTCAATTCAGGTTTCTGAGGCTAAGCCTGTAACAGCAAAGGCCACAGGAATCATTAACATTGACTATTATCGTCACAAAAGATTAACACTAAATTAGTTCTTTACTCCAGGCTTTTATTAGTCAAGCTTTTGATGTCAAGTGTTATGATAATAACTTAACTTTACCTGCAGCTCAGTATTTTTGTTCATTTATTTTTTTGGACAAAAAAAAAAAATTGCTTCTGAGCTCAAGACAGTGCAAGTTTTCTTGTAAGAAATTACTTTCGTATTGCATTTACTATCAAACTCTCCATTTGCCTCTGTGCTGTCAATCAAAACTTTTCCAACATGCAACTTTCCCATTTTTCCCCAGTTCAAGCATTTTATCATCATCTTTTCATATAGGAAAAATTTAAGAAAAGCTTTTCTTGAGTACTGACAGATCTCTAGAAGCAATTTGCAAAGAGGACTATAGGAAACCCTTGGAAAGGTTTCTAGTGTCCTGAACAACGTCAGGAATTTCAAATGTCTTTAAAAAAAAAAAATGGGGAATAGCACCTCCTGGTTGGTCTGGTGGGCAATTATGTCAGGCTTCAAGAAGCCTACCTGCATATACATCCAAAAGCAAAGCTGTATCAAGTGAGATGATGTCAGACAGAGCAAAAATCTGCTGGTTTTGAAGTTCTGAAGCCCCAGAGATCAACCATGCCCAACCCTTTTTCCTGTCATTTAATGACAGCTGGCACTAACTGCATATGTACGGTTCTTCATGCATTGTACCTAATGATATAGAGAGGGCAAAAAAAGATCTGTTTCTGTAATTTCAAGCTCCGTAATTTTTTTCATTTCATGAATTTGCAAGAAAAACAATATGCTTAAATTAAAAGGCAACAGCTGCAAAGGTTTTCAAAGAAAATAAACTAAACATGAAGCCTAAATCTAGGTGGCTCGCTAGCTGAGATTTTATTTTATGGCCAGAAGAGGGCACTGAAAAACTAGCAAAAGATGCTGGATTAATTTTTTTTCCGTTTTACTACTTCATGTTAACAGTCTGTTAGCTCACGTGTAGGTCCAAAAAGATGGACAGGCCTCCTTAGGACCCATTTCTAAAAAGTCACTAGGTTATTAGTTACTATTACGTGTATGCAATACTACATGTATACATGCAATACTACATTGCGTGGCAAAGTATTTTGCCATCTGAACATACCATTTCATTTTTTAAGGAAACCCCTCTGCAAGGGCCGATCTATTACACAAGCAAGAAAATTACCAGTATTTTGTCATAAAGTAAGATTGGTAGAAACATTATAAAAGATGGAAAGTTATACAACCCCTAAGGTTTATTCTGTAACCACAAGAGGATAAGAAAGTAAACCTTAAAGAAATCTGTTTACTCTTAAAGGGACACAGTGCCAGACAGCTCACCACTACCAAGGGAAGTTTCTTGTATAGAGCATTCCCACCCACAAATAGTAATAAAAATAATCTCTGAATTTCAGGACTGTTCAAATCCTTACATATTTGCATATTTTGATGTTATCTTCTGTATAGATGCTGAAAAGGAAAGTTACTTAATGTTTCCTCACCATACCAAAACTAGTCTCATTTACAGGTGTGACACCTCCACAGAACGTACCTAGGAAGTATGCGGTACTTTTACCTTATCTTTATCCATGCCAGGTTCTCTGTATACTGTCCATTTCTGTGCATCATCACTGTACAAAATTCTGTAGGCTGAGACATAATAGTAGAACCCTGCTAAGGTCGATCCAGTAGTTATAATACCTGTGAAAATTAAGGTGCCTAATTAGACAAAATACTAGTACCAGTTTGTAAAAATTAATTGATCAGCTTTTGAATCCACAGTTACACAGCTGGAACCTCCACTGGTCCAGTTACATTTCAAAACGTTTATCCAAGGGGCCAGGGTCTGCAACTTCTACAGTGACAGAAACAGTAATAATTTTACTTTTATATTTGAATTCTCACGATACAACCTCGCTAAGCACTTTTCCCCTACTTCTTGATGGAAACAGCCTGTTCATTTGACCACGGCCCACTCCTGCCTCAGCTGCCGGGACAGCACCACTCTTCCCTGCTTTTGTACTGCCAGCCTAAAGGGACCACTGAACTTCCTACAGCTGACACCAGCGCTGCAGAACCACTCACACAGGAATTCTGTTTTGTAAAAGCTTATTAGCACAGAAATTAGAGTAATGTAAAATCCAAACAGTCCCCAGGGAGGTAATAACAAAAGGCTGCTGGCAAACCTGAGTTGCTTAATGACAGGAAGCCAAGCTGCTGATGGCAGGGTGTGCAGCTGATCTTCCAGAGACCAACCACGCATGTGAGAAAGAGACAAATCTAAACTGACTGAATGAGGACATTTCACTATAGTCTTAAAGCCCAGGACTCTATGAAGCATACTTTATTTTTTAAGTCAGATTGCAAACACACCCATTAACAACAATGAATCACCTCTGAACAATTAAATCAACATAGAAAACAGAATAACATCAGCACAGAAGATACAACAGCTGCACTGCCACTAGTTAAGGCTACCCCTGAGGTTAAACCCAGAACGCAAACGCCTCAGTGCTTCACCATGGGCCACACTGTGACCAACAGGAACAGGTAACTGTGAGCTCACTCGCTCGCCCAGCTCCCAAAATGTGAAGCAAACCATCCAGAGCGGATTGGGAAACAGCACCTCCAACCAGCCGTCTCTCCAAATAAACACAGCTACTAAAATCATGATGGATGGTCCACCTCTGGGAAGGAGCAGAGCCTGACCTGGGGCCTGGCTGCATCAGTCTGCACTGTCTGGTCCATTTGCTGAGGGAAAGCACAACAGACTGCGGAGGGGCCCCCCATCCCCAACACTTGGCCCAAGCCCCACTTCAGGCAACGAGGCGAAGGGGAGGTTGCCAGCTGGTTTCCTTTGTCTGCTCCTTATCCCACATTGCACTGCAACTGCTCCTATCTCCACTGTTGGATTCATTGTGGCCATGACGGGCAGCAGGGAAAACCTAGACACATAAGCCAGTACACTTGCATCAGAGGTACCAGTGGACTGAGCTGACTGGATATGGATTTGTACCTCCAAGGAGACAATCAGCAGGAAACGAGAAGCATCAAGGATCCAATAAAACCACAGGAAACATTTCAACAAATACTGACGGAAGAGGCGTTCTCTACTATGCAACTCCACCTGTTCAACTCCAGGCTCCCCAGCATATTAGCTAGGACCTGGGACCACATTTGCTGTAATGGTAATGAAGTGTCACTTGGACTTTGTCTAAGACCAAGCACTGGAAAAAAGGAAGTCAGTAACCAAACTTTTTGAATGCCGCTTAAAAGCCACATCAGATTCACCTACCTGTTACTCTCTTTTCTTTATTCAAGTCAATCTGCAACCACTGATGTTCATCACTGATGAAAGCAGCCCAAGGAGGACCAACCCTTTTTAGCCTGGCATTTTCGGGTTTCCACATGTCCACTTGTCCTGTTGGGTCAGACCTCTCCAGAATAGATGATGCCGTGATCTGGGAATCAGGGATTACCCCGGATTCCATCCCTAGTGTCCCATAGCAACCTGAGCAACAGAAAAGGTGAGGAATCAAAATGAAAATTCAAGTTACGCAATTATTTTACCTGCTTGGATTTTAAGACTTTACGTGCAAATATTAAACTGCCATCTAAATTTATTCCATAAAATCACTACCAACAAATCACACCATCTTCTGCTTTCTAACAGTGATGCCAGAACAACAGTGATGCTGGAACCAAACTTGTGGTCATGATTATCTCAGGATTTATGCCTGTTCAAGAGTAAGGTGGATATTCTCTCAAATTACCACCCAGAGCGAGCACTAGATGAGAAGCTTTGGAGGAGCTGTCATGGTTTAAGAGTACTTGATCATATGTTCCTTTTTTTATGTCTATATCACTTCCTGGGTTTTAAACCCACCCCAGGATCACAATGTTAATTTGGACAATACACCAAAGCACGTAGGAAGCCCTTGAGCTCAAACACATCCTAGAAATTAAGTCATGTTTTTTGCCATCATCCTTACTCAAAGTTCTTGCCGTGTCACATTCTGCTGATGGCCAAAACACATCCCCTGAATTCCTGGCTGAATTTCCTTGTGGCTAGTTGATACCCATTTGCTCTTTGCTGAAATCTGGTTCTGCAGTGCCAACAAGTATTCCCCAGATCCATCAGCTGAGAGCAACCTCTGCCTTCAGCCAGCCAGCCTGAAGGAGGCAGCCTGGCTTCCCTTTTGCTGTTAGCTCCCCCATCCCTGCAGGCACCTCTGCAGCCTCGCTCCACACTGACCCCTCAACAGGGGAGGCGCAGGTGGCAGAGCCCACATCCCACTGGATGCCAGACAAGGCTTTGCCAATGCTCTGTGCAACGGCATTAACAGTTCACTGACCCGACTGGCCATACTTCACCAGCTGCAGCACAGGATCACATTAGCACTTCGCTAACCGAATCCCTTCCCTCATCTGTCCTTGCCATCTAACAAGCTACCGGTGTGCAGCAGAAATGCCTCAGTCTCTGCATACCCCCTCATACATGCTCTGTGATCCTTCAATTAATTTCTGTTACTCAAGTCTCAAAGTCAGCCAGGTCTTCCTGTACAAATAGTTCCACCTTCCTCTGCACTAACCGCACCTCTAGCATTAGTAACACACTCTTCTGTTTTGTAACAAGTCATGAAACCAACTGTTATGGCAGAGCTACACTAGTAACTTCACCACAGTGTGATAAACCTCATCTGAGCATACTATGGAGGTCCTCTTTGTCCTTCAGCTAACACCTAGGCCACCCAACTACACACATTTTAATCTAGACTTGCATCTTGGCTCCAGCTTATTCAATTTCTCAAATGTGTCACTGAAATCCGTATCTAGATCTGGATCCAGATCCAGCCTAGATCAGCATTTTCTCCTATCTCTTCATATTTCCAGGCTATTTAATTACTTTCATATACACTGTCAGATCACATTTTGAAAGACAAAAAAACCACAACAAATGCTGCCTCGATCACTGTGTTTAATATTCTCCATGCATAAGGTCACCAGACATGCAATTCCTTCTTCCAGCTCTTGTAGAGGTCCGGAGGAAAAATTATTTGAGTATTATGTGGATTATATTTTCTAATTTTCACTTGTTTGTATACATCGCCATCTCCAAACACCCCTGCCCACTGGATTCCTGACTTTATATTCCCATCCAGCATCAGTTTTATTTATATATTAGGAAAAGTACTTGTTTACTTTTGAGAAGTATGTGTATGATTTCCCCTTTTGTTTAAAAAAAACCTTTATCCTTACAGAAAACAGATGCAATGCTTTTGTTCTTGGTTGGGGTTTTTTTTACATTAATTAAAACAGTTAAAAAGAGCCTAAACAAAGGCCACTGTCTTCACAATACTTCCAACATCCACTCAAAGGATGGCATTCAAAGTGACTTACAGAAAAGTGACTCCCCTTTAGAGAACTACAGCTTATTTATTTGAAAAATAGGTAATTGATAGAAAGTAAAACTGTGCAATGCAGAAAGGTTGACAAAGGGGCAACACTTGCTCTACCAACCAGCAACCAGGTACACGTTTACAAAACGTGTCATGGCAGTCAAGCAGGAACACAACTTACACACAGAGCCAGGCCCAAGAGATGCCCTTCCAGTGCAAGAGAGAGAAGGAATTTATCACATAGCATTGTGCAAGAATATGGCAGAAAAAAAAGTAAAAGGAAGTAGAGAAAGTTGAGGCATCATTTGGGGATTTCTGCTAGCTCTCTTAGGGAGCAACAAGGGAAGTGTACCGAGTAAACCTGGAAAAAGCCTAGAATGCACAGTTGTCATAAATAAAGAGCAACTCTCAGGTGCCCAGCTCTGCTTTAGCAGTGTGTTTGAAGTATGGGAGTCAAGTCACTTTAAACCAGACTATAACAGAGGAACATAACCTGAAACAATCTCTTTCTGCAGATAAGCAAGGCTTCCTTTATACATCACTATCTATAAATAGTGATAACAATCATCAAAATGAGATAGTAAACCAATTCAAATATACATTACTGAGGAATGCAGTAAAAAAAGTCTCGCTAACTAGGAAAAAAAAAAAAAAGAGAGAAATAAAATACCTGCACATGCATTTCTACGCACAAGATTTGTAAGAAAGTATCAAGATGTAATACATGTAATAATGCTTACCGCTTGTCTTAAATGTGAAGAGACTTGTAGATAATGGTCCCCTGCACAGAACAAAAGATTAAGTTTTTTGTGGTAGTCAGTGAAGAAAACTGAAAGAGTCTGTCTTCAATTTCTTTTTCTTGTCTGCTTGCTACTGAAACCTATGCGCATAAATGCCTGAACAAGCACTTCCCTATTAATGTAACACTCCCTGCCATCAAGCTGCAGCGTCTTCAGCACCGACACTTTTTCAACTGACATCTAGTCCAGATATACCGAGTTACAGGCTTTCAAACAAACATCCATCCAGAAAATGGGAAGACTTCATTAAAATGCTTCCCTTTCAAATTAAGCTAATCATAATAACAAGACACAGTCTCCTCTGACTGCTCTCATTCCTGGGACTTCTGAAATAAAATGAGAGTCTTTTCCCTGCAACTAAAAAGTTGCCATTAAATTATTACTTTTCCACAAACCACTATGAATTTATGGTCATGCCACACATTTTGCAAGATAAAACCTCCTCGCAGAATTTGGAAAATTAATCTTTATAATCTAGAGGTTAAAAATATCTGGTAAAACAATCACACCACGGCAAAAGAGCATTTTGAGAATCTTACAGAAGAGAACCTATCCACAGAACAGCTCCACTAGCTGAAATTCATCCTGCAACGGGACACTACCAAGATCTAGGGTGCTAAAGAAAAAGAGAACATGGGAAGTATACTTACACTTTTGAGGTGACATTGTTAGCCAGGGAGCCTTCATAGTATGGAATGCCCTTGCTGATTACAACATTGATTTGGCCACCCAGCGTATCTGACACGACGCCTGCATGAACACCAGCCATACAAAGTGATGACGACTTGAAGAGGGGGGGAAGAAAAATTTAACACTACGTTGTAAATAAATTAAATACTATACTGTATATTGTAAATGCTACATTGTCCAGTTAGTCTTTGTTATTCTTACATGAAGATACTGTTCTTATTTAACTGTTATCTCCATTATTTAGAAACCATTCATCTTTGATTTATTATAGAATTTATACAAACAGAAGGTCCTACATTTCACTGTGTCCTCATCCAGATATATTTGGAATGTAACTCTTGTAATTAAATAAGATCAAACAAATTACAAAGGTGAATCAGTTTGAAAAAGCCAGCCAGCCAGACTTTCAGTCTACAATAAATCTATCACGTTAGACAACAGAGTTCAATACATTAATACATAGGAAACCCTTTAATAGAAAGCACACTGAAAGGTGTTTTTTTTTCCATTTTCTCACAATTAAGGAGTGATGCACTGCAGATTTCATAGCTTTTAGCTGATGGGTTATATATTTTATTTTAATTCATGGTTAAATATGGTTTAGCCACCCAGCACTCTGATCCATATAAACCCACAGTAATACATGAATACAATATAAACCCACAGTAATACATGAATACAATTAATTCTAAAGCAGCCGATTACCTAGGTTATACAGAATCAATGGAGATCAGTTATGCAAAAAGTTTTTGCAGGACATCCTGTTCTTTCCTTCTCTCCCTGAACGAGCGTTAGCCCAGATCCACTAACAAGTGTCACAGTGGCGCTGCCATCTCGCTGGCTTGCAGGCCAGCTGCGCCACAGAGAGCTGGGCTGACTCACCACGCTGAGACCTTCGGATGCACCACAGAGGGAGCAAAGCAGGACACCTCTATCTCCTGGACAAAAGCTAGCCCAGGAGATCTTCTCCAGCTGGGAACCAAACCCTTCTGGGCTTAACCAAGAAACACCCTAGTGCTCAGGAGCAGAGAAACAGTCCAGTTCCAAAAGAAGTTTAGCAGCAGCAGCTTTGTACCATGGCTTCTGGGAGATCACTGGCTGCAGACAGTGCAACGGGCACAGAGAGCTATTCACAGGCGTTCCTGCAACGTGCAGCACTGCGATATGCACAGGCACGTTGCATTCTGCAGCCCCTTGCTCATAACCGGTGAGACAGGGATCAACCTGAATTTTAGATCGAGTGGGCCCAAGCTGTCTGTGAAGGACCACCTGGGTTATCTCCCAACATACTTCCCAGAAACCATATTTAGCTTCTTATTACTAGTGTGGTATCCCAATGCAGACTTGCTCAAGTCAATAAACAATAGATGATGCCTGCAGATTTTTATTTACTGTTAACACTTGCTCCCCCAAACAAAGTCCACTGCTAGCTGTCACTACTAAACGCACTTGCTGCACTGCTCTGCCAGCCAGCCCACTGGGTGCTACAGAGCCTCACCACAATTCTTTCCAAAGGAGTCAGCAGGTCCTTTCCAGAGAAGGAAGGCTTCATAGATGATTTTTTTTTCTTTCTCACATTGTTTTAAAAACAGAACAACATTCTCCATTGTGGCTTCTTTAGAAAGAATTACATGGTGCAGCATGCCAGGATGCCCCTGTATCTCAAGCTCACTGGCAAAAATACCTGCTGACCAGACTTCTCCAAAAATAACTCTCCACAGTATATTCACACATAAAAACTTTAACCCTACTCCCCAGCTCTCAAACATCCCAAAAGCTTTCTAAATAAATGTAATTGTGTCTTGCTCATGCACACAGCTCCCCCTTCCTTTCCTACTTTCCCCTGAAAGTAAGAGCATGGGATTCTCTCCCCTCCCTGCTCACCAGATGTCAGCAATGAGAGGTCCAAGTCAGCGGCAAGGACTTGGTCACATAGAAAAGAACCAAGACTTAGGGTATTTTTAAAAGCAGCAAGCAGCTGCTGATCATTTGGAAGAGATGCAGGAGAAATCTCTACCTGTAATTTGGTCTGCAGTGCTGGACAATTTGATTTCTTTCCACACAGCTTGACTTCTGGGAAATTATCTGCTTTTTTATTCGGAGCAATGAAGTACACAAAAAGAAAGCCACAGGACATTATTTCCTAACGTTTCCTTTTTCCTCTATAAAAAACAGTTTTTCCAGATTTTGGCAAAAAAATTCCCAGCAAACAGGACTCCTACAGATGCTGCAAATATGTTTGATAGAAAAACAACTCCATCTTGTTACTAGCTACAAAAACTATCTTGCAGCCGTTTCAATAAGAACTCACTGTGGACCAGATCATATAACACAGTTATGCTGTGGTGACATTTATACAATGGGTAATTATTTAAGCAGGTAGCCTAGGATTTACAGATATTTGAGAAAAGATCATCAGAGAGGCACACTTTAGGTTTGTATTTAATATTAAAATCTTTGCTTACTAACATTTTAAAATTGTCTTTCCTCTGTGCTAGACCTAATGGCTTATTAAAATAATATTTTAAGATCACACAATCAGAGAATGGTTTGGGTTGGAAGGGACCTTAAACATCACCGAGCCCCAGCCCCCCCCGCCATGGGCAGGGACCCCTTCCCCCAGCCCCGGCTGCTCCCAGCCCTGTCCAGCCTGGCCTTGAGCCCTGCCAGGGATGGGGCACCCACAGCTGCTCTGGGCAGCCTCTGCTGCCAGCACCTCACCGCCCCCACACTGAACCATTTCCTCCTCACACCTGATCTAAATCTCTGCTCTTTCAGTTTAAAGCCACCACCCCTGGCCCTATCACTACATGCCCCTGTACAAAGCCCCTCTCCATCCTTCCTGTTGGCCCCTTCAGGTACTGGCAGGCTGGTAAGGTCTCCCTGGAGCCTTGTCTTCTCCAGGCTGAATCACCCCAACTCTCTCAGCCAGTCTCACAGGAGAGGTGCTCCAGTCCTCTCATAAATACAGAGGTTTACTGTAATTTTTTACTACATTGCTGGAAAAATAATAATAACTTTAAAATAAACAAAACAAACACTATCCAGTCCTATAGCAGGTATGCTAATCCAGTTGCAAAAGCTTACATCAGAAAAATTGTGCAGGTTTTTGTAGTGTTCTAAGTAAATAGTACATTATTAAAGATTTTCATTTTATAGAACTATTACAGTATGAACTCTGTTTTGCAAATAGTTTTATAGCTGCTGAGTATAAATATTATTTCATCTATCATGTTGTAATAAAAAATTAAGGTAACCATGAGATTAAACCACATCATTAAAAAACTGGTTTTCTCTTTATGAATCTGAATTTCCCAACCTGAGAAAGCCAACAAAAACAAAACAGGAAATAGAAAACAATATTTTGATCAATTCACCCTTCTCAGCAGGCCTTACAAAAACACTTGAGTCTTTACTTCACTACTTAACTCCTTGGAGATGGCAACATCTGAGGCACCAGCCATTCACCAGCTGTGCAAAAAAGTGAGCACCATGCTATTCACTTCAGGACATACAAATTCCAGAACCCAAGCAGCAGAACTAATGTGAACAACTACAATTGACTTGTAATTATACACTGCGTGTTTTATCAAAATTCATGTGAGCCCACAGTATTTTTACTTACGTCTCTGTATCCATGGGGAATAGTGCCTGAAATATCAGCAAAAGGAATCACGCATCCAGCTGGACAGTACTTACTGGAAGAGAAGAAAACATCAAGTAAATATATGCATGCAACTACAACACTTACAACATTATAGAATAGTCACTATGTTTTTGATCTACAATGCGCTGTTATCATTCGTATATCACTATTTAAGGATACATCCTAATGGAAGACGTATCAAATCAGACAAAAAAGTACTCAGGAATAGAAGTACAGAACAGACTTGAAAAAGTTGAGAAAAGTTGAAAGTTCCAGTCTCAATACAATAAATTAATAAAGCCAGCATTTTATAACATAAATACTGCATGGCTTCTTTAAACTGAAAGTCATGTAAGTACCAATATTAATTAATTATATTTTATAAATAAGAGATTTGCATATCTATTTATTCTGCATCTTTAAGTAACACATATGAAAAGTAATGCTCTTTCATAACAGCTCCTGGCAATGCTTTGATAGCAAAAAACTGGCAAAATTCAGTTAATACTACTAGCTCCTGAAAAGCAAGAGGCAAGATGTCTGCACCTCTGATGCAAGCCCATGTTCGTGTTCTAGTGCCATTTCAAATTGCACATACAAAAACTATCAGACCTTCAAGATTTAACAATGAGCTGGAGTAAACTATTAACATCTTCACTGCAGTTCAACAGCAGTTGAAGCAATGTTGCAGGTACCATGAAAATAGTGGGATTCACAGACTTCAGCACATGTTGAATAAGGCCAGAACCTACAATAAGAAGCCTATTTTGAACTTGGGGAAATGAAAGAGAAAGGCAAAGGTTGCACTTTGAAACATTTAATAATGCCGGGGCTGAAGTTCTCCAGAAAGTGTATTTATGTACTTCACAACAGTCTGCAGCTTTAAACACTGTCCCTGCTTTAGATGGAAACGGAGAAGGATAAAACATGGAAATGGCCTGTTTCCCCCACCAGAAGGTACAGCATTTTATGTCTCCACAGAATCTCATTAATTCACACCAAACTGTGAAATGGGTTTGTAATTTTTAACACATTTCACAGTTTAGTGCTCCTTAAGTAACTGTAATAGGAATTTCAGTATTTAAGGTGTATACCTGCTGTAATATAGGTTTCTAAAAGCAATATTTTTTCTATGTGAATATTGGCGCTTTTGTGTTAGTGCAAATTAACGAGGCTCTACTGTATGCTGCACATATGTAACAAAAACAGGAAAGAGAGAGAGGGAGGAAGGAGGAGCGCAAATGTCAAAGTTATTTGGCTCTAACCCTAATTAGTTTGTTTCTTAGGTTCTCTGGACAGCCAATTTTCAAGCTGCATCAGGTATAAGTAACAGAGGGAAGCAGAAACATTAAAACAACATCACTAAAGAGACTGGGGGGAAACAGGTAAAAGTCAGTCTTACTTGAATTCTGGTTCGGAAAATTGACTTGCATTGTCTAAACAGGTAATTAGGTCTGGAAAGAAAAAATGTTAGGTCAAGAGGATGATAAAGACAATAAGTTTGAATATGCTTCCTCAAGTGCACAAATATATACATTTGAGCCTCTGTGGCTTAAACAAAAGATTCAGAATGAAAAAAACTACATTCCTACTAAATTTTCTTGCAACAGATTCGGTATTACAGTAGAACCTTGATAATTTGGCTGAGTAACTGGGAAATCACTGAGAATGTGACATAGACCAGAAGAGAAACACAACAAAAAAACATTTTCTGTGCAGCTTAATTTTGATTTATAGCTATAGTGCAGAGATCCTAAGATAATTCAGACACACAAACATACGATCTTTCCATAAAATTAAGTAAGTTGACTAAACAGGCCTGTGTTTTCAGCATTTAACAGTCCTACAGCACTGAAACCAGGCAGCACAGGGAATAAGCTATTAAGAGCCATGTTACTGGCACCCATGACCAATATCTCACATTTCACATTTCTCTCTGCTGTGTTTCAGCACACACAGTCTGAAACACACATACAGAGAAAAGCATCAGGAAAACCACAAAATAAAAATTAAAAATGAAAACTCTTTATCTGCTCTTTTTAGCATTACTTCCAGAAGGGGTCTTCTCAAGCCTTTTGCCTTGTGAAGCTGTTGCTGGCAATCCTTCATTTCCTTCTGGACCACGTAAGTCACACACCTTTACAATGAGTGGAAGGAGATGCAAAACAAATACAGCAACCTCTTTCAGAGGCCAGAATAACCAAAACCACATAACAAACAAGAACTGGCAAAAAGACTAAAAAGTAGTCAGCAGATGATATAATTAAAGAGCTGAGGGATTTTTCAATACTGTTATTGAAATAAAATTTTCTGTGAGGTTGGTCTGTATACAATATATAAATCTCAGCAAGAAAACTTGTTAGTTATCTGCCAGCTTGACTAGTACCTGAAAAAATGTATTTTGTCCTTTATCTGAAGCAGTTCTTTCATTCGTAAAGATAACTATGACTCTTCTTCTGCTATCCAAGGTAAGCTTCGATACCGTTTCTTTAAAACTACAGCAACTTACAGTAACTGCCGGTCTCACTTCCTATGCAGAAGTATCAGGAAGACTGCATTCAGAGTCTTCATTTTTAGAAGTTAATTTGCGAGGTCAGGGGAATAAATAAATGAGTTACGTGTTTTTATGAGACAGCTCTGATTTTACCAGCACAGAAAAATTACCAAATAAATACCTGATTTGTCAGTGGTTGAATAAGCTGCAAGAAATCCACGTCCAGAAGTGTGTGTTCCACTCATGAACTGTACTGTGACTTCATTACTTTTTGAAGTAATTAAACCATCCATTTGAAAGCCAAACCCACAGTATTTTCCTATGGAGAGAAGAGGGAGACAGACCAAAACCAACATACATAATAGGCATCTTATTTCAATTGCAGTGTAAGCTCACATTACTGGTGTACATTCAAAAACAAACCCATGTGCGTGACATGAAATGATGTCATCAGTGTCCATTTAAGGCAAATGGAAGAATATGGGTACCACATTTGTCACTGTCAGCAGGTAAGAATCTCTCATACCCTTAACACTTGCAAATAAATGTGACCTTATCCCATTCACCTCTAGCCATGCATAACTCTCACAGCCAGTTCGTCAAAGACTGTGAGAAATCTGTTAGGGAATGGGATCAAGTTAGGGCAATAAGAATCACCTATAGAAGCAAATGAGAAAAAAGCTCTTCTCCTCCCCCAGCTGTTGGGGCACTTCTTTATCGTTTACTATTTCATAGTTTCTGTCAACTGCTTTTCTTCATTTAGGACAGCAGCAGGCATGACTCACGGCACTTCAGCATTAAGTATATGCAAGTACCATCAATATAAACTGCCAGTTGGTTCACTTTCTGGTTTGCTGCACCTATAAAACCTGAGAGGTTCTGCATCTGGATACTTCTCTTGCCATCAAAAATTATACATTTTAAACTGAGATGCTGGAGTCTGCAGATGCTGACAGTATTTGCACTACGAAGTCCCACAATTACTGCCAAAAGTCTTTACCTGGATGAATGCCTGTTAAATGCACCCAAGTCAATAGGGAATTCTGCACTTCTATTAATTAGAAACTTTAATAAAACACTGACCATTTTATTAACCTGTTAAGAAAAAAAAGAAAAACCAAACCTGTTCTATAGGCTCCCTTGATCACTCAATACTGTAAACCATCTATAACACTATTTAAGATTCTGCACTGGATAATCGAAGTGGATAATCACCAGCAACAAATGACACTGCGTATGTTTCAGTCTAACATTAATTTATTTGCTTTCTTGAGCATAAGTATGTTATATCATAAAACACAAAAAAAAGAAGCCAGGCTCCCTTCTCAACTAAAGGCAAATTACGAAACTGAACTAGAGGGAGTGGAATAACACTGTACTGCAGGAATAGTTCTTAACAAATACAATGCAACACAAATATAACGTGCATGTCAAATTCCTTTAAAAAGTGAACTGCACTCTCAAATACTGATCAAATAAATTTAAAAATTAGAAATACAAATTCCTGTCATTATTCAAGGCTTTGTAAATGTTGCTTATTCATATATTTTTGAACAAAGCAAGAGTATATTCTAATGAAAAAAGAGAAAATAGATTTTACAATACTTCAATGAAATTTATAATATTATACAAATATAACCTTACCTCAACTCACCACTTAAACTGGTTATCAGCAACAGATACAAAGAAATAAGTTCTCTTTTACCAAATCTCCATATTGACCCTATGTTCTGCTCCAAGTCATGTTTCAATGATTAACTGCATTTATTATGATGAACTGCGTAATTTTTTCAACTACCACTTTTATTCTCCTTTGTTTTTTAAGTTTTGTTTTGTTACACAATTGACCAGAATGAGACTCCTCTCAGGGTAGATCAGAATGTCCTCAAGAAACCATATCTCCTCTTCTTTGACAAATATACAGGGCAAGACATTTAAATCTAGCTTGCCTAAACTATCCAGTGCTGCTAGTACCATGGAGATACAGCCTTTGACAAACTGTAGACTGATGCACTTTATGATGCATGGCAAGACATACTTTTGAGACTATGAATCATTTTTCTAATTCTTCACTGGCCTCTCACCAGATTTTTAGCAATCTTTTTAAAAAGCAAGCACTAGAAATGGACAAAACATTACTGTCATGACACCTCAGTCAATGGTACGTGCAGAAGATGTAATTTCTCTATTTTGTCTGTATTTAGGCATTGAATGACCCCAAGTACTTTTGTACAACACTGCATCAGGAGAGGGAATTCCCACAGCAGCTTACATTCTCTGCTCCTGTAGGTCTAGCATTACACTGCATGTACTAAATAAGTAAATCTGACTGTAGACACACAGTGATTGGACTGTGATGAAAGCTAATAAAAACTACCTCTAGATCTTACTTAAACTAGAGACAAATTTCAAACCAAGGATTTGAATATTCTTTTGTTTTATTGGTAAATATCGAAAAGGCTTGGAATTAGAACTAGCCCTTAAAAGCTTCATTAGAAACCTCTGTCGGTGAACTAACCCACTAACAACTTTTTAATCTAATCAGCCAATTTTTAAGTAATTTTGCGTTAAAGTAGGTATCACTGAATTTCAGATTTTACGTAATACAAGTATTTTAACATTAGATCATGCTAGCAGTCTTGAATGAAAAAACTTAGGATAAATCCAGATTTCTTCCAAACAAATTCAGGTCACTGTTTAATCCCTCCAGTGTTTGTTGCTTCAAATATGAACATTCAAGAATCTGCATCATCTGTATCTGTCAATGTTAATATCACTGTTTGTTCTGTGATTTAATTTATTTAAAAGTAGAACAACACACATATTTGTTCAACATACCATGCTACTACACAAGCTGGGAACAGCTGAAAGTCAAGAGAAATAAATGAAGTAGAAAATTTACTTGAAACCATTAAGTCACTTTTACAAGTGAGTAATAGACTTATCAGAACTCAATGTTCCTTGCCATTTAAGGACTGCAGTGTTTCCTATTTTAGGCCAAGTGTGGCTCAACTACTCCAAGCACATACTGATTTTCACACACGCTTACCTAGGAAACAGTTGGAAAAGAGGATTAAAAAAGCTAACATTCCACTAGCCTCTTTATAAAAAGACTCAGTGTAGCAGAATTAGCATTTGAGTTGCACAAAAACAATCCTGGTGAAGTAAATCTCTCTTTCTGTCTCTCTGCAGATTAATTTTATTTTCTTTCCTAAAGCTTTAATCTGCACAGTAACAACTAATTTTGCTAAAAGAAGAATGACAATTTGTTTTGAGTTTTATGGAAAGTAACCACAGGGGTCTTAAAAGCCTACATATACCTTGATGTAGATGATAATGTCACACTGCTATTTGAAAAAAACCCTGCCGTACAGTCATGAGATTCACTTTGTCCTCTAAAGAGGAGAAAAATTAAACTATGGACATTATCAGAAAATGGGGGACACTTGAACTACACAATTTTTCAAGCCTGACATCCTTTAATCCTGGCAGTATTATTAGCTCAAATCAGAGCGATTCCATATAAAAAGAAAAGCATTTCAGTTAAGATATATATGATCCTCATAGTTTTGCATCTCCCTCTCTGCTGCTTACAAGAACTTCACAGACTACTGAAGACGTCTGAGAAAAAACAAACCTTACAGTTAAATTTCCTTTGAAAATCTGAAGAATCAAAGATTATTTTAGGATCTGTGTTGCTTTCAGCATCTAGTTGTTGTATGCACGAACTAAAGGTAGGATGTTCTGCTATCATTATTACTCATCTTTTTTTCAGCACATTTTTAGGATATAGGAATTGTGTCAAGAAGATATGTCCACATACGCTTTAGTAACAGTAAACCAAATGCAATTATTTAAGAATTACATTAAGAATACTCTGGCGTTCTAAACAAAGAGTTCATCTGCTGAGCAATAATGGTAAGCATACTTGAAATGGGCATGTCACCAGAGAAAAAGAAAACAGATTACTGTTTTCTTTACCTCTTTATTTTTATATAGTTACAGTTGCACCTGTACTCCCTCTCTGCACTGAAGACCCCTATAGCATATAAGAGAATCTTTCCTTAGCTATGCTTTCTAGAAGTACTACCAGTAGTAAATTTATTAAAACTGGTCCCTGATGGCTGTTTTTCTCATGAGGTGAGGTACAGAGAGCACTCCTCACAGTTTTGCTGTGTTTCCTTGATACAAAGTTCAGGAAAAACACAACTCTGATTACAAAATTATTAAAATCCCTTTCTTTACCTTATTTGAGATTCCTGTAAATAATGAAAATTTCCTTCTTTTCATCACTTCTCATAAGACTCACAACCCACACTGTACAAAGCAGTGCATGATGTATTCAGACAAGGTCATACCCTGCCCAATATCAAACTGAACGGTTACAGTTTTCCAGGGCTACAAAAAAAAACACCTAGTAGTTACTCTATGCTCAGAGCACGTAAACAAGGAGAAATTTAAAAAGTAAGAAAAGTAACAACAGTATATCCAAGTTCTTTACAAGGCAATAGCTTTCAAACACCAACAGTAAAAGCGCCTACCTATCTCTGCCCTTGTGGGGCCAATCCCATTGTGAACTCTTAAGTAACTGGAATGACAAGAATCCGAGTCATCAATATCAAAATCACCAAATTTGAGCTGAACTCGCTGCCCAGGCTTTACACGAATTTCCCATTCACAAACTGTGCTGTTGGGAGAGGTCTGTGGGTAGTTTATCGAAGCAAGAGTTCCACTTTCAGGGCCCAGAACGGTGTGCCCACATCCATCACCTGCAAAAGAATAAAAACAAATCAGCAACACGAGTTCATCTTCGCAGCTTCACTGGCAATTTCATCATCCTGTTTTTTAGCAGTGGTGTAAGATTTGCTGGTTTCTTAACCATACTAATCATATTGCAAGAAAACTCCAGGGTAAGTCACATGCAGATGAAACAGCTATTGTGAGAAAATAACATTCAACCAATGTTGCCTAATGTTTAGCTTCTCATCACAGGTGATCAGAGAGCTGCTACAGCTTCCTCAACCATACAAAAAATCCTCCATAATTACTTAAGAAATTGCACAGTTAGTACAGAAAGTGTCCCTGCTATCTCACGTTCCCTCAAAACCTATGTACAGAAAAAAACACGTTCTGAAAAGGAAGGAGAAACCCACTGATAAAACAAAAGCACATCAGTTGTTTTACTTCTTGCTGTACCCACAGCATAATGAAAAAGAATAAAGACAATGGAAAGCAAATACTCTACTGAAAATAACTGCCAGGCCTGACTATCATCAAACTGTTGGTGTGCTGTTTTCTAATATAGCACAATTTTAACACTGTAGTTAATTTTTTACAGTTCTTTAGAGGCCATGCTAGTTTTTTCTGGATTTGTACAACATATTGATTACAAATTATAATGAGCCCTCTACCTAACATTTGAGTATTAATTTTAAACAGTAGTAACAATGCTAAAGACAACTTATTTAACAAGTGGGAAAAAACCAGCACAAATTGTGTATTCTCAAAATCAAACTATAAAGAGCAAACCCATAAATCTATTTACTCAGCTAGACATTAATTCCCCCCAGTATGTAGTAGAAGAAGCTTAAGAGTATCTGGGCTGTTTTGGAAATCAGAATGTTCTTTACAGAACACTGGCCATCACTGGCTCTTTATAAATCAAGATGAAACAAAGTATTCCTGAGCATAAAGGCACACCCAGCAGAATTAATACCTCCAGTAACCTAAGCCCCAGAAAATAAGCCTTGTAACATTTCAGGTTTATTTTTGTAGCACCGGAGGCTAAAAAGCCTATTTATTGAATTTAGTCTCATGAAAAGAGTATGCCAGGAACAGCATCATGAAAGTCTGGAGATCTTTTGAAAAAGACCTGTACACACTATCCTAAAAGCAATGAGGACCTTTCAGGATCTTCAATAAAGTAACATAAGCAAAAATAGCAAAGTCAAAAATCAGGTTAGATATGCTGCTAAAAAATGTCTTTTACACCACTCAAAATACATGTATTAACTGTAGGTCCATTCCACCCTTCAGAATTCATGCCTGTGTATAGTACTTCCCAAGTGATTATAACCGACTTAACATTATGTCAAAATCCCGCACTCCAGAAGTTCACAATGCTCAACATAATTTGTATCAACAGATGTTTGTTTTGTCAGCTAGAAGTCAGTCAAAGTGTTTCCTACCATATACTAGCATATGTAGTTCCTCTGCTAAACATGAAAGGTAAGCTTAGCTTTAAGAACAAAAACTGTATACATATTTAAGAATTTTAACTAACCTATTCTCTTTATAATCTGAGCACACTGACAAATAGCTGCATGTTGTAAAAGCTAAGTGCTGCTTGTATATACAGAATCACAAACAGATGCAAACTGCAGCTTTTTTTTTCTTGCTAGCAGTTTTGAAGCAAAATGAGGCATCTTCTTTGGAAAGGGAACTAGAATAACTGTTGCAGTAAAATCAAAATTTCTATTTGAAAAGCTGTTGCTTAGACATGTTTTTTCTTCATCCAGTTTTAGCAATTTACTTTAAAATGCTTTGTTCCATCCCATCACAAGTATTATTTCCATTTGGGTGACAGCTGAGAAATCACTTTCTTAGATTACTGCTGTTCTAATACCTGAGGCACAATTGCCCAATGTTACAAACAAGTAGCTTAAACCACATGTCTTGAGTATCACTTTAATCCTGGTTTCTTTCCAAAGACATGTTATAAAGCTAAGAGTAAGTAAAAGATTTATCATTGAAAACCTGTAGGGGTTTGGTTTACTAGTTAGTAAACATTTAAATGTCAGATTCCTTATTAGTCACAATATGATTAACAGTCAAGAAAAATACTGATTTCTTTGCTAGTAAACTGGGGTTTTTTTGCAAGCAAGTACTCACATACATTACGAAACGCATGGAAGTTATTAACAACAATCGAAACAACAAATATATACTAGGCCTGTATTTATGGTGATATTTATGGCTAGTATTTCAAAACTCTTTATACTGCAGACATGTAAAATTAATTTTCAACATATGCAGCAGTCAGGTTTAGGTTACGTCTTAAATGCAACAAGCCAGTTAAGCAGTTCTCTGCATTTCCTAACTTGTGACAGCAGTAAGCAACCATTTACTCATGTACGGATTGAAAACATTATGCAGATACACTAATAAAGTGGCTTTTTGAACATGAAATCATAATAGCTTTCACCTGTACAGGGCAGATAAATTGTTCTGAGTGCATTTTAAGGAAATGTTTATGCTATCTAGAATACTTGATAGTTAATTATTTCTCATTTCAATGGGCCTGTTATTGCAATGCAGTAACCACACAAACGCTAGTTCTTACAGCCAGGAATACCAGTAACACACACGATTATGCATTTCTGATTCTTCCCCACACTTTTGCATCTTAAGCCTAAGCCGCTGGAAGGTAAAGACAAAGGAGAGCTCAGGTATCTTCTTTGATCCAAATTGTACTTAAATTGTAAACTTCTCCAGTTAAAAGCAGAAAAGATCATGCCTAACATTCATTTAAACCTCTTATTCACTAGTTTGCTGTTCAGCTGTCTCAAGCATAAAACAATACCGGCACTACATTTGTATGACGAACAGGGTACACCCTTCTGATGAGAAAAGCGAAAGAACTCCAGAAACAACCTCACACATTTAGGAGATAAAATGCAAATAAAATAAGTTTTAAAAGGACACTGAGACTTTTCTTTTAAAGATGCATCACTAAGAAATGTCAAATTTCCCCTTGTAGCTTGAAACAATCAGTCATGTTCCCAGTGGCTAGATAGAAAACCTTACTAATCTGTCTCACACAATTTAATGGAAATGCAAATTTCAAATCTCCCTTTTGCTGAAGGCATTCTTGAAAACATGTGAGGAAAAATACTCCTCTAACCTATCCACATTAAAGAACCTGTTGTCAAATCATACTAGAAAGAAATGGAAAGGAAAAAAAAGTTGTGCTGAACTGCATCTGCAGCATTGTTGTACTATGAAGCCAATTTTTAAAAGTAGTTAATTCTGGCTGGACATTTGAGAACTCATTTTGTTGTGTGTTTCACTTAGGTTAGTGATAGCAGAAGTGCCAGACACATCATGCCTGAAGAATTTAAAGATTATCATTGCATGTCCAACATGCAATAACAGATAGTCTGCCAAGTGCAGCAGCAACATCATTCAGGAGCTATTTGGAAATTTCTAAAAATCACATCTCCAGTGAAACTTGCAGAAGAACGAAACCTCATGTTATTTTATTGGTACTATAAAAGGGTAGCTCTTGAGCCTCCCTATGTAAGTGGTGCTTCATCATTTCTGCCAAAGTTGCACAAATACCACCGATCAACTCCAGAGATATGTGTGTGTGTGTGTATATATATATATCTCCTGCATCAGGGGAGCAATCTGCAATACTCAGCAATTTCTACAATAAAAAGAGAAAGTACAATTTTTTGCGCTACAGCCACTTATATAGGAGCATTAGCTACTTCATTTGCAAGTCATTAAGTGCCACTGAATCTTTTGCTCCTATTAATCTGTATGCATGAGTGTGGAATATCTGAGAACACCTAGAAGAGACAGACATCAATGCCTAAATCAATTATTCCTGAATGGGTTGACAGTTTCTGTTGTCAGTACACAGCTAATGACTCTCCTGCTTTCTTTCAGCCTTCTCTGTCACACAACAGACCTAATGCACTTGCAGAACAGAGAAAGCTCTTCACAGTAGCATCACATCACTTGCACATACATTATACCTGACATGTGCTGGAAGGTCTGCAGATGTGCCTTGAATTTCACATGTCCTGAGGACCGTGTTCATACCAAACATGAATAAGCTCAGCTCTTCACCAAAATGTGTGTTGGAAACATGGGTGCCTCAAGCAGGGGGCAGAGGCAAGCAGACTGCTGTTGTCAGGAGAACCATTCATCTCTTCTGCAGGCGCCGTCGAGTGCAGTCTGGATGAATTATCCTGACAGATTTCAGGTGACCCCCCGGCCTGTGGCACACTGATGTCTGATGCGATCATGCAAATGATTTAAAACCATTTCTCATACACAAGTTCTTTACATCAACAAAATACAGAACTCGAACCAGTACAAACATACCAAAGTGCACTGGGTAAGAAGAAACTGTCAAATTTAATAAAATGAGAGGATACTGCACATGCAGAAGTGGGTGCTAAGTACTCTAATAATACCCACAAAAAGATTAATTATTCTTCGTAGTTGTTGGAGTCAATTAATCAGAACTTTTCCCCCTGAAATTGGCTGCTGTTAGTGACTGCTAATCTTGTTCTCACTACCAAAACACATTGAAAAGTAATCTTTAAGACTAGAGGATGCTTTCCCATTCCTTACTTGGAGAAGAGAGAATGATAAAGACATCAGACAGTTTAAGATTACAGTCTGTAAGGCATAACCAATGCATATCAAAATGCTGATCTCAATTTTAACACATGGCACTGCCTTTTGAACAGACTCAATTTAACCAGTGGGTTTCCTGAGAAGATTGTACATATGTAAGTTAGGATTTTCTTTAAGTTTGTGACTATATACAGGATGTAATTAACTCTTTCTTAACTAAGTAAAGGTAGAATCAAATCTAAGTAAAGGTAGAATCAAATCTAAGTAAAGGTAGAATCAAATCTAAGTAAAGGTAGAATCAAATCTATTAGAGTTATGTAAGCAAGAAGATGTTTTAAGGCATTTAATTTCACTGCAAATACACAACTACCTCTGATTCAATGCACTGATGTAATTCCTCCTCTTCTGTTCAGTTCCTGTGCTCTTTCCCGCTTTTTATCAGTGTGTCCCTAAGAGACACTGCATCCACTTTTTGCTTTTCTCAGTGTGGGCAAGAAAGTTTACACAACCAACATAACAATCCATGATTAAGAAGCAGGAATGAAGACCACTGAGACATCAAATTCTAAACAGCTTGTTCAGGTATTTCCAAATGTCCTTATTGGTGTCCTCCAGACCCATTGCTTTTTCTACCAAAATCCACACAACTACATTCTTCAGAAGTAATCCGCTCCTCTGTCAGAATTAATTTTCTTAACAAGCCAACAAGTACACAGGCCACCTTCATCTTTATGTCCTTTATTTGCCTCAGTAACACACTGGTTTGCACATTTCATCCCATTACAGATGTTTCACACATAAAAAATCCCACGCTTCCACAGGTGAGACCATAGCTCAATAAACACTTGAAGGCACTTTAAATTAGTGCAGCCACAGACAAAGGCAAGCCTTGTCTGCCTCTAGCTTTTGGTGGGCCACCCGGGTGGGGCGGGGCCACCCTTATCTCGGGCCCGGATTATCTGCTTGCTTCTGGTCACCCTCAGAAGGGTGAGGAAACCTCGGGCTGAGGAATAGGACAAAAGGTAAAGCACCACAGGCATTTTACCTTTCACAACGTTGGCAGCTCAGTGCAGCGAGGGCCGGGGGCAGGACACAGCAGCCCATTCTTGCTCTTATAGCAAAAGTACACAATTTAAGATGCCGTTACAACAAAATTTTACTGTTTGCATCTACAATGCTAGCTTCATGCTAGGCTAGTGATAATTAGTACTTTACTATTTTAATCTGTACACACAGCTTTTCAATCACTATCTCTGGAAATGCAGTCTTTGCTTCCAGCCACTGAATTTTGCACAAAAGAGTAACATAGCCTTGCTAAATTTAACTTCCAAAATACAGTATAATTTTTAAAACAAATTAACTTACATTCTTAAATCATCAGAGCAGATAAGCTTTTCTTCCTCTGCTATCATGTACTAACCTGACTACTTCAAAAAACTAGGAAAGATCAGCTGTACGAGACTGCTGCAGACCTTTTTCTTGCTGAAATCAGGAAAACGAGAGAAGTCCCCGGGGACAGCTATGACTTGCTTAAATAGTATGCAGGCAAAAGCAGCCTACAAAGACAGGCTAGCCATGGTGAAAAGTGATTTACGTGAGGACTCTCTAAGAGGGCTCTGTGTTCAATGACACATACTGCAGAAGCCCTCCTGATCTGCTGCCCATGCTGAGTCACAGTGACAACTTGTGTTGTACCTTGTCTTTTGTCTGGCACATGCAGCTTGCCCACTTCCGAAGACATATCATTTACTTAGCAATCTGCACCAACACTTTCATAAAAATAAACGCTGCTGTACTTCAGTGCTTTAAGTGCTATGCAGCAGAAACAAAGCTGATGAAGGAAATTAAAAATAACACACAGGTGGTCACACAAAGCTCCATGAGAATAAGCAGCAGTCATGGTAAGAATAGGCTTCCAATCTCTTCTAAGGTCTTCAAACCCACCACCACACCAGGACCAAACGAAATTTCACAAGCCTTACATGTGTCAACAAAGAGGCAAAAAAATTCTCCAGATGACACCACAGTCATTTTCTTATCTCTTCTGTTACCTGTTGATAAATGGGACTACACCACCTACGCTGCAGATCCATGGTGGCATACATGAACACCAAACTCAGCAGTACCATCTTGACTTTTATAAAGAGCTGTGACTTCTCGCCCTAGCCACTGCTGGTGCTTGTCATACCTGTGTTGAGCTGCACAGCAGTTTTATACCCAGGTTACCTCCTTCTCTGCCTGTTCTTGAGTAAAGGTACAGGTATGCATCAACAGCAGTCTAACAGTCCCAGGAGCCTGTGCAATGGAGATAATGCAAGGTAGGGGCAGGGGGCAGAGGGTGAGACAGCAGCTGACAGTGGTAAAAATCATGACTGGCTACCATGGAATCAACAGAAGCCAGCAGGAAGGAAGCTGATGGGTTGGGTACCTGATCAAAAAACAGCAGGGCATCTAGATGCTTTCAAAAAGAAAAACTCAACAGCTGGAATTATTTGCACCCCGTAGTTGCACCAAGAAGTGACTTTAAATACCAGTTTCTAACCCTCTTTTAAAGTTTGTCATCCAACTGATGAAACAGTAACACTCCACATCCCTACACCAGTATCTCTGTCAGTGTAGGTGACATACAGCATCATCTTGATTTCTAACACTGATTTTCAACTCTAATTGCAAAATTATGATGGGCACTGTCTGGAGTTTTCCCCCGTGAACAACATGGCTTCATTCTAGTGTAATGAAATATAATACAGAACCTATTCTAAAAGATAATTCATTCCTGATTTTGCCTTGTAGAGGTTCCCTTAAAAGGAAGGGTGATTTCACACTTGTGACCTTCTATAAATACAATCAATGAAACAAACAATATGTGCTACTGAAAAATAGGATGATTAGGAAGATAACAGTAAATATACACACTTCAGTCACTGGTGCCAAAATTTATCACAGAAATATAGCAAGATCATGTAGGAAGTCATCAGTGTGTGAAGCTCCAGTAAAAACGACCTGTGAACTTTAAAACTGCCCATCAGCTTTGCTGTAACTCCTTCAAGGCAAGAAAAGGGTGTCTTGTGTTACAGAACTGCAGACCCTGAAATCAGCTCTTCAAAAAATGAAGAGATAAAGTAATGAAAATGCTTTATTTGACGTTTTCAATTATACTTGAGAAAAAGATAAAAACTCATCAGCACTGGACTTCATATGTAGGTGGTCAAACTGATTAAATTTAATGTGTCTCTCTTTCCACCCTTGTGATAATAATACATATTTTGACACCTGTATATAATGGCATAAAAATATAAATTAACAGGTAACAGTGGTTCAAGCCTTCCTGGTTTCACAAAACTCACAGATTTGTAAAAGAAAAATTAAGCACCAGTGGCTTCTGTCCACCACACTGAACAAGGCAAGATGTTTTTCTCCACATCTTAAACATTCTGGAGCAAAGTTAAAACGACCAGACACAGCTTTAACTGGCTACAGTCCTGTTGAAGATGCACAAGTTGCCAACTATGAAAACCTTTGCGGATTTGCTGGCAAACATACATGCACAACATACTCCATACGCGTGTAGATCTCTTAAGCCAACTACCCTTCCACAGCCAAAATCTCCTGGCTCCTAGAAGGAACCAAGCAAAACCGTGACACTGCAATTCACCTTCTGTTTCCATTGCTCTCCTAATTAATCTTTCTACTCAAGATACTGAAGATCTTTCACCTCCTCATTCCTGTGGGGTTTCTCTATACAAAAAACATCTACATCCAAGCAGCTATACAAGTTACTTGTCTTGCCAAGTCTAATTAATATGCTACTTTAGTTCCACCTCAGTATAAAACTAGAAGTGCAAAAATAGGATGTATAAAAGAACTGTGACAAAACTGCTAAAACAGTTCAGTGTTCCTACCTCCCTTAGTATCTGAAGCTGCAACTGGGCACTGAAACAATTACTACCTGTACTCCAAGAAACATCAATTAAGAGACCTGAAAAGATTTCCTCTTCACAGTTAGGCAACGTCTGAGCTGTCAGGATTACCCAGTCTAAAGAAAACCACAAATAGATCATCGATTATGAGGAGAAAATGTTAATTATTTTTCATCCCTAAATACCCTTTTACAAATCTGGAATAATTTTATAGAATATTTATTTACAAACTTTGTTTAAATGCCAGACTAAGATCAACAGTATTAGTCTAATATGACAGACAGCATCACTCTGAGAAGCTTTTACACCATCATCTTTTTCAAAATCAAGACAGAAGAGTTATCTGCTCACAACCATTTACAGAAGCATACCAAGCTCTTCAAGTTACCCTTCCACCACTAATAATATTCCTCAAGGACATATCAAAAGGGCATCTCCCACAGCACTTCAAGTAAAGAACCAAGAAAATCAGCATATCATTTAGGAAATGGTTCTATATGAAGAACCACTGTGGGGAAGAAGCATCAAAAAAAGAGAATCCATGTGGCCTCATGCACAATACACTGAATTTCAGCAAGATTGAGGATGCAAAGATCTGTAGCCTGCAGGATTATCACTCGGATACTATTCCAATCCTGGATGACAAAACCTCTTCCTTGAACTGAAAGTAGATTTGGAAAGAACTTCAAAAATCTGAGAGGAAGGTTTAGAGGGCAGATTAACAAGGGAAGTTATAAAGCAGGGAGGCAGGTGTTTAATAAAGCATACAGATGATCTGACCACTGATTTAATTTTCATTTTTCAGTACATATATGATGCAGCATCTCTGGAATATGGTTAACAGCGTAGTCTCCTGTGATTTTGCAGGAGCTGAATTCAGTTTTCACATCACAAAGAATGCAGGAATGTTAAAATGTAATAAATTTACTTTAAACTTTTACTGCACAATTAAAAGTGTTAATACAACCAAAGATATCCACACAGAACAAAAAAACCCTCTGAAAATATCTGATTTTTTTTTTAATGATAAAATTAACAAAACTGATGTAATACAGTCTTGCTAATGAAAGACAAACTTTAGTATAAAGAAAGCACTGGAGAAACATTTCTTAAAAAAAACAACGGAAAAAAAAAACCCCACACACAGGCACACACACCCCCAACCAAAGAAAAAAACCTCCAGACTTCCCAAAAAGAAAAAACATATGTCAGGTTTGAACCTCTCTGACCCTAATTTATAGGTCATTTTACAGAAAGATAGATTCACAGTACTGAAGACCAGAAGTACCCTTTTAGGTTTGATTTTTTGTATGCCACAACTACTTACAGTTGGCTAATTATGATTCTAACCAAAGGGAATGTAGGATGTTGCATTAAATTTAACTTTCCAGAAAGTTTTCAGACTTGATTTAAAGGTATCTTGAGAGAGAGAGAATTTTTAACTATTTCTAAAGCTACCATGCTTTAAACGTTTAAGAGAGGAAAACAAACAAGCAACCACCACCCAAAAAAAAAAAAAACCAACAAAAACCAACCACGAAACCAACTGTTTCAAAGATATTCTCCAAAAATACGCCTACTTTATTTATGGCATATGGGCGAATTCCTTATTATTCAATACTACTATTGCCAAGAATGAGACAACAAAGTTCATAAACTTTATTCAGCTTACACAAAAACATTTACTAATGCAACAGCTATGTATGCTATTGGAACGGTTGTGCAGAACTGGAACTTTCCTAATTGTGTTACCCTTCAAAAACAAGATGCATGGAACATCTATTAATAGGGTAGAAGTTCATTCAGTCAAAAACTTGAAACTTTGTACTTCCAGTAAGATTCTAAGAACAGGGGTTCTTAATATCACCAGTCAAAAAAATTGTACGAAAATAGTAACTGACTGAGTCAAAATGCAGAACACCTATCATACACAGAGACCAGAGAACAGGCCAAAACATCCTCCTTGTGTTAGCAAAAATTAAAAGCAAGCACATCTGACAAGTATGTGTTCAGCCCCTACTTACAGATCTTCTGCTTTCAGGAACCCTTTTTCTTGAAAAGGATTTACCCGACTAGAACAATTGCCAATGCACTTAGTATTATATTTTACATAGTTACTGTAAATGTATTTCAATTGTTTTACAGCTAGGGATGTCAACTCAAATTACAGTCTTACTGCAAACTCGCAACGAAAATTCTAGAAGTATGAGTTGTCACTTACTGTCAAAGATAAACACTGATGTGCTTGATTTTCAAGGTGCAACTAGTCTCAAGTCAAAGCAGTAACTAATCACTGAGATTCAGCAAGCATCGGCTGTTTGCTGGTCTAAGCCTCACAGTCTGCTAACTCATGGTAAATTTCTTTTATTCCAGTATTTGTAGAGAAAAAGGAATGTAACCCAAACAGAACTGATAACTAAAAACATGGAGATTTTGTAGGAAATGCCAACAGGAAGCGTCCAAATGCCATAAGCAGTATCAAGTGCCTGTGTATCAATCCCAAGATCCAAATGATTGAAATAACCGAGATAACGGTAGCTAAACAAGTATGAATTATCTGCCCCTTAAATCCATTTTTTAGGAGTTTAGCAACCATAAAGAAATGTTACCCTTTTACAGCTCTTCACCAAGGGAAACTAAGTGATCATGCAAGGACATAGCACAGGTTAAATGTTTCTTACTCATCCAAGGGTCGGGGTTTGTTTTCTTTTTCTAGACTAGACAAAGAATTATTCAAACAAAAGCAATATTCAAAATCAATGTTATTCTGTGGTCCAGATGTCAAATCACTACCATATTTTCAACTCTAATTTTTAATTCAAATAACATCAAATGTGTTCAAATATAAAGCAACAAGTTCAAACAGAATGTGAATAGTACAGCTCAAACTGTTTGCCTCAAACAATGGAAGGCAAAGCACAAAGCTTAACAAAATCTGGTATTTCACATTCTTACCACATTAATGAACAGGCTTCACAGAAAATAACCCACCACACTGTACAAAAAAAATGCACTGAGAACTTTATAGATCCTACTTTAATGCAAGTTTCTACACAGCCTTTTATGTTAACATTACTACTGCTCCCCCTCCCCACCTCCCCCAACCTCCGTTTAGTAACAAACCCATGTTGCTTGGACAACGGTTTCAACAATACTACTGTTCTCCAAAAAAAGGACCACGGATGTTCCATAATATTTGATTAAAGAAATTAATCTAAAAGCAACTGTTAATCACAAAATGCAGGAGGAGAGGGAAATCCTTTGACTACAAAACAAATTCCAGGTAATCCTAACTGCTTTCCCAAAGCACAGGATGCAGCTACAAAAGTGGAGGTGACATGCAATTGCTTATTTTAAAAGCTTTCACAATATGGATAAAATAACCAATAGAAATATTGATTATGAAGAAAAAATAGAAACATTTGTCAATATGTTGAGCAGCAATTCCAACAAGGATTGTGTTTGTACTGATTATCTAAGCTATCAAAGTTGATGCATTCAAGGCAGCACTGAACTAGCCGATGACTGAAACTATACAGAACAGCAGCGATCACATTAAAAACCTAATGCAGGGGTCTTCAAACTACGGCCTGCAGGCCCGATGCAGCCCCCCAGGGTCCTCAATCCAGCCCCCCAGTATTTACAGACCCCCCCTGCCCTGCCCCCGCCGGGGGTTGGGGGGTGAAACCAAACAGCCACAGATGATGTCCTGCCACTTCATCCACGCACCAGCCCCCTGTTTAAAAAGTTTGAGGACCCCTGACCTAATGCATCATTTTGCAGAGTATAAAGCAGGTGGCAGAACTGCAGAAAAGCAGATGGATTATTACTCTCTTACGTGAATAACATAAAGAAAACATTTTTCCAAATCTTGAAAGCTGAATATATCCATTCAGTAGCAGGAAAACATTTTTCCTAAAGAATGCACTAATGTGCTAGATGGTCACTGGCTTGAGATGCACACAGTAGCAGCATACAAGATTACATTACCTTTTTAACATGAGCTCAGATACTGGATTTTTATAGCCATGTACACAGAAGTGTATATATATATTTAAACCAAAGTGCATTGTATTGCTTAAATTCAAACCAAATGTAATACTCTTATGAGTTCTTATACTTGGTCCCAGAAAGTATTTACACAAAATGGCGATTCTTTCCTTTAGAGGAGCAGACTACGCAAGCATGACCTCAACAGGCTCCCAAAGATGAGCTGGGTTGCACAGAATCGGTGCTATGAGGCACCCTCCCAGAAAGGATGGCTCTGCACAACACATGTACATACCTCTGCCCACCAGACCCACCTAACCACTTCAAATAAGGCTCAGTAAATGAAGGCGGAAAAAAATCTTTGCTTTTTAGGTCTATACTTCCAACACCAGCTCACTTCCCCCCCAGGAACAGCATTCCTCCACACAATTCTCTAGAGCACTGCTCCTCCTCCTCCTCACTACATCTATCTTCAAGGTGCAATGCTGGGAAGTGAAAAAGAAAACCTGGATCAGCAGACATGTCAGCTAAGCCTGGCAGCACTTTAAGCCCTGGCCTTGAAAAATTCTTCTGTACTTCTCAGCACAAGGATGAAGGGGATTTGCTTCAGCACTCCTGCCCTACGTGGTGCCAATCCCCAAATCCTCAAGAGTCTGTATTCTGCACAATTGCATCTGCAAAACACTCTGCATTCTCAAGTAAAACTGTCCTATTAGCAAAACCAAACAGTTCAATAGAGCACTGCCCTTCCCATCATAAAACACTTATTCCGATGTTAATTTGAGGGATAACAAATCTCTCATCCAAAGAGCTGGGGATCTTTTCAATCAAAATAATTCCTCAAGGGTTTGGCTGTGACTCCCTCCCAGATGAGCCCAGCCAAGGACAATGGATACAAAGGACAACGGGACACCACCCAATCTAATTTAGCAAGAGTAGAAAATGGCACTTGTATGAAGGCCAAGACATGACAATTGCTCATACAGCAGACAGTTTTGTGGTAGTGTTTTATATTCACAAGCCAGGAGCAATCTGCAGCAGGAGAGGAAGGAAAAAAAAAAAAAAAAACACCTGCAATGGGCTACCTTGGCAGCTGGAACCCTTGCCAGTCACCTGTTCCAAAAGGAAATAACCTCTTCCAAGACATCTATGGAGAAGCTACAACCTCTCTCCCTCCCTCTTGCCCAGCTGATGGATACGCAGCTCAACCAACCTTCTCTTTGTCTGCTTCCTTCTACCCAAATCAAGCCACCTCTCTTGCAAATCTATAGCTGGAGGACATAGTTAGATCCTTTCAGGATTGAAGTTCACAACTGGAAGGTTATCTTAGTGAACAAAATGGACAATTATTTCCGAATCTGAAAAAAAAAGTTTAAGGAAATGAAGTTCACAAAAATCACACAGCTAGTTCTAGTCTTCCCACTTGTCTCAGGAACTCCTGAACTCAGCACACTGTAAACCAAATGCAGTACTTCAGTGACAAAGACACCCCTGCACAGTAAGTGGCCAGGAAGTCACAACAGTCGCAACAGTTGTTTCAGCCCCTAACATCTGGACAATCACGAGCCATTTCAGGTCCTACAGAAAGACAGAAGCCAAGCTGATGGATCAGCATGTGCTTAATTCTGGACTGGCCACAAGTCAAAGCCACTGCTGTCTACTGCCTTGCCGGACGGACAAGCCAAGGCAAGACCAGGAGCACTGCAGAGGGAAGGGGAGGGCACACGGCAAAACTAGAGAGGAACAGGAACACACAACAGGTCCAGGAATACTGCAGTTCAATCACAAAACACAAGACCATAGAAAATTTCATTAGGTTGAATGTGCACAGAGCCATCAGTCCTTTCACTCAGCATTTCAGATCATGGTAACTTTGCACCATACATTCAAAAATTCTTTTCCTCTGCTACATTGACACAAACATTTTTAAGCTACGGTGACAAACGACTTTCTGGTACTTTCTTCAAAAGGTTTGAGTATATAACAACATCTGTATGGTTTGGTATTTTTTTTTACAACAAAATGTGGGAATCACATTTAAAACCAAGCACCCAGAGTAAATTTCTTTTAAATAAAAGGTTGAGGGGGGAAAAAAAAAACCAATCTGCTTCAAATCACTTGGGATTCACTCGAGTTTATTTTTTAACTTAAAGCTTTATTCCAGCTTTACAAGCAAATCAGTATCCACTAGGAATCCCAACAGATGGCTACCAAACTACATGTGTGATGACAAAGTTCCTGGTCCGCAGACCCTGAGATCTTAGTACCTGCAGAATAACTAAGACATTACTTAAGTTCTACTTTGATGAAAGCTAAGCAACCATTTCTCTCTTAGCTGTGTTCTTCTAAAGCCAAAAAAAGGTTAAACTTAACTGATGAACAGGCCACACCAAATTTGTATCAATAGCTGAACATCTGTTAAGAGCACTGCTTCTCAAAATGCAGTCTACAAAGAGCAGGAAGCTTACATGGGCTGGCTTGCTTTCATTCACTCACACCTGCTTAATTACATGAAAAATAAAACACTTGAAGTATTTTTCAAATAGCAGTTTCCTTGCAGCCAGGAGCTAGTCACTATAGAATTGTTTCAAAATCACAAGAGTTGACTTGCACAGCTGCCACTGGACAGTCCCCAACGCATGAGACCATATGACAGCACCAGTTACTTTCTGTTGAGTCTTTTTCAGTGTTTCTGAAGGTGTTCAACCTCATGCAAAATGCTCATATTTTCCAAGACAGTGAGATGCTCAAGTTCAAGACCTTGACCAAAGAATGTGAGATTACATACACAGAATGACTTTCAATATGATAGACCAAAAAAAAAAAAAAATCCCACCCAAATCTGCCAAGGTAATACAGTGGGCTACTAAGTGAGAAGCATATTCACCACAGCAGTACCTGCACTTTTTCATCCCTCAAGTTTCCAGCTATCCAGAGAGGGAAAGAGAAAACATTTGACTCAACATTCAAAGGAAGTTTCAAATTGACCAAAATCATACGTTATTTTTACATCAGTTCATACTAGGGAGGTGCTCTACAGAAAAGCATGTCAGAAATGAAAATACTGTATCTTGAAAACAAGATTTAAATACCATGTAGTATGTGAGGCTTAGTGCTGCTGAATGCTAGAACAGAAAATTAATAGTTGCTTATTAACAGACGACCAGCCACCCTAACACAAGGAATGAGGCTAGGTTCCCATCTAGTATCACTTACCAGATTTTTTATAGAAGAGCTTAAAAGCAACTTTAACTGTGGAATTCCCTAAACCTTGGGTACTTCTATTGGCAATCTCAACACACTCTCTTAGAAGCCTGTGCATATATTTAATATATCAATTTAGTAACAGCTCTGTGCAGACCCTTCATGAGCAAGACAGCAGTTTCGTTTCCGCATGGGACTCCTTTACCCAAATTAGAACTATGCCAGCATTTAAAGATACAGGATATGCGCTCCCCAACCTTCTCTGGAATAAGATAAATGAAATATTTTGGCAAGGAAACAGTCCCTCACAAGCAGAACTTTTCTTAGAAGCTTCAACAGTTTCAATGACTGAAGGATACTTCAGTGTTTGTATTTGACAACACCAGAGACCCTAACCTTAAAACAAGCTGGGGTTTGATGCCAAATAAAATGAGATTTGTCAGTAAAGAGGTTCCCCTACTGCTCAAAAGAGAGACTTCTGTGCAAACTTTAAGCATTAACTGGAGGAACATCATAAATTGAAATTTTGGGAACAAGCTCTTCAGCGGTTTCTCAGAGTATAAAAAGATGAAGTGACCAGCACACCCCAAAGCCTGCTGTCCACACAGTCCAACCTCTTGCTGCATGTTCCCACCCACTCTAGCACACCTCCAACCACTCTGAGACAATTTGACTCAATAATCTGGAGGAAAATTATGACTCTTCCCTCCCCACCCAGTTACTTCAGTTTTCTCCTAGAACAACAAACTCAGTCTGCTCACCAAACGGTCAGACTAGTGTCAGGTCAGCACACACATTTGGAGCACGATGCTCCTACAGCAGGAACTGACACCTTGCTGCTGCCCCACTGACCTGGCAGCAGCCTTCAGAAGGCTTAATGTTAAAACTGTCCCATTTCCCCTCAAAAGCAATTGGGTCTTCTCCACCTCCATTATAAATTAAACCAAAATAAAACAAAACCAGGTATGCCAAAGATTTATTAGTGTTAGCTTCGTGCATGTATAGGAATGTACTTAGAACTAAATGCGATCAGCTAGAAGTAAGCAGAAGAGGTAAGTCAACACGACTAGCTTGCTCTACAGACACATCTCTGACCATTCTGCATTCAAAAAATTAAGTAAAGCGTACGTTTAACAGCACGGTGCACACATTCCTGATTCCCTCTGTGCATTTAAATACAGCATTTGTGACATTCAAATATATTTCCATCTGAGACATACTGAAAGTTACACAAGAAGAGCGTTTAATTTCTGAAAGGAAGCAGAGCAGTGCAAGAAGCACGCAGGACTGAGGACCATAAAATTTCTATTCTCAACCCCTGTACCCACAGAAGCGCAAGTTTCACGACGTTGTCAAAGCACTGACTGCCACCGCCTTCCCCAGGCGTGTGACCGAAGCGACAGCTCCTGCGGCGCCCCCTCAGCTCCCGCCACGCCGGGACCGAGCCGCCGCAGCCCGCCCCGCGATCCCGGGAACCCGGCCCGCTCCTCCCGGCACCAGCGGGACGGGCGCCTCCACGCGTGGGCTCCCCTACACCGCCCCGGCGCGGCGGCTGCCCCGGCCCGGCCGCCACACGCAGCCCGCGGGGGAAACGCGGCGGCCCCCCTCGGCGCCAGGCCCCGCCGCCCCGCGCCCTGAGGCGAGGGCGGACTGGGCCCTTCGGGGAGCGGGCTCTTCCTTCGCCCCTGCGGGCCGGGGGGGCAGCCCCGGGGTGCGGGCCCACGCCGGGGACGGCTGGGACTCCCCTCCCAGCGGCAGCGTCCCGCAGGGCCCGTCTCCCTCGCCCCCCCCCCCCCCCCCCCGGCGCCCTGGGCAGCGCGGCCCGCCCGCCCCCGCACCCACCTTTCTGCGCCCTGGCGCCCCGTGGCAGCACCAGCAGCAGCAGGCTGAAGCGGAGCAGCGAGGCCGCCCGCCGGGTCCCCGCAGGGAGCGGCCGCCCCGGGCTCACCATGCCCCGCGGCGTGGCCGGCGGTCCCAGGGCATCGCGGGCTGCGGGGCGGCCGGGCCGGGCCGCGTCTGTGCCCTGCGCCCCGCGCCCGTCGCGCCGTGCGGGACAGCCAGCACCGCCCCTCGCCGCCCGCAGACGCTGCGGCCGCCCAACCGCTTCCGGGAGCGCGGCGCCGCGCTCGCTTCCTGCCGGCCCGCCCCGGCCCCGGCGCGGCGCCCTGGGGGTTCGGCGCCACATCTCCTCGCCGTGCCACCTCCGCGCGCCCTCACAGCTGGCCGGGAGCGTTCCGCCCCGGCTGTTCCTTCCCGCCGGGGCAGCAGGGCCCGGCCGGCAGAACCGCGGCACAAGAGCGCTACGGGCAGGGCAGGGACGGGCAGGGCAGGGTAGGGCGGGCTGGTGGCCTGTGCCCCACAGGCGAGCGCCGGGCAGCGGGCAGCTGGCCCTGAGCTCCAAGCCATGCCGTTACAGCCCTTGTCACCCAGCTTCCCAGCGGTTACAGCGTGTGACTGGGAGGCTTGCTGCAGGAGGCTTGCATTCACCCATGGGGAATGGCACTTTTTTAAAAAGAAATGCGGTTATTGTACTGATTTACTTGTTAAGAAAGCTCATTTTGGAGAGAAAAGCACCCCAAGCACTAGTAGGATCAAAGAATCACCTTTCTATACCATCACCATCATCTTCATGGAAGGCTGCACCTCATTACATGTTTTCCAGTGGCAGGTGAAAGGAAGGTAATTTTCAGATGCTGATGAGACGGTGGCGATGTTCCCACAGGCAGGGTCCCACCCCTGCCTCCCTCTAGCAGGGCTGGAAGGACCAGAGGGAGGGTGAGAGCAGCACCCACACCAGACACTGTTTCACATGTCTTTCAGATTCAGAACTGAAACCTCAGCCCCCCCACTGACCACTCTTACTCTCACCACGAAGCAGAAGACACCTGGGACTTCCACAGCTGCTCCCAATGATGAGCCTCTCAGCCAGTGCAGGGTTCCTTCTGCTGTGGCAGGGCTGATGCAGGTCAGCCCCGTGTAATGCTGCTGTCCACCTCCAGCGGTTCCACTGTACAAATGTCTTAAGGAAGAAATCGTTCTCCGTTTCCTCTCCCAAATGGCTCTGTGAAACAGAGACTGCTTTCCTGGCCAGAGCTGACTCCACCGAAACAGCTGGAAAACCACCTCAGGAGCCAACCTTTCTTACCCAATCCACAGAGCTGCTTGAAGAACTACTTAGATGATGTTTACTAATTGTTTTAGCATTACCATTCCTTGTTAAGATGCTATGCTCTGGACTTATGAAGGCTTTTTTCACAAAGGAACAGGCAGAGCGTTATCTGTCCTTCCTTGAGCGTATCAGCCCTACCACTTGTGCCAAATCAGGGAGGAATCCAGAAGAGATCTGGTTGCTCAGACTAAAGAGAGAAAAAATTTGATGCACAGTTTTTACTTCTTTGGCCTGCAGTTGTTCCACAGCTGCCACGAGGTGGTTTCTCATATATTTACGGAATGTTAAACACAAGTATTTAAGTACATTTCATATTTTTCCCCTTTTGAAACCTTTTTAGCAACACGGACAGAGACCCCAATGAATGCAAAGTCAATGGAAGGTTATCTAAGCTGAGGCTGTTTTAACTCAGTTTGTGAGATGTAACGGTACCAAGACATCCTGCAACACATAATGGAAGATGAATTAAAAGTAATTTATATGCATGCCTTTGTCTTCCATTCACCAGACACAGAGGTTTGTGCCACAGGTCATGTGAAGCAGTTATCTCACAACAATAACATCCTCTCTGTACTACAGAGAGCACATTCCTAAGATCGCTAATCATTAGTGGTATTTGTTGTGTACTGGAAAAACCACTCCTTGAATAATTTGTGGCTTAGTAGCTCCATGCATTAACACGAGCACCTGAACATCCTACGTATAAATCAGTAACAGTCTCTGGCAGACCTGACAGAGGTTTCCTCCTGTGTTATTTTGTGTTGTGAAGGCTGTGTGTGGTGTTTTGTTAGCTTGATTTGACTGTTTTAAAGGTTTTTATTTGTTCATGTATAAAGGGTATCTGGATCTGTGAGAGGGTTGATTTTGAAAAGGGGTGTGAAAACTTGTAGAATTCTTAAAAGCAGCCAGAGGCCAAATTTGCTTAATCTATATTGAAAGTTTGCCCCAAAACCATATTCCCTGACCACACATGGTTTATGTGGAGCCCTAAGTTACATATTTTGCAAAGGGAACGCCATCCTGATGGAAGCAGTGACAAACTATGAAAGGTTATACACCCTAAAAGCCTTAAAGGTCTATGGGATCTGAAAAACTTAGGAATATGGTCCCATTAGCAATGCAACTGTCTGGATGGCTTGTCTTGATACATCCGTTTTATGCAACAAAAAAATCTGAAGAATTAGATAAATCCAGATGGTCTCCCTGGCTTTCAGAATTTTCCTTCTTCCAAGAAGATTTCAGCACCAAATGCGTTTTAATAGACCAGCTGCAGAGTACTGCATATTTTGGTCCGTGAGAGTTCCCAGGCATCTCCTCTGGGGGAAAACAGAACTGTACAACAAAGACTCCATTTTAGTTTGTGACTTAGAACTGTGCCTGTCATCAAATCAGAACAGATATATAACTAAAATGTTATAGGAAGCAAATACAAATATAATCTTACATCATACCAATATCAAAAGGCAAGTTGCCAACACATCTTAAATGAGCACAAGTATTTTTTTTCAAGATGGAAGACAGAGGAACAAACCAGCTTCTTACTTCTTATAGAAGAATGCTTAGCCAACCGAGCATTTCTGTAATGTTTCCTTCCCATTCTAGAGGTAACTATCATCTCCATCTGGTTCTCTCATTTTGCTTGAGAGGCTTCTGATGCATAGGGCTTCTTTCCCACTTTGGCTCTCTGGCTTTTGCATTCTTTTACCGCATTTCAGCTGGGGGGGCAGGGCTGCTATTGAGAGGGAGCTCCACAGTCCAGAGAAACAGGCTGATGCAAACTTCCTGAAGTCCAACAGGAGCAATTGCAAGGTCTTGTATCTGGCAGGGAACAGCGCAGTGCAACAGTATGGGCTGGAGGCGGCTCCTAAGCAACCCTGCAGAAAAGGACATGGCCATCCTAGTGGACAATTTGAGCATGACTCAGCAGAGTGCCCTTGCAGCAATGGCGGCCAGAAGCACCTTGAGCCGTATTAACAAGAGGACTAGGGAAGTGATCTTTCCTAAGACTTCACCTGAATGCTGTGTCCAGTTTGGAGCTCCCTCCACTACAGAATAATACTGAAGTATGGGAGAGAGTTAATCAGGTGGCCTTCAAAACGGCCAGGGGCTGGAGAATGTGATGCACATGAAGAATCTGAGAGAGCTGGGCATCTTCAGCTTGGAGAAGAGGAGGAGACCTTGTTGCTGCATACAAATACCTGACTGCAGGAAAGGATTGGAAGATGGAACTAAGTGCCTCTTCTCAGAGGTGCACAGTGATGGCACAAGAGGCAAAGGACACAAGCTGCAACAATGTTAAATGCCACATTCCAGATAAAAGGGGAGAAAAAAACAGGGGGGTGGTCAAACACTGCAACAGGTTGCTCAGAGAAGTTGTAGAATCTCCATCTTTGGAGATGTTCAGGACTGGATGTGGCTCTGATCAACCTGATCCAATGAGTCCTGTTTTGAGCTGGGAGTTGAACTAGTTAACGCCTGAAGGTCCCTTCCAACCTGAACTATGATTGTATAATTCTAAGACACCACATAACATACTGTGGAGAAGAGTGCTGTAGTGTAGTGACAGGGGATGTTCTAAATGTGCAAAAGAGATTTTCAACTTTCTGGTTTCTGTGGTTTCTTATTCGTATTCTCTAGTTGAAATAAGAATTTATTCTGGAAAGGTTGATTCTTCTGAACTTGAAGAAAAGGAATAATGCATTTAAAGTAGACAAATTATTAACTTCATGATATTTACACATTAGATCTTTGCTAGCACCTCCATCTTCTTATCCCTTAAATCTTTAGATGCCACATATGCACTAGATTTTTTCTGTGACGGTAAATACAAAGGCCCACCCACCCAGCTAATGCAAGTGCTGCATGTGCATCCAAGTGCCATATGTCTCCTTTTCTGATGTCAGCAGAAGGTTATTACTAGCACTGTTCCTAAATAATCACTTGTGAGAAAGTCCAGATCTGTACACAGCTTCACAGTTTCTGCCATTCATTGAATTATTAAGATCACTTTACCTCCTTTTCCAGAAAACAAATTCCACGGTTTATGGCAGAATTCCAGCCAAAAGGATTATGCTATCTACTTAATAAGCATATTCTTAGTTGCTTAGATTACAGCTACAGTGGCAGTAAAATCAATTTTGGCTGATAAATTTAGAGGTCTTAATACCAGAAAAATGAGAAACAAATGCCTCACTATTGCACATTAACTTTGTGGAAGTGCTTTCTAAAACGTCCAGTATGTAGGTTAGATCTTGCAGTCTGCTGAGACATCATACCTAAGCAAGCAAATAACTTTAAGCATATAATACTCAAAAACTAAAGTGCACAGTTTTCTTTAGCCTGAATGTTTTCTAGCATTCGCAAGAGTTTAACAACAGTAAAGTTCACTCTGGAGTGAGGGACCTGAGTAAGGTTTTCTGCTCTATTTTAGTTCCTCCTAGTATTCTTAAGATGCCGTGTTGGACCAAACGCTCCTGGACATGGTGAACATCCAGCAGATATGCTGAAGATGCAAACTTCTTTACTGCAATACAGGGATGTCTTGGTGCCACTCTAAAAAGATCGTTTAATGTTAAAGGAAATCTTTAACTTCCATGTTCATTAGGTAAGTTGCCCTTTTACCTGAAAGTGGACAGATCCACTGTCCTGCCCATGAATAACAGGACCCAACTCAGCAGGCAGGTTTGACATATGCCATGGAAAAAACATGCCATCTCTAAAACTGTCCAGGCTTCATAGTATATAAAGGGATTATTTTTCAAAATACAGTTTATGATTCAACAGCTATAACAAAACTTGACTAAACCCCCACCCTTTTCTTATTTTTAATTGTGAAAGTATTTGAATTAAAACAGAAACTTACTAAAACAGAAAAGTTACTCTTCTCCTTTGCCATAATTCTGCTTTTTGGAAAACACATTTTAATAAGTGGTTCCATAGTACTTTAGCATAAATATCCAAAGAAAACCCTTGAAAAATTGTAACATAATCTACCATGAATTCTACAAAATGGAAACATCTCTGGAGCTTCAGGAGTTGACATGACATTTCAAATGTTATTTTACTAACTGTTGTTAATACTAACCTACAGACAAGCTGAATGGTTGGTTCCTGCCTGATCTCGCAAACACTTCCAGAATCCTGCAGCATCCTCTGTGGCATTAGGTATATGGGTGATACTAAAAGACTGCAGCATCCAGGCCTTAGGATCTAGCTTTTGATGCTCTTGGCTACTCATTTTCATCTCATTTGGGATTTCTAGTTTTTGTTACAGCTTTCAGTAAAAATCCTTCTGCTACTCTCTTTGTTTCCATTTCTTCTTGGTTCCTGTTTTAATTGCCTTTTAATTATGATGATTTTTTTTAAGAATAAAAACAAATTCCAGGTTGCAGAATGGATTTGATTTAATCCTTTTAGAAAGGAAAATGGGTATTGATCGTATATTATTCACATCAATGGATGTAATTAATCTCATCCTTAGGAACACATTGACAAAACCACCACGATATATTTACCTAAGATTAGTTTCTAATTCACTTCAGATAGGAGCCTCATGATTCTACATAAAACACATTTATTTGACACTCTAGTTATTTGGTTCTTCATTGTTTTTTGTTTTCGAAAGAGAATAAACACTGAACATTTAGTTCTGGGTTATTTTGGTAAGACACATCTGTTAATTTTACTGTGCCTAAAGTCATTATCAGGGAAAAATGGTAGCATAATTTCAAAGAATAATTTTATTTAAATTTTCACTGCATTGTATATGTGAAAATTCAGGGATGCTGAGGGAAAAAAATTAAGCTATTTTTTGCTTATTTAAACATGGTAACATAGAGAAGAAAAATATTAGGGAGGATCTCATACTGTCTCGTACCCTTGAACGAGCTCACGTTTATTGGATCAATGCCCAGTATTACGAAGATCCTTCAAGCAAACCCAGAAAAATATTAAAGACAAATCTTGTCTTGTAACCCTGGGTTTAGTACTCTTAAATAAAAGTAGTATTTTGAAGTACCGAGCAGTCTAAATTCCCTGGATGCAGTGAATCCTATGACTCACTGAAAGCTGAAGGAGGAGGCTATGATTACCACAGGATTAATCCAGCATATAAACTCAGGCAGGATTTTAATCATGGACTTCACTTCTGTGGGAAGGAAGAACACACTTAAATGGAAGTCTGTAGCTGTTTTGTTGAATTTGGAACCATGAGTCTGCTGCTTCAATTATTTCCATATATTTAATCTCTATTTTATAGTTAACGTGTTGTTCTCCACATTTTTTGCAATATTTTACATTTTTGTCTCATTTGGACTCAAGTTTCCTGTTTTAGCTTCACTTCTTCTATGCAAAGCCCAGGCTGAAACAGTCTTTCATGACCTGTGCACCTCATCAAAATTCTGTATCTTCCCTATATTGTGCTAGTCCTCCTCCTCTGCCTGCATCCTTGCAGGCACTCACTGTGCCTCTGAAGTACTTTAGTCACTGTACCAGATTTAATCATAATTTGATTTTACACTGATTCCTGCTTCCAGTCTCATTGACCAGTGGTAACTAGAAACATTTTAGATGTCTGGCTCCTCAAAAGATGCATCTCTTTATTGATATGTTTATATGCTTGAGGAGAGCATTTATGAAATTAGGAAAATAATTAAGAGCACCCTTTCCTCCACCCTTGTGAAGATGAAAGACCGGAGTTGTGTCACATGTTACAGGCCTTTATAGCCAACCTAAAGAAAATACTATATACACACGTCAGTGTCAGGTAACAAGAAAATATTTAGTTGTAGTGTAATTTGTGCCTAATGCTGTTTACAGGGGTGCCTCAGGTGTAAACAGAAACTTGAGATGAAATTATAATGGCACAATCTGGGGCCTGTGAAGACAATGTCTGGAAGCTAAGATCCAAAGAAATCACAGAATCAGAGAATGGTTTGGGTTGGAAGGGACCTTAATGATCATCTAGTCCCAAGCCACCTGCCAGGGACAAGGACCCCTTCCCCCAGCCCCGGCTGCTCCCAGCCCTGTCCAGCCTGGCCTTGAGCCCTGCCAGGGATGGGGCACCCACAGCTGCTCTGGGCAGCCTCTGCTGCCAGCACCTCACCGCCCCCACACTGAACCATTTCCTCCTCACACCTGATCTAAATCTCTGCTCTTTCAGTTTAAAGCCACCACCCCTGGCCCTATCACTACATGCCCCTGTACAAAGCCCCTCTCCATCCTTCCTGTTGGCCCCTTCAGGTACTGGCAGGCTGGTAAGGTCTCCCTGGAGCCTTGTCTTCTCCAGGCTGAACCACCCCAACTCTCTCAGCCAGTCTCACAGGAGAGGTGCTCCAGCCCTCTGACCATCTTTATGGCCCCTCCTCTGGACTCGCTGCAACAGGTCCGTATCCTTCTTAGGCTGGGGTCCCCAGAGCTGAACGCAGCACTCCAGGTGGGGCCTCACAAGAGCCGAGTACAGGGGGAGAATCCCCTCCCTCGACCCAACCTGCTGATCACGTTTCTTTTGACGCAGCCCGGGATTTGGTTGGCTTTCTGGGCTGCAAGCGCACACTGCTGGGCCACGCTGAGCTTCTCGTCCACCAGCACCCCCAAGTCTTTCTCTTCAGGGCGGCTCTCAGTTCATTCTCTGCACAGCCTGTATTTGTGCTTGGGATTGCTGCCACCCACGTGCAGGACCTGGCACTTGGCCTTGTTGAACTTCATGAGGTTCGCACGGGCCCACCTCGCCAGCCTGTCAAGGTCCCTCTGGATGGCATCCCTTCCCTCCGGCATGTTGACCGCACCACACAGCTTGGCGTCATCAGCAGACTTGCTGAGGGTGCACTCAATGGAAGGGTGCAAAAAGGAAGACCTTCAAACAAAATTTTCTGTATTGGAAATAGAGGCATTCTTCTGGTTTTTGCAGATGAGATGAGTAATCTCTGTAGCTAATACATTCAGTTTTTTCAACACTTTATACTTTGCCTGTTCTTAAAATTGTTATTCAGAGTATGAACATACTGATATCAGCTCTCTCTTCCAGGTAAAGAATTTGGAGAGCAGTCTAATTTTTTTTGTCTGATTTATTATAGTCCCACCAAAGCAAACTGAGCTTGCTGAGCTGCAACCACATCAGTACTGTGATGAGTAAAATGACTTGTAATGAAAAGAGGAGAATCAAAACATGAAAATATATTCTAGAAACACCAGATCACTGATAAAAAGCTGATTATATCTTTTGTAATGTACCTTATGTGCTGCTGACAGACAGCCCAAACTGGTGCTGCTGAAATACAGAGCCAGAACTGCACACAAAAATGACTCCGCTTCAAGAAAATTTGTGTAGCATTTAACTGAAATAGCAGAAAAATCACAATTTTTAATGGGAGGAAGCCTAAAAATATTAAAAGCTTTTAAATAAATATTGTACTATACTAATAAAGACATACATGAAAATGAGAACATATGATCAAATTTAAAGAAGAAATAGGGCTGTTATGTATGAAATCCAAGCTTTATGCACAGGGCTAATCCTTCTCCCTGGAAAACAGCTTTGCCAGTCACTACAAAACCTAGGAAATTTGTGTTGCTTTGTGTTGTTGCCAGCACTTAGATGCTGGTAAGCAATGACTGTGCAGGAGTTTCAAGAATCAAAATCCAAATTGAAGAAGAAATAATTTGTACATATATATATATATATATATATATATATATATATATATATATATATATAAAACCAACAGATGTTACAGAAGAGCAAGTTGTTTCTGGCCATTATGATTGTTGAAATAATTTTAAAAGATGGCCCAAATCAACCAGAAAGTTTGATAAAACAAAAGATAGAAGAAAAATTCATGTTCCCTGGCCCCACAACTTAAAACAGTATTGTGCTTTAGGCCCTAGTGTTTTTTGAAATTTGTGACTGCCAATACTCAGTGCCCTAGCCCCTTTCCATTTCCAGATATGAGGCAAATACAACACACACTCTTAAAGTGCAACGCCACAGCTGCTCTGCCAACACATGCCGCAAAGTGCTTCATGCAAGACTTCAGGAGGAAGATCTTAGTTCAACAAGACTGCGAGGTAGTAGTGTCAATCTTTTCTTCTGTGAATGAGATGTGACTTACACAAATGTTACTGAAAACTGATTTGGAGAGAGTCATGAAGAACTTGGACAGCCAGTTGCAGCAGATGAGAAGAAAAAGGTTCACTAAAACATCTTATGGGTGAACTTAAAGGGAAGGAGGTTACAGTACTGAGCATCAGAAGTTTAGAGCAATATGTGATAAGCCTCCTGAAAGGAGGCACAGAAACATGGAATTTTTTTTTTTCCTGGGAAGTCCTGGACTGAATGTATATGTGCAGTAGTTCCATTAAGTGACAAAGGCAGCATGGCATCCCAGCCTGCTTTAGCAGAAAGGAAAGGTAAGGAATCCTGGTCAAAAAGGTTGAGTAGAAAGGAGTGTGGCCGATACTTTCTGTGTATTTCTAAACGTCAGGAATAAAAGCCTGCAGCTGTTTTTGTGTTGAGAAGGAAAACAGTGTCTTACCAGAGAAACTAGAAATATATTTTGGTGCTTAAATAAGGTCACTAAGTAAATTATATCTCAGTGTAAGCAGAAATCTCACAGAGTCCAATTCAGTCCAAGGTGGTGTCAAAGATGGAGATGTTTTGGCGGCAAGTTACATACTGAAATAAGTTCAGTCTCTTGAACAACTTTACAGCAACAGAAGGGAGAAGATGAACTAAAAGAAACACTTACTTCATCAAGACCATGAAACCTTCCTGTAGCCTCTAGTACAAGCTGTAACAATCACCTCCAGTATCCCTAGGCAGCACTAGGACCTTCATTTGTATGCCAGTGTGAAGAGAGTTTCATAGGATGCATTTACTGTTGCAGTAACTGATTTACATTCAATCCACTGTAATAAAGGCCAGGTGAACACACCTATTATGCAAATAAATGCACAGAGACAGCAAGGACGTCAGTAACTTGAAGTGGCAGGAGGAACAAGTGCCATTCTGTTCAGCGTGCCTCTCTCTATCCCTTGACCTTTCAATAGCTTTCTTGCTTGCAAATTCATATTCCAGGGGATGGGTACAGCCAACTGGAAAGTGACGAATTTGGTTAGGAAACACTTTATGTCACAGCTGAGACAGCTTGCACAGGGAAAGATACACTGGGGGTATGAATGGTGTTCAGTAAGTAAAAGCCTTATTACCTTTAGGCTTTTAATGCCTATAAGCTCTCAACAGTTTAAACGAACAGGCCTAAAATGCATTGGTTGTTAAGCCAGAGAAGGACTTACTTCAATGAAATGCAAGTAACTGGGATATCTATGGTTACGGAAAGAAATACAAACAACTGCATGTAATTATCAGGAAAATATACTTAATACAGAAGATGGTCTAGTTACACTTATGTATCTTTGTCATTTTGTTTGTCTTCTTAAGAGGTGAATGTAATATGGAATTAAATATTAGTCATACCCTTCAAAAGCAGAAAGCAAACCACGGACCTTCAGAGGTGAATCCATTCTCTTCAGCTTAGGCTAAATAACCAAGCTCCCAGAAATCTGTGGGACAAGAACAGTTATAAAGGAAGAGTTTTTTCTGACCAGCAGAATTGCGTCAATGTAATTGTGCCATTCTATCTGAAGAAGCTTACATTCAAACATTTTACACCATAAAAATGATAATATTGTACTTCTGGTATTTAAATACCATAAACACTCAAGATTTTTTAATAAAATCTCATTTGAAGGGTGAATACTGGGTATTAAGAGAGATTCAGTCAGGAGGTAGTCCCTGAGCCTTAGAGATGGCTGTATGACCTGAGAGCATTGTGAATATTTGTATCTTGCATCCACTGAAATAGATTGTTTTACCTGTACGGGATTAATGTGTAGGTTTTCTATGTTCTTTCTTCTTTTGGCTAGAATAGGGACATAATTTGGGGATGGACGGATGGGGGGATGACACATAACACAACAAAACCAAACCACCCCACATGGGAATTAACAAGTTAATATATTAATAATTGCACACACGCATATATATATATATATATAAAAATATAAAAGAACTAGTATATTAGGAAGGTAAAATCAGTATTTCCATTGGATTTTCAGAAAGTAGGGAGATCATAATTCCCTTCTGTCTGGGAGAGTTGCATATTCAAAATCTTTTTCCCAGGACAACAGATAATATAGACTTACAGCCTCCATTTCGTAAATCATGTGAGAAGGGCCCAAAAGCCCTGGAGACTTCCTGAACTTTGGGAAGCTTCAGATCTGACTCAAACTTTGTGGCATAGGCCCATTTCTGAAATCTGTACCAATGTACTTGATTGTCTTCCGCAGTGTCAAACAGGTGCAGTTCTACTTCAGTGGGTTCATTTCTGAAGTTTAGCCCCTGTTGAAGGAAAATGCTTATGTACAGCTTTTCTCTTGCTAACGTTTCCTTTTATCCTAGGGATGCTTGCCCAGATTTTTTGGTAGAACTGTTTCCTTCTCACTCTGTACTGAGCTTGAAGTTCATGGTTTACACTGCAAACCTAAAGAGGGACTTGTGTGCCTGAAACATTCTTTTGTTGCCTCTCACTGGCCTGATGAAAAGACATTACTTCTTCCTACAGCCCTTGCCTGCACATCTGCTGAGAGAGAAAATGCAAGGCATAATGAGAGCAACTCACAGCGGGCTCAACCTGGAAACCCTCACAGAAAAAAATGCCTTTACAGTCAGCAGACAACTTGCCTAATCTGACACTTCAGGTTTTGGCCCGACACTTCTAATATAAAGCCCCTCCCGGAAGACCTGAACCAAAATACCCAAGATTAATAAATATCATATTTATGTATAAAACAGACTAAGGGACACTATTTGACCTTTTGGTAACTGACCTACTAACAAAAGCAAGGTCTTGCAGGATGTACTTCTTCATGCTCAGTGTGGAGCAACAAGCCGGTATAACATGTGCTTAGTATTCATTGCAAAGCAAATGTACAATGCTGATACCATGAATCAGCTTGTCCAAGTGAATAAAATGTCAAAAGCTGATGTAAGAAAGCTTGGCTTTAAAAGCAAACATTTCATATGGATCTGCATGGGTCCATCTAATGATGGATTAGTTAATTAGCTGGAAGATGGAGAATGACTCCAGCCTAACGTTTGAGGGGGGAATGCATGTGAATCTAACAACATACACAGAAAGAGTGTAAAGAAATATGGGAGCTAGTACTACAAATATCAATCACCTACCATTGGTGCCTCAAACTTCAGTATGTGATACTAAACGGAACAAATAAAAATCATTTGGTTTTGAGTCCTACCTACAGGTTGCAAGCTGTGCCTTGAAAGTAATTTTTTTTTTCATTTACAGAGCTGCTAAATGGTAGGTAGCATTTCTTCCTCCTTCCCCTCCTTGGCTAAGCCACAGACAGGAACACTACCTAAAAGACAGAAATTAGCTGGAATTAATTTCAGTGGAATAGGTGCAAAGCAGTGCAGCAGTGCTTGAAATCCGGAGTTACATATGGGTTAAAACTGAGGAACAGTCAGTAAATGGTGCTTATTTAATGAGGAGTAGAACATCTGTCAGGGAAAGAGGAGGTAGGGACCACTGACACATGGAAGCTACAGATGGAAAAAAAAAATCTCTGCTAGCCAGCCTAAAAATACAGGACCTATTATATTGCTTTGTCAAATCTGCTTTTAAAAGTACAAGGCTTTTCTGCTTCCAAGATTCCCTCTGGAAGATTTCTCTGGACTGTAGTGTATTTTGGTCTCACTATATCTTTTCCTGATAACCTTTTTTTTTTTTTTTAAACCTGAATTTCTTCCCACAGTTACTAGCACAACCCTTAGTAACAATAAAATTTAACCTCCCTCAGTAGCTTTCCCTGCCTTTCTTTTAGGGTCACATTCTCTTCTGTTTCTCAGCATATCATGCCCTAAATTTGCCCCATTGGAAATCAGCAGGCCTATTCAACGGGTAGGGCTCTAGCCTTAAAGAATAAAGTGGGCATCACTGGAATAGGTACAATGTGTCTTGAAAAAAAATGAGACAAACATTTTTTGATTGGGAAGAAAAAACTATGTATTGAATTAATCAGCCTCTTTGTCACTATAAATCAGAGACTTCCAGATGACAAGGAGTTCATCCTTCTCAGAGCTAACATTAGAAGCATAGTTCAGTACAATTAGCTAAGGAACTTGAAATCTGGAAACAGGATAAATCAAGACCTGGGCATTTACTCCTATAATATGTGGATGACATATTGATTGCTACAGAAGAAAGACTTACCTGTATACAGGTGACTATTGACCTCTTGAATTTCCTGGGACTAAATGGATACAAAGTGTCCAGGAAGAAAGCCCAGATAGCCTGCCAGACTGTGATATATCTGGGCTTTGAGATTTCAAAAGGACAATGACAATTAGGAAAAGATCGCAAAGAAGCTATTTGTGGTATACCTGAGCCGAGAAATATTCATGAACTCAGAGCATTTTGGGGAATGAGAGGGTGGTGTCGCCTTTGGATCATGAACTATGGGCTAATAGCTAAACCGCTGTATGAGGCCCAAAAGAATTCTCCCTTTGCATGGGGCCCACAACAACAAAAGGCTTTTGTAGAGTTGAAACGTGCCTTAATGTCTGCACCTGCTTTGGGACTGCCGGATCTAACCAAAGATTTCCAGTTGTTTGTTCATGAAAGGCAACACCTGGCACTGGGCGTGTTAACCCAGAGGATAGGAAGCTGGAAACAACCAGTCGGATACTTCTCTAAACAACTGGACACAGTGAGTAAAGGGTGGCCAAACTGCCTTCGAGCAGTGGCCGCAACAGTGATGCTCATACAAGAAGCTCGGAAATTGACTTTGGGAAGAACAATAACAGTCTATGTTCCACACATGGTGATAACTGTCCTAGAACAGAAGGGGGGACATTGGCTGTCCCCCAGCCGAATGATGAAATACCAGGTGGTATTGACTGAACAGGATGATGTGATTCTAAAGACAACTAACCTGGTAAATCCTGCAGTATTTTTAAGTTCTATACAGGAAGAAGGACAACTGGAACATGATTGTTTGGCTACCATCGAGTATGTTTATTCCAGTCGTGAGGATCTGAAGGATGTGCCATTGGAGCGACCAGACTGGGAATTGTATACTGATGGAAGCAGCTTCATGGAACAAGGAGTCAGATACGCCGGATATGTGGTAACAACAGACACCACAGTTATAGAAGCAGGAGCACTGGCTAGTACCACATCAGCACAAAAGGCAGAACTTATTGCTTTAATCCGGGCCTTAGAGCTAAGCAAAGACAAGAAAGTAAATATCTGGACTGATTCAAAATATGCCTTTGGGGTAGTGCATGTCCATGGAGCTTTGTGGAAAGAGAGGGGGTTATTGTCCTCTCAAGGATCAAACATTAAACATCAAACAGAATTTTTACGATTATTGCAAGCAGTTCAAAAGCCGGATCAAGTAGCAATCATGCACTGTAAAGCACATCAGATTGGAAATATAAAAATAATAGTTGGAAATAATTTAGCTGATAAAACAGCAAAAAAGGTAGCAAAGAAACAAGCATCGCAAATGCCAATAATTCCTTCTAAAACAGTAACCCTTCCTAGGGAAAAACCGAGATATTTAGAGGAAGATGACAAATTAGGTCAGTTATTAAATGCTAAGAAAAACTTAGCTGGATGGTGGATAACTCCTAATGGACAGGTAGTAATTCCACCTCTTTTAATGAGAGAGATAATTCAAACAAAGCACCAAGAATGTCACTGGGGGGCAGAAGCTTTAGTAACATCCTTACGAAAACAAGTGGTATCAGTTAAGATGTTGGGAATAGCTAAAATAGTAACTGCAAAGTGTGAAGTATGTTTGAAAAATAATCCAATGATTAAGAAAAAGGTTCAAATGGGTAGACTGAAATCTGGTGTAGAACCTGGAGATTATTGGCAAGTAGATTTTTCAGAATTACCCAGACAAAATGGGTACCGGTACATCCTGGTAGGGGTTGATACTTTTACAGGATGGCCAGAAGCCCTTCCCTGTCACACTACACAAGCAAAAGAAGTGGTGAAGTGGTTATTACAAGAAATAATTCTGAGATTTGGAGTCCCTATTGGAATTTTCTCTGACAGAGGTCCACACTTTGTTGCTGAAGTAGTCCAAAGTGTTAGCAAAGTATTGGGTATTAATTGGGATTTACATGCGTCTTGGAGACCACAATCTAGTGGGAAAGTGGAAAGGATGAATCAAACTTTGAAATGACAAATAAGTAAAATTTGTCAAGAAACCAGTCTAAAGTGGCCTCAGGCGCTTCCATTGGCATTATTATGAATCAGGGTACAGCCAAAGAGTGGAACCTCAGTCAGTCCTTATGAATTATTATATGGAAAAACATATGAGTCTCCAGAACCAAATCTAAACATATATGTAAAAGGAAAACAAGATGTGTATAACTATTTGCTTTTTCTAAGGAAAACTTTGGCTGCAATTTGGAGTGCAGTAATTTGGAATAGACCTTTATTCCAGGAAAATTCAGTGCATGATTTCCAACCAGGAGACTATGTCTATGTGAAGACCTGGACCTCCGAACCTTTGCAGGAGCACTGGAGAGGACCTTCCAGATACTGTTAACCACTTTTACAGCTATCAAAATTGCAGAATCGGATGCTTGGATACATTATACTCGAGTGAAGAAAGCACCGTGAAGAAAATACCTATTCCGTGGAAGATTGTCAATCGTGACCCAGAGACTTTAAAATTGACTTTCAAACATGTTTAATTTTTATATTGGATTTTATTTTGGTCTGTAGTGTTGGTGGGATCATGGGCCGGCTTGGTGGACAGGAACAAAAGACAAGTAGAAACAGAACAAGTGATTGACATTCCCAAACAAATGGATGAGGAAAATTTGATGGTAGGATTGATTAAAGAATTTGCCAATTTACAAAATGTTATATAAATTACTGTTTGTTTATCAATACCGAGGGCAGTAGGTGAATCTATTCCATGGGGAATCTTAACCATGAATTTGACCAAATTAGAATATGGAAATGAGACTGTGGATTGTAAACAAGAACATGGAGTATATGGGTATCTCAAGGATAAATTGGACCACTGTTGTATCCACATTCCAAATGTTACTCAGGATGTGGAACATGATCTAGACCTATTGGGAAAAATTGAAAAAGAAATTGAAACAATTTAAAAGGATATGTTAGAAGATTGGCTTGGAAAAATTTTTAATAAATTAGGATGGAACTTGAGCTCATGGATATAATCCATAATCAAAACTCTGTTTTTGTTATTGATTGTCTTTTTGATGATCATGTTAGTATATGTATGTTTGAAGAAGCAGTTTACCAATAGGATTGCAGTCAATCGTATGATTATGAGAGAAGTACCTACTAGTCCACCGAGATATAGCCCACCACCACCAAAATATGTTGAAACAAATGACATGTAAATAGTGTGAAAGTATTGAAATAATGATTTTCAACACTTTCAAAGGGGGGAAATGTCGATTTGTTAAAAAGTTAAGATTGATTGATTTTATTTGTTTGATTATTTGATTTTATAGAGTTATTTTATAGAATAGAAATATAGGAGGATAAAAATATATTTTGAAGAAATTTATGATTATTTAGTAAAAGTTGTTAGGAGACCCTCTGTACATCTTGTACTAAGGCCAGAAGAATGGGCTGGAATCATTGTTGAAACTTAAGTAATAATTTAGGGTTTGAAAGGTTTTTTTGTATCTGACCAGTCTTCTGTATATAGAAAGTGTATTGAGATGTCAGAATATGAGATTAATGGAAATTGGGAAGAGTCGACTGGAACAGCTTGTAGGTGCCTGCCAAGAAACCGTGAACTTTAGTAAAAGGTAATTCCGGCAGGGGGAGATCGCGACCACCGACTCATATACCACCTACCCAAATTGTACCCCAGACCCATTTCTAGACCTTTCTAAGCTCTACTGCGCAGAATCGGATATGGGAGGGGAATATGTTAATGATTTATGGGAAATATTATGATTATGTATGAATACTTAATGAATATGTATGAATAAGTTTTATATATGGAACCTGATTTTGAAGCTTGGTGTGCGTTGATCGTGAGAGGACTCGCTCACGCACCCGGCCGTTAATAAAGAAGTGTCTGCTTATCTACATCACATTGGTGTCGATAAGTTCTTCATTCCGAGATTTCGGTAACAGTGCTGTTGTGTATTATCTAATCATCCTCTTCTCAAAACTCACCACAATAAAAATATTAGTGCTTGCTTCTCCAGGGCTAAAGGAAATCCTAAGACAAGCCTTCAGAGTTTTTTGTCTCAGAAAGTACTTTGAGGTGCCCATGGGTGAGACTCTGAGGAACCCTACATGTGGTGTGCTTCTAGAGAAAGTATGATCAGATTTCCTAGTGTCTCATGCATTCTTGCAAGCCACCTAGCTTATAATTTCATCAATCCAAACATTCACCCTTAAATTACTAGAAAATGTTTGTTCCCAAGAGAGCAGAGTGTGTTCTGTGTTTATCAGGAACTGGCTGTCTTGTGGAATGGGTATTGCTGTGAGTAAGAACCCTGGAATGAAAAGCTGAATCCTTCCTCAAAAGCCTGCTTGCTTGCTTTCCTTTTGGTTTTTGGCTCAAGGAGGATATTGACACCATTTGCTCAGTGCTCCACAGAATTGCTGAGCCTGCATTACTGTGAAAAAAACCCTTCATTACAGAAAAATACGTCCCTTCAGTTAGGAGAAGGCAGTAACAGGACCAGCACACTGTTTAAAGAAATACTGCATTATAAACAGGTTGTTACAACATTTGAATCTGTAATTTTGAGAATACAGTTCTTCAGTGAAAGATTAAAAGGAAAGATTCATAGGACTATAAGAACAGGACCACAAAAAGGAAAGATTCATAGGACTATAAGAACAGGACCAGATAATTAGCATATTTACATTTGGGAAAGTTAACAGTCCTGTGTAGCAATTTAAAACATTTCCCTCAACTAAACCACAACAGAAATTCTGAGCCTAAAGAGATGTCTGCAGCATTTGTTCCAAATAATCAGCTCCCTTACAGCAAAGCAGACTTCCTAGAAACCTGTCAGTTCACATGAGACCATTTTCAACTAGGATCAATCTTCCTGGTGCTTTGTAGGCTGAGACTGTAATCTTGCTAAAAAATTACCAGGAAGCCACAGAAATGATAAAATCTTTAGAAGGAAAAATGTAGCGCAGAGTGGATGGCAAGAAGACTTAGCTCCCTGCGACTGCTCCACCTGTTCCAGGAGTTGACTCAAGCATTCCTCCTGTTGCACAACTTGACTTTCTGCTGGGCTGTTGGCCAAGGGCTAGCATTCCAATTAGTCACGAGCTGGAAGAAGGCCAAAGGCCTTTCCCTGGACACCAAATGCTCTGCTAAGATAAAATCTGCATTCTGGCCAAGATCAGACTGCAACCATCATTTACTCATTGGTCTTTCACACCGTTGCAGCTGGATTTGTACATCTGAGAGTTGGGAGATACTAACGTGTGAAGTCTGCATGAACTTCTTCATATTGGGAACAACAGGGAAGAAGCTCTGCGAGCAGAAGCAGCAAAACTGACAGTGAAAGGACTCTCATGCAGAAGATGCCTTAGTGGATGAGTTTCACATGACTGAAATAATTTCCATCTTTAGAGAACATTTCTTTGTCTATGCACTAGGAAGCATTGCAAACTTACATAACTGTAATTGGAAGCAAGAAAGCAGCATTGCTCTTGTATTGCTGATGGTAATATTGAGAGAGATACTTTAAAGCCACAGAAAACAGTGATAGAGCTGTGACTGGATAGTCAGAGTACCAGGTAATCAACACTTGTCGGCAGTTTAAAGTCATATTTTCATTGAACTGTGCCATGCAGGCACTCGCATAGACTCCATGAACTGACCCTCTGTAAAACACTAACCCACCACGATCCCTGCCTAGCAGAAAGGGGACTGAAGTGCAAGTACATGTTGTCACACAAGAAGTTTATGGAAAAGGCTGGAACTGAACCAGATGTTCAAAGATCTGGCCCAGTGCCTTAAGCACAAAATAATGCTTTTAACTCATAAAAGTGCTCTAGACAAAACTGCTCTTTCTCGCCTTTTATGATCTGGTTTAGTAAAGAGAATAGAGAAAGATCAAGTAGTATGCTGCTAACCCAAAGCCTACTCTGTGATAAGAGAACATGCTTTGATGACTGTGGAATGTTATTTTGCTTTTACTTAGATCAGAGGGGGAAAAAAAAGAAGAAAGAAAAAAGTGTCTGTTTTGTGGAGACAACTTCCAGACTTGGATCTGCTCTCTTCCTTTTCCTCTGTAAACTCCTTTTTTCTTTGATACGTCTTTTCCAAAATTACGCAGGGTCGCCCTGTATGGATGGTACTGGATAAACTGCCAAAGCTGCTTTTCAAACACTGCAAATTGTTGTGAAAATTTGATACAGCAGTTACAAGGCTCCATTATCTATGCTTCCTAGCCTGCACTGGGAAGAAATCTGTTTTAAAAGCATTGTTTCTCTAGAACGTGTAAATACATTTGACTAAAGCAGCTGTGCAGAGAAATACTGTTGTACTGTCATCTCCTCACCCCTCTGTATGCAACCTGGCCCTGATAATTAGCCTTGGCTCCCGGGGGAACAGAAATGTGCTGACTAAACAATCTTTCCTGTTACCCAGGTTTCCTACTGTGCTAGGAGTTCTTTGCTTTAATTTCATTAGCTGCCTGAAAGCTCAGCCATGTGCAAACTATCATCTTTTCTCCCAACAAAACCTGTGTTAAGGTAAATGCAATTGTTTAATAGCCACATTAGTGAAGTGAACAAAGAGCTGCACGACAGGTTCTTCATGTGAGAGTGCCAATTCAGATCTATTTTACTACTGTAAATTGATTTGAAGGCAGCACCATTTGTGCCACTAGATTTCCACTTACTCCTCACAGAAAGTCAATGAAATGCATGTCATCTGGAAATCATCCCAGGGAAGCAGATACGGTGTTTATCGAGGCTTGGACCAAAGACCAACCCTTGAAGCTTCAGGTGGGAGTTAAGGGTGCTCAGCATCTCCCAAGAGACTCCCAGCATAATGGTAGGCCAGTGTAAGTGGAATCTGCTTTGTGTAATACCACATAGATTGAAAAAGTCTTCTGAGTAATTCTGTGAATGGAAGACTGAAGTGAAATCACATCTTTACAGGATAATAATCCTTTCCTACTGAACCTGAATGAGTCTACTTTGCTTTAATGATCAACGTCGTAATTCTCCAGTTCAATTTTCTTCTCTTTTGAAAAGTTCGTTTCCTGCGGTCATTTTCTAAGATCTCAATGTTTACAGGAAACCTAACTCTCTAACACATCCCAGTTAGAGAGTTTCCACTGCTCACAGAAAGGTACTGAAAGGTACAAAAGTTCAAACATAGTCAGCTGTAGATGAGCTTACCCCCATCAGTTCTCCACAGCTGACTATAATAAAAACATCACCTCCCACGTGACCACCTCTTGCCATTGAAAAGCAATAATGTCATCTCCGGTAGGATCCTTGATGACATACAGCTAGTATTAAAACACAGATATTTCTCCAGATTTCCCTGCAGCCTGTAATTTCTTTTAGTGGAAGGACTATGTGACTGAGCAGAGTTTAAAGAGGGTAAAGGAATAACCACTCAATTAATATTAAAGGAAAAAAAGAAAAGATGACCACCTTAGTAACACAGATTATACCTTGGCAGTTGAGGTAAACATGCAGGACTGCAGAGATAATAAGAATTTATTTTTATTCTTATTTATTATATAGGAAAGTATATGGCTTTGAATAAAAAGGAGTTGCTATTAGCATTTATTCCTTCAAGCTGAAAATGTTATTATCAAGTCTGGTCAAATAATCCATGGAAGTATTAGCTTTATTGGACATTTGATCAAGCCATCAGAGCATTTAGGTGAGTGTCTGTAATACAAGAAATTTGCCTTTCTATGCAGCAATGCTATTTCCAAGAAACATCACAGACTCCTAAATTCTGCTGTGCCTGTAGCCTCAAGGAAGAGCAGACGCATTCCTATTAAATGGATAAAGGACGAAATACTTGCTGAGTAGCTGTCCTTGCTCATTATAGATAGGTTGTTACTTGCCTGCTAGCATTTAATTTGTGGCATTCTTGTCTTCCTTTCTAGGAAAAAAAAAAAAAAGGGACTATTATATTATGCATATCTGTCCTGAAAGAGGAGATGAAATACTGCTACTCAAAACCAAAAGAATTCAGATATCCTAAGGAACATCAGATAAGGATTACAACATACCCTGAGTTTGCTTGCAACAACCCAAGCCACGGGGAGGCTATGCAATTTCCAGATGCTCCTCTCAGCTAGATTCCATCACTGGGCAGAGAGATGTGTTGTAATAAAAATGCAATATCATCCTCATGGTTTCAAGAACCTATCTCTCCCAGTAATCAGTATTTACATAAAGCTAAGAAAGGAATCTCTTCAGAAATATCCCACCCAACCTCAAGAGTCTGAATGTAATAAACATTGTCAGTAAATAATCATATTGAATCAGATTCTTTTTGTACAGAGACAAGAGATTTTTAAAACAAAGAATACTGTTATTTTAACAGAGCAGGAAGAATTGCTAGCATTGCAGACTAATCACTGCATTGGAAACTGCCGAGTAGGTATTGCTTTATCTTCATTAAAAGCCAAACAGACCTTAGAAGCTGCTGACAGTTTCAATAACTTCCTTGAAGCCATTTATAGCTCTTCCCAGCTCTTTATTATTTCTCTGAAGAGAGATCACTGGAGTAAGTGGACCTGAGGAGATGCATATCATGATGTGTTAGGATTACTCTTTTAGAGGCTACAGAGAGTGAAAAGTGGGCCTACACTTGACACATAGCTCAAAACGTGAGGCGGAAAGATGGGGCATTTGAAAAGAAGTCTTCAAGGTATGTTACGTTTGCTCATATCATCAGTGCTGAGGCACTACTTACCAGGGTGCTTTAGAGGGACACATGGCTATAAGAATTAGTCATCATTGTTAACAGCCTGAAAAGCAAATAAGTAACTAAGATTTGCCAGTGCCCAGAAAAGTTGGGCTAAACCCTCTGTGCTAATTCCCTACAAATCCTCAGAGGACCTCAGTAATGTGCATCCACTATAACATTATGGCTGTTATTCTTCTCCGTAGATAAAATATACTCTTATCAAACTTATGTCTTTATGCACAAATAATACTGTACTTTGTTTTAAAATTATGCTTACTGGTCATGCCAGGAACTGCTACAATGTCATGCTGGAGCATGGTTGTGCGTGCTCAATATTTGCCTTCAACTGCTGTGATATATAGTGTTTGACTTATGCTGTTGTAAGCATTGGATTGGTTGGAATACCAATAACTGACTATATGCCACTCTTACAAAGTGCATTGGCTCATGTGAAGTTGGTCTTGTTTCTGTGTTTCATTCCCCAAGAGTGTTCTGACCCAGCTAGAACTGAAACCTTGTTTGTACTTAAGGTAACTAATTCCCTAAACTGTTCTACAATAAATAATAATGTTTTTTGGTTCTGTATAGTTCTTAATTTTCCATCTGGTACTTTTTAGAAGAAAAATAACTGGCATATATGTAAGCAATCAATTTGGTGTGTTTCCAAAAAAGTTTAGCTTTGGTCTAACTCAATGCTAGTCATGTCTGAAAATCCCACCTGCCATATATTATTCTTGCTTCTTCCTCCTTGTGGAAGAAAGGAGGCACACAGGCTGAAGAGGAGGAAAGCTAGCCAAAAATGTCTGGAAACACAATGATGTTGACTGGAGCATAAAAGTTAAGATGACATATTTCTAAGCAAACAAGTTACTGGTAGGAATTTTCCATTTGTTACACTTCTCTCTTATTTTCTTAAGGAATAACTGACACCTGCCCAACCCAAAAAACAACCACCCAGAATCCACAAAAAGCCATCAATGAAAGATCAATTTCACGACAAGATGCCAGATCTAATGCTCAGTGCCCATGAAGAAGATGTTGCATGCAACAAGTTAAGAGTTCTTCATACACCTCACTAACTGAAAATAGTTTGCCAAATCCAAAATGGCAGAATGACATGGCCCAGCATTAGCAAGGAGCACAGTAAGCAACTCCAAAGGTGAATCTTTCACTAACTGGCCAGATGCATTCCCTTACCAGGTAAGAATGCAAACAGGCTGAACCTCAAAAGGCCTTCAAGTCTCAGGACAGGAAATCTATGATTACATCTCAGGAAACGCAAGGCTCTGAGCACAAAACTCAGTTGAAAAAGGTCACAAGTAAACTAACTTGTGGTTCAGGAGAGAAGTAGAGCAAAGTAGGGGAGGGATGATGTTACCTTAAGAGTTACAGTGGAAGAAATTGATTATTTTACAAACTCCCATTTTGTGGCCAGACGTGGACTCCCTGTAAGGCTTGACAAAGCTCTGCCTAGCTGCTAAAGCAGTGGTACTACAGCTTCTAAGCTAGGAAAGCCATCTTATCTATAACTACTTCTTGGCTAGAAGGTGTTGACTACAGTTTTGAACTTCTGGATATAAAAAACTGGGAGCAGACTTTTTTTCAGGTCACAGAACAGTCCATTTGACAAAAATAATTATTTTAAAAATAATCTTTTCATTAAAGCAGCCTGACTTGGAAAAAATCTTGTCACTCACTTTAAAAAACAAGCCCCAAACTCAAAGAAATAGGACTCATGTAAGCAGGGAGACAGAGTGCTGAAAACTTAAATGCTTCTGTGTATCATTTTCCTGCAGGTTCTGAGCTGATGTGAGCTGGGTGAGTGTCAGGACACAGCAAAGGCCAGCTGTTCCCTAAGGGTCGGGGATCTGGGAGCCAAGCACAACAAGGACGGCAGGGCAAGCCCCATGCCACCCAAGTGAGCCCAGCAGGGCCTGCCTGGGCATGGCAGCCAAGGACAGCCCAGAGCCTGGATCATGGATGTAGATGAGGTAGGTATGAGGAACACAAGCCAGAATTACTGCAAAAGCTGAAAAAATTAGGGGTTTAGAACAATTCACTGCATCTTATGAATCAGGCAGTAAGCTCGCTCTGCTGGTCAGTCCTTAGATAGCAAGGAAACACCAGCTGCCTCCTGTCATCCTCTATAAACAGCAGCGCAGAATTGGCAGCTCATCTCCTTGCCAGGGTTCTCTGCCTGCCTGCATGGGTCATATTTGTTTAAGGTAAGATAAAACGTGTTTTAGGACAAGGACCCTGTTTTCCTGTGTGCTTTCTAAGGCTGGTGCATTTCCGTGATTCCTATCTTGGTCAGTCCATGGAGAAGCAACATCAGTTGAAAAGCAAACTGCAGGCAACACCGCATGTTCGTCTGCCTGTCAGGCTCACGTTTAACCTCTGTGCTGTGTCTGAGAAATGTTAGAGGATCTCCAGGCAATATGTACCCCGGAAGGAAGAAAACAGGCACAACAGCAGCTTTGTGAGTAAGGTGATCATTAGAGTTTTCTGCCAGTGATAAAACATATGCTTAAATTTTACTTCACTGCAAAACATTCAGTAATGAGACCAGGAAGGGAGGAAACTTCACTGACTTTAGCTGTTGGGCAAAGAAAGGAGGAGAAAGGCAGAGCAACTTTGGCACTGAGGCAATAGGCAAGCTAGCGCTGCTCTCTACTGGTGCAGAGTACACATTGACGTAGAAGTTCCTGGGTACTTGTGTAAGCGATGCCGGAATGGTATGCGAGGTATTTTAATAAACTTGGAATTAAACAAAAGCTGTAATAGATATACAAACTAATACATTGTCACTATTAAAATTAAATACTTATCACTTAACTTTTGTGTGTGTCTAAAAACTTGATTTTGTCTTCAGGCTTCAGTTGCCTCAAGTAAATTCAGCAGCTTAAGGTAAACATTCTGCCATTATTGTATATGCAGGAAAATATTTCCCATTGGTAATAATGCTCCTTCTGCCTTTCTTTTTTATAGAAAATTCCACGAATTTTCACTTAAATAGGAATTTGAATGTCTGAACTGTAGCTGCAAATTCAGAGGCTATATTGAAGAACATTTGAAAATGGGCTCCCAGAGGTTTACTTTAGGAATGGCTACAATCATACCCATTTGCTCTTAAAAACGACAACAAAAAAAGTGCTGTTCTATTTATCATATGACACAGGTACTTTCAACTACTTAAAGATGGACAGTCACAGAACTGTAGAATAGTTTGGGTCAGAAGGGACCTTTAAAGGCCGTCTTAACCAACTCCCCCCACAGTGAGCAGGGCCATCTTCAACTAGAGCAAGTAGCTCAGAGCCCCGTCCAGCCCGACCTTGAATGTTTCTAGGGATGGGGCATCTATCAGCTCTCTGGGAAACCTGTGCCAGTGCTTTGCCACCCTCGTCGTAAAAAAAGTCTTCCTTACATCCAGTCTGAAGCTGCCCTCTTCATAGTTGCAAATCCTAGAGGTTCAGTCTTAAGGTGAGCATAAGAAGATAAATACAATGCTCTGAATTTAATCTTGCTTAAAATAATAACCGAGTTTGTGTCTCAGACCCATGGCTGAACTAGGTGACAGGCAAAGATAAGAGCATTAGCACTTTAGATTTATGTAGCAAAGTGGCCAATTATTTCTTACTATCTTTTCCTGTAGATCTTGCAATATGTCAGATGACTGGAAACACCTTATTGGTTTCAGTCTACCCCCTGCCCTGTCTCCCCTTGAGTGGGAGGTACACAGGGAAGGAGGCGCTGGGAAGAGGGTTATGGGCACACCACCCAGAGTCTTCAGCCTCTGCATCCTTTGTGGTAGCCTCATCCAGAACTGTGGAAGGACTCAGCACTTCCTGACCTTGCCCACCTCTTCCATTTTCACTCCAAGTGTTCCTGCCAGGACAACAGCCCAACAGAAACAGGGCAAGCATACCAGGATGGGGAAGCCTTGTGATACTTGCCTGGAGCCCCTGGAGCAGAAAAGCTGTCCTACCAGACTGTGGTGCTCCTCCAGTGTAGGCACGTGTGGTTCTATCAGGGCAGCACCCAGGCACGAGGCCCTTCCTGTGCCTGTTCACAGTGGTTGCCTGTCTCTTGTGGCAACAGGCTCTCCATGCAGGGTTTGTTTGTTTCTGGTGCCCCCTGTCTAAAGACAAGGAGAAATTCTTGCCAAAAATGTCTTCCATGAGGATCCAAGTCCCCAGCACGTTGGTTCTCTTCTGCCCTTCCACTGTGCCCACAAGATATTAGAAGGGTACGAGAGCCTAGGGTTGGCACAGGGGCTCTCTCACCAAGCAATGTCTCCAACAGATGGGCTTCTGAGAGGACAGAAGGGTGTGGGCTGCCACACATGGATGCTCCAGGCCCTGGGAGCTCAGACTGCTGAGCGGGAAGTGGGTGCCAGTGGTTATGAGCTCTGGAGGGACTTGCTCTTCCCAGGACTTGCCCAGCTGGTAGGGGTGAGGCTCCTGCAAAAAGCAGCGGGGTGGGACCTGTCCCTTCTCCTCTTGGATAGAAGTACTTTAGACTTTCACTCCTTCCTGTAGCCTGTCACAGCCCCTGCTTGCCCCCTGTGAAGCTGCTCTGCTCCCCCGGCTCTGGCCCCCACCTCCCAGGTGATACCTTTTTATCCCCCACTGCTTTGTCTGCTTCCACATAGAGCTGCAAACACCCATCTTGCCACCTGGAAATCCAGATGTTGATCCAGTTTACACTGGTCAGACCCCTGCCCTGGTTCCTGCTCACTTCCCACAGCCCAGGCCAAGTTCCTTCTCTTCAAGGCTCCACATTTCCCCATCATGTGCATCCCTCTGGTCCCCTCTCTTTCTGGAGCCTCCCCACAGTACTTCTCCATACAGACAACAATGAGTATTCAGAACGGAGTCTGGTTACAGGAGAGCACAGCACTCTCTTTACTGCAGGTGGATCCAGTTTTGGCTGGAGGTGCTCAAGGTTTTACCATCTGGTTCACTTCACGTGTGCTCAGAAGCTTAACACCATACCTCACTTGCCTCATCACACGATACATTAGCTCTTCCAGGTGCCTTCCACATCCTTCTCTACAGCCTTTTCTCACAGTTTTACCTGTTGTAATCTGGATGCTCACGTATTCACTACTTTCATTTAAAAATTATGAAACAATCCACCTAAGCAAAATAGCAGTATAGTGCCTATACAAGCAAACACCCTTCTCTCTCAGCTTCTGTTTCAGCAGGCAGACTGATGGGCAGCATTTATTTAAAAAGAGATGCTTGAAAAGGTCTTCTAGGAAAGGCTGACCATGCTTTTTGATAGGCGTGGGTTGCATTTGTGTGGTCCTCTACCTCACTCCGCCCACATAACTAAGCAAACAGTGGAGCGCCAATTCAAGTGGTGTTTGCTGACTCCAGCACGGTCCCCCAGCTAAATGCCTCCATGGAGTAAGGTAACAGTGGTACCAGATATCCATGCAGAATGACAGACGAGTCTCCAAAAGACACTAGGAAATGTCCTCAGTGCCTGGCTTAACTGCAGGAGCAAACTCAAGATGACACAGAGAGGCATGGGCACACAGGCAGCATTCATCACAAACAGACTGCTCATTGTTTTACCTGAGGTGAGATCTAGAAAGTTCAAATGTCCCCATCTCTCCTGGAAGGCTTGGGTCACAAGGTCTGTTGTGGAACTCTGCAGAGAGCTGAACAATCTACAGCTAGAGAGTCTCAAGCATAGCGCCCTTGGTGGTCCAATTGCTGAATCTATGTAACATTTTTTATTCTTATTTTTACTTTTGATGTGTGGCTGGGAAACAGTTGTAGTACTTTGTTCTACCCTTCCCTGTTTCTTGCCATCCTCAGGAATGATTCACAGTGATCATGAACAGACTTACAGCCTCTTCTGTGGCAATCACAGCAGCACACCAGGACTGATGAGAAATTGCAAGAGTTGCCCCTGCTGTGATGCAGTGTAAGACTATCAGCTTTTTTTTCCCCTGCTTATATGGAGGCTCCTGAGCTATACTGCTGCCCAGAAACAGCTGTAAACTACCACCAGAAAGAGACAATTTAGCCTCAGGGCAAGCCAGAGGGTGCATTAGATGACGTAAGGGACCTCCACATATCCCTAAACTGTGTTTGCACTGCACAGAATTACACCCTGAGGACAGAAATGGAACTGATGAAAATGATATCTTTGTTGTGTTTTCTTTCTGAGAAAAAAAAAAAATGTCCTAGAGGTTATCAGAGGAACAATTTTATTTTTAGAATACTCATGTTCCCATGAAACTCAAGTGAATTTTTATCTTTTACTTGAATGGGAACAAAACATTGCCCTTGGGAATGACTTCTTACATTACCAAAAAAGAAATATGATTAGGAAAACCTGTGGAGTATATTTTCTCCAGTGAACTGCTCTTGAAGAAAAGTATCTATAGAAAGAAGTGTTTCTGTTAATTACGAGAGATTATTTTGTCATGCTGTTAGTTTTATAGGGTATTGGTTTGCAATTTCTTCCAGTGTCTATTAAAATTAATAGGAATCACAAGTTTTTAGTCAGCACTAGATTAGAGTGAGTGCTCTTGGCAGAATTGTACAGATGAAAAGAGAGATTATGTTTTTATCAATTTAGTCAATGCTTTGGGAATAAATTAAAGTATCTTCCAACACATAAAAATGTAAGGAAAGATAAAGATAAAAATCCCATCCAGCAAAGCTCTACGCAGCTTAGATCTGGAAAAGCATTTGCACATTTACTGGAGACTGTATTTGTCCTTGCATAGCATTCCTTATATTGAAGAAGCCTTCAGGTTTTTTTCCTTTCTTTAGTAAACCACAAAACAAAGGTTGTCTGTTAGCCCTGGGTTTGCTAAAGTAGTGACAAGCTACACTAAAATTAAAACTCATCTCTCCAAACAAAACCACAGTTAAAACTAACAACAGATACCTTTAAAAACATGTTTTCAAGCAATGATTGGAAAAAAGAGATGTATCACTAGAAGATAATCTTCCTGTATTGGCCTTTTGCTACCCTGTAAACCTAATTTCAGAGATTGTCCAAATAGCAATGGAGAGATGATTAGTCTCCAGGTGATTAGTTCTGTGGTAGAGAGAAGCAACTGGTTGCAGTTATGGCTACAGTCATGGCTGGGATTAGGGCTGATGCTCTCGAGTGCCAGGGGTGAACTGTGTGCCTACAGTTAGGGTTACGGTTCAGGAAAGCAAGAGCTGGACAAATAGGTTTATTGCAGGATCTTGTCAGTGTGGTGGGCCTTGGATGTGGGCTGGTGATAGCAAGGGCTTAAGCCTTCTGGCTAGCTGTGATGTGATCTGGTAGCCAACGTGTTATTAAAGGCGGTATAAAGGTTGGATGCATGGTCTGGATTTAGGAAAGCAGTCTGTGGAATTGTGTTTATCGCTGCCTCACAGCAGCCCTTATTTCAGATGCTTTTTCATAGAAGTGCAGATCTGATGATGCATCCTAGAGGCAACAGGAGTGACTAACTATAGTGAAGGCGACTGTCTTGGTTGTGGTTAGGATTAGGATTCTGGAGGGCCAAGGTGGGAGATCTACTTTTAATGCGGGGTCCCGGAGGGGTGTAACGATGTCTGAAACGATGATTGGCTCTGATCTGGGAGTTGGTAAGTCTGTAATGAAGCAAATGGTTGGAGCTGTGAGGCAAGAAAGAAGAAGACAGAGAATTGGGAGTAATGAACCCTGTCCATCGGGGAAGGGCTGAGGTTGGCAAGGAAGAGTGCAGTCTGTATGCTATAGCACTGAAAAGAGGATGGGTAGGATTATTATTACAATATTAGTAAGATTAGGGTTGGGTGAAGGATCAGGCTTTAAGAAAGCAGAGGTTGTAAACAAAAATGTATTGCTGAATCCTACCAGTCTTTTGCTCTTCAGTTAGGGGTGATTTTGCAGCAATGAACTGCCAATGATTAAGCTGTGACAGGACTACAGATAAAGCATCTGGCAGTGACACAGTTCAGCGTAGAAGAGGACAAAGACCTGAATTTACTGGTAGGTCCTACAGAATTCAGAGATGCAGTTGGGGCTGATGCCAGAAAGCTACTTAGCTTAGCATTAATTTGAAAGTTTTTGGCCATTGTTAGTCTGTCCAGAAGCCTATCCTAAGGGCAGCATTCCCCTTTCTCTGCAAAAGAAAGCATAGAGAGCTAAACTGAGTGTTGGATCCTGTCAATCCTAGAAGGGATGACTGTGGAGAGGGTTGGTACATGCAGAGGTCAACAACATCTGGATAGTATTGGTTTAGGACAGGGTGAGTAAGGTTACCCGCAGGTGAAGGCTGTATTTGGCTATCTGGTTCCCATTTGGAATGTAGAGCTGCCTGTTGCTGGATCCTGCTAAGCCTCAGGTTCTGGTTTCAGGACTAGTCCTCTTAGCAATGAATAATGTAGAATTCATCCTGTGACAGAAAACAGTAACTGGGCTAAGGATGTTAGACTGTTAACTGTTAGCGTGGATTAGGATCACAGGTCTGGTAAAAGACAGTGAAGGTCTTGGTGTTACATTAGTTCCTTAAGAAGTTAAGGAAGAAGAGCAAATTTTGGTTCTGGAGAAGTCAGTTATTATGGTACGAACTCTGTAGTACAGATCACTATTGTATTTAGAAAACATCATTATCATTAATGCTTATCTTATGGATATGGAAAGGGGAGGCTAGAAGAACAAGTTAACAGGTGGACCGACTCTGGCCTGTGGCAATAGCACGTGGGCTATTATTTGTAGCAAGCTGTGTGTTTCTTTCCAAACTTGATTTTTAGGGTCCCTGAGTTGGTGGGGGGTGCGGGGGTGGGGGTGGGGTATTTTTGGGGTTTTTTTTAATTGGCTAATGTTGTGTTTAGGTTTAAGGTGAAGAAAGCTGACTTTAGATACTCGGATTCTTGCAGTATCCAACAGGCTGTGACTGGTCCTACCTGTGAGTCATGTATGATCAATGCCATGGCAGAAAAAGGGTTTGGATGTGGTGACCAACAGGATTGACTTTGGAGACAGGGATCTGTGCAGTGGGGTGCCGAGGCCTAGAACAAAGAGTGGCTCTAACACAGGAGGTGATCTTTCAGGAATTATGAAGAAATTCAGACTTGATGTTAAGACCACAGCTCAGGAAAGCAGGGGCTGCAGAGGTCAGCTTATTACTGGAGCCTTTCCATTCTGGAGCAGGGCAGGATGGAAGCTACTGTTAGGAAAGGTGTGTGCTTTCTGCACGGGTGAGCAAGGGGCCTACTGAGAGAAGAGCAATGGTTGGTGCTATGTTTTAGGTAAACAAAGCCTGCAAAGCTTGTTCTGTTGCTGGGTTCTGTGAGACCAGTAATTCCCATCTCACTGCTGATCTTTCCAATCGTGAAGAGCAGATAGCTAGTATGTGACAAACTGGGGCAGGAGTAAGTATCAACAAGATTTTAAATTGTGATTTGCTTTAGGTCTTCAGTAATACTTCCATGTTCAGCATGGGTTTCTATAACACTGAGATGAAGACTGGCATCAAGAAAGGTGAATCACTATTCATTTCAGTACGGCTGGAAAGGAGGATCTGGAGAAATGCAATGCTGCCAGTTCTCTTGGGGTAGGATGGGGACTGGACTTCCTGATACACGTTGGATTTATGCCTTCTGGTTATTTTTGGAGGGGGGCAGGTGTTAACAGAGGTCTGGTGAAGGATAAGACAATATTTTAGTGATCCCTTTATGGATTATTTTTGATGCTGGATAGAATTATTTGCTGTAAAGATAAGAAAGAAATAAATCAGTTCTGTTTGTGGGGCTCGTAAATAGCATTGCCATTGCTTCATCTTAGTCACGCCTGTTTCATTTGAACATTTAAAGAGAAATATTTATATTCTTTCTTTTTTTAATCTAAAATGTATATATATTTCAAAATGTCAAAAAAAGTTTTTAAACCAAACACTAAATGAAATACTGATAGCTGGGAGAAAACAAATGTGTACATTAACCTTCATTTTTTATTTTATTTCTTGTGTCAGGTTTTCAAAAATAAATTTTTTCCCCAACTTTTCCATTTGGCCAACTAGGCTAAAAACTTTTTTCATAGTGCTAAATTCCTTTTGAATACCAGTTTTAACTTCATGCATGGAGGCTGAGACAGACAGATTAAAGAGAAAACCAGAATCATCCATGGTATTGGTGAAAAAGTAAACACTTCAGCTGTTTTCTGTAGCACCATAGCACACCAAGGAGCACATGAAGTGTGTTAACAGGGACTCTGCATAAGCATCGACTGTTCACCTGCATTGCTTTCCTTGTTTTGCAGATGAATACAAAGTTTCAACGTTCAGAGTTATCCTTCTGGCAAACATTATGAATATTAAATATTCATGCATGAAATCTGTTCAGATCCAATCTTGGAATCATTTTGAGTTTGTTTATGACCAATTAAAATGCCATATAAATTTCAGATTCTGCCATCTGAGTAGCCTGAATGCAGAGAATGAAGGACAATATCCTGTACTCCTAATTTAATTTTCCCATCAGTGTTTGTTTGAACTCTGTCTGTGGGTCAGGACAATGGATGTCTGTGCAAATATTTTCTGCTTAATTCCAGCCAGGACTGTGTGCATAATTCCAGCTAAAATTTCACCAACAGTTTATAGTCAGTTAAGATGACTTTTCCCACATAGAAAATAACACTTCCAGATTAAGAACTTTATTAGTGAGCTATATGTGTCACTTGCCTGTGGCAGAGCTTTGCTTTTATGCAAACTGGACCTCTCTCTGGCTCCAGCTTTCGACTGGAGTTTGAGGAATCTTACAACCTTCAGAAAATGAAATTTTATTGAACTTGGAACAGTCCCACGAGCATCAGAGATTTGGTGTGCACACAGAGAAAACAGAACAGAAGTAAATGGCAGAAGAATGTAGTGAGTCACTTAACTTGCAGAAATAAGGTAAAACATGTCGAGGAAGACACTAGCAGGTAGAGGATGCAAAGGATGCAGTTCCCTTTGGGTCAGCTGGACATGTTTTTCCATTCACGTCTAAATTTTATCTCTGTGTCCAGGCATCATCAGCCTTGAACTTGTGAGTGACAGGGTGGTGGAAAGAGGCGGAAAGGGTACTTCCATGCTTCTCAGCCTGGAAAAACAGAGTGGGAATGTCTGCCAAAGAAATCTGGACACTGGATTTTCTTGAAAGACCCAAACATTGTTATTTCCTCTGATTTTGTATGCAGTATCTGAAAGAGATTGACTTGTAAGCATTCCCATGGTCTTTGCATACACAAAGAGGAATGAGACATTTTCAATGACATTTATTTTAGACTGATGGAAGGAACAAAGAGCCAGGCAGCTTCCAGGAGGGTGTTTCCTCAGTGTGACCCTGAACATAGTCTGAGAACAGTCTGGCTGCTCCCTCTGAGCGCAGGCACAGCTCCTGGAAACTGAAGAAGTGCCTATTATGAGCAGTAGAGAGACATGGCTGTCTGCCTCTGTGGGCAAGATCATGCAGCAAAATTCAGATATTAACATGGAAATGTCCTCCAAAGAGGGGCAGCTGGAGTCAGGATTTTGGTTTGTATCATTAAGAGAAAGGCCCATTGGAAAGACAGGTCCAACTGCAAAAGTTGGATACACAGTCAAATTTCAGGAAACTTGAACACTCAAAAGACACTCAGAAACGGGCAGTGGGTTAGGTCCTTAGAAATACAGCATCAAGAATTTTTAAAAGTTTACTGCCAGTACTGTGTACAGAATAAATGTGAAACAACTTCAGATAACTCCTATTACAAAAGAGAAAACTAATTTCTTTCCCTCACTGTGTGTCTCATACCATCACCACTTAGCACTGACCACTTCAAACTTCCACCTGAGCTGCAATCATTTGTAAACACTTTCAGGCTCTATCTGTATTTGACATCACTCCAGGTTTTTTGCAGGACAGTCAGTACTACTGTAGGTAAATACTCCATCCAATCCCCTTCTAAAATTACGTTACTCTTTTGTTTCCCTCATAAATTAGACAGATATTTAATAAACGTGTTGCAGATCTCCACTTACTGCAACAGTAACATACAGAGCAACCGTCAGACTTACACAGTCCAACAGTAGGCCTGGTATGAAGATCATGGTAGTTTTACATTTTATCCATTACAGAGCAGAACATGAACAAAATGCATCACACCTAAGAGAAAACGAAGAATATGTAAAGTAACTGGTCATTGCCAAGCTTACTTCTTCCATTACAGAGAAGTTTGTTTGTGGCTAAGATCCATTTCCAAGTAATCCAGATTCTTCCAGCCCATTTCTACATCAGTTTATTGGATCTTTCATGATGATTCCACTCTTCCCACATTTCTGAACTATGGAGTTTTTCAGTCATGATTTCCATTAGGATGGAAATTGGAGAGTGATGGAATGAAGAGGAGAAAGGAAATAATACCACCTCAGAAAGAAAAACAGGAAATCTGAAGTTGGTTTTGGAAGAGAAAGTATAAAAAACCCTCACAATCTAAATGTTACATTTTGGCAGTATCAAAACAAAATTATGTTGACTGTAGACATGGAGGTGTTTGGCTCCTCTTGCCTTCTTAAACTTCTACATATATTTTTAGTCTAGGAATACTGAGTCCTGAAAGACTGAGTTCTCAAATCCTAAGAGGGAGTCTTGAAGCTATCCAGATTCTGAGTTCTATTCTAGAAAAAAAAACTGCTCAAGATCTTACTTGCTGGCACCTTTAACATTCTTGTCCCCAAAACTATCCAGACAGTGAATGTGCTCCAGAGCTGTGACTCAGGAAATGAGGGCTCCAAGGTGAGGTTGTCTCACTGAGTAAATCCAGCTAATACCGAGGTCTAGCACCAGAGCAGGCTTCTTGTGGGAGCATGTGAGTGAAATGATGGATCCCTCTGAGATGCCCTATGATGACAGCCATGATGACATTAGCTCTTCCCAGGCAGTTTTCCTCCACCTCTGTTCAGTGACCCTCAGATAAACATGAAAGCTGACAACCACATTCCACGAACATTTCTTAAGACGCATTTCAGTGACTCCTGCTACAAATATTTCCTCCCATTTTTCTCATTGTCATAATCATTGCATGACTTCAATAGCTGTAAATACTATCACAATTGTTTTCACCTACCCGCTTTATACCAGCCAACCTACCTGCTTCTCATTTCTTTTTGCTTTCAGAACAAGTTTATGTAACAGGCTAAGATGGATTTTTGTAATTTCCAACAACTCCAGACAACCAATCTAGACTTCTGTGGATTTCAGTCGCTTGTGGATGCTAATGGAATAATATCTCTAAATGAAACTTTGTCATGACAGCAGTGTGGCAGGCCAAACTGCACCAACAAAGGGGATGCAGAGCAATACTTGGCACACACAAAAAAACCCCACAACAGTATGTTGAAGACTTGTAACTGTTCAGTATAACAGGACAGAAGTTCAAATGGAAAAGAGCTGGCATTAATAGTTTTGGAATTGGAAAGGCATGCCTGACTTCAGCTCATTTCATTTGTCAGCATTTCTGATTCTGTGGCTACAAGCTCTGCAGATCTGCAGATCTGGCCTTTTAAAATGCATTAAAATCATTAAAATGCAGCTGAATGGCAGCATGTTTGCTGAGGGGAATATTTCTGCCAAGAGGAGGAAGAAGGACCTGCCGTGTCATTTATAGCAGCTGTCACCTTTCTAAAGCTACCAAATTGACTTTCCACCTACAAAAGCAATTCTATTTTCTTCTCACCCCTCCAGGCATTTGAAATATTAAGAGCCAGTGCAGTTGTCTCTTCTTTCCCCTTACTCTGTTCCTCCTAGCTTCTGTCCTTTCCTGAGTACTCTATATCAACACAGTCTCTTCTGTACCATTTTCCCAGCTACTGAATGCAGGACTTTGTAAGAAATTCTTAAAACAATTGTCATGGGTAAGCTGAATTCCAGATTAAAATCAAAACAAAACTCAAAGAGTTTTGTGTCTCTACAGTTTTCAGAAGCATTTCAGGACAACGTCCAAAATATGTAATGCAATTAAGATAATAAGTTCTGGAATTGGCACAGTTGGGACTAATCCTCTTCAGTGCTCTAACTCAATGATAGATATTTCTAATGGCTGGGTTTATTGCAAATTTGGGGCTCCATGTATCTGGGTATGTTCCTATCAGACAGTTTAAAGCCTTGGATTAACTTTCAAGCAATCAAAGCATTAACTCTTTTTGACTGTGAAGAACTAACTTCCCCAGCAGTGAGTAAGCATACGGCTCTTGGCTAGTTCTCAGATAAATTTTACATTCTACAAATGAGGAAATGGAGACAAAGAAGTTTGGGTAAGGTTCATAGCCAGTAAGAAGCTGCAGTGATTGCAACTCCAGGAGAGCCTTGTTCCCCACTCATGCACTGTCTCTGGACTGGCAGGACTGAAGCTGTTTGCTTGTTCTTGTTTTGTTCTGAAACAAAAAGGCACGAAGAGATCAACTATGGGGAGCAAGAGCTTGTAGGAAATCACATGTATTCATTTACTCCACAAATATTCTGCAATTTTTGATAGTTTATGTGACTACATTTTCAAACATAAATGAAAAGCACCAACTGTGTCCAGTACTAGCTGAGACAAATACAATGCAGCATTTATTTTCCTTAAACAAAGCTTATTTTTGTCATTTTTTTCTTCCATTTTTGTATATGATCCTATACCTGTAAAAAATTAAATTATGAATGGAAACATCTTCAGGGTGTTCAGCTGCAAAGAATGCAGCATCTGACATTTGGTAATGAAAGAAGAAAACGGTTTTCAATTCTTTGCAAGCCAGATGCAAAAGTGTTTGATACTACCTCAAACAGTAGGGACAATTGCTAGGTCCTATTTTTCCCCTTTGATGCAAGATAAATTTTTAGTTAATTTTGAAATTAAACTGAACATAAAAGTCTTTGAAGTACAGCCACCAATACTCAGGCTGTCATTAAATGTATCTTGTTAGAGTTAAGAAGAGATTCCCTATAATGCAAGTACTTGGAATAACATCTTACCACTTCTGTCTGAAGCACAGAGCTGTTTACATAAGTGGGTTGATCAGAGGCAGTTTCTGGCCAAACAAATGTTCAAGAAGATTAACAATGAACACATGTTGTATTTTGTTATCTAAAACAACACCCAAAGTCTCGACTGAAATCTAGGTTATGTGATGACATAGTGTTGGCTAGGGGTATTTCCTGTCTTTGGAGCATTAACCCACTGTGTCCACTTCTGTTGCTCTTTGGAGAATGAAATTGTGGTTTTGTAGAAGGATTTCACTCCATTACTAGGGAAAGGGTGATTTTTCCTTTCTGTTGTAGGCCTGAGAGGTGGCCCAAATGTGTATGCAGAGAACGTGTCATTGTTTGGTCCACAAGACAGACAACAACCAGATTACTAGAAGCATCTCCTTCCTCCAGTTCAAGCTATTCTGCAGTTGTTGGGATGCCATTAAAGCTTATGGCATAGCAAGAGGTTTGGTATTACCCTGATTCAGCAGAAAACACAGTGAGTTGATGCTGCTTCTGTTTGCTCTAGGCAGTTAAGTATGTATCCAGTCTGCTAAACTGGTCAACAGCCTGAAGGCCTTTTTAGACCTCTCAGCGCTACTGGACAATTAAGCAGCATTGATGCAGAAACAGTTCATGCTATTCAACAAACCATGTACGCTCCTCTACGTATTGGAGAGAAATCCAAGCCACTACTTTTAGGAAGCTGAAGAAAGCTAGAGCTGGAACTAACCATTAATATGAAACTAGCTATCAGAAGGCAGACCTGGGTGTCCTGGTAGACAATTAGCTGAATATGAACCAGCAATGTGCTTTTCAGCAAAGGCGGCCAACAGCATCTGTGGCTGCACAACGAAGAGCGTGGCCAGTAGGCCAAAGGAGGCAATTCTTCCCCTCCATTCAGCCCTGGTCGGGCCACATCTGGGGCGCTGGGTCCAGTGCTGGGCTCCCCAGTACAACAGAGACATGAACATACTGGAGCCAGTCCAGTGAAGGGCCATGAGAATGACAAATGGATTGGAGCATCTGACACAGTAGGAGAGGCTGAGAACTGGCATTGCTTGCCCTTGAGAAGGGTCAGAGCAAATTCTTAATAATAGGCATGAACACCTGATACAGTGGGTGTAAAGAAAACAAAGCTAGGCTCTTCTCAGTGCTATCCAGAAGAAGAAGAAGACAATTGGCACAAACTGAAATACAAGAATTTCCATTTAAACATCAGAATACTCTTTGTTTCACTGCAAGGGTGATTCAGGACTGGAGCAGATTGCCCAGAGAGGTTTCGAGTCTCTGACCCTGGAGATACTAAAAATCAGCCGTGTATGGTCCTGCGGAACCTGTTCTAGTTGGGCCTGCTTTGAACAGGGGGTTTGGATTAGACAATCTCCAGAGGTTCCTTCTCACCCTCACCATTGTGTGATTCTGTGATTGCAGGTTTAGGCTTAGCCATGCAAGTGAGTCTAACATGCTGGGGATTCACTGCCCGTACCACCTCTGCACTCAATACAGACACTGGCTTAAAAAGCACATCCCGGCTGAGTACTCAAAGTCCTATGTAAGTGAGCATCGCTTTGGTATTTACTCGCCAGTGCTGTCTTTGACACCTGCTTTATCCCTCACAGCTGTTGTTGTGTCACATCAGTCAGCAGGGGAATCAGGAAAATGGAAGAGCAAGAGATAGCAGAGGTTCTGACATGCCCATGTAACACAGACTGCAGCAGACAGTCCTGCCTGGCATGACACTCATGTTCAAACACATTGTTGTTGCGGGACCTACAGCCCAAGGTCACATCTTCTATTTGGCACTCCAAAAGCTTTGCCTCACAGGCTAGCATACCCGTGCTAAGTCATGTGCAACTTCCCTTCCCTTATCAGCCTGTCAAGCCATTTCTCCTAGAGAGAGGTTAGAAGCAGAAAGGTTTACTTCTGTTTGTGACTGTTTTGGGGCTGCTTAGAGTCTATGTCCTGGCTTTGGCTGTAGCAACAATGACAAATACAAAATGGAACAAATCACCCAAGGCTTTAGCAGAACCTAACTTTCTGCTCTGCCAGATGTTGCACTTGTTTACCCAGGACTGCATTGCATATTTTATGTTATATTTTAGAGCTGCCAGCATTAGTATTGCTTTTCCATTTAGTGTTGCTTCTCTTCAGCAATGGCAGTGGCATCACTGCCAGTGAAGACTAAAGTAATGCTAGCCCTTGGCTCACACCAGGGACTGCAGAAAAGCCTGCTATGCACCAGTTGGTGGCCATCTCCATTTTACAGAGGGGAAAACAAAGACAAAGCACAAACCAGCACGCCTGTGGGCTCCAACTCATGACTCCAAGTGTTTCTAGGGGCGACAGCTGAAAGGGGACTTAACTTCAGCCCACAGCTTACAACCCAGTGTAAAAAAGTAAATGGTGTGATTTGGGATGACTGGGGCAAGTAGCTGCCTGCACCACTGCAGTTAGGCCTGCCTATGTCAGAGCAGCATGGGAAATGTGTGGTACAGTGGAAAGAGAACCCAGGACTCCCTGTTGCTGGATCTGATCTCCACTTGATATTTTCTCCAACAATATGTCCATTCCTTGCCAACTAGTTCTAAGTGATTAATTTTGTTACTGGATAGTCATATTTTGTGGGTAGCCACTGGTCATTTTGAGTTATTCACTTTTACAAAATACTTCCTCTAGAAGGTACTGTAAACAGAATTAATTTTTGAATAATTTGAGTTGTTTGAAAGCCATAAGCAATGGTTATTAATATTGGCACAGAATAGGTCACATGCTGATGATTCAAGGGATGGAAACTGGAACATTTTGGACAGAACTGATGTTTTTATAATCACTTGCCCTATATCCAGACACTCTGGTGGTAGAAGTGTTAATTATACCCAACACAGCAAACTGTGAAAGTTATAGGTACTAATATATGTGTACATGTGGTAAAATAAATCTTTAGATGAAAAAAATCATGTATATTCAAGTAATCTAGTTTCCATTTCTTGGTTTAAACATGCAAATTTATAATGCATCTCTTCTGAAAGACACAGAAGGAGGAAAGAGTTTGTCTTATTGAAGGCAATGTTAAGTATGCTTGATATAGCATGCACAAATATGGACATGAAACTGGGAGGCTGCACAGCTAGCAGCTCTTACAGATGCAAGGAAGCATGCACCCAGATTCCCAAACAACATAACAGTGATGTTTTGACTTGAAATTTCTTGCACTGAAGCTCATTCTTGTGATAAAAAATGGCAGGTCCCCAAACAGCTAGCTCAACGAGCCAAGAAAGCTTGCCACTGGGTGCTTGCAGCCTAGTTACCACTAGCACGACTCAACACTGCTCTGCTTCCCTGAAGAAAAAAAACAAAACAAAACCATCTCCAAAGCTTGCCACTGTTTGGAAAGAACCTATAACTTTTTTGCACATGTCTAGACCAGTTTACTGCTTTTCAATGGGACTTCTTGTCATGGTATCACAGCCAGTGTGTACTTTTTGACTGCTGCTGACCAAGGCAGACTCTAAGTAGTCTTCAAAAGCAAAAGAATTTGCCAGCAACTGAGTCAGTTTAAACTGCCTGCCAGGAATTTGCTGCATGCCATACAATACATTTTTGAGTCACCTTCTAAAAATAGCCTTGATGAATAAGTACTCAACAAGAAAAAAAGTCTCAAATTCCCACTTGGTCTGACACCAGAGTTCTGCCATGTTCCCTTCCTCTCCAAAGTCAAAGCGCTTAACCTGATCTCAGTATAAATGGCTATTCAAAATGTCACGTTCAGTAAGGAGTGTGAAGAGGGCTGCACCCCAGGCCGTAAGGAGCAGGGCCTTCTGCGGGGACGGGGAAGCACAGGAGCCGACGCGGCATGGCACAGGGCTGCAGGGCGGCAAGGCTGCGGGGCTGCGCTCACATCCCGCTCCTCACAGCCTGACCCGTAGCAATGCGCCGACGGGAAACAAGCAGTAATTCTGTAGGAAATGGAGTTACTGTGTCGCGCTCACCGCTAGGTGTCACGGCCTCTTCATCTTTAAGCAGACTGCTGCGTTTGTTGTGCCCAGGAGAAAAAAAACCAAACCAAACCTCAAGGTGAAGGCAGGAAGCCAGTATATTAGCCAAATACCCGGGCTGGCTCCAATCTAAATTCTTTTCAGTAAAGTCAGGTTGGCAGATAGCCCATTCAGAGAAAAATGAGAAATCATTTCCATCCCTTTTGCAGATACCGCCATTTCAGATCATACTGAAACACTAAAAATGTCAAAAATGTCATGAGTGCAGGTAGCTGTAAAGTTTAGCATGCTCAGTGCACCGTGGAGTTCTCCTTGCATTTGTCTGCTTTACCCTGTCAGAAATCATCCCCAGCAGAGCTACAGGTATATGAAAAAAAAAATCCCACATCTATGAAAGGACTCTACTTTGCAGTGTGTCTCAGAACAGCCGATTTTGTTAAAAGTCTGTCCCTGGTGTTACCGATAAATGCTGTACTTTTTGTAGCTTTGGAGACTGATAAATACACAGTCACAAACCTACGTATATATTTTAATATATATTCACAGGAAAAACACAGGTCAGGAAATGTTAATGCAACCACCCCTTCCTGTGCCAAGCACTTTTCCTATGCTGCCATGCTCTGCAGGAAGGTTTCACCACCTCCTGCTTTGCTGGCTTTTCCACTGAGGCTGAATGCAGCGGACACAGGCTGGTTATGTGCTCTCCACTGAACTGGGAATCTTGTTTCCTTTCTTGCAAGTAGACAAACTGTCACCAGGGTAGGACTGGAAGATCCTTGATTTTTAACCCTGTGGACTGGACGCAAACCAGCAAAGGAGTGAGGAGCTCTCTCAAGGTTTCCACAATTCCCTTCAAGCTGGGATAAAAAACAACATAAGAGGTGCAGCCTTGTCAAGGAGAAAGGCAAGTGAATGCTTCAGGAGTGCTCTTCCCCTTCTTTCTTCATATTCCATGTCATGTTTAATGCACAAGAGTCAGGGGTCAGCATGAGCCCACCAGCCCAGGAAGAGGCAGGAGACCAGATGCATCAGACTAAGTGCTTCTGAGCACTTTTTAGGAACTTGGCAACAAGAAGAACTGAAGTGGCTGCTCAGTATGGGCAGATATTTTCTCCTCCAACCCCTTGCAGAGTACATATTTGCTGGATGGTTTGCAGTTTGTTCTCTGAGCCAAAGGAAAAATCCAAACATTGCTGGCTGCAGTCAGATTTTGCTTGACCTCTTAAGTAGTTTAACGTGGTACTGGCCACCTTTCCTGTTTTAGGTCTTTCCCTTCCAAAGAGCAGAATGGATTCAATGATGCAGCTCCTCGGGGACCTACATAATGCCCTGGGATGGAAGTAGTGGATGTGTGATAATTGCCTTTAAGGTAAGACTTCTTTTGTTCCCTTCTGGGGACATCCCTGAGAAGCATAGGGAAACCAAGAAGGGAACCTCACAGGTGACCTTTTCTCTAAGTGCAAAGGGTGTTTTTATTGTAATGCGTGCTATGAGTTTCCATCTTCCTATTCTGTAAATCAGGAATTTGAGAATCAGCATTCACATGAGAATTTAAGACTACACAGTTTCCTCCATCCTTCAAAGTAAAAGCCCTGTCACTGGGTGGTCTTGGCATTGAGCTCTCATCTGGGGCCAATAAAGGTGTTTTTTCTAAGTACAGAACCTGAGAGATCTGATTCACATTTAAAAAGTGTAATTAGTCTACTGCATAAATTAATATTGATTCATATTCCATATTCTGTGTTGAAGCAACACAGAAACATTCCACCCATTAGGATTCAGTGGACTTTTTGACATTTGCCTTAAAGGGATACCAACTTTTTACCTTTCTTGTCAGAATCCTTTCTTAATTTAATATTGTTCACTTAATATTCCCTTTGCTATTACAGAAAATTATATATAATTGTCTTAGTATTTTTCCAGTTTATTTGCCTTGGGCATTTGACAATATCTTTTGTCTAGTCTGCTTCACTTCTTTTAAAATTAAAAAATGTAATAGTTATACAACAGAAAAGCAGGGGAATTCAACAGCAAGTGCTGGGACTAAGGATATTTTCCACTCATTCTTTCAATAAATGGTGTGAATTTCAAACCATCAGAGTCTTTAATCTATAGCTGTAGTTTATTGATCACCATACTTAAACATAGGGCAACCTGAATATCAGGTATTATGTATTTACTGCTTGTTATAGGGAACTGGAATATAATGCCTCCATTTCTTTTCTGATGCCTCATTTCCATCTCCTGAAGCACCATGCAAAGCCTCGTGCCTCCTAGATCTCAAAACCTGCCATTTCCACAACTGTATGCTCATTCTTTTCCACAGTGTATTCTACCTATGTCTTCTCTGGTGCAGATGGGTGGTTTCTGGTTCCCAGTCAATACTTGTTGCCTTGCATATGGACAAATTAAACAGTAGTGGTTTTGCCCTATGGGAAGTAATGCCTGTCTGGCAAGAAGATACTGGAAACATCTTCAGGCAATCCAGATGTTTTGCTTTAGCCAAAATGGTGTCTGGACATCAACTATGAATAGAAGAAATACATGTTTTTTTCAAGAATTTCAGGTAAACTAGATGAACTGCTTGTGAGTAAACCCTGGAGATCTGGTCCTACAGTAGCATTGTTAACACTACAAATTGGCTTGACCTACAATACATAATTCCTACCAAAACCTGTTTACAAATGATACCTGAATTAGACTGTAGCAGAGGGCTGTGGCAGGAATTACCAGAGACATCAGATTAAACTCTTGAACAGCGAATCTAGGCGTGGATGAGCCTTGCTGAATCAGCTCTCCTGAGCATATGCAGAAACACAGGTTTAGCTCTTGGGAGACCCCTTCTTGGCAAAGTTAGAGAATGTGAGGGCTTAACTAAGTCAGATTCCTGGACTTGGCACCTAAACTCTATTTAAATCTCACTTCAGAGCTAAAAAAGGGCATTATGCACTTGACTTGTACTCTTTCCCTTGTTTCTTCTGAAAAACTGTTTTTTATAGTGGTCCTCCAGAGCTGCTCCCAGAAAGCACCACGTAAGAGGTAAGGAGTGTTACCTGTGAAAGAGGTATTAGCTGTTCCCTACTTTACATCAGTGCAGTGAGAGTAGTTATCCTAAGGACTATGAAGTATTTGTACACTGTGGCAAAGGGGACAATGACAAGAACCTCAGACATATGGATCTGCTCTTATTCTCATACAATAGAACATGAAAGGTGAACTTGAAGAAGAATTGACAAATACTTGGAGGGCAAATAGTGAGGTTTCCTTGAAGCCTTGAAGAGAGACAGCTGCTGATTCTGAGTAATACTCTTGACTCCTTAGGAGCAGCTTTGCTTAAAAGTGGTAGATGCACCAGCACACACAGACTGGTTTGTTGACAGAAGCTAAATTATGGTACTATCATATTATTAGAGTGCCTCCCAGTCCTTGAAAAGTTTCATCTTAAAGCAACAGACTGTGAGATGAGGGAGGCTGTAGTATTCTCATTACACAGAAAGGGATCTGAAACACTGAGAGATGAAGTGACAAAGCAAGAAACATAAGAATATGGCCTTGACAAACTGTGAGTTGAACGCCAGTCCCTGGAGACTTTGAGCAGGCAGCTGGACTGCTCTTTTCTTGGAAGCTTTCTTAAGTGCTGAATGAAGATGTGTATGTCTTTTCATGAGAGATGGCTGCAAACTAGACCACTCTGGATTGTGAAAATTTGACTAACAATATTTGCTTGCTGCTGTGTATTAATTTTTGGGAGGCAGACTAACATGTAACCCATGGATATGGTTAATTATAATGCCTCTGAAAAAAAGAAAATTAGTCAGGACTGAATTGTTAGAACACTGTCCTCTGCATGCATGGTTAAGTCAGGAAGAGTCTCTTAGGAAGCAAAGGAATGTGACTGAAGGCTAAAAAACATCAGAAGGGGTGTCATTCAGGGAGCTAAAATAAAACCACTGAAATAGTTTAGTGACCCCAGCAGCAGGCAGTCAGAGCTATGTCTTGGAGGCCCCACTTAACCCTGGAACATGTCATTCCATCAGCACAAGCATCTGTTTCAAAAATGCATGTTATCAAAGAGGCCGCTAAGATGAAATTGCAACTATTAGCCAAACACATGCTTCATAAAAAATGCACTCCAAGTACAGAACCCAAACTGAAAAAAGAGTTCTCACTGTTGTTCCATAATGTTCCTTAAAGAGCAGATGGGAAAATAGTTGCATGCAAATCTTAATGAATGAAATCCAAACTGCTATCTCCAAGCTTTTGACCAAATGCCACTGGCACATCATTCACCAACAATACCATTCAGTTTATGGGCCTTTTTTTTCCAGACTTGTGTGCCTAAAGCACTCATTTATGGCAATGGCCTGGTTTTCACGGCAAGCATTCCCATATGCTCCTGCTGGAATTGTAGTTTTCAGAGTCACTAAACCAAGTCTGTTTTTATGAGGGACTAAAGATGGCTTTTAGTTGTGTAACTTTCAGGCATCCCATATGAGAGAGTTTAGGCCAAGTGGAGAAAGTTACAGCAGATCTCAGGCAGCTAGCAAATCCTGCCAGACCCCAGGGGACAGCTTATTCATCAGATTTTATAAACTGTAAATTGTGTATTTGCTATCTGGGAGTTGCATAGTCAGTCAGAAATCTCGTCAGGCGTGAACACTGCAAGCAGCACTGCAAACAGTATTTTTTTTTTTTAAATGGCATGTCTCCAGCCAGCTGGACTAAACATGCTGGGCAGCCCTAGTGCAGACTAGCCTCCCTGATGACCACAAAAGCTGCTGATACCAAAGCAGAGCATGTTTTGGGCATCATACAGAAATGATCTCCTGAATGGTACCCTGCTGACCAAAGCAAGCACTGAGTAACTTGGTCTTGATTAACACTTTGTCAGTCAGTGTTAACTGATCGAACTTGAGTTCTCCTTCATTTGAAGCATACTTTTCTTGCCTTGATTTGATTTTCTCTTAACTTTGTAGAGATGTCTTGGAATGTTAATGAAATGCTGTTTCAGGAGTTCAGGTGGAATTCACATTATTTGGGCTTTCTTTTATAAGCAGGCATAAATTTGACCTGCTTATCTCGTTTCTTTACCAATGGTCCAGGATTTTTTCTTTGCACTTTATCTTCCTTCTTTTGTCAAGGAGCACAAGACATGTGCTGGTTTCTGCTTTTTAAAAATAGCCAACGGCATCTGATTGGCCTCACTAGGATCAAGCTGTCAAGGTAATGGAGTTCCTGACTGAGACCCGTTCAGAAGTAATTAGTGAAGATAAGACTTAGACTGTTTTCAGACTTTTTTGGGGAGCATGTGTTTGCCAAGGTGTTAGTTACAGTTTGTGCATGCTGATCTTATTGTGCAGGGAGTATCTTCTACATGGCCTGAGGGAAAAGACATTTTTAAAATACCAACTCTAATTTATCGGGCCATCTAAGGCATACTCTCGGAGATGTCAGTTTGGTGCTGGTGTCACAGTTCTGGGACATGAGCTCCTGTTAATGCCAATTAGCCACTAACTAGATAAACCTGCTGGCCATTTTTGCTCTTGTGCCATTCCATCACAGTCAGTACAGGTGAAGACCTACTCAAGGCTGCTTCTGGGCTGAGCAAGAATAGCTCCAATCAGCCATCAAAATCTAGCACACAATCTCCCAACTTTCCAGAACAAGAAGTGAAACATGGCTAGCTCTGCTTCATGTGTTTCACAGAAATTGTGTTCTGACCGTTAAAATAACACTGTATAAGTCAATACACAGCTTTGCTCAGCTCTGGAGCTGGCCAAGCAGGCCGTTGCTTGGGTCAATGAAGAGTTGGGAGATAGTGCAGCCATGGACCTACTGCTTAGTGTGCCTATGTCGGCCAACGAGAGGCACACACTTGCAGCTTATGCTGTGCTTTGAGGCTTACATGTGTCTAAACTGCCATCTATCTCTATCCAACTCTTTTCTATGGCAACAGTGGCAGAGAAGGAAACTATTCCAGCTCCCTCTTCTCCTGGCCTTCTCCATGGCCAGAAGCAGCCAGCCCCAGGCAGGTCCCATTCTCTGGTCCTTGGGTGGCAACATTCACATCATTGCCTGTGGAAGTAGGGGGCTCAATTACCAGGCAGAGAGTACCTGATCTTTGTAGACATCCATGAAAATGCAAGTGTCACTCCTGCACTGGCTGGCTATCACAAGAAAGATCGGTCTTCTTTGCATTTACAAAAGGTGGCTTAGCTCCTTCCCTGGCCTTTTTCCCTTAGAGGAATACTGTTACACATACACACATCAACCAGAACAACAAATGAAACTGCCTCCTTGTCCAGGTACCTGTGGCTTTGGGGAGACAGAAATCAGATGATAGTAAACCAGGAAAAAGGTGTCTCATCTGGAAGCGGGGAAGCCAAAGGGAAAGAAAGGTTACTCTTTTCACAGAAATACAGGGACTTTACAATTTCACTTCTTTATGAAAATACAGTCAAAGAGAGATAGGGTCAGTGAAGAAGAGCAGAAGCTTTCTTGAATCCACTGGGCTAGCATTCACTGCCAGCAATTACTCAAATCACAAATATTTCACTATTTTAAGCAGACTGAGGTTCCTATAAGCCCCTGACGGTACTGTTATGGATAAATGCCTAGTGTTAAAATCTAGAGAACAATAACATGCCAGAAATGAGATGTATAGGAAGTACTACATGCTTCCCTTACAATTTACCTGCACTATCTTCCTGATGATTAGGCATCCTTGCTCTGAGTGCCAACTGGGTCATATGAGGTAAAACATCTATTGAGCAGATTTTCCTTGCCAGACATTGGCAGCAAGAATTGAATCTGACATCTTTTACTAGACATTAGTTTCTGGTTCTCTGGCTCTGGCTCACAAATGTGGTCGCCAAGAAGCTTTGGCATTCTTTTATAACTAGTATTATCCAGAGTTATAATTTATTTGAGCTCCTGTTCTCTTTCTGTCTTGACTGGAATAAAATAAAATCCAGAGATGCCACATTTCTGTTCATAACCAAGAAAAATATTGTCAATGTAAAGGGGTAGAGGGGACAGAATACCTAGAAATAAGAGGAGGAAGTTTTAGGAAATCAAATTTATGTAAGTAGCTAACACAGGGTTCTTTTTGAAAAGGTCACTTTGAAATGAGGTATCTCAAACTCCTGAAAGGGCAGGGCAAATGTGATGTTAATGCAATATATCCACTTGATAGTAATGAAGCAGCTTTACTTTTTAAATCCATGCTTGAACTTATTCTACATGCAGTCAGTTCCATTAAGGGATTGAAATGTGAGGGTTTAGTGGAAACATGTTTCTGCAAAAATTAGTTCCACACTGATAAAAAAAACTCAGGACTCTGCCCTTAACCTGTGCCCTCAGTGGAAATAGATTTAAGTTCTAGCAAATCTGTCTTTTAACTAGTTTGTCCATTGTTGTATGCTATTTTATTTTTTCTTCTGGTGGTATGATTCCAAAAAAAATTTTACATTCCTTAGTTAATCAACATCCCTAGTTATAGAACTACTTTTGGTCTCCCTCTCTGTCAATGCTCTACTTACATTTGTTCCAGGTCTTTTCAAGTATCATCGGACACAGTCACCAACAGGCAGTTCTTTGAATCCAGGTTGTGCTGCATTTCAGTCAAAATGCCTTGATTATGACAATCTTTTCTCTGTCTCTTCAAAAATGTTTTGAAGGCACAGTCTCCAAAGAGTGAGAAGTTGTTGCAAAGAGGAGGTGTGTATGCTGTTCTCCACAGTGCACCGTAGCAGGAAAAAAGGTGGAGAGTCAGAGAAGACAAAGGAAAACTTTTGAAAGCATCAAATGATTTCAGCCTGAAATTCCCGGCATGGGAAAGCAACAGAGTTTTCATGGAACATTTTTAGTTCAAGTTGGATTTTTTCCCATCAAGGACAGCTAAAAGTACAGTACAGTACAGTACAGTACAGTACAGTGCAGTTCATCCTGTCCTTGGTAAAGGGCAGACTAAGCCACCTTCTATAAAACCTCTCTTTCTGTGAGTCTAAAATCACAGGGACCAAGAATATCACACATATTGTAACTCAATCTTTTGATTTTAGCACCAGGTTTGAAAATAGTGTCATATAACTCTAGGAAGTTGGGATCACTCAGTTTCATAGACATTTCTATCTATACTCAATGATTCTTTGAACCAAGTACTACACATTGAAAACAATTCTGTTACCTTGGACAAAATAAGATAAGACATTGGCCAGACACTGTTTTTATTCCAAGGATTTAGAGTCAGCCTACCGATGAATACTCAAAAGCAAATGTTATCTATGTAACATTTCAACTACAGAATAATTTCATGCACCAACAACATGCCCAGCATGCTATTAGGGAACAGTTTTTGACAGGCCTAATCATAGAAAATTAGAGGAGTATCAGTGAAGTCACATTATCAAGATGAGAATTACGCTCAATAAAAGATTGCAGAGTAAGGCTTATAAAACTTCATCTAACATTCTTTATGTTTAGAAATATGAGAAAAAAAGAGGAGCACACAGCTCTTCACCAATGCTACTGCTAGAATTATGAGCAGGTACTGTGGTTAATACATGCCCTTTTTGTTCTACAGCTTCTGTGGCAGAGATTAACAAGTAAGCTTGTGTCATGCCTCAACACAAATCTAGAGGAACCCTGCTGAAGTTAATTGTGTGTGACAGGATTAAATTTGGTGCAAACCCAAACTTTGGCCTAGTATCTGTACTAAAAATATAGCTGCAGAGGGAAAAATAGGCATGTTTTTAACAACCTAACATTTATTGGACAAGGAGAAATCTGAAGAGTGCAGAATGGAAAATGGCAAACATCTTTCACAAAAACAAGAATTGTCCCTCCTTCACAGGCCTGGATAGTTTGCATGTGGTACAAAAATGTGTAATGGAAACCTGGGAAACAAAGAAGGCTTTTCAGGCTGAGGATTCCAGCTGTTCGCAGACTGTGGAAGAGAAAGCAGACTTTATTCAATGTCTGCAGATGTTTCCAAACTTTCATAGTTCTAAAATTTAAATTCAGTTACCTAATCAATGTTAAATATCTGAGGGAAAATGTGTTGCCCATTGGATACTGTTGAGATGGTGAGGAAAACAAAGGATTCAAACATTTTCAGGCAGAAAGAGGTGGCTCGGAGGCAGCACCAGATGAAAAAAATGACTGGAGACGGCCCGTGCCGGAATGGTAAATAAACACTTCACAGCTACAGTGATGCAGCTCCACTGGCTTACTGCAGTGCAGTGTAACTCAAGTGCAGTTTGCCTACTAGGCCTGACCATCTGTAAATAAGAATAAATTCTGTTCATGCTTACATAGTTATGCTCTTCTAAAACAAAGCTAAGTCAAAGGAGAACAGGTTTCAGCAACCTTTGCCTCACGTCCTTAAAGCACACAAAAATCCCTGCAGGAGAAAGAGCAGGAAGATGTACTCGTCGGGACCATCTGAGGTTGCACCGCAGAGGCCGAAGAAGGAGCAGGGATGGGGCAGAGCTGTATTTCTGTGGGGAGCACTACTCTCGTGCTGTCTCAGAGCCCCATTTAAGTCATGACTCACTGGTGCTGCGGCTCAGTAAATCACCAAAACTCCCCAACTCCAGCTTTAGGGGGGCCAGGATGCAATCCTGTACCTACAGGATTCACAGCTGACAAAACACCATCAGCAGTGTATTTTACAAATCTGGCAACAAATTTATGTGCAGCCTGAGACTGAAACACATGGATTTTCTGTTGTCCTCTCAAACGGGCATTAACTTTGACATTTTTCAGGCAGTACACTCACATTTTCATATAGCATCAACAATATCCAATATTCTTTTCCTGACAACACACACGCAGGAGTGAGGCCTCTTTTCATTTGACAGATGTGTTTTCAGCTGGTGTGCACATCCCTCTGCCACATACTTGGCTTCTGCACGCGATCTGCTGCAATGTCTATGCTGCAGATTGGTATCACTGTTCCCTCCAAAAGAATTTGATCCTTGAAGCACTCCATTTCATGGAAACAGATTGATCAAATCCCTTTACTAAATTATTCCCAAGGGCAGATGAACCTCCAGTGTTAAAAGGGACCTAAATACACCTCACCTCAACTCTACCATGCTAGGCTGCATTATGGGAAGGAGAAAATCCTTTCCTCACTACCATCTCACACCATGACATCAGCCCAGAGATGCTGAAAAAAAATATGGGAACAGTAGCGGACCCTCTCTGACAGAGAAAAGCTGGCGCCCTTTGCAATTTGTGAGTTTTTGGTTGCTACTATTATGGAAACTAAGAAAACTTCAGATTCATATGCTTCTTAAGGACTTCTGAAAAGGACAAAGCACTGTATGAGTTAAAGCCTCTGGATAAGAGCAGTTCAGATAAATAGCTGTTCTTTGGTAAATGAAATTCATACAAGAATGAATACAGAAGTTTTAGCATGATCTACATGAGGTGGTTCAGTGAACAATACAGGCTTACTTGGTTTATTGTTATATATAGTTTAATTTAAAAGTTTCTAATTTTCTTCACTCGTATGAGAAAAATGAGTTCAATTCACCTATATTTGTGTTCAGGAATCCAATCAATGCTATACTGCTGAAGACCAGGCTTTGATAAATATATTTGTTAGAAAATAATGGAGAAAAAAAATGCAATGCTGAAGTGTGCTGCCAGGGATCCAGGGGAGATTAAACGAGGAGAGAAATCAGAGCATACTGTTCTGTGTACAGTGACAGGTAGATAGTTTTACGTGCCTAGTTTTTAACAATGGTGAGAAGCATTTCTCTACCACTTCACTGCATAAGAGGAGAGTGAAGCAGGGTAAATTTACATTAACCCTCTGTCCAAGGTCTTTTTAGAAAACTCAGGCTTCTAAGCCTGTGAGAAAAAGGCTTTAGCTTGCCTAACTTCAGATGTGTTCAAAAAACTCCTATAACTGGACAAAAACCAAAGCTTTAATGATTTTTGGAGAAGCAACGGGTTTTGTGCTCTGTGTTTGTAGCAAACTCAGTGTGCCCATAAGTGGAGCATCTATTACCGATTCTACTTCTCCTAATACTGAACATGGAACATGTAACCAACGTTGCCCCCCAAAATCCTAAGTTACACCACATCAGTCCAAGACCTCTTCATATAGTCCTGCCTATGTGCATGTAAGTGTTACTCTATAAATAAAAAGTTACTCTTGATTTTGTAATGTTTTTTGAGAGTAATCAGTAAGAAAACCAACAAAATCCCTGTCCTGCTGATGTCATAAATGCCTTTGTACTGCACATGACCCACAGGTCCCTATAACTGAATAACTGCTGTCCTGCTGCCAAAAACATCTGACATGAAATTTTCTTTTGTTGTAGTGGGATCCTTATTGATGAAGGTAGCCAGGAACTGAAAATCCTGCTGTGGTTAAGACAGCAACATACTTTGCTCACTGTATGCTTCCAGGTCTTAGAAACATGTTGATTTGTTTCTAACCTCAAATGTCCTTTCTTACATCTCATCTTCTGACACAACCTCCAATTTCTATGCATTTTTTGGTCATTGTTTAATATCTTTTTATAGTGTGACTAGCTCAAACCCCTCTCTTCCTAACAAATCTAAGTTTTCTTACTGCTGCGCTGTCCAGGGTTGGCACAATTATTTCAAATGATCTACTTTTCAGATGATTCCCAGATCATTCCCAGACTGTGAGACAGCCTGTTTATGTGGTGGAAAGTACCAGAGGTAACCTTACACCGATACGTTAATTGTTTGCATGAGTGAAAAAATCAAAGTAATTTGACTTTCATACTCTGCACATACCCATGCTTCTATCTGATTGTCTTTGCAGAGTGCGATCAGCATCACTCTGTCAAGTTCACTTCTTCCCCTTCACCTCTTAACTGTGGAGTATGCTCCCTGTACAGGACAACTGACTTTCTTGAAGACCTCTGGCTTTCTAAGCAAGGAGCAAAGCAGATGGCATATTTACTATCTCAATATTCATGTGGGCAAGACAGGACAACTGTAAGGAAGTAGCAGGGCGATGACACTGAATGGAGAGTGAACAGATGCAGGCAAAAAAGAAGGCACTGAATCACGGTAGGAAGCTAAAGGATAGGACATTTATACATCTAGAAGCAAAAAGCCAGCCAGCCAAAAATCTTGTACCTGCTTATGCCCTGGTCCCTTTACTCAGTATTACAGCTTGCTTGCTTTCACCCTTTGCTTTCAAGATCTGTGGGAGAGGAACAATTCCCCTACTTGTGAAAAGCACCTTTTTACACTGTTTGGATACTTTGTCCAGAAAGTTGGGCCCTGACAATGTTGCTGTTTGAGTGAACTGGGAACCTGCCACTGCTGTCGACTGAAGCTTTTGTTACTGGGTCTCTGGAGAAAAAAAAATAATGAAAAAACACAACCAGTTTTCCTTTGTGGTCTTGGCATGCACATTTCACTCTTCACTGGGAACCATTCCCTTTCTTATTTGTCTACTCCTACTACTCTCAGAGCTAGATATAGTTTCTCCTGCTATTTCTTTTCTGAGACCAGAGTGGTTACCAATCTGTCTCCTTAGTTTGTCATTCATTGTTTATGGAGCTGTTAAGGAGCACCAAGGAAGCAAGGTACTGCAGAAGAGGATAGAAATAATAGCAGGGAAAGCCATTCTGCAGTGGGGAAAAATTAATACCAATGGAAGTTCTATATTAAATGTACGTTTCTGGGTATGTTGGGGGGGGGGGGGGCGGGGATTCCATTGACAGTACCTGAACCTGCATAAAGCAAATTAGAACATTTCAAGGAGCTTGCCCCATGAAACACTGTTGACATTCACTGGGATGTTTTGCTGGGTGGACTCAGCCATGGGAAATCTTTCTTTGGTTTGCATTTTAGCTCTTATGTTTTCAGCACTCAGATAATTTTAGAATACACCTTATAAATTCTGTGCTGAAAAGGCAGAGGAAACAAAGTTGTCTTGAGGTGGGGGAAGAACTATTTCAGATTTGATCAAAAGTTCTAGCCCAGCTGATTCAGCCCTGCAGTGCCTGCTGCATTGAACAGCTTCTCTGTGGCAAGGGGAGAGAGAAACAGAAAGGAGATAACAAACTTCAGCTGAAGTAGAATGACAGATTAATTTGTGCTTTGTTCAGTAAAACATAAAGTGTGTGATTCCATTCCATTAACTAGCACAAATATAGGCTAATACCATCCCAAAAACATATACGTACACTCTAAAGATTTAAAAGGGATGAACCCATCATTTATTTGTGACTGTCATAGTATGAAAGAAGAAAAGAAATAGTTATGTTTGTACAGGATTACTTTGTACCTTTCAACTGACCTTGCAACCAGATTTTATTAAAATAGTCTTCATGTTTTTCCAGCTAAGAGGCAATTGAAAAGATGGTCTAAGGGTACCTGAGAGAGTAAACTAAACCATAAAATATCTTGCTCAATCAAAATAGACAAATGTGTTTGTGCCTGTATGTTTTCTGGACCACCTTTGACTATAAGCTATGCTAGCTTTTGAGAACACACAGAGTCTTCCACTGAGGAAGAAGAATGAATTTGTTCTGCACTGGGCATGTTTAGGGGACAAAGTCAAGTTATCAGTAAAGGAAATGCTTCACACCAATGCTTGGTGAACAGACTTAGCAGCTGGTGTGATGCTACATTAAGGAAAAAGCCTCAAAGCTAAAAACCAAATAAACCAGGACTCCCAAGAATTCTTTCTTCCAGTCAATTTCGCCAATTCTGTGCCATCAGCTGGGATAAAAACAGTTCATTGAATATATCTGAACTGTATGAGAGACGTGCAACAATTGAGATAGCTTTCTACACTTTCCTGACACAAATTTTACGACACAGATTTTATGACACAAAAGAAGGCCTGAAAGCAAATTTCTGCAGCACTACAAGAGACTTTTTAGTAGAGCCTGTAGCAATAGGACAAGGAGTAATGGTTTTAAAATGAAAGAAGGTAGCTTTAGATTAGATATGAGGAAGAAATTCTCCACAGTGAGGGTGATGAGGCGCTGGCCCAGGCTGCCCAGAGCAGCTGTCGGTGCCCCATCCCTGGCAGGGCTCAAGGCCAGGTTGGACAGGGCTGGGAGCAGCCGGGGCTGGGGGAAGGGGTCCCTGCCCATGGCGGGGGGCTGGGGGTGGGTGATCATTAAGGTCCCTTCCAGCCCAAACCATTCTCTGATTCCATGATTCTGTGAAAACTCTGCCCTGCCAAGGCTTGCATGAACTCGCACTGTAGACAAATGCCTGCTCAAGTGCTAATCAACAGAATTGCACCTTGTCAATATCAGCTTTCAAAGGAAAATTTTAGTTAAATGAGTTTCAGTGATCAGTTTTAATGCCCCTGGGTAAGGTCGCATTTTTGTCCCAAGCCTGGAACAGAAAGCGGTGTGTAATGACAATGCTGCAGCGGCACAACAAGGGCTATCTGGGAATGCCCTTGCTCTTTATAAGCAATAATCACAAGCTGCCCCACTGATTTAAAAGAAGCAAAAGAGAAAACTGGGCAATAAATGAGTCTGATTTTCTAATGCTCACAAGCTAACAGCAGGGCTATTTTGAATGAACCATACTTACTCATTTATTCAAATGAACCATGTTTAAGTTCCAGTTACTGCAGAGAAAGGATAATATCCTTTCCCGCCTAGAATTAAGACAATAATAAAACTTGGATTTAATTTATGGACATGATTATCCCAAACAACTTTCTTTTCATCCAGTCAATTTTCAGAAGTGTTGCTCTGGAATGGAACCTAAAAATTAGTTTGAAGTCTGCAGGACACACAGTGCTGGGACAATATACTAGTATCTGTGAAAGCTATGACTAGGCTTGGGCGTGTCTGAAGTTAGCCTCATAAAGCCATATTTAGACAGTTAAATAAGTGGCCTGATTTTAAAAAATTCTTATGACCCAGCTTCTCCAGCTGACTTCAATAAAATGTATCTGTATGTCTGTGCGTGTGTGTGTGTGTGTTCAGTACTTCAAAAATCAAGCCACATATTTAGATGCTTAAATCTAGGCATCTAAGGCTTGAAAACGTTGCCAATAATAATTCTCCTGGCTTCACTATTGGGGTAACACACAGAGTGGACTTTAAATACAGGTGCTTCTACAGGAGAATAAGCAATGTGAGCAGAGAGACCTGATGTAACTTTTTTTTTTTTGGTTCTTTCTGAAACTGCTAGGGAATTGTGGTTTTGAGACATTAGCTCTGCCTTTCCTACACCTGAGAAAACAGCCCATAGGAAAGCTATCACAGAGAATTCCCTGGATAATCCGTCTGACCAATGTTTAATAAAAACCAATCATAGCACATTGCTTTGCATGAATAACATGTAACAACAGAAAATGTTTCGTTAAACTATTTTTCTGATAATCATGCTTGAATGAAACTCTCCTTAAAAAAACATGCACCTACAGGTATTCATACCTTCTGTAGTTTCAAGTAGAAAAAGCAGGTTGCCATTTTTAAACAGGTTACATGTTTTAATAAAGCTTCATGGACTGCAATATATACTCCTGGGGAATGGCTGACTGGTTCTTGTGGAAAATAATTCAGCTCTAAACCTAACCTTTGAGCCATCCTTGTGCTGAGAAACTTAAAATTACTCCATGACTTTTAGTTAGCATCTATACAGATCTGAGTGCTGTGGAACAATTTACAACCAAAAGGAAGAATACATTATTTAAAATGAAAATAAAAAAAGAAAGTGTCTTATTCAATGATCTTTGCATACTAGTTCTTTATGTGTAAAATGACCTGCTCATTTCTGCGAGTCACTTGAGCTTTGGGATAACACACAATGGAAAAACACTGTGCTTCAGGTTAAAAACTTGCTGTGTTCAAAGCAAACTTTGACACTTGCTTGGCCAAACTTGTCAAACGCTGACTAGCTCCCCACCACATTTCACATTTGAAGACAACTTCAGTGAAAAAAAACCAGCAGGACTGTATAGACCAATCTGTCTTCTGGTTATGTTGCAGTCAGAAAACTTTCTATAGTTCTATTATAAAGGAAAAAAATCTTCCAAGAAAAATAATAAACATTTCTAATTTTATACTTACAGAATTATTGCCCTGGAAAAAATTACGTGAAGCCCAAGCACAGGTATCCAACAACAGCTGTAATCAAGCTTACCACAGAAGGCATTTAAACTAAAAGGCTAGTGTTTGCAAAACTCATGTTTCTTTGATTTCCTCTAGGGAGAATGATGCTGGTGAGAAGCAGGCCAGCATTCCCCTTACCCCCTACTTACTCCACTTGCTTCTTACACCCTCCTTCCCATGCTACATTTTCAGATTAAATCCATTGACAGCACAGGCGGGTCTGCTGGAGTGTGAAAAGCACTTGGTCCCTGCAAGGCACTGGGCACTGTGTGCTTGAGGCGATCTTTGAGACACAGTCAGAGCATTACCATGGGGCAGCTCTTACTGTTTCTACTCCTTTTACAAATGCGTAGGAGCCCTGATATGCAGTGCTACTACACAATTTGCCCACGACCACACATACCAGTGGCAAACTGTATGTGGGAACTCCTGCCATCTGTCCTTGTTCTCAAACCACTGGCCACACAACTTCTCCCAACGTAAGCAATACCTCTTAAGTGAAATGGAAAACAACGTGCAAAGCAGCCGGGAAGGTAATAAGTAATATTAAAAAGGCTGCTATTAAAATAATATTTTTGAAATCAAAGCACCTAAATGAGGACTGAAAGAATAATTGTGGGTTTGTTTCTAACGTTTTCGGCTGTTTGGAGGGCACTAGTCTTCCTGAGCTGTGGCAGCAGTAAGCCCCTAAATCCTTCACATGCACATGAACAGCCAGGCAGCCTGGCAGGGTCGCTGCGGCGCAGGGAAAACAGCACCCTCTGAAGCAGATGAATGAACGTTTGAGAAGACTGTGATTGTCCTGGGAAGGGACTTTACTCTTACTTGGCTGCTGGTGAATCCAGGAGCAAAACAGGAGAAATGTGAAGTCATTGTCAAAATAAATGGACGGGAGCGGGCCCTGCCTCAGCTTCTCATTGTTGCTCTCAGGTTGTTCTGCATGCCAGGGCTGCTGCCTGTGCTGGCCATGGAACAGGAGGGGGGTTGAGGGAAGATGAGGCATGGGGCCCAACTGGGATGCACCGCTCAAGCTTCAGCACAGCACAGCAGCATTTCTGTCTGGGTTGAGGGCTCAGCACCCCACATGCAGCCAAGGCAGGAGACATGCTGCATGGCAAAGGACAGAACCGCAGAAGCTGAGGCTGGGGAGTGGGAGAACAGGGACGAGTGCCTCAGCCTTACACCAGCACCACAAGATCTGTCATGTCTGTACATGGCGGTCCCCCTATGTTTAGTTTCACTGTGCTGCTAAGCACAGTGCACCATAAGGTAGAAATAAAAGCCTCTTACAAATACTCAGAGGATGTTTTGGCTCCCATAGCTGCCTTGAGGTGTTAAACCACATTAACACATACATTCTCACTTCACATCTCCTCTGCCACGTGTCTCAGGAGGTGCAACAGAGAACCCAAACTGCACTGCAAACGACTTTCACTGAGAAGACATAGGGAAGATTTCCCTGTAGCCAAATGATAAGAAAGATGCATTTCACATACAGCCTAAAGCCTGAGATGAGGTCTCTAGCAGCAGGGGAACAGTGGGGTTGTTGCTGGGTTAGACAGAACCAACTCATCGTATGCCTTAGTCCCTTGGTGACTTCAGTTAACAGGACAGCAACAGCACGAACAGGATATAGCCTTTCTGTACACACATTAGAAGAGATAGTGTTTCTTTAACATAAATGAACACATTTTCTCATTTAGGTATGCTGCAACATAAGCTCTCCTACAGCAATCCAAATCTCTTGTATAATTCTGAGCAATAAGTGCTTTCTGAGGCTCTGCGAAAAACACACTTTCATGACCTTGAAAATGTACTTCTTCAAAGCTATCCTTTCTTCTTTCATGTTCTAGAGTAACTCCCCACATACTCCTGATGCCAAGTCTTTGGTCCAGTGTCCTGTCACCTGTTTGCTTTAGACTTTCATCATTCAAGACTTAAGAGATTTTGTTCACTTTAGCATCAATGGAATTTTAATTGTTAGCACCATATAGTAATGATGCATACTGATATACTAGCCTGTTGAAGCACGTAAGAGAAAAACGTAACCTTAATGGTGCATGAGCACAATTTATTACCCAAAATCACAATAAATTAACTTGCTGAGAATCAGATTTGTAACTTCTATATTGTAAACACAGTTCCACTTCCTTCTTAACATTAAGCTTGTAAGGCACATCATCCTACAGATGTAGACTCTAGTTTTGGTCAGGTAAGTCAGGAAGTTAACAGTATAGCACATAATTAACTTTAACATACTGTCCTAATTTCAGTTGATTAGTTGTTCAGGAACTTGGAGAAGCTGTTGCAGGTCTTGTTATTAAGGGAAAAAAAAGGAGGAGCCCCTGTAGCATCCCAGATTACAGCACATAATAGGCAAAATATCCAAGGGTCCTCCTGAAAAAAGCTAAACATATAAGAACTTGTAATACAGGAAGGTGCTTGTTTCTCATTAGGATTCATCCTTTTCAAGAGATGTTTGATAATGATCTAAACATGAAACATACAGAATTTGATTTTGGCATCTTTTGGAAACAGTGCTAGTAGGCAGACATGGCGAAAAGGAAAATACTTCTGAGTTAGGTGACAACAGATCAGATAAATTCTTCATGCAGCAATAAAAATTCTCTACTGTGTTCAAGTAGCAAGAATGGGCTTTTTGAAAAATAATTTACAGAGTTATGCAAACTGCAGAAAAAAATATGTGAATTAAACAGAAAGTAATATGGCATCAAAAAAATGAATGTACTAGTCATGTGACTGCACTAGACCTAGACCCAGTGTCTCCTCAACTGATGATCCCCTTTTCCTGACAGAACTTAAACACAGTATCATGTCTGCTTCAGACGGTCTCTGCATTGCAGATTGCTTGAAAACATGACTAGACTATGCTGACAGTGTATTAATGTGAAGTTGCCCCTTTCTGACACTCTTCTCTAGGCATCTGGCTTCAGTCACTTCTTGGTTGCAGTATTCTGGACAGCTAGAGTTCAACTCAACTCAATCTGATACAGCCATTCATCCTTCCCTATAAAATTAGCCCTAAAACGAAAATATCAGGACAGAGGTAATTTAAAAATTACCTCCTTCATGACTGAAAAGAAGGCTGCAGCTGTTCAAATTGCAGTAAATAGAAGGGAGGCAGATTCTTATTAGTAACAATTATTTTGCATGGAATGCTTTTGTTATCCCTAATTTTTATGGATGCAGTGGGGACTACTTTTTAGCAGAGCAGAAGGGATGTATTGGACATTGTCAGTAAGAGATAAGAAGTTTAAGAGCTTCAGAGGTCTTCCTCTCTCTAGTGTTTTGGAAACCTGCTAGCTGGTACTCCACTGAGGCGCTGGGCTTCCCATATTAGTGAAGATTCAGGCTACTTTGCAGCCAGGAGAAAAACCCAAGGCACTCTGAAGCTAATCAGCTGCCCTTTTGGAAGCAGGACAAGAACTGGGCAAACCAAATCTTGACTGATTATTTACACAAGAAAATTATGGTTCCATAAGTAAGCCCTAAGTTGCTGGTATAATAGGCTTTGGTGTATTATCTCTTAAGTGTGGAGACAATCTCAACAGCCTGCAGAGCAGCTGCTTCATCCCAAAGCAGAGTTCAGAAGAGGCTTTCAGCTGCAGAGGTGTAACCATGTGAGACTCACTTACGGTGACTAAGGCAAATATGTACCCTAATAATAGGTGCTGCTACACGTAAGAAGAGGGTTTCTTAAAAAAAACCCTCATGATCTAAAACTCAGCTCTCTCTGGCTCCAGTAGCAGAACTGTGGCTGACTGGAGGGAGAGCAGAGTGCTTCTCCAAAACCCATCCCAAAAAAATCTCTCCTGTCAGCTGGTGCTCCCACATGGTGGTGTCAGCGCCCTTGCAGGGGCAGCATGGGTGGCATCCTGCTCCGTGCAAAGGGTAGTGCCCACAAGTCTTAAATTCTGACGCTGCTCTACTGCTAGTGTTTGGGGTGATGATTTACAGGCAGTTTACAGTCCATATCTCAGTGATTGTGTCTGCAAAATGGAGGTGAGAAACTTGGTTTGTGAAACACTTAGCAACCAAGTCAGAAAAAATGCCAAATAGGAACTAGATTTTATTACCATAAATAATACTATCTCCAGGTCTATAGGGATGCCGTATTACTGCAACACAGAGCCTCTTTATTTCCCGAACGGTACAACATAGTTCTTTCATTGTTTTCTTTAAGGATACTTTTTGGCAAACCTCTGAGGACTTAAGCTTTCCCGGGCCCCTGCTATATTGATAACACAATGAAAAAGCCTGAACAAACAGTTTTCTTTCTATTGCCCACTACCAATTTGCTAAAAAATATAAGGGATTTGGTGAGAAAAGAAGATTACAATTGCTGTTCCAGAAAGAGAGATTTTTCTCCTTGTGCTACAGCCAGACTGTGCAAAACAGGTCATTGCTGGGCAGAAGAGACAACTTTAAACTAATTGTCTGAGTTCACAATGGAAAAATTTTCAACAGGAAGAAGAAAGAAAATGTAATTTGAGAAAGAACAAGCTCATTTCTAAGGACGGTACAAAGACTGACTGGGACAACACAGTGGGGTTTCTGTTTTATTTTAGGGCCTGACTTCTGTTTAAGTATTTGAGGCAATTGCTGTGGTAGGTGTTCAGCACAGCAAAGAGCCAGGTGCTACAAGAAGCACTAAGTTGCTCATGTCACAAATGATCAATACCAAGTTCAATATCTGTGTGTGAAATCCCTGTTTCATGGCTATATGGATTGATTGTCATCCACTCTGTTGCACTAAAGAAATTATGAAGAACAAGGTGGGGCTTCTCAGCTGCAGAGTCCAGCTGACAGTCAGTTTGTCCCCCTTACAAGAGATGGTAGGAAATCAAATCCCTAATACTGATCTTACTGGTTTTATCCAAGAAAAGCTCTAATTGGGAATTCAGTGCAGAGTCTGAGAGGCAGAAAGGGCTTGCTGTACCCAAGGAGTTATGCCAAAGCTGTTAAACTGTAGTAAAGTAGAATCTTAGTATCTTCTTTATGGTCAGTTTTGAACAACCTCTATACTTTTAGCCTGACCAGATCACTCAGCCCCTCTTCTCCTCTCCTCCTCTCCCTCTGACCCCTAAGAAACCTTTTCCTTAAAAACATCTATGGAATACACAGTATTCACTATCCTTAGAATAGCATAGTCCCTGCATGTTACGTCTCTTGGTACTGCATGGAAAAGTGCTGTAGGCAATTGGAAGTCTTTCGCTGAATTTTGTCACCCCTTGAAAAAAAACATCAAGGTGGCTACCTAGCCTTAGCTCTTCTATGAATTATAATAAGCAGCCTCCACTAGAAACAGGCATCTTTGTGGTTTCCAAAAATAGTATTTTCAAATATTTATTAAGAAAGGATGTAAGCACTGTGAGAGTATCCTTTGTCCTCTAGGTTTGGCTGCCAGGGCCCAGGGCTGACTTGGTGGTAATGCAGCTGCAGGATGACCCCGTCCTTTGGTGACCAGGAGAAGGACTCAGCCAGGGCTGACCCCCCTTCTTGTGGGAGCTGCCCTGAGCTGGGGCTCCTTGGCCCCAGCCTGAGCTATGGCCCCGACCACGCTGCAGCCCACACCTGCCCATGGACCCCACTGACCTGGAGCCAGACCCTGACCACAGGCTGGTCTGGTGCCTCCCATCACAATGGATGTATCCGGTGATCACCGGGCCATGCCTGGCCCTGGTTACCCTCACCAGACCCCATCCTGACCCTAACTCACTGGCTTACATTCCCAGTTGGCCTTGAACCTGCCACACCACCACAGTGGTGCCCAATGCCCAGGGCTGGGCTGTCCCCACCTGCCCCCTGGCCTGCCCTGCTCCCTGGCTAGAGGCAGCAGGGCGAAGCAGGGCCTAGTGACACCCTGCCCCGCTGCCCGAGACCCCCACCACTGCCAGCACCCCAGCCCACAGGGAGCCGCTGATCCCTGCTGCTCCCTGGCAATGGACTGCAGGCATTCCACCTTCCCTCAGCAAAAGGACAAAGACCAGTGAAAAATAAAACAGAGCATACGTCCTATGGGAAAATCCTGCTTTAATAAGGTTTTCATCTCTAGATAATGATCTTTTTGTAAAAAATTTTCCCAAGGAAATAAAAATAACTCCTTAATAAAAATCTAATTAGTATTTTCAGATTATTGTTTCACAAATAAAATGTGTTTGTTTGTATTTATGTCAATAACTAGGGTGCCAACTCCCACATCACAGAGATATTAGATGTAAAGAGAGAATCACCTTTTTAAGATCTTAAGACATCAGCATCTTTTCACTTGATGTTTAGATATTATGTGTGGAAATTACACAGCTGAAGAAAAGGACTGTTAGAACAAGCTAGTAATACTGAACAGGTACAGACAAAAGACAGAAAAACAATGGTTGTTCAAAAAAATGTTTGAATGGAATTTCCTACTTTGATATACTTTTAAAGGGGACCTTTTTCAGAATCTGTATCTCCTGAAAATCAGGTTCATTTAGAGTATCTAATGGCGCCCTCCCCTCCTCCCCAGCTGCGAGACACAACATCAGCACAAGTTTTTCTAAAAGTCTTGCTAAGTGAGTTTTGTGTTGCAGAGTCCAGTAGCCTGGTTTAGAGCTCTGGAACATCTCTGTGAAATCTGTTTCTCGGTTTCATGGGCTTTTAATTTGCGAACAGCTTCCAGACAGAGTGAGAGGGCCACGGTCCATCTGCCCACCAAGGGGAAGCCATTTTGCTATCACACAGCACAAAGGACAAGCAGAGAAGCCAGTGCAAACCTTGCTGGAAAACACACAGCAGGATAGAGCCCACAGGCAGGCTAAAGTGAAAAGTGGTGCTGTTCCCAAGATGTGCCCAAACAACAGAATAAATAAAAAGAAATCATCATTGCTTTAACTTTGGAGGTGCAAACTGGAATATATTTGAAGCATCGACCAATTCGTAAGCGCTGCTTTTCTAATAACTGTGAGATGAAAATCTAACCAACTCTCTATAAAATATATTAAGATCATTCTTTGCTCAAATAGTAGATGCCAAAGAAAAACAGTCAGAGAGGCTGAATTCCAGAAACACTAGCAGAAAGATATCATATTTAGAAGCTGGTCTCTGTTAAAAAGTTGGAAATAGAAGTACTGTTTTGAACCGAGTACAGCTTTTCCCAAGGTTTTGACAGACGTGACTGGCTTGTTACTGCAGTGCAGCTATTATTTAGAGGCTTAATAAAGGCTGTTTTATCTAACAGATTCTACAGTCAAGTTTCATGATAAACAGAGGCAGATATAGACTGGGCTGTAAATGATGGACACTGGATTCAGTGTCTTGCAGGTCAGACTGTGGTAACGTCCCCTGGGGAGTGGGCTGAATATTCATCTGTTGCAAGACTGCCTGCGTGCCTCACCACAGCAAACGTGGGAATGTGGATGCACAGCGCTTTTGCCTGTGGGTGGATTACGGTCAGAGGCTGCTGAATTGCCATTTAACCCAGGGCCCCTGATTTTTTCTGACATAGTGAAGGGAGGGCTTTGCTGGCATGCTGGCCTCCCTCTCTGGGGATTCAGGCTCACATCTTCGTACTGGTGGGCAAACCTCCCATGCTTCTGGTTTGAGTTTAGAGACCCATCAGACTATTTTGAATTGGTGAACTTTTTCTTCTTGCAATTTAAACACATTTGTTTGCTTTTCCCTCAAGGGAGGTTCAATGTGAAATAGAACATGTTATTTTTCTAGTTAAACAGAAACATACTCCTGGTAGTGTTGAACGAAGAAAATACCCAAACGATAAGCAGGTACAAGTGGTCCTTTTGTGCACACACACAGAGACACAGACTCAGCAGGCCTCTTTGGGGCTGGAGTGAGATGGAGTGGAGACTGGCAGGAGGAAAGGGAATGAGAGTTTGGATAGCTGTTAGTTTATCATGTGAACTTAAGAGTGGGAGACCTATATAGGGTATTTACATTGGGGAATTACCATTTATTTGGCCTGCTCCCTCCTCCTTCCCACACTGAGTTTGATTCTCTTCTTCATTTCTCTGCTTATTTGCTTCACATGCTTGAAGTATTTCTCATTTGGTCCCATGTCCATCAGATGACCTTTTTATAACACATGACATGAATTAAGTGCTGCATGAAAATCTCTGCATATAGTCTGTGCTTTCATATAGCTGCAGGTAGCATCTATTAATATTTTTAACATGTTGAAAGGAAGGCTATACTGGAGCCAGATCCCACAGCTTGGCTGGTTTCAGTACATATAGAGCATTTCACTACATTCATCCTCCATTTCTGGTTTTTTCTAATGAGAAATATGAACCCCGTAATTTTAACAACCTGTCTTAAAGGATCATCTCTGACACCCTGGAGCACACCTACGCAGCAGGACTATTCCATGGGGAGGCAGCAATGCTGAAGGAGCCCTGATGGGGCACTGGATGATAAACTTCTACAGCTGCACTGTAATATAAATTCAGGAAAGCAAAGTTAAATGCACTTCTGTCCTGTTTTTGCAGAGGTACCTCATCACAGAGCAAGGGAAAAATAACCTAAATTCTTCTTGGCTCCAGTACATGTGGATATTGATGGTGCTGCATATTTCCACATGCCCACTGATCAAAAAGACGGCAAGACTTCAGAGAAGCAAAAAATGGCTGGGAAGAGCAATGCCCAGAGGAAAATGAAGGTGATAACACATAAACTACCAAAAGAATGAGAAATATTTAAACACAAGGAAAGAGACAGGTATATTAATATAGTGTGTGAGACAGAATTAAGATTAACAGGAAAAGATAAGAGGTGAAAACTTAGGTTGGGATTAGGCAAAACTTCATGAGATTGAGCTCTCTCTATTGTTCAATAATTAGATTGGCAAATGCAGTAGTGGAAACCCTACCATTTGGGAGATTTAAAATGAGACAAGGAAAAGCACTATCAGCATGCAGTAGGGAAGATTCTTCCACTGCTGGGAGACAGAATGAACCATTCATGAAGATGTCAATCTCTGTTATTTTAATTGGCAAAATGCCAGCAAAAAATCACTGGAAGTTGGAGGTCAATGCTTTATTTTCATCAAAAAGGAGTTAGGCCCATTAGCCAGGGAGAAACAGTAGTGACCTCCCTGGTACAAATGATAGTGAATTCAGTCTATGGTAACTTGGTGAAATATTTTCTGTCATTGTAAGTGATAATCAGAGGGAAAACATTACTATTACAATTTTATTGCTATCCTTAAAAAAATCAGAATTTATAAGTCTTTGTACCCTAGCACTTGCTTCACAAACTATTGACAAAAGAGCAGAATATTCTCAGAATCTGAGAATGATTTAGATTGGAAGGGACCTCTGGAAAGTCATCTAGTCCAAGTCCCCACTCAAAGCAGATCCGTCTTTGAAGTTAGAGCAGGTTGCTCAGGACCATATGCAGGCAAATCCAGAATATTTCCAAGAATGAAGATTTTAATATTTCTTTGGGCATCTTGTTCTAGTGTTTGATCTCCTTCACTGTGAGTATCTTTTTCTTGAATCAAATCAGATTATCCCTTGATATCTCTGTTCTCCTGTGCCATTAAGCTGCCCCTTGAAATGACAACATAACTATAGGAAATAGAAAGTAGTTTATAAAGTAATTATAAAGCAAGAGCTACAATACAATAAGGACAGATTAAGGTAAATTTAAGATTAGCAAGTCTTTTATGAGATTTTGCCTTCTCCCAAGATCTTCCAGCCTTACAAAGAGTGAAAACTAGACCTAAGGAAACATTTCCCTGTAATAGTGTGTGACGTGTTTCTTTTAACTGCCTTCTCTGACTCCAAGCACGTAGCAGTGAATTAAAACCCAGAGGTAACATACTAGTGAACAGATCTTTAAACAATATTGATCTAGTAATGCACACCTAAACATTAAAATGAAAATAGAAAAAATGGTGTACTTAACATTACTATGAAGGCAGAACAGTGTGGCATGGTGACATCCAGGTAATAAGCTTCATCAATTTGTAAGTTTATTTATTGATTATAATTTAAAAATTAAATGAGACAGAAAGTGTGCACTAAAGAGTGGTAATAATTATGAAATTTCCTACTGAGATGAGTCCTATTTCTTGGCAAAGATGGCTTCAGTTAAATTGGTCTGTGGACAACCAAAATAATGAGAAGCACCCAGACAAATGTCAATATTTGAAGTGAGGGAACAACAGACATTTTGGACAGCAAGCACATTTTCTTTGGATCACCCACCTTTTTAGCTTAATTTTGTCCTGGAAGAAATTTCAACAATATATATATGTTTTAAGTTAATATGTACGTTTCAGGATAGGAGCACAGGTCTGTGAGAAGGATCATCCAGCAGTTTAGAACAAGTCCTGTATCCTTTCTACAGTCTGAAGACAGACATCCTAAAAATGATTTTTTTTTTAACACTGCTTTTGTGGTTGCTTTGCCAAGTTTGTATTGAAACACTCTGTTGATTGCTTCTAAACTATCCCATGACACTTCTACGTGAGCTGTAATACAAAAGGTTTTGAATACCTTGATGTAGCCTTACTTTGGTTAAAAATACATCGAATTGTAAATTTGCCTCTATTACCCATGTCTATGCCTCAGAACTTTCCAGGTTCACAATTCATTTATTATCACTATCTTTTTCTTTACTTTAGTTTACAGTGAGACTATCCCAGGAGCTAGGACAGGTAATTGTCTCAGGGGTGCTTACAGGGGTGCTCACATGGAACAGCTTTGTGGTAAATATATGGAGATCCCACTAAGAAAGTCTTTGTCATTTGAGCAAGGAATAAAGGAGCATTTGCACACATCCCTTACTTTCCTCAAATTCAGTGACTGAATTCAATCTCTGTTGTATCAGTCTATGGATTAAATAAAACTTTCACTGCCTAATGACTTTGCATGTAGTCAAACATAGATATTGTGCTATATAGAGTTCCTTATAAATTTTCTGTTGGTTATTATTAGCATCTTTTCTGTCAGCTTGAACACCTGCTGCTTGGGGAAGCAACTGCCAGTTCTGACATCTGAATTGCAATCCGGAAAATTATAACCATGCATCACTCAAAACATCCTTTTCAAAGACACAGTCCAAGCATCATAATTTCCTTGGTTGGTCACCTGTTAGTATCATTTGCACTAAGATCTTGGAGATAAGTAGAAAAAGTTTCCAGATGCACTGCCATGTATCCTAACTCTCAGATCATAAGGAAAACCATCACAACTGGGGGTGGGTGGGGTGCGGGGGGTGGGTAAATTTTTGGACCTCCTACATGATTGTAAAGGAAGGACTAACAAAGTCTTACTTTATAGGAAGTTTTGTCCATGTGTGGGTAGAACAAGGCAGAGAACTATCTTGATTGCTTTTGCATTAAGCATCCAGTTAAAATTTTGAATGAAAATTCACAAAACAACTTTTGTAATATTTTCCAGGCTTTTATGGAAAGAAAAAAAAATCTTAGAGTTTTTTTGATGTTAAGAAATTTTAGATTATGGTTTTCTTTCTCTTGAAGGCCACATGGAGAACCCACTGGTTTTAATAGACCTTTGACTCAATACCTAAGTAAGTACACTAAAGCAATGAAACCCATATTGACAGTAGAAGCTGGTGGCATGGATTTACTTAGTGAGGGTAACAAGAAAGGTTTTAGCACCCCCCCCTTAAACATGTGGTTTATGTCCCTCCATCATGTGACAGGACAACAGAGTTAAATAGCTTTCTCTTTCAACCCAATAGAGCAGTAACTTGCCTGTGAATTTTCCTACCGTGCCTGAAAAACACACCTTTGTCACAAAGCCTCTGTGTTTGTGCAGAGTTAAGTAATGGAGATAGCTTTGTACAATGACAAGAGGAATAAAGTTTAGAGGATTACAGGTTTTGAGCAACAAGGAAGAAACATCTTATTTGCAAACATAAAAGTAAAAAGCACATGTTCATAATCCTGCCTGTTCTTATACCATGGAGAAGTTCTGGCGGACAATCGCCCATCCCGATGAAAGCTTTAAAATATTTTCATGCTTGGTTTAAGACTTCATTGTTCTAAGCTGTTGCAGTTCTGCCTAATTTGTTAAATACAGACTTAACAAAAAAAACCTGCTGAAGCATTTGTTGAATCTTACCTTGCAGCAAAGTGAACTTGGATGAAAGACTATGAGTGATTCAAATTGTGGGTCTCTAGTCCCAGTGTCACTACTGAATAAATGACTTGGTGAACATCACAACAACCTATGCTGCTGAAGACCCTTTCTTTTCACTAGCACCTATAGCACTGCAATCTACTAAATGAGAAGTTTGCCCCTCTCCTTCCGATCTCTTGATAATAACATTCAAGTAAGTCTGAAAGCTCATAAGCTTTGGCACTACTGGTCACCACAACTGTAAAATACTGACATGAAGATGGAAAAATGAGGTTTGGTTCACTGGATCCCTGGTACATGGCTAGGTACTCTGATTATACCAGCATTGAGTTAATTGACTGTAAGTGAATGGAATAACCTAAAGAGCAACCCAACATCCTAACCTAGGTGACTAATATTGAATCTTCTTCTTCCTGGGCAAACTGAACATTGATGTCATTCTCCTGAAATTAAGTTATTTGGGGTGGCTTCTGGCCCAGTGATTCAGCTGGATTTGATCTGCAATGTCTGTGAAAATGAAGTTCTCAAAAAGCATTTTATTTTAAGAGAGACATCATTATGTCACTTAGTAAAACTACAAAATAGCACCCACACATCTCTGCAAGAAATAACAATAAGATCTTCCTTTCAAGCCTTCTCATTGGAAGAAAACCTTCCAACCAGGAAAGGCAGTAAATACTTGACCAGAAAGAGACATCTTATGCTGGAGTCTGGGAGCCTCTTTCCAAGTGGAATCAATTTCACTGCTCAAACCTTTCAGCTACTTAAGAGTGAATATGTAAGCTAAATCATCAAGAATGAGCAAAGGCAACTTAACATGTACTGTAATAAGTAGTAATCACCAACCGCTATGAAAAGTCCAATTCAGAAGGTTTTAATTTGATCTATAATGTTTCCCAGCTGCCATTACATTGAAACCTCTCCAGCATTTCAAGGAAGAATGTCTTCTCTTGTCCATACCGAATAAAATTTTCAATAATTTTTTTTTTTTAAATCTTCTTCTGAAAAATTCTGCTTGAGAGACTCCCCCCCCTCCCCCCAAATCATGGACTTCTGTGGAGTCCATAGCAATAATTTGGACAGAATTGGAGTCCATAGCAATAATTTCTCGCCCCCTTAACCTAGAGAACTTTAAAATTTTTATTCTTTTACTGAGACAAGGAGGACACCGGTTCAGCAAACTGACTTTATCATATTTTCAACCACTGCAGAAAAAAAATTAGTAAAAATCCAGGACAGGTTAAATGTTGGTTCTCAAATAGAAGAGAAACAAGATAATAAAATACCTCAGACTAAACATTTACACACTGTCTGCTTGGGCTGGAGTATATGGACATTTGATTTCTCCACTGGATTTCTGGTGGAGTCTTAAGCTATAGCGAAGCGTTTGGCTGAACTGCCAACACCACCAGTTTACCCAGGAGGCTGCAGGCATCATTCCATCATTTCAAGATTCAGATTGTCTGAACAAACAGAAAAAATGTGGAAAAGAAGCTGAAGAATGTCAATGCGGCAAAAAGAATGAAGCTGGCCTCTGTGCTAGCTGAACGCCAATACAGCATATTTCCCATCACACCTACTGAGCAACACGCTTCTCCTTTGAAATGCATGTTCCTCTGCTAAACATTCTGGTCTGACACATCTGGGTTTAGAGGTTATAACAGCTATCAGAAGGGTCTAATATGTGTCAAATGGCTAGATTCCTTCCTCACACTTCAGCTGGACTAACAGCAAAATAATTTTAATGACATGGAGTATCCATCTGATTTTCAGGCTACACACTAAACCAGTGGGTTTTTTTTCAGGAGAGCTAAACAGTATCAGGCACTTAAAAGACACATAAAGCTCTACTGCGTACTGAAAGCTAGTTCCAGACTTCCTAGCAACACATGCAAAATCAAATCTTGTTGTCCTAATGATGGAGGGGAGGAACAAAGCCAACAATTTCTCCAGTCCTCAGCGCAGATGTGGCAAAATTCAACCCTGCATCAGCAGCAGAGCAATTCCCCCCTTCACCCTCCCTCCCCGGCCAGCCCTGCAGGAGTTCCTCCAGCTGCCAGAGAGTGCCAGTCCAGGGGACAGGAGAAGGAGAGAGATTAACCCCAGGAACTGACAATGTGGTCCCTAACAGGGTGCCTACTGGGGCTCCCCCCCGGCCCCCACAGTGCCGGCAGGTGGGCAGCGGTTGTGGGGAGGAGGGGGAAGCAGCTCTGCCCAGCCCTGGTCCCCCTGCCCTGCCTTCACGTGGGCTTAATGCCTATGGCTGTGCCAGGAAAACGGCCTGGGGTACAGGTCTGCTTCCACTGCCCAACCAGACCTAGGCTGAGATGCAAGTGTCTTACCTTAGCCGAAGCCAAAGGTTTGCTGCACATGGCATCATTTAGCTGCCATTACTTCTGCTTCCCTCGCCAGTGCAGAAAGCTTAGTGTCCTCAGCAGGGTGCCTGTGCAGGGCTGGCGCCCCGGGGTGCTGTGCCAGCAGCTGCTATGCATCGCCTCTGAAACATGAGCAGTGGATAAAGAAAGATTGTCAGGAGAAGACTAATAACACGGTTGGGTCTACGTTGTCCAAACCCCGATATTACCTTGCTGAAAATAATTAAGCCCAAGGCACTTCCATGAGGCCGGTGGGCAAATGGGAGTTTTCACAGGCTGAATACAGCATAGTTCACGTTGCCTGAGAGGTACTGCAGGGAAATCACAAGTGGATATAAGAGAATACAGACAAAGTGGGTTTACTGAAAGACACCTCAGCTCTAGGGCCTCTTACAATAATAGTTGCAAATTAAACTGTGGTTGGTTGGATATCTCATTTTACTTACAGAATACCGATATTATACATAATACAGATTTTATTTTTATATATATATATATATATATACATAAAACCATTAAGACACAGTGTGCCCTAGTGTCAGTAAGCGAGTGTCACATCCCTCTCTCTGCGGACAAGGTGCGACAGGGAGTGAGAGTGCCAACTGAACCAGAGCACTTCTTGGCTTGAACTTGATGGATCCTCTCCATGCCAATTTATCTTCCTGGGTAGCTCTTTATTTTGCATTGAACAGCTCTTACTGGTAAAAATAATAATAATTCCCTAATAATAGTTGTAATGTGAAACAAAACCCTAATGTTTCACATTTTGGACAAAGATTTCAGTTGCTTTTATCACACACTGAACACGCTTGGCAACAAGCTGAATGTAGGATCAAAAGAATATTCAGCTACTAACCTTCCCACTGCAATTCTTATTTTCAGTATGAGCTTTAGATACAGTATGTACTGACCAAATTCCTGTTTTGTAGTGTTACGTTCTCCTTGAATTTTCACTTTGTATACTATTTCTCCTTCTGTCCTCTCCTAAGCCATTTTGAAATGTTATTGTTTGCCATTTTATAGCTGCTGTGTTTCACCTTGGAACTGGCTGTATTTAGTTTGTCAGTCTCTGAATCACTATGGGAAGAAAGGTGTTAAAAGGAATAAAAACTACTATTATTCTTTTTGGTGAATAGAACTTGCAGGACATTTTAACAAGAATCATGTTATAAAAAGGACTGGGAGATTTAAAGGTTTAATGAAGTCCATTCACCATTTCTGTCCACATTGAAAAGAATGGAAGCATTAATTTTATGAGAGTGTTTGCTGCTCCTGTACATCAGGCCCAAGAGATGCACAGTTGCGGCTAAGAAAGGTGTTGGCTACTAAAAAATAACTTAGATCTTGAAAACCTGACATCCTGGATGAGTAAGTCATTAGATTTTTGCTGTGACTGTCTGAGTCTTCAGCCATAGCAGCAACTCAGGTATATGCAATACAGAGCCCCAAAACAACACTGTCAGAGAGGTCAAAACAGAAGAAAAAAAAAGCGAGTCAAATTCAGCTCAGAAAAGCCAAGAAGATTTGGCAAAAGAACCCATGCTTTCCACATCCGTCTGCTGCTAAAACACTCAGCCTGTATTCTGCTTCCTACAGCTTCCTCCAGACTGCAGCAAGCACCATTTTCAAAGGGCTGATGATAGAGCCCAAAAAGGAGATACCTGGAGATAGTTTAGATGCTAGAGAAAGTTATTAAATTAGTTGATAAATCCAAAACTACTGCCATTAGACAGCTGGTCTCCCAACAGTAGGAACTGTAATCCCTTTGCCCCACCAACTAGCTTAAACTCCTCCTGCTTTGGATGACACTCACCATTAAAAGTAATGGCGTTTTCAGAATCAACCCATGGGCTAAGTCAGCTACGCAGCTGATCCATCCCTTTTCAGCCTGTGCTGCTGACTCTTCCTTGACTGCTCCGTCTAGGGCAGGGGCAGCTGTCTCTCACCTCCTTGGCCAGGGAATTTCCTGCTGCTGTTTTCCAGCAGCATATCTACTAGCACTAGTGAATTTGGCATAGAGTTATATGAGTACTTTGGTGCTTTGAAAGCTTGCACTTTGTTAGTTAAACATAGGGAAGGTATGTGAAGTCCGATGGCCTGGATTTATCACTCAGCAAAAACTTATTTTCTGGACAGCGTTACAGGAACTACCTCCATTCAGGACAAGATAATTGCAAATTTTGTGTATGTAGTGGAATTTTTCCTAGGGGTTATTGTCAGAAGTGGTGCAAATAATGTAGGCTAAGAAATAAACACTGAGAAAGTGGATGACCCTTTTACCAGGCAGCCAACCTGGTTTTGTAATTTTCTGAAATAACATATTCTCCAGACTGCACCCATGTAAGAGGTGTATGAAAAACTGTTACAAGTATTGTGCCTGGCACACATTGCTGCTTTTTCTGCTTGAAAGGTGTTTGCAGAAAGGATGCCGTCTTCCTGAACTTACCCATTACTGAGTCTCAGTTTGTCATTTGTTTGCACTGCTGCCTGCTGCAAACATACAACATTTTATTCCTCTGGACAGTGCATTATGGTAATGGGATAAACTTAACACTCGGGTTCAGGTTTCTGGCTGAAACTTCTAAATTAATCTCCTGTAAATATTTTTTTTTTACTTTTCAAAAGAAGTTAATTTACTAAAATATTCCTGGCAAGTGGGCCTCAAGTGGACTGAACACTTTCAATTTTTTGTGAAAAGGAAATTACAATTTGCCTTAAGAACTCTAAAGGCTTTTGGAAAGGTATTTTCTAGAATCTGTCTGACTAGTGGTACTTAGGCTTACAGCTTGTGTCTATTGTCTTCCTATCTGTGTGACTAAGTTTAATTAACACGGGTATGCTTGACATGTTCCCTTGCTCTGAAGGCTTCTGAAAAAGGAAAATCTAAATTAACTGTACAAGAAGCTGAATTGTGTTTTCCCAGTAACAGATATGAAAGGCTAGGTCCGCTGTGGAAATACTAAACTGACCATGGGGATTCCCATTTAAAATACAGAAACATATGAAGGTGTTGTATTTCATGCCCAGGGAGGTTGTGGGTTCTCTCTCTTTGGAGGTATTTAAACTGGACCAGATGAGGCCGTGAGCAACCTGAAATAACTCTAAAGTTGGCCCTGCTCTACAGGTCCTTTCTAACCCCAAATTATTTTGATTCTTTGATTTTACATCTTATTTCCACACACATACATAAACCTGCGACCTTCAAAGGGAAGTGAGAAACACTTCTATCAAACTAATACTTCAGGTTATGGAATTATTGAGACCTTTTCCATTTTGTGACAGAATAGCAAATTTATTTTTCTACTGTGTTCAGGATAATTCCTGTGAAAAAAAAGTAGCATAAATGCAATATATTCATGTGCATGCACAAAGGAAGTGTGCATCAGATCACCTTTCCGTCCACAGCCTACAGAGCAGCTGTGCTCCACAGAGACAGTATGTGCAAAGAAAGATGTATTTGGGCTTTTAGGCAGTGTTTGGGGAGAGTGTTTTGGGGATTACAATTACTGGCTATGGATTTTTTTATGGAAGAGCAGACCAAGTCCTAGGCTCATGTAGGTCAAAGGAATAAAAAGGCCACTTCTTCACCAGGGCTTTCTTCAAAACCAAACCAAACCAAAAGAAAACAAACAAAAACAGTCGTTTTGCTTCCCATATATCAATAATGGCTATCTCAGCTATCCACAGGGGGAAAAAAAGTACTGCTTACTAGTACCTCACATACTTCAAAACATTTGCTAATAACACTGGTTCTCAAACATTAGCATGCATTTATAGTGAATCCTAAACTGTCTTCACCTTTTTTTATAAACCAGATTTTTTCTTTGAAGTTATTACAACTTTTGTCATAATATACTTAAAATACTTTACTATTCTTATTTATTGACACATTAAAAATAAATACACAAGACAGAACTAACGAAAAATCCAACAGAAATATAAACAGGAATACGGTTTTCAGAAACTTCTTCCATTATTTATAGAAAATAATTGTACGTGCATCTGGTCAGATGAAGACAGCATTGGTGGTCTTGGACTCCCCATCGTCTACCTCAAAGTACAAATAATAAGAGAAACTGATAAGCACCTATTCACAAAGAAATGGCTCAAACCCAAACACAGTTAGTGGCAGATGGCTTGCACATTTCAGGGGAAGCACAATGTGCGATTTGGAAAGTCCTGCATGGGACTGGATGTGTGCTGATGTGTGCAAAGCAGTGAGGGGAAGGGATTCAGACAAAAATCACTTATCTCCAACTTCCCTGGTGGCTGGTAGCATGTGTGTGGTATTCAGCAAAAAAGATCAGCAATCGGTCCAGGCTGCAAAGCTTTTTGATGCCCTTTAAGCAGTGCTTTGCTAACCCTGGGAAGAAGGTTTCCTCATGCATCTGTTCATGGTTCTCACAGGAATCAGTTATTTTTGCCATACCTGTGGAAAGCAGTTATTTTCATTCTGGTTTATCTACTGTCTAAGTGGAAAGGGGATCTTTTGTTACACATTATTCAGAGCAACTTTCTAAATTTTTCCAGACAAGCGCTCTGCCTGTCTTGGTATCTGAACATTTTAGCTTCTAGTTTAGGTTACAAGCATTTCAGTATATTGCGCGCGCGCACACACACACACATGCTTGCCCCTAAACAGAAGGCTTAAAATACTTTTCCCGAGGCATTATCAGGATTTGGACTTTCAAGCAAATGTTTCTGAAGACAGGCCAGCTTTTATGACTCATATTAGACATTCCTCATCATAAGCTAGAAAAGCTTCTTCTCCTCCTTTTGCCTCTTTTTGTTCTTTGCTTTTAATCTATTCTCTCCCAGTATGACTCTCTCATGAACTGCGGATCAGAGCTGTCTAGATCACAGGGTGCATAATATAGGAGAGCCAATATAGCTGAAACATGCTGGGATTTCTCCTGTTTTACATGCTCTGTAACAGAGTCTGCAAATGTTCGGCTATAGTTTCAGACCAACTTTACTTCCTTCTTCCTTCCGCCAAGTATCTCCCATGGGACAGCACATTATCTTTTATAATAATGGCATGTTTTCCTCTGTGAGCATCTTATAGTATACTGGAAGCTGGATAACACACTCAGAATGTGCTGACAATTGGTCTGTGTAAAGGATAACATCATGCAGAGAAAATCAGGAGAGTCAGCAGGTAAGAGGGGAGTCCTGTGAGCAACTACACCTTCACAAAGATTTTCTTTTGGCTTTTGAAAGGAAACATCTGACTTGTAAAATCCTGAAACAGAACTCGTTGGCTCCTTTCACAAATTGGATTCAGAATTCCAGGGTGATCGGTGGTGAATTATATAGGCTTTACCATTTTTAGGATATGGGAAGCTTTTGCATGTCACAATTATAAAACAGACATTCACACATAGAAAATAGCTGAAGCAGACCTTATATGCACTGTTCCTGATTATTTAAACCTGTCAACATGCAGGAAAGCTGCAGGCTGAGGATTTCATGACCACATTAGAGTTTTACACTGTCTGTGGTCAGAAGACCCTGTCCTTGGTTTGATTTACAAGGACTATTCCAGTGCTAAAGTGGGGACCTATATCCACTTTAAGACTAAACAAATCTACTGCCAACTTTAAATGCTAACGAAAATTAAGGCATTCATATTTCTGTGTCCCATTTCCCCAGCAGATGCAAAATACTGTTTCCTTTGTCTCTTGTCTTACTGCTGGGACTGGTGCTTCATTATGTGTTTTGCAGCACTGAATGTGAGAAGGCCATTAGTTTGATGTGTGAGATGGTGCAATAACAAGGAAGAACACGAAACTACAAAAAAAAACAAATTCCTTTTTAAAGACTCCATTTGGATTCAGTGATCCTATTGTCTAGTCCTGAGTAGATAAAGTATTTAAAAGTTTAAAATCATAAACAGCTCCTAAGCACATTTTTGTAACTTGCGCTCTGAATCATCCCTGGATGCCAGCCAACACTGCTGAATCTCTCCACGGCTGCAAGATGCCTCCCCTTCCCTGCATCTCCTCAGGACTGACAGAGCATGGGAGCACAGTTTGAGGCCAGACCCTCTCTGCCCTCCTGCATCTTCCTTTGGAGGACGAAAATGAGGAAGCCCTCCTTTGGCTTCAGTGGAGAAAGATGGGGAGGGATTGGCCTTGAATCTACACCACCCATCACACAGCCATCTGATGTAGGAAATCAAGCTCAGCTCAGAGGAGGCTGCTAAATGCAGTGTGGTGTTTATGTCAGGGACAGAGAGTAGTATTCCTTTGGGAGAAGGCATGGAGGACACTAACAAGCATTTAAGCCAAGCTCAGAGGAAAGGGGCAAGGAGGTAATTCACAAAGAGAAGAGCAAAGGGACAGGTGGAATATCAAGCTGGACAGCAGCAGTCTCAAGCATACTTTGTAAATCATTATCTGAATTAGATACCAATGAACATCACAGTTAATTTTTCATTATGGCTTTGCGTTGAACCAGTGGTGGTTGCATACATTGTTCCCAAGCTTATCTGGAAAATATATTGCACAATTCTTAGGGAAAAAAACAAAGGAGAAAAAAAAAAAAGGAGGAAAATGGATACAATAAATTGCCCACCAAACAGTGGGCACAAAGAAAATAAAAGTACTGTTGAAACAGCTGGAATTAAAACTTATTATATTCCTGAGTTATTTATTTTAATAAATGAACAGCTATAATTAAGGTTAAAATGATCATACAAGCAGGAAGAGAAACAATCCTGCTATTACAGCTTCCAAGAACTTGTACCCTGCAACGGTGCTGGTAGAGGGCCCTGTGTTATTGGTGGTAACTTTAGATAGAAACAAAAGCATTTTTAACCACAATCACTTCAAGCATGTGAACCGCTGTCCCAGCTAGTGGGGATCAAGTGAACAGAGGGCTGAGGCTGATACAATTCTGCTTTTATATTTAGTACCTTAATACATTTTTGAAGTACAGCTTCAGTATTGAAAACAGAAAGATGACAGTCTCTGTAGTAGCCCCAGAAGTGGTAAGAAATCAACTAACAAAACTGTAGTGCAGATCTTTTTTTTCTGTTTGCCACTGTAGTTGTTGATGGGTATACAATACTTAAGTGTGGGAAAATTACTTGGGGGGTGGGGGTGGGGATTAGAGAAAACAGAGACCTAACAGAAACCTAGATTTTCAGCAATCTTTTTTTAGGGTCGCTTTCAGGATGGTTGGCATGCACGGAATCTACGTCACCACAGCTCCCTAAGCAAAACATACTGCCATCTCAACATATGCCGACAGAAGTAACGGAAGATGGAGCAGAGAATGAAGGGAGAAAATTTAGTCTTCAGTCTCTCCTTTTTTTTTTTTTTTTTTTTTTTTAAATACAGAAACTGGCTGCTATGAGAAGTATCCAGGTTTTTACTCCCACCCCAAAAGGAGAAAAATCAGGTCATGGTAGTGTAGCACCTTTTAAAACAGCATGATACCTTTCCAACCCGCACACACATGGGAGCCCTCACCTGTGAGGAGCAGGGAGCCATGAGGATTGCTGTGCTTGCACAGAGCCCTGTGGAGGAGGAGGGCAGAAATTCCTCAGGCAGAATCAAGCATAGGGAAAAAAACCCTCAGCATCTGTAAGATTTTGGTAGGAGGAATGCAGGCATTCACCAGGATTGCTTGAAGTACTTTCACCAATAAATACATTTGATCCAATGTAAAGTTGTCTTTGAGTTCTGGTTCCACTTTGCCAATGGGGTTGGTATGTGACAAATACAGGGAAGCTCCCCATTTTTTGAAGAAATGCTCTGGAGGTAGTAAACGTTTTTATGTGGACCTCATCCAAGAACCACTGAAGCTAGTGAGGGCAGGATTTCAACCTCAAACTCATTTTTAAAGGTCAGTGGAGTAACAAGAAAGACTGCCATTGATTTTTATGAGCTTCCAATACACTTGTTTTTCACCCTTGGGAATTTGAGTCAGATCAGAACTTTGTAAGTCTGGTTTGAGCAACAAGAAGTTGTCCTTTTGGCAGGTATTTTCCCACGCCCAAACCCCCCAAAACTTTCCTATGTTTCAGTAAGATTAGCTGTTGCTGTTCAGGATACATCCAGGTATGTGGAGAAGGTCCAACCAGAAAAAATAAATCCAGGAGAGAAAGCTATACATTTTGCAATCATATTTCATAATTTACGCTGCAATATGCATTTTTTCCTAGATATAATGTAATTGCTTTCTTCTGAGGAACTCCCTTTAAAGCAATGTTTTCCTAAATAAGCCCAGAAGTTAGTACATCTCAGATGAATGACACATCCCACATTTAGTCTGATTCCAAATAATTCCATTTGAAAACATGTTTTCTCATTTCATTATGCAGGTAAAATGAAGATAATCAGACTTGAGAAAAAGTGTTATTGTTTCCCAGTTCTTTCAGTCTAACTGCACGTTTGGTTTTTTGATTCTCTGGGGGTTTTTAATACTTTTTGATAAAGCATCAAACCCATACCTTAGGGCAAGAGATGAAGGAGATGCACCATGTGCACAAGCTTAATAAGGGCTCAAGAAAGTATTAACTATTCTAGAAATCCCTCTCTTTCCTGCCCACTTCATCCCTTCCACACATATGAAACAAACTCTTCAAATGGGAAAGCATGAATATGGCAAGTCTAGCAGGTACTTTGTATTGCCCACAAAAAGTAGCTGAAGACATCAGGCAATTTTAGGAACTATACCTGTAAAAAGACAGAACTTCAGAAACTTTCATGATGCAGTATTTAGTGACAACAACAAACTGGTTCATTTCAGCAGTAACAGCTAGTTGTACAGGTTGTGGTCTGTCTCTCTGACAGACTGTCATCCTAATGAGCTGTTGCCAGTCGCTCCAGAATTTCCCTGTGGAATGGATCTTCCCAGAAGTGCTGTTGTATTCTTCTTCATTCAAAACATTCACCGATGCCCTTAGTCCGAGGCTGGCTTCTTTTGTTCCATGCTACTGTCCTGCTGGGCTTCCCTTCACTATATTTAATTCAAAGTCATTGACTCCAGTGGATAGGTAAGTATTGGATCACAGTAGCTGCTGCTATCAGCCATGATGCAAAGTTCTGCCTAAGCTGAACCTGCCTACGGACCCTGTGTGCAAGGCAGCAGCTGGCCACTCCCCCACAAACACTTCTGTAGTTTCAGAGAGGCTGGTTAGATCCTTTGGGTCATCACATGGAGCAGGTCCCCCGTGTATGCAGAAATGCTGCAGATATGCTCAAAGGCAGCCAGGAGTGTAGACTAAGATGAAGCAATTTAACAACTGCTGTAGCGAATCTACATCAGTCCAGCATATAGTACCTGTATGGCAGGTTTTCAGAACATAGTGCTAAGGCAAAAGGGTTTTCCTGGCATGAATTTGGATGGGTTTGGGTTTTTTTTTTTTCCTTCAGTGAGCAGTAGATGTGGCAGAAGACATGGAGCTCTGGAGGCAGTGAAACAGTCCAAAATTTGTGCCAAGATCAACTAAGAGAATTGTAAAGACTAAAAGGTTATTTCCCCAGTTCTCTTTGTATGGAATATTTGTGTAGGGAGAGCCAGAGAGGTCTGCTTTGACATTTTAACTTCTGGTTTTAAAATGTCCTTTTTCCATTAGAAACACCTACCTTATAAGTAAGGAAAGACAAAAGGCTTATTAAAAAACAAAGGTATAATGACAAATGAATCCTAATGTTTTATTTCTGAGTAAAAAAAACATTTGGAGTGATCCAAAACCACCTGTCATTTCAATTTCCCTGAGCCCTCCAAAGCTGATCTAAATAGTATTTCTTCAACTTTTTCCACTCAGGCACAGAGTAAAAACCACATTATTCTCCCAGCTGTGTTTATACATCGTCAAAATTTACATGAGTTATATGAAATATCTTAAAACAGGTATAGCTAAAATCTAGAAATTATCAGGCCACCTATCAAGTATTCTGTATGTTTGAACAAACACTGTGCATTTTAAAGGAAAATATACAGGATGTGTGCTGAGGATTTTAAATTTTCTTATTCTCCTACCTAAAGCTACCATGGATTTCAGAGATAGAATCTGCAGTTAACACAGTTTAGAAACTTCTAAAAAAAATCAAGAAAGCATTTCTTTTTTTCAAAAACTTCTATAACTTCTTAGAGATTTCAGAGTGCCATCAAGTATCTCAGAGAGCAGTCTAGCTCTGGTGAGACACTGGATCTGAAATCTGCCATTAGTTCAGACCTGCTTATTGCCTGTCTTACACCTCAGGTCAAAGCAGCTTAGAGCAAATGAACATGTGGGAAATACCCTGGATCAGTATGACTGAAAGAAAAGGTCTGTGACTAAAAGATAATTTTGAAAATTCTTTCAGGTTTTAGAAGTTAGATGTGGTCCTCGAGGGAGACTGAGAGGACCAAGGGCAGTAAAAATACAAAATGACATTTAGCTTCAGTACACAGACATTAATTTTCAGCATCCAAAAGGTTTATTAAGTTTGCACCCTTTCAAGTGCACTGCTCTTCAGAGTCCACAATCTGAATGAGCACAGTCCCAGAGGTTAAAAGAACTTCCTCTTATTATGCGATCCTTACCAAAAGGACAGCTGTTTGCTACAGCAGGGGATGCTGGCATTTTTTGTGTGCAACCCACCAGGCTCACAGCAGCTATGCCATACCTATATCATTCATGTCTGCAAGATTTTAAGATGACTTCAGGTGCTGCCACCCTGAAGACAGTATGTCAGATACTTCTCAAACACCTCTTCTGTGCCACAGGTATACTTCAACAGTAACAAAGTGCCACTACAGCTGCCAGTGAAAAAGACAACTTTAATTGCATCCCTTCTTTTCATCCCCTAATAAAGACAGTGGGGAAAATGCAGGGGCCTTGATCTCTGGACCCAATTGGCTAAGAAAATCAAGGTGTTACGTGTGTATACTCAGTGTGTATGTGTGTATGCATGCATGTAGTTAGCATGCATGGTTGCAGCACTCAATACCTGTATCAGGTATGCTCTGTGGGACTCCACAGTCCTGGTACCTTGACTGCTCAGCCTCGTGTCCTGGCTCTGATTCCCTCAAATCCATGGTTCCCTGCATTTCTAACAAGGAGGAGAGATGGTGTGCATCCCTGGGAGTCAGGATGCAGTTGGAGTAGGTACCTGGAGCCCAGATCTGAGAAGTTATACTAGATCTGATTGATGAGAAAGAGCCTACACAAACAGTCCATAGTGCTAAACCTTACAGTAAAATTTATTATGTCAATTTTCCATCAATACATTTTACTGAAGGTTATGGTAACACTCTTCTTATCTCAGTTCTACAGACAAGAAAGCCAAAGTGAGCACTGGGAGGACAACACCACTCCTGCTATCCTCCAGTAGGCAAGCAGCAGAGCTGGAGAGAACTTGCATCTCTTTAGTTCTAATCCAGTGCCCTAGTCCACCGTCAGCCTTATCATTAGACAGATTAAGACCACTACTACAGGACTCCAAGGTTGTATATTAATTACACAAAGAGACTGCAGGGCTTTTAAATGTGGCAGTACAACTCAGATTAAATTAAAAGATCATATTGGAAACACATAAAATTTTGAAAAGACTTAAATCAATATGGAGATTGAATTTCTCTGATTTTCAGTCACTTAGACCCCCTGAAAAAGGGGGGGAAGCCATCTAATTCTATGCACCTAAAATAGCAGGTGTTTCGTAAGTTCTGCCTCTGATGACAGCAGAGTGAGTAGCTCTTCCAAGAGCAATTCAGAGCATTGGTCTGGATCAACCCCTCCAGGAGCCTTTTTCTGAATACTGACAGGAAGTATTGCTGAAACTAAGGAAGTAGCTAGTTGACTTGGATGATAAAAGTGGTGAAGATAATATCTTAATACTTCCATGGCTTTTACTCAGCACTAGCTACTGACTTTATTGTTTTATTTTCTCTTTAATGTTTAGGAAACATACTGACTTCCAGTGGTCAAATGCTATAACTGCTAAGTGATGGTGGGCCAATCAACACATAACCCACCCAGTGTACAGAGAAAATGCAGACTTTTTGTACTGGTTTTGGCTGGGATAGAGTTAATGTTCTTCACAGCACCTCCTAGGGTGATATGCTTTGAATTTCTGATTAACAGTGTTGAGAACACAGGGTTGTTTTAGCTGCTGCTGAACAGTGCTTATGCAGCATCAAGGCCTTTTCTGTTTCTCACCCTGCCCTGCCAGCAAGGAGGCTGAGGGTGCACAAGCGGTTGGGAGGGCATCTGCTGATCCCAACTGACCAAAAGGACGTTCCATACCATGACATCACGCTCAGCAATAAAAATTGAGGGAAGAAGGAGGAAGGGGCAACGTTCGGAGTTACGGCGTTTGTCTTCCCAAGTAACAATTACGCATGATGGAGTCCCGCTTTCCTGGAGATGGCTGAGCACCTGCCTCCCATGGGAAGTAGTGAATTAATTCCTTATTTTCCTTTGCTTACACACACAACTGACTTTATTATTAAACTGTCTTTATCTCAGCCCACAGGTTTTCTCACTTCTTCCCACCGAGGGAAAGTGAGCGAGCATCTGGGTGGGGCTGAGCTGCCTGCCAGAGCTAACCTACAGCATCTTCTAATGTGCATGTTATGGTACATGTTTCCTCTCTGGTACTGATTGTACATCCCATCTATCATGTCACAGCTCAGATGCCCTTAGGAATTGTAAGCTTGGTATTTCTGAGCTTTCCAAGCCTCTCTCCTTAAGGGCGACTTGTAGGTTAGCGCTGTTTTTTGCAGACTTAAGATACACACTCTGAGAGAAAATAAATGGAGACTCTGAAGGGCACATTTTTGCTACTGTGAGCTAGGAACGGAGGCTGTGATGTGAATTTACCAGAAGGAAAGCTCGTACACATTCTGCTGAAGATGTACCTCAGCCAATATCTGGTAAACCAAACCAACAACCTACAGAAACGGGAAGTTAAATGGGACAGGCTTTATGCTTGTACTGTACACCTATCCAGTTAATAGTCATTGTTAGAGAGACAAATGCATCAACACAAAGAATTTGTACAGCTCGTTTGCAGTATGTGGTCAATACAAAAGCTTGATGGAACCTTGGCAGAAATTAAGTTGGCAGGGCTTTGATCCAATAAGCAAAAAATCAAACACTGAATTCTGGATATTTAAATATCTGATCAATGACCAGAGAGCTCTGCCAATGTTTAGCTAACAAATGACTTGTCATATGACAATCTAAGCCATTTGCTTTCTGGTTTTGTGATGATTATGCATGGAGCGAATTATTATTCATTGTTGTTTAGTCCCACTTTCCCCCTCAAACAGGACCCCCAGAAGCAAAAGCAGATGTTAACATGCCAGTAGATGGACACTTAGAAAGCTAAGCTCAACTGCAATTTGCTGCTGTTGAAGTCTCTAAAGATAAACCTGTGCTCACCAGCTAAAGGATCCAATCTCTTAAGTTCTTGAAGAGACTACTCATGTACACTTTGATAGGGTTTCTTCTTTTGCATAAAAGAGAGTTTTCTTTAACCTTTTGGAACTGTGGCAATCCCATCCACTCCTTTTGGCTCATCTGTCTTGGTGTGACACCATTCCCTCCAGGACAGAGAAGCAAGGACTTGCTGCAATTACTACATGAAGGCATAACCTGTCTTTGGACATTGCAGACGCTAAAATCTTACATAGGTTCAAGGGATAATAGAAATTCATAGAAGAGAAATCCACTGAAGACTGCTAAATTCAACCATATGTGGCTCAGAAAGTCCCTGAGCTGCAAGCGGCTGGCAGCAGGGAGGGTATTTGGGGAAAGTACTATGTACAAAGAAATTGTACACTTCTTGGCTCGTGTTGGAGGCAGGATACAGTGCTAATAAGAACACAGGTCTGACCCAGAATGGCAGCCTGTATATGTTGTATTAGTTAAATGCTCACATCTTCATGCAGACAAACTGTCTGCAATCAAAGTCACTTTGTAGTGTCCTAGTTTCCTGGCTGGTCTAAAAACTGCAGCAAGTAGTTACAGCCTCCTCTTTCCCCTACCCTGAATGACCTGACACTACATGCTCTCAACTGGTGTCTGTGCTGCTTGAACTCATGTCCAAAGTTTGTGTACTCTCCTCTGCAGAGCTGCTTGCTCTTACCCTGGGCTGCAGCCTGCACGAAGCCAACAGACACCTTCATATTTTGTGTCTGCATGGTAAATTGGGCTTGGAAACAGATCTGGCTGTGATGGTGCGTGTCTGCCTGGCAGAGCATTTCATTAGCCAGGCTCACCCCTTGACCTGGTTCACAGTGATGTGGTTCCACAGAGGCATACTGGAGCCACGCAGAGGCTGGTGTGCAGGAGCGGAGACAACAGCTGAGAGGGAGGGCAGGATGACTACACGCACCAGCACCACAGTCAAAGCAAAACTGGTGGAACCGCAGCTGGGGCTGCTAGTGATTAACACCACTTCTCCTGCAACTTCCAACCCACTCTTTTGATCCTTTCTACAGCCCTCAAGGGGACCATGACCTTCACTTTGAAAAACACTGCTGCAGCACAACCAAGCTGAGAGGGGAAGTCCACTGACAATACGCAGCTGTAAATCTGGGTTAAATAACAAGTTATCCTGAATTGATGGCTGCTTGCTGTTCCTGATGCACAGAGGCGAATGTGACTCATTAACAGCAGATGTATATTGCTTTAAATTAGCCTGTAGAGTAAACCCCAAACATAAGTGAAACCAAAAGCAAGGCCTCAGGCTTTAGAAGGACATGAAAGAGAACGAGCATATACACATAAACTCCCCAGCAAGAAGCCATTTTTCACTTAGGCAGAAATAAACCCACAGATTAATAATCTGACCAACCGGTTCTAGAAATCAAGATAATAATTTTTGCTTATACTAAATTTACTGTGGTTTGCTTGTTCTTTTTTTAAAGTAACGGCCAGTGTCCTTTCCCCTGACTTTTTTTCCTTGCATAAAATATCCTTAGGGACATCCGCTCCTGAAATTGTAGTGATCACTAATAACGACTGTGTGCAGCCATCACTGTGTAGGCCACCTGAGACTCCTTGTAATTTTGTTGTTGTTGTTCTGCAACACAAAACACAGTAAAAAGGGATACTGTTCCTCTGCCATCAAAATCAGATCAGGTTGAAAATGACACTAAAATATTTAACAGAAAATGCAGCTTTCCAGTTGAGGATGGAAAAACCCAGCACTGACGAATGCACAGTACACAGTCTTTTTTGAGAACATGTCCAATTGTAAAAAAAATAATAATCATAGTCTAAATAAATCAGCACATAATTAACTTGCCTTGGCTTGAAGATGGGTTGAAATGTATTGTGTCATGTCTGGCTAGGTCAGTAGCACATCAATCTAGTGAAAACTAAGCCATTTTTTTTGAAAGTTCTCCCTATTGATAAATACTCCTTAGAGTGTCATTGTCTCTCCCCTCAACATCTTGGATGCTAGACCATGTAGGATTCAGACGGTTCAAGCCATTTACTAGGGAGTTTCTGAAGAGATATTTACTATGTCTGCTGCCCAACTAGCAAACAATCTGGTTTTACCTTGTTCAATAAATGCACATATTTGGAAAAGCAAATCTTGGCAAGTGGGAAAATATTATGATGCATTCCACTGTTTCATGTTAAAGAGACAGTATAAAATTAAATTAAGCCTTTTGGGGGAAAGTATATTGGAGGACAAATTAAGCCCAAACCTAGAGAAATATTCTTAGGGAATTAAATATAACTACATTCCTTTCTTTGGAATATACTTTTCTACTCTTTTGTCAGAATGTTCTGCATTTGGCATACCACAAAGCTCCAGCTTTCATAAAGACTTTCAGACAGGCAATGTTGCCTAAAGGACTGTACCCTGTGTGGACTGGGACTTATTCCTTTCCATTTCCACAGAAGAAAATACAAATTTTTTCTATTGTTGTATGTTCTAACTCATTACTGCTGAAAATGCTGAAAGCTGCACCAGTACCTATTCTGAGGTCAGCTGGATTTACAGCTGCTTGCACAGAGTGGGGGTTTTTTTGTCTATTAAAATAAATCTCTAGGATCTGGGGGAAAACCCATAATACAGGATAAGGGAGAAAATACGGCTGACAGAACAGAATGGTTGGAAGGGACCAGCCCTGAGCTGATACTCCCCTATGGACACAAACAGCTCTTCCAAGAATAGGTGGAAAAGAAGGTGTACAACTGTCCCAGGTTATTTTATTCTACTCAAGAACCATCTAATGAGAGGGCCAAAGTGTCCCAGTCATACGGATGCACATTCATATGAATCATCTGCACTGCAGATAGACAAGAGGGACCAAATATCTGTGTAAAGTTACTCATGAATCCTAGATAAGAGGAAGTCCCAACAAACAGGGAAATCCAGTTGGTTTGGTAGGTTCTGGACTGACAGCCCCAGGGACTGATGACCTTTCATAAGCCACAGTGCAGGTACAGTATAGACCATGACAGTAAATGGTTACCCCATCTTTGTTGCTAACACTTTTCTTCTCAGAAGGAAAGACAACCTGTACGCTCCTAGACAAAAAACGTCACCTGGAGCCTGTTCATCTTTGTGAATTACTACTTATTTTTTCTCTGATGAAACACTCCTTTTAGAGAGAAAAGAAAGGGAATCTGTTCTTCCATGTTTCAGCAACAGAAAAGAGGATACATCCACTGTGGGTGAAATACATGGGAAAACCAAGCACAAGAGAGGGTTTCAGAAAGCTTCATCTGTGCCATGGCCCAAAGTACACTAGTAGTGCCATCCACATCTAACAAACCATACATGACAATGCATAAGAAAAATTGATTTACGGGTAGTTTTGTTTCCTGCAATGGAGAGTTTTCTTTGCCATGGATGCGAGGAATGAGATCTTATACCACTGCAACAGGAGTGGCTGCCACAGAGTTAACTGCCATACATCAGCCTGGTTTACAAAAATATCAGAGTGGAATGACACAGTCAAAAGATCACCCAAAATATTATTCCTCACCCATGAAAAGAGTTGGGATATTTAAAAGCATTCCTCACTATGTCACCACTTTGCAACATTCCAGTATGTTTTATACTTTTATTACTGTAGGAAAGATGAGGTTAAAGGTTATGAAACCTGCCACTAACATTTCTTATTATTAGAAAAGAATATGTTAAGAAAAGTGGACTCTGAAGTGCTTTCTAAACTTTTCTACAACTCCTATAGCTTGTGTGTGCTACCTATTGCTACCTACCATTCATTTATTTCCATTTATTCTTCCTGTGATGTTATTCATTCCCTAATCAACCCTCCACAGAAATACTGATTTGCTTCACCATTATTCTATTGTTATGAAGCGACTTTTTGACATATTATGTTAAAAGACGCTGTTACAACTTAGTTAAACTTTTATAAGTTCAGCTGAAATTTTCCATGCCTGGTGTTTGCTCCAGGCTGTTGTTATTCATGTGTTTTTAAATTTCAAGAGTCATGGTTAAGTTGTTTCTGAAAAGAAAGTTAGAGGGAAATAAATTTTGCCCACATATAAAAAATTGAGACCATTTATTGTACGCAATTTGTTTAATGTTTTAAATGATGTATATAAAATTTGGCAGGGGAAGGGACACTCCTTCCAGGAGTCCTTTTTGCTGTCTTTGGGAAAGCTTTTTTTTAAAAAATGCATTTCACAGACACTTAGTAAAATCCTTGATTTTTCTAGTAGCTATAATCTCTGAGGGCTCTTGTCTCACAGAGCATCATCAGACTGCTCCCAGCTCCAGTGATTATTAGCTGGGCTGTGGTGCCAAGCACAGCGTTACTGAGGGACAGCAATAGCAACTGAAAATTATTCCAGACTACATATAGGAACTTAAAGCAGGGAGCCTCCTTTTCTCTTTGTTAATAACATGACTGCCAGTAACCAACAGCATGGAAGAGGAAACCCACTGAAGCAAATTCAGAAGTGGTATGTGCTAGATAGTATGGGATAAAAAGGAATAGTCAAGAATAATGCATCTAACGACAGAATGAACCCAGTACTGGGTGCCTGCAAAAGACTGGATGACTTGACAACCAACTGGCTGAAGGGAAAGTCAGTAGTATCAGGCAAGAAACAAAAAGGTTGCAACCTTCAAGGTTTTATCCCATGCTTTTACTGTTAAAACTGAAAAATGTTATGTCTAGCAACTGATGTCTGATTTTTATATTACTCCAGTGTAACAATTTAGCTGATTTCAAACAGAGTTACTCTCACTTTTCAGTGGCAGTATGAAGATCAGAATTCAATCCTTCAGTTGTACTGGAAAACTTTCTGCTTTCCAAATGCATCAGTAAGAGTCAGGGCTTTGCATATAACTGTTACAAGTGTGCTTTGTTCTGGAATGCATCAGGTTGTTCTACAAACCTACAAAAGTTCTCAAATGTCATGCATTTGCAGCAAACGGGGGCGGGGGGGGGGGGGGGGTAGCAAGAACAGTCAAGCAGGGCAGAACTGCGTGACCCTTCAGAAACTTTAAATCATGTTCCAAGTGAATCATGACATATTTGGTTTGCAACATTTTTCTTTATATTGAAGATGCCCTCACAGCAGATGAAGAAAAGAAGCAAACCGGTTGCTTATTGCACAGGTTAAACTATATAGGAATGTTTGAATTAGATACATCATGAAAACAGTGACTTGGAAGCTTTGTCTCATTATGGATGGCATTAGTCTATTTAATCTACTTTGATGAGTGTTTGCATTCGGAGCTACATGAATAGGGTATGTATACCTAACTGAAACAAATAAAACTGCCATGGCTGGCCATACTCTCAAGAGTATGTACAAAGCACTTCATGTGGTGCAATGTTCACTCTGGGGTGGAACGCTAGTGTAGAAGCTGAGAGAGGAGCATAAAGCCTCCAAGCCCTGCCTCACAAAGACCCCACGTTCCACTCCCTAAATGTGGCTATCAGGCAAGTCTTGCCCACCAGGCTGGAAGCTGAATGGCTTATTGAACTCAGAGAGGCTCCATCAGGCAGGTTTATGTTAACACTGCCTTCCTCGCTTGACCGCCTATAGGGGAAAATGTTACGACTACCCACAAAAGGGAGACCATAAGGCCTGGGACTTGCATCCATTTTTAGAGAAAGACATTTAGGAAAGAAAAAAACAACCCCCTTAATAAAACCAAGTTAACACAATAAAAATTTGCAAACACATGCTGGGCCAACTTCTGATCTCAGTTCAGTTGAGAAACTCTGCTAAAACAGAGGGAGCTGGAAGAGAGGGAGCAAGAGAACAGATGGGAGAAGCAGATGAAACAAAGAACACATGCAGACAAGATAATTAATTTATTTCAGAATGGACAGAACCACTTATCCATAACTGCCTGTAATGGAACACACACATTTTTCCATGTATACAATATTTTGAGTTGGTACAAAGACATTATGTGATTGTGAATGGGAGGGCAAGAGGGGATGAGACAGTTTCTCTGGCCCTGGTTCAGAAAAGGATGTGCTTTGTCTTCTGTGGGGCTTAAGAACATGCTGTAACATTTTCCTGAGCTTAAGTTTCTATCAGGAGATGCTTCATACTATGAAAATGTTCAGAAGTCTCCAGACAGTTATCTGTGGTACTTTGCACTAATACCAAATGATATTTCGAAACTTACTCTGAGTGCTGGTTTATCACTCACTAACATCAAAACAAAGATTTGTCTTTACAGTCTAGACCAGGGGTCCTCAAACTATGGCCCACGGGCCAGATACGGCCCCCCCAGGGTCCTCAATCCGGCCCCTGGTATTTACAGACCACCCCCACCACCACCCCCTGCCGGGGGTTGAGGGGGGGAAACCAAGCAGCCGCAGATGACGTCCTGCCACTTCATCCGCGCGCCGGCCCCCTGTTTAAAAAGTTTGAGGACCCCTGGTCTACACCCATTGCTCCAGTTTTATGCTGTTATAAGTCACTTGGATGGACTTAAACTAGGAAAACATGGTGCAGTAGGTATGTAGAACTTTTGATTAAAGAAAATATCCAGAAACAACACTATTAGGGCAACAAAATCAAGCACTAAAATGTGAGGCAATGTCAGAATCAAGTGCTGCTTGATAAATATGAATGTGGCCTTCTTGCAGGCACGCATTCTGCTGCAACCTTTAATCACAGGTCATCTATTGCATTTTCCACACAGAAACTGTGTCTCCTTCCAAAAGACAGAAAGGATGGCACTAACTTTATTAAAACAAAATACTGAACTGCTGTCTTCATCATCTGATGTGCTACTGCCTCACTCCTAGAACCTCCATTTCTCAGAGCAAATGACATTGACCTCTCAGCAAAGGACTACAAGGCCTGCTGATTAAAGCACTATACACAAACTAGGTATTGCTAATACATTAAGAGAAAGCTAGATGAGAAACAGAGAAAACAAACAGATTTTATGGAGAACCCATTAATGACCGATATAAACAGCTAAAGCCAGTGCAGGAAAATTCAGAATTTTAGCCACATTCTGGAATTTGGGTGGACCAGCACCAAGCCACAAGTCCTGCCCATAACACCCTTGCTTAGCTGATATGAAACTATCACTAGCATTTTATTAGACATCTGTCATACGAAAAATGCTGGCTGCATTAAAACAACTTACCAGAAAGAAAGGGCTTACGCAGATGACAGGAGTTCCTCTAAAAACAGCATTGTTTTCTGCCTCGCCTTCTGCGAAGCTGGATTTCAAGGACAGTGATTTTTGATAGCTGGTCTTTATAGCGTTGGTTATAGGTGGACATGGCTTTTTAACCAATGGATTTAAGTCAAGGTGTCAACCTTGATTTCCTCATATCCCCTTTCTAGAAGTAAAGAGATTGTACCAGCATTCTCAACATCTCTCAGTTTGGCTCTGACACAGGGCGTGGACAGATGAAGTATGTGTAATGGCTGTCTTTCCAGGTTACTAACATTTAAAAGGAGAAATGAAATGCCATCTGTAACACTAAATCAATAAATAACAAATGGAGGCATCACCTGTAATAGGCTGTAAATTAGTTTTGAGAATAAAGTCTTATCAGCTGAGATGTTTAAGAGTATTACTGGTTAGAAAAAAACCCAAATGTCTAACAGCTCATTAGTATGCATCAAGGATTTAAGAAGTGACGTAGCTTTCATTGGTAAATGATCACATTTTGTCTAACACAAAAATATCCAAGGAAATTATCAGTGATTCCATGGGAGTGTCAGCAATAAACCTGATCAACCCATTTGGCAGAGGAGGTAACATCATATCTCCTCCTAGAAGGGCTCCCTCCCAGGGATTCTGAGCCTAAAACTGCCTTTGAGCTGGGGCAATTTGATCAAGAAAGTACCACCTTTTGCTCATTCAAGATTTGGATAGCCAACAGGAAAATAAGCACACGTTCCAGCTGGACCAAGATTGCTAATGCCACATACATCAGTCACTAGGGTCAACAGCCATGACTCCAAAGGCTGTCACAAGACTACTTTTTTCTTAAATAATTTTTCCAAAAGACGACTTTTAGCCAATATATTTGGAGGGGGTTTTTTGGCAGGCTTCTCTCAATATACAACCCTTTTCATTGATTTTCATGTTGAGGAGAGGTGGAAGGGGGCAGAGGCACTCACAATAAGGGAGGAGTTGCAACATGTCCTAGTCAGGGCTGTCTTTCCCCAATTGCTGCAGTGTAAATGCCATGAAGAGATATGCTCAATTTTGTGGGACAAAGCAAGTTCTAGAAACGTGTTGCATTTATTTGTGATCTCTTCATAGCAACTGGAGCTTCTACCAATGTTCTAATTTAAATGAAACAACTCCTCCCATTCCATAATGTTCTTTCTGTATGTGAAAAGAATCACATTCCACTCTCAAAATTAATTTCACTAAGCCAAATTAACCCAGCTCTTCTAATCCTTCCTCCTAAAACAGATTCCTCACTTCCCATTTTATTTAGCAACTCTCCTCCCTCTACATGTCTTCCAGCATGAATTCATCTTCCTGGAGCACAGGTGACTCGAATTCTTCACTAATGCCTTGTAACAATGGCGTGCATGCAAGGAGAGATACTGTGTTGATTGGAAATGCTTGTCCTAGCTCCATTCACACACCACATTTTTAATGACTCCCCGTGAAAACTGACAGCCATCTTCAGGCTGGCAGGTCTGCCCTTCTTAAATATTCTCAACTAATGGGCTTCTTGCTCATGGCAGAAATTCCTGTCAGACCCTGGGGATGGTATATTACTGCACTTGACTTTAAACCACCCAACAATTAGGTATCTAATCCAACTTGGTCATCTAGGTTTCCTCTCACTGGTGGGAGCAATGAACCGGGGTCAATTTGCCCTTTCCAACAGAAAGCTAACTGGCCAGGATTGCCCTTAGCAGGGGCCTCACCCTCCCTCAAATGATCTCAGAGAGGATCTAGGGAAGCATTTTAGACTATGCATCTGCTTTTCAGATGGCAACAATTAGGTGTTAGGACTGCTGGTCACAGGATCTACAGGGGAATGTAGTTGCTGCCATGATTTTTAGGCACAGAGTTTTCAAGGCAGAAATTCACAGCCCCAGGTGATTTTTTTACTCAGGGAACAGTGAAAAGTTAAGCGCACAGGAATACAAGCAAGAAAAAACTGTGCTGAGGAAGAGCTGCCTAAGGCAGCTGAACTGAAATTATCAAAAGAGAGGAGCAGCTACAGTCTTGCCACATATACAATTATGTGAGGGTAGCAGAAATCTCATGGTTTTGGCTACATGATGAGACCCTTTTGGCAACTGGGGTTACTGCTATTGTTTTCTTTAGGAAAAAAAAAGATGGACAAAGGCGAGAACAGTGCTTTGTTTCCTACCACAGCACAAGAACTGGAACACAGGCTCAGAAAAGAGAACCCCCCCAAGTCCAGCAGGTTTGAGCCCACTTCTGTCCTCTCCCAAGGTAGCACACTGACTCCCAAGGATCTAGCTGTGATGTGGAAACTGCAATGCTGAGGAAAGCCATACAAGACCAACAAGGCCAGAAAGTGAGCAAATAGATAGGACCTGTTTTTTGGGGTTTTTTTTTTGCTTGCTTGTTTTTGTCTTGCTCCTGAACACAGACACCCAGATTCCTGCTGTGTTTCAAAGGGCCTCAGGTTTTTTTCTGGATTTCAGCCCTCAGTTCCTTACTCAGCAAAGTTTTGAGGGATGCTCTCAGGCTTTCCTGGATTGCTGGGACTGCAGTTCCATTCCTAAACATCTGAAGAAGCTGCCAGATTTTTAGAGGAAATGAACAAATTTACAGCCTCCGGGGAATTGGGTGGAAAACCAGAGTTCTTCCATACCTCTTAAAAATCAGTTTATTCTGATGCCTAAACACGGATTTAAATGTTTAATTTCAGGCTATGCACTTGAAAGCTCTGGCTTCAGAAACCCCTTTAAGATCCTCTGCTTGGTGGGTTTGGGTCACCAACTCTCACCAGGCCTTCCCACAACGTGCAATTTCCCTCTTGACGGTTAGCGATCAGCCAAGCACCGGAATGGCCGCAGCGCAGGCGGCCGGCAGAGGGCGGACGGGGCCCGGGCAGGCCGGTGCGGGGCGGGCCGGATGGCGGGTCAGGCCGGGGCTGGGTGGCGGGGCTGGCCGGTGGCGGGGCCCGGGGCCCGCCGCCCTCGCCTGCCCTCGCCTGCCCTCGCCTGCCCTCGCCTGCCCGCAGTACGCAGCCGGCCCTCACCCGCGGCACGGGCCTGCGGGCGGCCCGGCCGCGTCAGCAACCACCAGGCGGCAGAGGGGACAGTCCGCATGTGCCGCCATTCGGGGGAGGAATCATCCGATTTGGATTAAATAATCCCTATTATTTTTACTTGTGAAACACCTTCGTAAAGGCGACGCCAGCCTGCTCTGACGCAGTGATGCTTACCGGCAGCTGCAGTAGGCCCGCAGCCGCCCGGCTGCACTCCCCCGCTCAGCTGCATTGGCCTGGGCGCCCGCGGTGACTGGCCAGGCCCGGCCCGGGCCCACTGCTGCCCGGCACGGACCGCGGGGTGCAGTTGGGCAACTCAGAGCACCAGGGCCAGGGAACCGGCCAGAATGCACACCGGTGCACTGGCTGCAAAGGAGCTAGGCTGCCCGTAACCAAATACAAAATCTGCCCCACTTCCATTCTTTTGCACCTGCTCACCTTGCAGAAATTCAGGATGGCAGCAGAGAGGGAGAGCGCTGGGCATGAGATGTCCACCTTGCTGCTGCCCCGAGCACAGAACATGTGTTTTGGCAATAAAGGCTTTTAACATTTTAAAGTGATGTTTTCTTTTTCTCAGTGAAATGTGCTAGGATGGTAGTCTTTAGGACTGAAGCCCTTATTCAACACAGTGCTCGACACAAAGCACTTGCTGGGATGACACAGCCAGAAGTGACACTGTCCCCTCTGCACAAAATGAAGAGGCTGCTGTACCAACATAGACTGTATCCAATTACAAATAAAAATTCTATGTTCTCACCACTTAAGCTGCTCCTGGAACCCCTCAGGGTTCCCTTATTTTTATGACCTGTCTGTAAGCAGTTACTTTAACCCTCTGATGATATTTATAAAGCAATACACAGTACTATAAACGATAGCCTTCCTTTACAATTCTGGGTGATTGTCCATGGGCTTGCAGCCCCTCCCTCGTTAGCTAGTACTCTTTTAGCTAACAAGTATAATATTCACTATGTAAAGCTTACTATTCAGACAAAGCACATTGGATCTCACTGGAAATCACCCATACGCTCCCCATGAATTCCTGCCTGGGCTTCTCGGTGGGGCAGCAACATTACACTGAGCAAGGACTGAGAAAAAGTTTTCAGGCTTCAAGAAGAACCAGGCTGGTGCAAGAGCTCAGGAATGTCAGACTCAGCTGGGCTACTACCATCCACAAACCAGAGTCCACGCCTGACCTGAGGCACCTTTCAGCTCTAAGGGCGCTTCTAGTATCACTTCCTGCAAACTGTGGTCCCTCTGCCCTACAGGGATTTCCCTAGAAGATCCAGCTCCTGAAACTCTCACTGACTACAGTTACATGGGATTTGTAGCACCTTCAAAGTCAAAGTGTGTTTGGACAAAACATCTCAACCAAAGTCTGAACTTACGGAACTTCTGGGCTTTGGTTACATTGTGGTCTTCTTCAAAATGGCTATGGCTTCAACCCCCAGCTCTACAAATCTGAAATTCTTCCTAAAACGGTCCCTCCTTGGCCATCTGGTCTAAGTACCCTGTAATTCTGAGCAATCATACTTGGAGTATTGGACCTGGTCTAGCTATAATCTTTACCAGCTTCCTGGAGTGCTTCTAGCAACATCAACTGGATCTTTATCCTCCAGAGTCAGATTACCATAGCGTCATATATCCCCTGGGATTCACTGCTAAAGCCACAGCTCTCTTCCATTTTCCATATTCCTTCCATCCTGAAGATTTTCTGGAAGGAAAAGAGGTGGCCTAAACACGTAGCCCCAGCTTGGAACAAGCAAGGACAAACTACTTAGCAATCATGGGCTGTGGCGGCGGATCAGCATTTGTCTTGAATAAACTGGGTGGGTGTGAGGATGATAGGTAAGGAGTAAGAGTTTGACCTGACTCAGAGCAGATCTTCTTGATATGAGGACTAGAAAACTGTATTTGGCATCTAGGTAAAGTTATCCCTTTCCAGAGGACAAGAGATGTTCAAGCCTCAGGCTACAGCTTTAGTGAACAAGGAACCAACTTGCAGGACCATTACACTGCCAAACTCCCTAATACCCCCTTGCAGAGCCACATTTGTGTAACAGGTCATTCAGCTGTATTTTAATGAAGTTCTGCCTAGACTTCCTGGCCTAGTGAAATAACACTGCTTAAGCTCTCACAGCACCAGTTAGAAGGAAAAAACCCAGACTGGACTATGTTATCATCTGTAATACTATAACACACATTTTTCTTTTTTGGCAGTTTCAACAGCACTTGAAATTTTGCTGTAAAGTCCAAGGAAATCAGAATACGAGACGTTTGTTGAGAACTTTTCTTCTAACATATATGTTTCCCAAAAAAACGGTGACTTGGAACTCAGAGAATTAAGAAAATTGAAAATTACACAGTGTAAAGACACCAAGAATTGCTTTGGAGACTTGGGCAGGTTCAGGAAAATGTCAGTGTTATAATGCAGTAACTTTGCTGATGAAGGTCTACTGGTAATTGTTGATCTGTACTCTGTACTTCATCAGTGGTTTAAGAGCACCAATCCCCCCCGGCCTAGCTTCTGAGTTCAAAATAATATAACCTCTTTTTTATTTTCTTTTTTTGTTTCTTTCTTTTTTTTTTTTTTTTAAGCAATCTTGTCTCATAGAGGCCAGGCATCATCTTCTTCATCTTTGTTGTTATTTTGTTCCAGTGAGTTAAGTTTGAACATTGAGCAATCAAATTGCCAGTGCTCATGAGCTGTAGTTTTCAGTTTTCTAAGGAAGATACATGACATGGAAATTGGCAAACTTGAGATTCCACTTCAGGGTGTCTGGTGAAAATATTTTGGATCAGTAACATATCTGAGAGAAAACTGGAGAATTGGCCAGACATCCTGTATATAACATGCCAGAAAAGCCAGAGCAGCATCCACTCACAATTCAAATGCTTTTTAAGGTTTTAGAAAAGTTTAATTAGAAGAGTAGTCACTCTTTATGAAGTATGGCTTATAGAAGAGGGTTGTATAGGAAAGATGAAATTATGCACTAATTGACAGCTCTATCCTGGGGATTTTTTCCCCCCTTCAACATAAACATTTGTCTTGAGCATTTTTTAAAAATTACAGTAGACTAGAAGGTTGCCAAATATTTAGTGGTTTTGTGAAGTTGTTTGGTATTCATGTCTACTACAGTTCTACAGAAAACAGTTCTAAGAACCATTTCTTTCACCATACGGCAATCTAGAGAGGGGTGCAGGATAACAAACTTTAAAAATGTGATAAAAAGGTGATTTGAGCTGCTTTTATAATTATTTTTAAAAAGAAGCCTTTGTAGAGGCTGGATTCATGTCCTGCCAATATGTATTACTTGTTTGTCATTAGGACAGTGATTTTGCACATGTTCAGTCAATTCCAAAAGACAATGCTATAATGTTTTCGGCTCTTGGGCTTCCCACCTTCCTGAGAGTAGACTGGCAGCTGACGGAAGCTCTCCCCCTTCCCCACCCTTGTTTACATCCCCACCAGTGCATGGCAGAACCAAGACGGCAAAATGCCAGAGCTCCAGCTGCCTTTTTATTCCCCTCCAGACACATCACACACAGAGCAAAGGCCAGGCCATGTCTGGCCTTTGAGGAGCGCAGGCGAGGGGAGAGGGTGCAAGAGGCCTGTCCTGCATTTTGCCCTGTGGTGTAATCAGGTGTAAACATAGATAAACACAGGTTGCTCACTTCTCATTCAGGCAACACAGAGGTTAGTAACTTCATAGCGCAGTCTCCAGCTCAGAGCTGCACTTACCCACCTTCTCTTCTAACCAAACAGGTGACTTGATCCACCTTATTCAGACCTCTAAACTCACTGCTTTTGCTCTGTAACTTGTGAGCTGGTCAGAGCTGTAGTCTTCGTGCTGGTCACAGCTACCAGCCAGCTACCATTACATCTAAAACCGCAGCCTAAATGCAATGCTGAGGACATGTTCCCCATCAGCTAGCATCTGTTGCTGGTTGGGCAGGGCAGGGTATGCTGTGCTTCCACGCTGCACACTGCTGAGCTCCAAGAAACAGTTTCCTGCTGTTCTCTGACAGCTCTTCACTACCTTTTTATTTTATTTTTTTAAGAGCCAGAAAGGTGCATGACAGCAGGCTCAGCTGGTAGACTCTAGCACTTGAGTACTCTAGTAATTTATACCATTTGAGTGTAGAAGTTAAAATTGGAAGCATCAAGGACAGGACTGAATTTATTTTAAACTGTAGCTGGGCTCTCAAATTAGCTATTCTGTAATCCCAGTTCAGTTTCAGGAATGCCTGCCTAGGAAATCCCGCAGACCATCTGAGGACAGCTTGCAGTAACCACATACTGCACGGAAGAGAGTTCGCCTGGAAAACCTGGAGAAAAGCCCCCAGAGACAGTGATCTCTCAGGAAGAAATGTCAGCCCATAGGAAGTGATACAGTCCACTACTGTCAGCACAGTTTTGAATTCCCTGAGAGACTCAAAGGAAGTTTTCCCTTATGCTAATACAAATCACCTCACTAGAGATTCCTTATGAAGTATCTTAGCGACTCATGGTCACAAGTAAGCAAGCTTGTTTCTTGCTACCTGCATTTAAAAAGTCAGGTGCTGGGTTTTTATGTTCATGCACTTTAAAGCCTGTCATATGGAAAACACCTGTAAACCATTTGTGGGAACAGGCTTTGTTTATTTTTATCACATAGTGATGATATGCAAAATCAGCTTTTCTACTTACAGGCCTGGCCTTTTGTTCTCACAGACTGTTTGGAAGGAATGTGAAAAGAGACCAGATGCAGGACAGCCAGCAACATTTCCTCCACTGTCTCTGCTGTGAGGAGGCAAAGTATCAGCTACTTACCAAAGAATCACTACGAACTAAAGAATCTCTAATTCACTTTCAGGTTTTAAGCATTTATCCTTAATTAGTATTTACTTGTACATTCAGGAACCTGGGAGCAGCCACAGACAACAACCCTTAAGTTCACAGTGACACCTGGTGCTCAGGCTAGCAGGCAAAAGAAGAAAGAAGGGGGAAAGGGGGAAAAAGGGGGGGAAAGGAACCCAGCACTGACCGACTTCAGCTTTTGATACACCATCATTCAGTTCTGCTGCATCCTCTCCTGCTCTGCCCTCCCACCTCATTGCAAGAGCTGACATGATACATGGACCTCCAGCTTGGCTTGCAGAATTTAAGGAGTCAGTCAAGGCCATCTGAGACTTCTGTGTCCAGTTCCCACGCTCTGCTAAAGAACTACCACACCTCTATGATACATACAGATTAGTAATTTAAACAACATAATTTTCCACTTGTTAGGTAGTTAGGTTACGTATTTATTTCTCACACTAGCATAAGATTGGTGGGCTTTTTGTCCTACTAACTCTACCACACTGCGATTTCAAGCACATGTAACTGACCTTCTGAAAATCCGTTTCTGCTTTGGGATCTCAGCAACTTTGTTCCACCATAAAAATATAGAACCACTGGCGGATTAACTGCATCCCAGCTAGGCCACAACCAAAGGGTTTTCATTAACACCTAAACATGTTTTGTCATTAGCTGACTAATTGCCAGTGCTTTAAGCATGTTTCGTTCTACTCCCTTCCAGGCTCCTAAGGCCTGGTGCAACTGTTTATACCTGCTGCATAATTCATACTTTGTGAGAGATGATTCTTGAAGACACAGCCACATGTACATGTAGATTCAGAAATCCTAACACCCTCTTAAGCTCTACTTCCATCCACAAACAAAAGAAATATTTTCTGTTTGTCAGATGCCCTTATTTGAGAGAACTTGTATCAGTGTTTATGTTGGTGCAATTCCACATCCTTTACTAGGAATAGGATCAGATATTCAGCAAGCTTCCTTGCTGGAGATTTTCCAGTATATGGAGCAACGTGCCAGAACGACTATAAATGTCAGTAATGATACTAGCTGTATCATATACACAGGGTAAAGAGAGTAGAAAGGGTAACATTCAGTAATTTTAGGTGTCTTTACCCCAATTGTTGCACTTCTGCTAACACAGGCTATCAAATTAAAGTAAGTAGGGGAATTAAAAGGAATAATTGGCACCATCATGAACACATGTAAGGCCAAGAAAGTAATCTAATATGGATACAATCGGACTATCATAAGTTATATTCAATTCAGGGCTTGATGACAGGCATATCCTTAAGAGTTTTCATGTAAGGAACAAAGAAAACTCATTCAGAATTCATGAAGACTTGCAAGACTTTGGAATGCAAGCCCGTTTGATATATCTCAAGATTTATCACTTTTTGTACAGTAAATCGGCTCTTTTTTACTTCCTACCTGGTGCTGAGTATTTTCTTCTGTTAATGAAGATAGTGGAAATTCAGGATACTCTTCAAGTCCAAGGGGCTTTCAGCACCTCTCAAGGGCAGTACCTCTGTCAATAGAAACAGTCTTAGATTGCACTTCAGAAAACACATATTCAGGGAGATGTTTTATCAGAAAACTTGTGTGTGTGCCTAAAGTCAGAATGCAACAGAATTCTTTTAATTACCTATGAATTTTGATCTTTTATGTCCATTAACATCTCAATACTTAAGGATCTCCCTAGTCTTGCCACAGTGTCTGACACAAATCAGAGAGAAATGCGCTTTTTTTCCCTCCCCATAAACTCTGTTCCAGGGTTCATCTTAAAAGTTATATGTTCATCTCCTTGAATTCAACAAGAGAAGAGGATCAGCATGAATGAGAGCACTCCATCTACTGTTGCACTTATTTCAGGATTTGCCACTTCCATATTATAGATGAAGTTTTAAGCAACAATCTTCTCCTGTCAGCACTCTAGAATAGCGTAGCCTGTTTCCCAGAAAAGACACTGACATTTACAAGTGAGTCCTTGTATGTGCACTTGCAGTGGTGTCAAGTTCTGGAAACGTTTCATGTATTAGACTACAGTAATGACTGCACAAAGAGCTGTACATTAGATTTTTTGTTTTTTTCTAAACATAGGCAACATTTTCCCTTTTCATAATACACTTTCTCCCTTACATACTTTTAATGCAGTTTCCTTCTCCCCTTCTTACAACATTGGTGATGGTAAATCAGTTTCCTAGGCCATGTGGAAACAAGGAAGAATCACTGTCTTTCTGAATTCTTTCAACATTATTTCATGTTTTCAGACAACCAGAATTACAAGAAATATAGTCAGATGATTTCTGACAACTGAACAATATACTGACATGCAAAAGGGAAATGGGAATATCTTCAGTCATCATCATTACTAACATGCGCAACTGGATAAACTTCAGGACCTGAATTTTCAGGGTTTTTTTGTGAACAGTTCAAAATCACATATACGTGATGAGGGGAGTTAGATCTTAAGTTAGCTAGCTGATTCTAGATTTATCAGAACTTGATATTGGCAGCTGTGTTCTGTTCTTAAAGAAATCTCAGCTGTTATATTTTACTTTTGCTATGACAAAATTAAAAAGCCAATCACAGAACTCTTATCCTTTAAGAGAAACATGGTCTTTCCAAGTTTTTCCTCAAATAAACCATTAATTATTGCTTTTAAAAAATACTTCTTGCATACTTCTAAGACAATGCCAGACATTAAATATGCATGCTACATACAGCTCACTAACATAAGTGTGAGTGATTAATAAACCCTCTTATTGCTCAAATGCACAGAAAATAAACCTCTATTCAGCAAGGCCACAATTGCAATAGCCTTCTGAAAACTGTCTCTTAAGTTTAATTTGAACTAGATGCTACGCCTGTACTGTATTTCTTACTACAATTTACTATTCAAATTCCAGAGTTTGATTCACCTTCTCATCCAGCCCAATGCTTCTTTACCCCAGATTCTGTATTTTGAGAAGTATAATGTCTGCTATACAGAGAACCTGAAGCGACACATCTGCCAACATTACCAATTTCTGTATAAATATCCTAAGGACTCCTTAATTACTAAGGTTTTGTTACCAGCATAGTGTTTATTCTGCTAGGAATTACAAGACAGTTTCTCTGAAATAAATCTACCTCTTGCTTGTGCATGCAAACTTTGCTGTTCTGGGGAGGTGTCAGGCTCTGAGTAACTGACACTCAAATGCAGCAGCTGGAGTTACATTACAGTCTGTTCCCATAGTTATATAGACCTATCAGTAGTATATTTCTTCAAGTAACAAATTAAAGAAAGCATGTACCAGGAAGGGGAAAAATAACAAAAATCACATCCTATCATTTCAGATAGCTATAACTGCAGCTTCCAATTCACTTGTAACAAGATCCATCCAAACATCCAGAGGCGCAGAATGCCCTTGCTGGTCCTACAGGAGAAGGGAGAGGATGGCTGCGGCTTCAGCTGGCATGGCCACGCCAGGGGCTTCTGTGCACCTTTACAGCAAAGGAGCTGCAGGTGTGTGCAGGCTCCCAAGTCAGGCGATACAAAAATAAGGGGAGCTCACCTGTGAGATGTGCTTAGCAGTCTTGGCTGAGCTCTTCTCAAATACTCCATATTCCTTTTTAAAACATTTTTTTTTAAGGGAGAGACAAGGGATTTTCATATATATATTCTTCCCTGTGTCACAAGGCATTGATGTATGTATGTAGGTTGGAAGTTATCAGACAAGGCTTGGCCAAGGCCATGCACTTTATATTTCATGCTAACTCTCCCATGCAACTGTCAGCCCTATGTTTCATTAGTCCAGCACTGAGGAAAAACAATTGCAACAGTGGCAGTGCTGCCAGACTTGCTATTTCTGTGTAATGCGGAGAGTTCCCTCTTCTGTCCACTCTGTCAGGGAACAAGAACAGTGCTTTGCTTTCTGCCCTTATAATCTTATACAACAAGAGGTGATGGCTGTGCTGCACTTGTCACCACCCTATAACAGGAGGGCTGCCATTTAAAGTGCCAGACTGGAAAGCTGAGCGTGCTGCTGCACCTGCCTTCTGCATAGTTTTGAAGAGGGAGTCCTTACAGTCTTCATTCCTCTATATAGGGCAGAAGATTTGTAGCGCGTTGGCTAAGGGAAAGGATTAAAATGAAGTGGTTTCATAATGTTACCATTGAGTTTTTTGGCTTTATGTTTCAAGTTCATGTGCTTATATTTACATGAGTAAGGGAAGACACTGAGTGTGTTCAGGTACACTTGTTTCAGTATACATGTAGAGATGAAGTTTGGTGAATTAGCAAAAATTAAAATGTTTTGGCCCTTCTGAGGGCAAGATTAGGGACACAAAGCTGTCCATTTCAGTAGGTTAAGATAAAAATCTGCTTGCACCACAGCTTCAAAATCTTCACAGTAGCAAAATAGCTTGCACCCAAAACTTAATGAAATTTCAAGGTAAGCATCCATGTGGACACCAAGGAAATAACAGCTATTTGGCAACAGCTTTCTTGGCTATTCTTCCCCTAGATCACCCTTTTCTTCCCATTCATTTTCCTTTACCCACCCTAGTCAATCACTAACCAACTAATTATCTGAGATGTCCATCTAATTCTTAGATCATTACCAAAAAATCATACTTGAAATGAGATTGGTTCCTTCTGTTTCAGGGACTGAAAACTGGGCTTGAAAATTTGGTATCTAATCGACCTCAGGAAGGAACAAGTCAGGTCCTGCACTGATGGGAACAATCCTCGTCTCCTGGGAAAGGAATGTATGAGACAGAAGGGGCCTTTTATCTCATGACTGTATTTTCCTTGGACAGTGTAGAAATATACTAAATGAGTGAGGTTAAAGCATAAATACAGATTCCACAAGGCAGAAATAGAAAACAAAGTTGGTAAGAAAAAACATTATAAATGAATGGAAGTGATGAAAAGTTACTACGGACCAGAAAGAAAGAGACCAGAAAGAAAGAACAGATGAAATCAATAACTTGTAAAGGATGTAGATGTTGTGGAAAACAAACGAGTAAAATAGCAGGAGGAAAAAGCAAAAAATGAGATGCCCCTGAGAACTGCAGGCTGAGGGAAGGAAAGCTATGAACAGGGAGCTAGTCAGGAGACAGTAACAAAGATCAGAAAATGAACCATGTATTTGAATTGGCAACAACAAGAGAAAATGACTACAAATATGGCAAAAATATCTAATGCCCTATAAAATACCAGCTTTATGCATGTAACAGTCTGGCTGGTATTAAAATGGTTTTCTAGCTCCAGACTTCACTTGACATTAAGAATTCTTGGAAAGGTAGGCTACAGCTCTGCTTTTTCTGCTCCAGGCCTTCTCCAAACATGCTAGGAAGTAACACACTCTTTTTCTGAACAATGTCATGTGGGTGCCTTACTTTGACCAGCCCATTAAGCATGTTTATTTCATACCCATGTAGACTATAGAAAAGGTATGTAATCCCAGAAGAGCAGTCTGACCAAACACAGAACGTACCAGCCCAATGCATTTGCTCCAGTAAATTACAGCATTTGTGAGTACATGATGATGAGTTTTCCATATGTACCACAATCAAAATAAAGAATCATGACCTAAGGAATACTCTCCTAGTGGGAATGCATAGCTATTTCTATGCAGTCAAAAGTATTTTAAGACCACTTTGCAATTCAACTTCGTATTAAATATGCAATTCTTAGCACATACATTTTATCCTTTTAAAAATCCCTAAGTGTTAGAATGACCCCCTTGAAAGTATGTTTCACATTTAACAGATAAGAAACTGGGTGACAAAACCAGTATGCAGTTTAAGTCAGTGAGAGGACTCAATGTCAGAGTCAAGTGCAAATATCAAAGTTCACGTCAGCCTTGACCAAAATATACTGACTTGGTTCTTCTATATGTATTCCAGTTCTCTCTGCTGGAAAACAGTCCTCTTGAAAAATGTCCTTATAATACTGTGATAAAAGCCAAGAGGTTTGGTTGTTGATTTTTTGTTTGTTTGGGTTAGGCTTTTTTTGGTTGTTACAAGGTTTTGAAAACAGTGCCTGAACTCTGACAGCTGTTTGCTTGCTACATTGGTAGAGTCAGATTCCAGAGTATGGCATGATGTGTGTTTACATGAGCTCCTCAGTGAACAGAACATGAAGCACATAGGAAAGGGGAGCTTTCCAAAACTTCACAGATGCATATGGTATTTTATGTTTTCCTGACAGGTAAACCATTATCCAGCTTTTCCCTGAGTTAGAAACCACTGAATTTTCTCAAGGCAGGCCTGAAAGATGAGGGCACTGACCTGCAGATATGCTCTCACTCACTGTACTCATGGTGAATCACTTTAAGAAATAACCTGGGTTTGGGTTGGGGTTTTTTTGATAAGCACTGTAGAAACTATGGAGAAACACCCCCCCACCTTGGTTCACAGAACTGACATGCATGTAGATACCCATTATTTTGTAAAGACAGGCTTTCACCTGTAGTACCGGAAGTTGTCCTAAACTCACCAGAATTTGCTAATAACTTGCTACCTAAAATGACCAAAGTACAAAAATTACTATGTTGTCACCACACATACAATGGGCTGCAAAGCAAAGGTCCTTTCTCACCTTTGCTACTACACCAGAAACTGTGGGACAGGGTTTGCAGAAGTGATCAGAAAGTGGCAGTTTTTACCATGGGGTAGGCACTGAACTTCCCATGGGCACAGCACTTAAGGTAGACACTGAAGTCAGATACTGAGTCAGTACTCTTGAAATACAACTGGAAATAGTGCATACTCTCAGAAAATTAGCTTCCTGGTTTCTAACCCCTTCCTCCTCCTTGGTGTTATACTACTTATCATAAGGGTACAGCACCCAAAAATCATGAGTATCTGGATAATCAGAGCTACAGTGTATCCTTTTTTGCCACCTATAATCGCTCCATGTAAAATCAACATTTTTGTTGTTTTGTGGACACGGCATGGCCCAGATAATTCTGTCTCAGTATGGAAATGCAAGAACAAAAAACAGCAGCTCCCTGGCTGCCTTACTGACGTATACTGCTGACCAGCAAAATGTAAAGCAAGTCTCTGATCATTTGCCAGGGTGACATCTGGGTGCAGAGAAAGCAGCAAGATCACAGAAAGAGATTTTTCCTTGTTCCTATTACCTGAATGGATTATGACATCTGTTTTACATTCAATAGGCAAATTGATTCATATGAAATAAAAGCTTAAATGTAGTCTATTTCTTAAGCCATGCTTTCCTAAGGTTTGTTCAGATTCAGAGAGGTATGTCTTACTTTTCCTTTCAAGCCTTCCTGCTTGCTGCCTGGGCTTATCAAAATATTTTCCTAGGGGGCTGAACAGAAGAAAGTTACACTATTTTTAGCTGTTTCTGCCTCTCTAATTATCATGGGATATCATTACAAGCAAAGAAGCTCATGAGTTCTGCGACCTTACAGGTTAGAAGCAACAATGAGAAAAGAGTGTTTAAATATTAAAAATAGATTAAACCCTATTAGGAAAGGCTCATACCTCAGCCGTGGAGCCAGAAAGTCACTTAACATTCCTTACCTTTGATTTCTCTCTTTGCAAGTCAGGCTTTGGGCACATGGAATGCTGTCTAATGCAGGTTTGCCTGTGCAGATATAAACTGCTGCTATAGTATACGCTGCACAAGAAATAAGATCTTCTGCAGTTATTTCTTCATGATTAACACTTTCATGTCAAGAAGGGGTAGCCTGCATCAACAGAGTAAGAAGGGCTCCATAGGTACCCAGGCATCCTTGCACAGACACACCAGAGGGCTTACAAAACTGTTCTTTGTGCTCATACTTAAGTTTTGTTCTCTTTTTGGAACAACTCATTTTTATTATGTTGCTCAATAAAGTTTAATGGGATTAGTTTCATGCTGTTTGAAGAGTTTACAATATACAAAATACTGCCACTGACAGAAAAAATTACAAACTCATTAAAGTATTTAGACATTGTACTGATGTAGCTGCTTTCATTCAAGAATTTCGAAAACACATCTTGATCATTAATCACTGTTCCCAGGTGCCATGTATAACAAGTATTACTGAACCAAATACAGATGAGACATAGCAAAGATGCTAATTGATTTAGCTGAGCTCATTTGGGATCTAATCCAAATATTCTGTTCAAATACAAACATATTGCTGTTGCTGTTGCCTTAACAGCAGGAACCAGAGGATTGACTACAGCTCCGGAAAAGAATTGAGGAATCCGTACCCCCTGCCAGCCTTCTCTGGTCACCATACCTGGCCTGATCCCATAATGAACAAGGGGAATAGGTACTATAGGTCTATGCTGAAAAATAGCTTTAAAGTTTTCACTGTGTGATTTCACATTTTTGATGGATCTTCCATTTCTAAGTAGATTTGCCATGTGCAGACGCATATTCTTCTGTGGTTTCCTTCTTTTTCATATATCATTCTGGTAGTAATTCCCCAAGCCAGGTACCTTGAACCTATTTGCAAGCCGATAAAAAGAGATGGCACAGGTCTGTCAGGGTGCAGTTCAACCTGGAGCCCCACTAATGGTGGAAACTGAAACAAAGAGATTCCATCTGGCTCTAAGCCTGAGCTAAGTCTGCATCTCTAATAGGGGCAGCAATCTTTCTGTAAGAAGTCCAATATAGCACCACAGAGAGGAATTAAAATGTGCAAGCCATTTTGACCACCATCCTCTAGAGAGCTGTACTGGAATGGAACAGTGAGTCAGTTGTGATAGGATGCCATTTGTTCCAGGCAGGAAGAAGGTGGAGGTAGGTTTTCTGGTAGTATAGATGACATCTAGCTGTCTTAATGATATCCCACTTCCTAGGTACCATGTTGCTGAGGTTCCTGTAGTCATCGTGTGTTGCTCCCTGTAGCTGACAGGGATGCAACAAGGTAGTAACTGACAGGTTAGATCCCGGAATATGGCTGCAGTGCTTCAGATGCATGCAGACCTCCCTGCATGGACCCACAAAAAACCTTGTTGGGAGACTATCCTTTATGTTCCTATTTCCAGAATTTGTTTACCATTCTGTCTGCAAAGTATTTTTTTTTAATTGCTGGCCCATAAGCATGAGGCACCTATACATCCAAAAGGCTTATTGTCAGACTTGTTTGTGGTAAAGCTCTTGTGGTCCAAGAAGACAGAGTCCAAGGAACACTGCAATGGCAGCTAAATGCCCTCTGGGGAAGCACACACTGCAGAGCAAGCCCTGAGGTACCATGTCACACACTGCTGTGGGTTCTTTCTGTGTCAAGCCTCCCCAAGACAAGCATACATCCTTCACATAGATACTGTGTATTTTGATTTTCGTCCTACATAAATTCTCAATATACAGTCAAGAAACCATGTATATGCATTACCCAAATTCTTATAGGCTATTTCATTTCTTGGGGGTAAAAAAAAACCAACAAAGCAACCACAATCTGAAATGGGGATTATTTGGTTTTTTAATGGTCTCTCCCTTTTCTCAGTGACTTCTGCTGGATTGAGGAAAAGGCTCGTTTTACAAGGTCAAGATTTTATGCTAACCTGTCAAACAAGGCGTAAATTATGTAAATGTTGTTCCACAGCAGCTGTGGAACTTCAGAAGCTGTTAATTCCAATAATGTCACTGTCTAAGACCTGGTCAAAACTTACAGATTGCCCACAGTGAAAGCCCATGGGAAACTCACACCAGAAGAGGGGCTGCTGGTACAGCAATGCTCTTTTCAAAACAGAATTGGGAGCCAGTAGGTTGACGGGATCTGTTCTTGACTTAAGACAAGTTTATTATTTTAAACTGCTTTTGAGAATTTCCCTGCATTTTAGATGGTAAAAATAGCAAGCTCTGCAAAGACACAATGTAAGAATTACAATAAATAACCCCTTTGTAAATCATTGGTCTTACTGTTCCTTCACAAGTCTAAAATCTGAAGAGAAATTTGCTTAGAGCTATGGTATCACTCACACTAATATCCAAAGCATTAGCAAAATAACTATGTTTGTGCGTTCATAAGTAATTTAGCCTTAGTCTGAGAAACCAGCTCTTGACTGCAAGAGGTTCAGGAAAAGGCGGTCAAAAAGTTACTGCCAAAGACTCACATGCAACAAATGCCCCTCTGTGTAAAAAGTGTACTAAGTAACAAAGCAATACTTTTCTGCTTTGGAAACTGTAATTTTCATGTAGCTATCAGTTCCTAAGAGATTATTACATATTATCTTTGGCCCACTCAGTGAGACTAATAGTATGTGCCTGTGCCATCAGAAATGCCACTATAATAAAAGCTGTGCCTTGAACTGAAGTTACAAGCAAGCCAGGGTCTCTTCAAACTGCAAGGAAAGCACTGCTGTAGATTTCACAGTCATTGACACTGAACCTCACATAAAATATCACTGCATCCAGAAGGATTCTATAAAGAGGTTCACAAATCTCATTTGTACTGTGTATTTACAATTGCTGTATATGGTAAAGGTGTTAGGTGATGAAGATCCTGCAGTGAGATACTCTGCTGTTAGCTAAGTCAATCAGATAATGTCCTTCTAGCTCCTACACCAGAATGCACAAGTCCTTCTACAACCTTGTCAAGGCTTTTATGCAGCAGAAGTATTAGGAGCCAAGGACAGAAAAGGAGTTTACAATTTGAAAAAAATGCTCAGGAGAAAACATAGCTGATGTGCTTCCCTGTGGTGAATCCAGTTGTATAACAACTTCTGAACACAACTGCCATGCCATTTCTGCATGCCAAGAAAGAACAGCAGAGTGGACACAGGTGGGCAAAGGAAGAACTAATAGACCTATTACTGTGCAGGTCACACATGCAAGAGCAAGGGATGTTGTTCTTGCCTTTTAGCAGGAGGAATAAGTGCAACTCCCACTTCTGCTTCACTGACAGCAGTTAATGGGTATTATTCTTTATAGATTGCTTTGGTGTCTAGATGAGACACCCATGCAGAGCTCCAAGGAAATTTTTTCTTTGATATTTCTTTGTCTTCTTAGATATTGCATAACTATGTGGCTGATGCAATGGAACAACCACTGCCCAGACAAATGCTGACAGCTCCACCATGCCATAAGGCACAAAGAGTCCAGGTCTACAGGTTGCTGCCAGTATTGTGGCCCATGACCAGTCAGAAGCCACGAACAGGAGAATCAGCGATAAGTGGGATTTAGCATAAGGCAAACCCCTTATGCTTTGTCCTCCCTAGTGAGGACAAAGACAGTTATCACACTGCAGCGCTGGGATTATCATATGAGGTAGGAAGGCCTAGCTCAAGATCATGCTAATTGAGCAGGACCTGGAACAGAGAGGTAAGAAGAAAAAAAGAGGACCAGGGAAAAACTGGCCAGACTCAGGATTCATTGCTTCAACTTACTGAGTCTCATGTATTTGTAACTACACAATGGTGCCAACTAGACACCAGAATCAGAAGTACGAGGGGTGCGGCTGACTGCAGCCATCTGCAGACCCACAATTAAGTGCAAGTTCTCATACTTGCTACCAAAAGCATCCTGGTATAGCTTTAGTCTACACAGCTGCACCATCTTTCTTCTTCAGGCAGAGAAAGCAGACAAGTTACTTGATTCCTAAGAGCTACGAGGCATGTGAGAATCCAGTCCTAAATATTTTGATGACGCTCAGGCAATACGAAGAACCCCTAAAGTTAATTTAACTTATGTTGATTCTCTGTGGTCCTTCACTCTACCAAAGGAGAATTAAGTCCCCTAGGTAAACTAAGAATTAAGCCCACAGTGGCTCTGAATTGCTTCTGGTGTATTGGTTTTTGAAATCTTAGGAGGGCAAAGAATGTTCATGATCACTACTGGCAGGACTATAGGGCAAAACAGACTGAACAGTCCAGTACCTAGCAATATGGTGGATGAAGCTAGCTTTTTCTCCTATATCATATATTCAAGGCAAAAGGCAAACCTCTGAATGTATCAGCTGAAAGAAGAAAGAGTTTTAGGTCTGTATTATAAACATTAAAAATATTCACAAAATATGTGAAGGAAAGTTATGATTATGCATGATTTTATACATCACATAAAAAACTTCAGATAAGTCTACTTCTTATTCAAAGGCAGAGCACAGGTAGCAAGCAACAAGAGGTAGTCAATACTTGTATCCAGACTTCAAACATGAATTGCCAAAATAATACCTGGGGAGCTTTCTTACCTCTTTCCCACCTCTCCTCTCAGAAAAACAATACATTCTCAACCTAATGTCAATGTTACTTACATCGAGGAATTTGAATCAAGTAGAAAATAAGTATTTTTAATGTCAACATCAGTAAAGATAGGTACTTTTCCGTTAAAAAATAGGTGCCTTGCAGTTTGTAAAGACTTACCAGTCGTTGCCTGGAGGACTATACTATGATGAGTTAACTTTATCACAGCTTGAGTGAAGCAAATCTAAGTCTAGTAGTTTCATGGGATTTGTCAGCTTTGCCAATATACTACAAATGTGATGCACTAAAGTGCTGCCAGAGCTATAGCCTTTTGTGTGAACGATTCACATTAAAAGGACCTGGAAACAAAGCTGCATTTTGCTGCTGTATCTCTGACACCATTAAAGCCAGAGAAAAAGTGAGGGAGAATTTATTCCCAGGCTAAATGAGCTGGATGATTAGCTCCTTTGACTGCTGAAATCCCAAACCAACTCTTTGACTGAAACGCAACAAATTATTTGGAAGGGATCCTGGCTTGGAATCCAATTTCCCTCCTGGAATTACATGATACTGAAGAGATATCAGGAGTGGTAAAATTCTTTATGTTATGTGAGAAATCAACCCAAACATTTAGAAAATCTAAAATACTTTTCAGTCTGAGCTTCAGAAAGAAATTGATAAGAAAAAACTTTCACAGTTGCCCAGAGTATCAGTGGTTGATTAGACACCACTTGATAAGTCTGTGATTTAAAGAAAATCACAAACCTCTATAATTAATCAACTGGAAGAGGCCACTTAGGCAAAAGCAGAGAAGGTTACGTGCCCTTCTATTAAGCAAGAAAACAAAAGAAACCATCAGGATTTGGAGATGGATTTGGCCCTAGGTGCATACTGTAAACAGCAAGGAGGAAAACAGAAAGGAGGAGACAAACAGCATGGCAGAGCACCAGCTGTTTAGATTGCAGCTTGCCAGAAAGACAGGAGTGGAGCTACAGGCCAAGTAACTGCTTTTGTTCAAACCTGGTCCAATGAACACAATTTGTGTACATCTATGTATAAGCAGGATTGCATCAAATGTGTACCCTACCATCATCAGGTTGTTTCTTCCAAGTGGAAATAACGTGTAACAACTTTTTATTGCCTAATTTCTGGCATTTAAAATGAGATACCAACTTTCCTTACAAAAGGAAGTAACTCCGTTAATTCTCATTTTCCCTACAAGAAACCAATTGTAAGATTATATGGTTAGCTATTTGGTTAAATGCCTACATTATAAAAGGGGTATGAATTCAGACAGCTAACATGCTAATATATTACAGTCTGTACTGAGCATATGTAAAAGTGAAATTCCTCCTCAAAAGCCTGCAGATTACAGTCAGAGCAAGGCTGTTGAGCTCCGCCCCCAAAACAGTTTGCAAATAGTGATATCCACAGAGCTAGTAAAAGCTGTTAGGAAACATACCAAATTGCACCTAATTATCCTCCTACCAGGAGCAATTAAAGTGAGAACATAATAACAAACCAAAATCAGCCACTATATTTGACTGGAATACAAGCGAAAGGCATCACATCACACGACTAACAACTCACAGTAAGGGTAAATTTTCATGCATGCCACATAAAGCAAGCATTTGGAACTTGAGCGTGGCGAACACTATAAAAACCATATTCAGTAGCCGGTCTGTTGGAGCTTTGACCTGGAAATTAATGAGATGCAATAAAGGACCCTCAGTATCATTTTGCTGTCACTTTTTGGAGCCGGAACTGAGAATTGCTAACCAAGAGAAAGCCTGCCCCTTCAGATGACCATTGGGTTGCTCAAAATATAGTGTAATTATTTATAGGATAGCTTTCTTAGATGTTTGCAAAGTTCGGTATAGACCATTAAGAAACAGAGAATGCTTTAATTGCTATAGTGGTAGCTCTACTATAAAAGGGGCCAACCACTTATCACTAACACAGTGCCAAAAGGTAAGGATAAAAGGCGGTTGTGGCCAATTTTTGTGAAACAGAGTTATTGATAATGTGGAAGTTAAATGATGGAAAAGGCTTTCCCTGCTACTTCTTCTTCCACAGTGCTTTGAGATTCAAGTCTTCTTAGTTTCCTATATCGTGCTGTGCAGATGGGTTTGGGTTTTGTTGGGGTTTTTTTTGTTTATCCTCTTTCCATGTTCCCCAGAGAGAACAGAGAGGTAGACCTTCTCACCCACTATCAATGGATTCCCTCGACAATAACATTTTAAACAGGTATAATTTCTTTCAGATATTGACTCTTCCTCATTTTTTCAGTTACAAAAGGCATATCCTGTTATGACTACATTCTACTTATTCTATCCTTTTCAACTTTCCCTAAACCTTCCTTTCTAGGGAAATTTTTAAACGTGTGTGTGGCAGGTTCTTTAATTCATTTTTAGCTGTAGCACAATATTATATTTGGCTGCCTGATTAAGACTAACATTTACATGACATTTAGGGCTCACTGTTTTCTAGACTGTCTGTCATGAGTTGATGGACGGCAAAAAAAAAAGGATGTGAAGTCTTGTATATTCATCTGGAAGGAAGGAGTGGGGACTGCTTGGATTGGAGGGGGGAAGAATCTGGGGCTTTGACAGCCCCATTCTCCTGCATGTGAATGTGTGTAGGAAAAACATCTGAAAAAAACTCACATTACCACCCTACACCCAGAGCCTTTATCATTTTAGATGAATACATCTTTCTTTAAAACTTTGGAGTATCTTCTAACATTTACAGATTAAAACAATATATTTAAGAACTGTGGCTGGGAATCACATTGAGTTCAAGGTATTCAAATCTCACCAAAATGGGCATTGGCACCCATTTCCCTTTGCAAATTTCAGTTTTCATTCACTCACTAACAGTACCTGCACACTACAACAAATCACATAAAAATTATTCCCTATAAACAAATTATTGCAGCCTCAAATTCTTCATGTTGTTTTAACAAATTATTGTATTTGATAGATGCTAATGTTAAAACAAAAAGGCAACGATGTATTTAAACACTATATTCTATGTGGACTTGTTAATTTGCAATCTGATTTTCCCGTAAGAAGTTGAGAACTGCTTCTGAACTGACCCACAGAAAGCTCTATGTGTTTGTGAAAGGATACTGTCTGGTACTCATTTTAGCAAGTTTCAAAGAGAAAAAAGGAGACAGAAGGAAAAGGGAGGGGGGAATGGGCTGGCATTTTATCTTATTCCTTGTAACAGACCTATAGCGTTCTGTGCTGAATAGATAAATCTGATTTAAAAGCAAAACCTGCCCAATGATTTTGAACTCTATGAGGAGTTAAATTCTTAGCCCATCTAGCTAGCTAGTTAAACCAATACCGAAACAGGCAAGAGAACTGATCTGGAGATAAGCAGGAATAGTCCTTACCTCTGCCTTTTCTTGGTTACTCAACTAGAGTGAGAGCAGAACAGCAGCAGGTTATGCAGCTTTATAGGACATGTACATGACTGACTTAGTATTTTGAGACTTAAAACTAACCCTGATCCATGCCAGATTGCCAGATGGACAAGATGGAAATAGCAAACAGGGTGGCCCTAATAGCTTGTCTTCTCCTTCACTTCCAGCATATCCCCATTGTGCTTTTTACCCAGGTACATTCTCCTTCAGATGGTAAGTTACGCCTAACCATTGCACTCAGAAATCTTTCCTGCTTGCCATACTGGAAGTTTTTTTTTTAACATGGATTCAGCTTATTTTGTCCTTTTGCAGAGCACAGGGAAGAACATGCAGATGTACACAAAAAAAAAAGATACACTCCTGCTGCAGTCACAACAAATCACCTTATCTTCCACCTCTGCCACTTTTTGTCTGTTCAAATCTTCCATCTGAAAATGCGTATTACAATGACTTGCATGTGCAAGTATGTCAACTCAAAGCAACATGCACCCTTCCACACACTCTATGGAAAGTTTGATTCATGTGTATATAGTTCCAAATTAAAAAAAAAAAACAAACCAAACAACAACAAACTTTAAAAAAAAGTAATAGAGTAAGACACTCAAAAACTGGGAAATGTCAAAGGCAAGGTTAAGGTAGTCTAGTTCTGCACACGCATGATGACAGCATGCTTAGATATGTGATTCAGTCTTTTTTTCTTGGGACCATTACAGGGTCTTTGCCATATCTCCTCAATCTTCCTGCCTTCTGCCTCATCTTTCTCAGTAAGATCTCTTCCCAGCCTTTTCACTTTCCTTCTTTTCAGCTTTTTCAGGCTTGTCCTTTTCATTGTATATAATATATGACCTTATTTAGGTCAGCAATAAGCCTTCATCTATGCTTAGGCTGCAAATGAGAACAGCTGCTCTACTGCCACCGTGGGACACAACTAGTTTGGGTAGCAGTGTGATGCTGTTAGCGCTGCAGGTCCAGTCTCTTGATCTGACCCAGTAAATTGTGTTCAGTGGATACGAACCCTGACTTCCATGTGTTCCTGAGCCTTCTCCAGACTCAGAGACCTTCCTCACAAGAAATACAAGTTTTACTGATCTTTGGCTATGCTTTGTGGCAATGCAGACCTGTGAAATATGCTGGACTACATGAAGGGGAAATGTTTCCTAAGCATCAGTTCTCTTCCCCACAGTCATGTAAGACTATGATAGCCAAGGATGCAGAAAGTGTTAGCAGAGGTGTGTAACAACAATAAAGTTCCTTGTTCTAAAAAAAAAAAAAAAAAAAAAAAAAAAAGGTACCCTGAGTTGTTGTTGTAGTATTGATCTGCTTAGATCTGTGAAACAATTTTCTTTTGACAAATTTTCATTACATTATCTGTCCTAAAAATTGACCTACAGAACAGGGTTGCTCCCCCCCACCTCTTACACAGTATCTTATCTGTTTCCTGGCTAATGCTTTGACATTTATTTTGGAAGGAGACTCTAATTAGCGAATGGTGCAAGACTGAACTGTGTGAGTCACTCGGAGTTGCCAGGGAAAAATACCACGCTATGCAGACAAGTGGTATTCTGTGACTAGCACATGTGATATGTTGCAAGATACAGTATCTTCCTGCAAAGGAATAATGACTATGTGTTCTGTAAAGACTGAAAACTCCATGTGACAAAATGTCCCTCATGAAAATAATACACACTGAAGTTTGTTATCATAGCATAAGTCAGCGTTAAGTCAAAGCTTAAAAAAGAATTATTTTTTTTTCAGAGATGGATGCAGGAATTATAAAGACATTACAATCTTTTATACTAGCAAGAGCATCTGAAAACCAGTTCCCATATAAGCCCTATTTTTCTTTGATTTTCCTTAGAGTCTCTAACTATGTAATAGCTTAATATTAAAAAAAACTAAAATTTTTTATGTACCTCCATTGTTTAGCTTTGTACTGCCCTTGTCTCTTGCGCTGCTATTCTTCCTATGTTGTGTCAAGCCTTGCACTAAAATATGAGCTCTCTATGGAGGTGCATTTCTTCCTTGAACTTTGCATTGCATTGCATTAACTGCATTTGGAATACCCTCATGATATAAACTACATGCATACCCACACAAAAGGAAAAAAGGTTAAAATCATGTTAGTTATAATCCAGCACATTAAAAAACCACCAAGAAATGCCAGAATGAAGACTGATCAAGTGACACCAGCATGCCCCTAAAAAAGGGTAGTAATAATTTTCCAAAACATCTAAGAACTAATTGCTGAGAGCAAAGGAAAAGAAACACTTGGGACTCATGGGTTCAGAGCAGCATTCAGGAGAGCATTGTTTAGATAGACCATTTGATTCCTTAGGGCTTGTTTCCATCTCATTTCTTCTTGCACCTCCCTTCATGGCTTTCCTCTTATTCTAATGCTTCAAATCTTTGCTCCAGAGAATGAAAGACTCTAGAGATTCATGATGAACTTATGAAAAAAATCCGCAATGGAGAAAAACAATGCAGTTTTCCCTAATCTTGTTCTTGGAAACATCTGTACCATTTAATCTGAAACATTAAAACAAAAAATTCAGGCTAAGACATACATGGAAAATATCAGTATAAACAGTTCAAATTTGGCAAAGTTAACTCAAATGAAAATAGTCTTATAAAGGGATCTCTCAGGAAACCTTGAATTTAAGAGGAGAGCATTTAACAGCTTTGCATGTAATAAAAGACTATATAAAAACCAGTATAATGACTCTACATAACACACATCACAGCAATTTACAATGCATTTTTTGCGGATGGTATAGCTTTTCTAAACTCAATTTACATGCAAGTAAAAAAATAAAAGATTCTCCAGATGCAGAAAAAAACAGATTAGTAATGAATTAGTAATATGACAATAAAAAAATAAATGAATTAGTAATAAAGACAAATCTGATTAAAACCTCAGAAAACCCAAGACAACCATTACTTTAAAAAGTAAAGGAATTCAAGGAGCGAGTTGGTTTTTAATTACTGGCAGTAATCTGCACAAGTGAAAATTTCAGTCTAGAAGAAAATAATGCCACAAACTGGCAATGCACCAGCTGTGCTTGTCAGCTTAGAAGCATTTTATTGTCATTGAAAACCTACAAGTAGGACTCGCCAGCTCAAATGCTATTTCCATCAAACATGCAACTTCAAAATTTTCAGATACACAGATGACTAAAAATCTTCACAGTGAAATCACTTAGAAATGCATTAGGTATTAGGGGGAATGCATCTGCAACAAATGCCAGTATCTGTCACAGCTAAATGTTTCCTTATCTTTTTGTTTATGCACAAAAGAAGAAAATATTTAGAGCAGACAGAAGTATGAGCCCAGAACATGTGCCATGGGAAACCCAAACCTGAACACAGCCGAAGAATCATCCAGAAGGGACCAATCCAAAGAATCCCTCCATCACACAGTAGTTGAAGGGGAAAAACAGATGTGACTTACTGACATAAAAGAAGTCTACTGAGTGACCTGGGAGACACAAAGAATAGTGACACACCTTAAGGAAACCCCTGTGTTACAGGAATATTCCAGAAAATTTCTATTTTATTTCTAACACAGCCTCTGTTCTGGTACCCAGCACATAGCCTAAGCAGTGGGACATGCTGTCAAGCTAACTAGCACTGGGGAATTAAAGCACTGCGGAGATGCTCTTCATTCTTAAGACGGTAACACACCCTGCACGTTTGGCACGGCGAGCAGGTCACCCCAGACACACCATTTCTCCCTCTGCAGTTGCATGCAGGAGGCTCATAAGGAACTTCACTCTTCCATAGGGCACCAGCAGCAACAAAACCGAAGCAGTCTCTGCCTACCATCTGCTACCCTGGAATAGCAAAACATCACTGACCTGCTCCTCTCAAGAAAACAGCAATCCCTAAATCCCATCCCTGACAATTATTAGACTGGTTTGCTCATGGGAGAGCCATTTAGCCAAGGCACTACGATTTCTCTCACTACAGCTAAAGCAGATATAAAAATCCCAGATCAATCTCGCCTGAAGCCAGTAAGAATCTACTGGCCCCAGTTTAAGTAGTTCAGAGGAGTAATTCTTTACATGAGCAGCACTTGGACAACATCAAATGCCTGTCAGCTGCATCTATGTGGAGAGAGGTCCCTGAAAAAATTCAGTGCTGACCTGCTGAACAAAACTCTGAGCCTAAATGAGGGGAAATACATCTGCCAATATAAGCCCCGTAACAAACAGGTTAAGTGCAGACCCTTAAACCTGCTAGCCAGAGTTCCCTGCTGTTCTTCAGTATTGGTTAATTTTTGCTGTTTCCATACGCCATTTGGTTGGGAAATTAAAGGAAGGTAACAAAACAAGGAAGGTAAATTAATTTTCCTGTGTAAACTGTGCTCATTTGTTTATCTGTGCTGGCATCCAGGCATTCATCCAGCTCCCATATGATTCAGATCCACTGAATCTCCCAGAATGGGATCTGTAAGTAGATTCCCCACTGGACCAGGGAAGAGTCAGTGTTCCCATTTATTCAACAAATGCTGGTCTCTGTCAGAGCATGGAAGTCCTAGGGATCCAGTGGAATATACTTCCTTCAAATGGGTTCCTGAAAGTCTGTTTTTGTCATAAGTCTCTGGCAGTGCAACTTGGAAAATCCAGATCAAATTTCCTCTCACTTAATTCCTAACAAAAGCAAAAACCAAAGCCACTGTGAAGTCCAATAGAAAGTCGTCTTAACTCTCGTCAAGTGACAGGCTTTCCCCTCACCTTATCAAGTGTGTGAAGTTTCATTTTTATGAGATTCTTTTTCATCTTCACAGAAAAAAAATATGTCTGAAGTTATTGCTCATTTAATCACAGTACTTAATTTGCAGTAAGGTCATACATAGTGTCTTTCTTACAATTCCTGGAGAACCACACAGCTTTGAAGCAGAGACTGAAAGAGTATTAGTGTCTGTTTTCACTTATCCCATTCTAAAGTTCCTTTTTACTTAAGCTGTGGCTGGCTTGCTTGGCGTAAAACTTCCTACTCACAGTGCTCATCAGTGTTTTCAGCCAAATACTGAAGGTGGGGTACAGTTAGCAGGCTTGGCATCTGAGTAAGTACTCTAGGCTAAAAAGCAAAATTTAGCTACCAGTTTGGGGTCCATCTTTTTTTTTTTCCTCTCGTATTAAGACCAGACATTAGTCACTTTGTATGAGAAACTATTCATGTCCTTAAAGCTAAGCATGGTTTTGAGGAACCTGCTGTTTGGCACGTAAAATTTTTTTGCAATATGACTTTGTAAGACACATTTACACTGTATCGCCTCTACCTTTCCCTCAGCAACTCCTCTGGTCAGACCTCACAGAACAAAATGTGGAAGTTACCCAGGCAACAAAACCAATGAATTCAACCTCATATGTTTTATATGTGAACCAAAGAACATGTACGTGTGGTTGGATCCTGTGTTTGCATGGATCTCCACTGGAAACATAGTGGATGCGTACCTCTCAAATCCTTGTGGAAAAGGGAGGTTCAGATTAAAAAAAATGGGTACATGAGACTACACTCTAGGTCATTATACCACTGTGTTAGTTGTAGCACTTTCATTACTACCTCATGAGTGCTTTCAGGGAGACTACGTAATTTTTTGTGTCAATACTAAGCATGCTAAATTGAGTACTACAATGAATATTACTCTTAGTATCTGTTTATTTTCAGACTGTGAGCTTAGGGCCACGGCTGCAAAAGGTGAAAAGGAAACTTACAGACACTTATAGACACAGTAAACTGCACCACAATCTCAATACAGACAGCTTAAAAAAAAATCAGAATGTTGAAAGCAATGGCTTGAAATTAATAAATGGTTGCAGACCACAAAAGCTAGACATCCACCCTTACCATGGTGTTTTGGAAGAAGGCTCTTCAAGTGTGGCAAATTTAACAATTTACATTCCTGTTGAGATATAAGCATTCTAACATTTTATTTTTAAAATAAAACCATAGTTTGCTATCCTAAAACTTGTATTCTTAGTTTCACTGTTTTAAAAAGTACAAACCAGATTAGATGAAATGTATTTTTCATTTTGTTCTGCAATTAGATCTTACCAAAATTAACTAATTTCTAATACACCAAGCTGCTCTTTCTTGGATATGCTGCTGTCAGTTTCCCTTTTTCTTGAAAGTATTTTGGGAAAATATTATTTTTTGCAAATATTAAACACAATTGCAAAAAAGAATTTTTTATGGTTTGCAGGAAACTCAAAACAAACTGAAAAAAATAATAAAACAAGACCTGAAGCATTGTCAGCTTTGTTTGCAAGATTTTTAAAAATAATTAAGTTTTATTTCCAAATATGTTGTCACTTTGTGTTAGAAGAATATTAAACTTTTAATTTCAAAATTTAAAAATAATTATTTTATAATTATCTTATATATTATATCTTAACTTATTAATCTGGAGTACCTTAATTAGCATTTTTTGGCAATAATAATATTTTTAAAAGTGATATCCTGAACTTTTTTAATGCGCCTTTGAGTAGTGTGTGAGACTGCATGTGCATAAAGGTGCGTTCTGCATAGCTGGTGTAAAGAATTACTCTGCATGAAAGCTATGCTGTTTATAGCACAGTTCCTCAGAGGAAGGCATTAACAAGAAAGCAGTTACCAATGATTCTCACAACTAGCACAGCCCTCGGTACCACTTGCAGGATACCTCGTGCAGCATCAGAATTCAAAAGCACTTAAATTTGCTTGTGGAAACAAATGAAAGCTCTGAATTGTGATTTATTTCTGCTTCACTCCAGCTTACATTGCTGAACATTTTACAGAAAGCAGGAGAACTAAACTGAGAGAAGCCTGAAATTATCGATACACAATCTGACCAAACCACGATTAGGGTGCTAATTTTGGTCTCCTTGCAGAAGTGAACGTAGTTCTGGTCTGATGACGTGTGCTGTGTATCTGTGCAGCCACTTCTGTGCCAGCTAACAGAGTATGCGCTCAGTACAGGACATCACGAAGAGCAGCAGGATGTGGCCATCACTTTCTTAGCACTGCTCCCTGACCAGTGCGTATACCTGAAAATCCGCCACTTTAGTGGACTTACTCCTCAGGCAGCCATTGCAGCTCTTAAACAGTATGGTAAACTCAGCAAAATCACAAAAGCTCTCTTATCTTTCTTTCAAGAAGGAGGTATTGTTTGTAAAGAGCAAAGAACGTTTCTAATGCTCAGTGTTGTGTGGCCTCATTGTGCATCTAAACCTAGACAGCTAAGAGACTTCATAGCAAAAGTATTTCCCATATTCTTTGTTGTAAGGTAGGACTTTTGCAACACTGTAGTAAGTATTGCAAGCCAGTGCTCTTTAACAGGCTACATACACAGTATGAAATCTGTATATCCCCATCTGCAGTTCACACACAGTGCTAATATCAGATTTAACCAGGGCAAATTGGAAAAGCCATTAAGCAATATAAAACAGTGACTACAATTTGAAATAGAGCTTCGTAAGACCCTAAAAAAGCACATACAATTATCAGGTTGTAAAAGAGACTGAAATGCAATTGGTGTTGATATTTCTTCTGAAATGGTAGGTTTATAGAAGTGCTTAAATGTGTGTTTGCTGGAAGGATCCCAAAAGGAGACAGCAGTGGAACACAAGTCCCCCTTCCTTCCAATTTTTTTCTTATGCTCATCTACCCAATAGTGACTGGCCCCTAGCTTGTAGATGAGATGCATACTTTTTCATTGTAAATATTAAAAATTTGATAAGAAGAAAACGCAAGTTCTTTACCATACACAAACCGATTTTCCACTTAAAACTGATGAACAGATTAGCCAAGCTTCTTGGCAGATAAATATAATGGGATGATATACAGAGAGGTCTTCAATCATCTGATGGTTTAATGAAAGGCATGAGGTCATTCACAGCTATTAGACTGTCACTTAATTTAGCTCATCTGGTACATAAATTTCCACTGTATCCCTCTCTTGTGAATGCTGAAAAGGGATACAAAAGCTGAATTAGGAGTTCCCGCTGTTAGCACATAACTTTGTGGCCTTCTATAGTATTTTTGTAAAGAGTATAAAGTCTGTATCGTGTGCTCCGACCTCTCCTGTTGCAAACGGTAACATCTATTGCTACTTCTAAGTAGTTTAATCTGGGAAAGATAACACAGCACCAGTGCCTGTTCTGTCTTTTGATTATCTTCTCTTGAATTCTTGCCAGTGAACATACATAATGTGAAATCAATCAAACATATGGAAAGAAATAAGGGAAAACATCAGAAAAGCAGAGCACTTAAGTTCTAGATCTTAGTCTTTCCATCTGAACCTTGGTTGAAACCATAACAGATTAAAGCTATGCTACTGGCCTCTGCACTCAATTTGCTGTTATGTCTGAAGATATTTGAAGCAATAACCCAGTGTGGATGAGGTTGGTTTGGGGTGTGTTTTTTAAGGGGACTGACTTTTCAAACAGTGGTTTCAGACCCAGATCAAACCAAAGTATATTAACTTATATGCACTTTTCTCAGGATTCCCAAACCAGAAACGCAGATGCTGCAGTAACAACATGTATTTTTATGTTTCTACACAATGAGATGTAAGGGTAGAATAGTGTGTTCAGGCATTCAGAGATAACAGCAAGCGCTAGACTTCAAATCTGTCAGTTTTTCTGGCTTCCAATATAACACTCCTACACTATACAAGTACCTCTGTCTTTCTGCTTTCTCAAAGGCTGCCCTGTTAAATTCAGCACATTCAGGTCTCTTTCTGTATACTTAACGCTGGTACTCCAGGAGCCAGTCTCTCTCTGTGCATGTGTTGTCCTACACACCTATAGCCATGCCCATCATGATGGTTTGGGTAGATTCAACTATGTTGATGCCTGTACTTGTAATCAATTGCCCGGTTTTTTATCAAGGTAAGAAGACAACAACACTTAGACACACAAACTGCACGAATACAGTCTATCCATGATTTCTCGTACAGGATCTGAATGAATTTAGTGGAGGGTTTTTTTGATGGTGACAGCAGTGTTGCAAAGACCAGACTTGCTCAGTTCTCCCTGACCTTATCCATAGCACCTTGACTACTATGTGGAGACTACCTGACATATAGTTTGTCTGTGTATCCAGCAGGCATCTTCCTGATGTCTTCACGGATGACAGACAAGAAAAAGTCGATGTGGCCTTGATAAATTCCTGAGCTATATATCCTTTTCGGCAATTCTCATTTGCAAGTGGAAAAAACCATACCCTCAATTGATATACCACCATTCTCGATATTCTTAGCAGGCCACCCAATGGAAATCAATGAGGGTGGTTGAATAATCAAGCTCATTATTCCATTTTGTTCCTATTTTATGTGTGAACTGTTCTCACATACCCCATTCCCTGACTGTGCCCCTTCCTCAGGATGGTAACTACAGCACTACATTCCACTGAGTGGGGAGTATAAGATGTCAATTTTCCAAATGCTTGCAACAACTCTTGCACATGGTCCTGGGACTGACAACAAGGAAACCGATTTAGTGATTTGTCAATGCTGACACATATGATAGGGCTACACAGAGTCACACAGAGTACTGATGTGCAGTCCCCTTGGAAAGGATTTAGTTAAGAGACCAAGGCGACAATGTCACCTGACTTAACAGTCTACAAGTATTGAAAGATATTTTTCCTTAAAACAAGGATATACGAACAAAAGTCTCCAAGGCACCTATCTTCCTGCACCCTCACTTCATGCCTGGCTCCTGTGGGCCAACAGCTACAAACATCAATTAGCCATCCAAATCTAATTTTATTTGTTTGGCGCATCTCTCTGATACCAACACTTTGTGAAACAACACACTTAAAAACTCAAACCTTGACTTGTTACTGATATTTTTTTTCTGATACAGCGTGCCCTTCCGCTGTCACTATCAACAGAAAGATCAGAGATACCATGTCCCTCAAAAGCCTAGTCTTTCCTCTTATACAAGACTTTTTGCCCCAAATTATTTGAATCCACTTTCAATCTCTTTTCTTTGAAACTAGTCTCTGAGCCACCCACTGCCCTTTAGACAGTGGCACTTATCCATTAACATGCTGAGAAAACTCTTCTTTTATTCACCTATAGCCTCCCTGATGCTGTTCTTCCACCTACTAAAGCCGTTGGCAAAACTCCAGATAACTTCAATGGAAGCGTAATCAGGTTGCTGATTGATAACTCCACTTCTTCCACCAAATTCCCACAGATACAGAGCTGGTAGCTGTGTAGGCCAGTTATTTTTCTCTATTGTATTATAAGAACACTGCAAAAGTATCGTAACTGTATAATGCTGTACGCGGCCCTAACACTATTTTTTGAATCTTACATGAAGTACTTGGCTTCTTCCATTTTTTTTCTTTTGATTTCAGGTTCACATGCCAACAACCACTTACTGAAATAAAAAGGACCGACTCTCCTGGCCAAATGAAAAAGTACATTCCTGATATGGCATCCAGTTGAGAACTTGAATAGGAAGTGATATACTCAACAGGCATTCTGTGTCTTCCTCCAACCCATCATCCCACCAATTTTCTGTTCTCTCAACACTCTCAGAGACTAAGCATCAGCAGTTCCTTCACAGGATAAGCTTAGTTCAAGATATTTTATTACTTTAACCATTTGTTTGTACCGGTGGTTGCTGAACGCAATGCTACAAAGGCATGGATGAAAAGAGAGGAAAAGATTTGAATACAATAAGCTGCCCTGAATGTCAGCCTAGAATAAGGGCTGAACTGTTGGGTTTTTTATAATTAGAGATTTATGAAGTGTCTCTGCATCCTTCTTAGTGCATTGCTTGGTTGCCTTTGTTTGTTTACCTAATTCTGTGTGGTTAATATCAGGTGCTGGTCTGCCCACCAGAACTTCCTTGTTGTTGGCCTCTGAAGTAACAGCCCCTTTCTGCAATTCTTCTCACTTTTCCTGCTGCAATAACAGGCACTCCTGATGAGACCAAATACAGCACTCCTTGCAGGAACATGTGTCTGTGATACACCTACAATGTCTAAGGGTCTTGGCAGGCCTTTCTGAAAATTTCAGACATTTATCTTGCTATGATTGACAAACTTTGTTGAAAAGGGAAATTTTTTAAAGAGAGTCATATAGGCTCAAGATCAATAGGATATAATCAAAATGGCCATCAAAGTAAACTCTAGAAGTGAGCATAAGCCATGATAGTTAAGACCTGTGGTGTGAGCCTCCACCAGAACACAGAGACCTTGGATCAGAGAGTTCTCCTTGATCTGTTGTGGAGCCAGCCAGTCAAACAAGGGAAGTTTGACCACTCCCATCAGAATTTTGGTATGCCTTTAATCATCTCAAAGTGCATTAATTATGGAGACAAAAACCAAGTTTACTTTCCAAAATGTCATTATGGAAAACTTAAAATATGATGAAAGGTAGACTGACATTCCTGTAGACTTGCTTAATCACATCTAAGTATTTTATTTACCACTGAATTCCAATGAACGTGTTTTGATGTCAAGGGCACATTTTAATGGGAACTATCATCCAACCAATATTTGTGAATTTGCAATGTTGCGTAATTCTCACTGTTGGTTTTTATTAGTAACATCCTGTTGCAGAAGAGGCAACAGATCAGTCTGTGCTCTACTCATTTTCAACTTGGGCCAAAACTGTTTTCATTTATTCCATGTCCAAATGAAGTGAACTCTTTAGTCAGTCAGACAAGATACCATTACCACTCCCAGCACATCTGCCACATTTAAGTATAGTTACATAAAAACAAATGTTCTTTTTAATATATTATCATAAGTCAAAGAGAATTAAAACTACTTGGGGTTTATTATTTTTATTATATTAAAACTATTATCTTATATGGCTTTTGTCTTGCAAAATAATCACTGTAGGGCACAGTTTGGAGTTTGGAAGTAACAGCTACAAATGCTATCTGGAGTTCTAATAAAGCCCAGAAGTAAACAAACCCCAAATTAAAACAAACAAACAAAAACAAAAAAGGTCTTAATGATTTTAAGAAAATTCCAGCTGTGACAGACATTTTGTGTCTGGGGTTCATTTTCATACAGGACTCCATAGGAACCTTAGCAGACCTAAAGTCAGGGATCCTAGAGATTGTACACACAAGAGCTCTGTCATGGCCCACAAAGAAATCAAAAACCCACATGTCTTTCTTCTTCAGCTTCACTGCCAGCCAGCTTGGCATCCGCAATAACTAAGCTTACCAAAAAGTCTGCAGGGATATATCTGCCAGGGATGTGGCACTGCAGTACAAGAGCAGCAAAACATTACATGTGTCTTTGTCAGACCCACAGTCTCTGTGAGACGTTGTTCAGGTATCACATCTCAGTTTCTTTTCTTCGGAAGCCTTGATAATTCAAGCGCAAACCTCCTCAGGTTGACCGCATATCTTTTTTTGCCTGCTTAACATTAACAGAGCAAGATATGTTTTTAAAAATCTCACCATAATTCTTCTTGGCTTTTTCCATTGCACTATCCCAATCCCACAGGAGACCCAGAAAGAATCTTACCCTACAGTCATAACAGTAACAAAAATAATTACACTTTATCAGGACTTCTCCCTATGGGGAAAAATCCTTTTTTATGCATTCTTTGACACCGAAGTAAAACTTCCAGCTGCTTCAAGCAGCCCGGGAAGTCACTCCTGTTTTTGTAGAGAAAACTGGTGTTACTGAAAGGCTATAAAGAAAGCCCAAACAACAAATACAAAAGAGTGAGTGTGAGAGAAAGAGTAGTTTGACCAGTGAGAAAACATGTGATATAGCATTTGAAGCCAGAACTATTTTTCCCTCATGATAGAAGGGCACCAGCCACACTGTTACACTCAAGCAGTATCAATAGCAATGCCAAAGGATATGCGATAATGAGGAACAGGAATATGTGCTTTTCTGTGTTTCACAATGGGGCAAGAGTTTCCAAAACAAATGTTTCAAAGACAGAAATGCCCATGCAAACCACTGATGTATAACTCAGCATGCTGTGACAAATAACCATCTGGGAATTTGCTCTGCAGCGTTTATTTCTCTACAAGCTTTTTTATATTATAATCAAAACCTAAATTCAGATGCTTAAAATTTCCTTTAGAACTAGATAACTATCTTAATACAGCTGATTCCACAACACTGCACTGGGAGTGCCTTAGGAACTGTAATGGCAGCATCAGCTGAGCGTCCTCACAGACTCTCACAGACTAAGTGATTTGGGACTGGAAAAGTTGTTTTGACTATAGTCCTTTGAGTCTCTCTGCTTGCTGTCTTTCTCTCCTTAACCCTAAGAAAGCCAGAAAAAATGGCAGAGATTGCTATTCAAGCAGAAAGGCAAAGATCCTGAACAGTGCAGTAATTAGTGTAGTGAAATCCCACTGTAGTATCTGCATGTTTCTAAAGCATTTTACAGCAGGGCTGCTACCTGTGAACTACAACATGGTGATTTTGCACAGCCATGGCTATGTAAGGAATCTTTTACTCATACAAATGTCACTCCATTACATCATGAAGGGAAAATTAATGGGGTATGTGAATGGCTGGGTAAGGGAAAGAAACAGCTGGACATCATGTGATGAGATGTAAAATGGCTGGACCACACTACTGTAGGCATAAAGTAGTTTCAACAGGACTACATCCTATCAACCTCTAAACCTCTGCCAGACACCACAAAGGAAATGAATCACATTTAAAAAAGTTAAAAACAAACCACACTCCTTGCAGCATTTTGATGCTCAGGAAGCTAATGACAGACTATTTCGTGTAAAATGGGGTCCTCCTGAATGATGTTAATGTGACATAAACCACTCTTAACACAGTACGATGATGGGCTTCAAGTAAAACTGAAAAACAGACATTACCACTCAGGGAAACATGGGAAAAGTACAAATACTAGCTAGTCCTGGAATGCTAAGAAATTGGCTACTCAGTTTCAGTAGTTCACAAATGTCCTGGTTTTGGCTGAGAGAGAGTTTATTTTCTTCTCAGTAGGTGGTACAATGCTGTGTTAGGATTCAGTATGAGAATAATGTTGGTAACACTTGGATGCGTTCAGTTGTTGCTAAGTAATGTTTATACTACATTAAAGACTTCTCAGTTTCTTAGGCCCTGCCAGCCAGATGGCTGGAGGGACACAAGAAATTGGGAGGAGATACAGCCAGGACAGCTGACCCAAACTAGCCAAAGGGATATTCTATACCACAGAACATCATGCTCAGTATATAAACCAGGGGGAGCTGGCCAGAGGCTGCTGATAGCTGCTTGGGGACTGGCTGGGCATTGGTCAGTGGGTGGTGAGCACTGTATTGTGCATCACTTGGGGATTTTTTCCCTTTTGGATTTTATTCCTCTCTCCCTATCTCTCCTTCTCATTACAATTATGATGATGATGATGATGTTATACTTTATTTATTGAATTGTTCTTACTTCAACCCGCGAGTTTTACTTTTCCCAAATCTCCTTCCCATCCCTCTGCACAGGGAGTGAGTGAGTGACTGGTGGTACTTAGTTACCCTCTGGGGTTAAACCATGACAACAAACTAATTGCAATGCATCATTAGAGAGGTGTGAAAGAGAGGAAAATCAAAACTACACAGAGGACCTACTATAAACAGTGAGTAAGCAGCAATGGTTTCCAGTATGATTTTATCAGCCTGCACCAATGAGGCCAAACATTGGTCTTCATTCAGATGTATTGACTATTCACAATGGACTATGAATTCAACCAAGTTAGCACTTTTCATCTGTTACAGGTTGTACAGGCCTTCACTGCCATGAAATACATTAGACAAACTAATTTTGACCTGTAATCTAGATCCAGTGTATTGAAATAACTACTGCTTTACATTTTCATTACTCCTACTGTGATGGTTGCTTGAGTCACATGGTTTCACCCTACTGCTTGAGCAGGTAACCCTTCCAAACAAACACATGTGAAAGTGGGATCTCAATGCTTCTGGTGAGAATTTTGATACACGTGTACATTCACAATTCAATATACTAATAGGGAACATTAACAGGGGGCATCATGACTTCTGTGTAAAATTTTGTGTTTTGTTTAAACAGATACTAAAAATATTTTTTGCACAGTCTGCCTGTTTCTACTTCTAATGAAATTTGGTTCCAATAGAAGTAGTAGGAATCACCAAATTAGAATCCCACTTACCAAACTATTTAAACACTCTCTAATCTTTTTCCAAATTCTTCTGTGATGTGCTTTCATCTTTCAGGAAATGAAAGAAGAAACAAAAATAGATTTATGAGCAGAGTTGCTATGTGAAAAAAATTGCTCACCTTTTTACTTAGTTAACAGAATGATCCTACATGAGCAAAACACGGTATTTTTCAAAATCATATGAAATAATTTGACTTTTTTTTAACATAGTCTGCTTAATTTCACTTTGACTACTTAATGTTGAAGCATTTTGAAAGATAAAGGAGTATAATCTTTAGCACCATGCTCTATAATAATGATATAAAACATTAATAGGAATGATGCTGAGTAATTATATAGCACAGTGTAACTTTTTTTTCAGAGAAAAAAAGAAAAAGTTAATAGGACATGGGGCATTTTATGGGAATGATGAGCTTCTTCAAATCAACCCAAAATCAAGTAGCTCTCTGTACATCATTGGGAAATTACTACTGATTGCTGTTTCTTCGTGTATCCTCTTACTTCCACTCAAACTATAAATAGTCAGTAGGAATGAGCAAATAATTACTTCTCATTTGACAAGACATTTTAAAAATATTAGACTGAACCAATTTTTTTTTGTTTCCTTTCTTTACTTTAGAGGAAAAACTGGGGAAAATAAGTACTTTCCTGCACACAGGACATTCCATTTGAGCATTAACAGAATACTGCAACATACTGCAACAGTTGTACAAAAAGCAAAAAAAAAGCCAAAGCAAGAATACTCCTCCTTTAACTCAGAGCCTCAAAGCCCCCTCACTGGTTTTGTCCACATTCCTCAAGTCAAGTCATTCATCTCCGCTTATCTGTTCTTTATAAATGCCAAAATGTTAATTTGACCTACAAAAACCCTGTCATTTATTCATATTAGGCAGGAATAGAAAATTCAATTTTGATCTGACTTTTTAAATGTTGAGCTATTGAATGAAAAATCAGTTTTTATAAAATCAGTGCAGGAAATCTGGGTTGAAGTTAGTATTTTTATTTGACACGACCTAACTTTGTGAGGGTTTACACTGGGAATCTGTATGTACTACAAATGCATATACACTGGAGAAGAGTCGAAAGACCATCTATCTACAAAGAATAACAAAATATTTCTACTTTCAACCATGAAGTTTTACACTTGCATCTCAATCTAAGAGAAATGTTTCCCATTTAGACAAGAAAATGCTTTTGGAATGATAAGGACAAAAGTTAGTTTCCTGAGTGACCAAAACTGAACTCGCAGTTGGACTGTTCAAAGTTTGCATTTTCTTCAATTGTAATTTTATAATCTCACAGGTTATAAATCATCATTAATGCGACAGTTTGGCTTTAGGTAAGTTTAGTTTACTATGTTGGCATGCTGTATTTGACTCAGGAGTTAAAATAAATTATAACAAAGCTCCAAATTCAAACAAGTTTCCCTCATATTATCAAATCTTAGCGTGTTTTTACAAATCTGCTTACCAGATTTAGAAGATCAGCTCTCTTGACTTCCCTTATATTATTGTCTCCTCTGGAGTTCACACTTTGTTCATGCTCCTGGCATGAGTATTAGCAGGATATGATTTAAAGGTCTCACTCCTGTGAACTTACAAAGTCTTTGGAAAGGGCAAATAACACTCATATTTTCAGACTGGAGACTAGATTGAAGAGAGAAAATGAAATGCTGAAATACGTTATAGCAATGGATGTAAAGGTAAACCTGAACTTTACAACTTAGTGTTTGACACCCTTGTTGCACCAATGTGTTCTGCACCCTGTAACGCCACTTTTAGCAAAGTTCTGTTATCAAAGCTCCCTTCGGTGTTTTTTGTCAGCATAGGAGTAATTTCTAGGATCTGGATACTATTTTCCCTGTGCTCCCCAAATGAACTTCAAATTTCTGCCTCTGTCCAGAGGGCTGCAGTAACCTGCTCTATGTAAACAACGACCCATGTCCCATACCTCTCTATCAAGAAGACGCCTGACCTTATTCCCCTCTAAGCTATTTGCCTTTCTGTCTAGAGCTCCTTTTCTCCAGAAAAGGCTTTCTTCTGGCACCACTTCCCTTTCCCCAGCTTCAAGCCAGTACTAAGCTGAATACTGAGTTCAACGGCCTGTCAGCACTGTCAGAAAAGTCCAGGAGAGAGCTCCCACCCATGCTCCCCCTGTTCCCCTCCCTGAAAAATACACTTTTGTCTTGGGGCACTTGTCTCCCAAGCACAGGCTTATGACTCCAGGTGGCCTCATCTTGTAGTCAGCCAGTACTTCTTAGGGCTTTTTCACTGCAGTGGCCCTCTCGCTGTCTTACATTTGGTATGATAACCAGCAGAGGGGAAAAAAAGAAAGAGGAGGATCTTATCAAGGGAAAGGGGGGATCTTATCTGTATATATAAATACCTGAGGGGAGGAGATGATGGATCTAGATGGAGCCAAACTTTTCTCAGAGGTACACACTGACAGAACAAGAGGCGATGCGTACAAACTGACATATGGAAAGTTCCATTTAAATGTTAAGAAAAATCTTTTTTTTTTTTTCTTTTACTCTGTGGGTAGTCAGGCATTGGGAAAGGTGCCCAGAGATGCTGCAGAGTCTCCATACTTGGGTATATTCAAAACCCAAATGGATACAGCCCTAAGCAGCCTCTTCTAGCTCACCCACTTTGAACATACGGACCGGTCTAGAGACCTACAGAAAGGTTCAACCTCAGCTACTTGATGCCACTTCGTGATTCAGTGACAAAGATGGGTAGGAATGGATGCAGGTGCACCATCGGAAGGAGAGATGAGATCCACAATGAGAATGAATGAAAATAAAGATTTAAATTATGCAGGATGAAGGATAAAAATACACTTTAGGAAGCTGGAGAGAGAAAAAGGAGGCGATACAGAGGAAAAAAAGTGGAGAGAAGCATGGTAGGAGATCCTACCAGGCAAATCTAGAACGACAAGGTACCAATATTTATTTAATCATCTATGCCAGAGTTGCTGCTGAACTGGCATCTCAACATGGGAGGACTGTAAAGTTTTGTTTGGGCATTTCTCAAGCTACCAATCAGGGGGTAACAACCCAAACATCAGCTAGGCAGATGCTAAGGTACACCGTGAACTAATTTGTTAGTGTGAAATGTCTATAAACATGGAAGAAATGCCAAATTCCAGAAACTAAAGAGATCTGTATGAGGTCTGAAAAAGACTGCACATGTTCTCACTCTTGCTTTCATCTGCTCTAACCCGTACTTCCCCATCTTACTCCTCTCCCTGCCAACTCTGACAAGTAGGTAACACTGCCACCTCAGTGCTTTCCTGTAGGGACAACACTCCATTCAGAAGGACAGGGATGCTCTGAGCCTACACAGCCGCTCTCTGCCTGGTACAGAGATGCTGACCCTTCCCTCCCAAGTTCCTTCCCTGAACATTCATTCATTACCTTGTTGTGTTACTGAAGTTTCATCTAAGTTTTGAAGCTCTAACACAGAGTTCCTCTTAGCCATCACCAAAGAAGCCTCCACCAACTTCTCTTCCCTCCCTAGCGGTTTCTGAAGTCACCAGTTTGTGAATGCTCAGACCAATCCAAGAAAAAGGTGGCATGTAAACAGATGAGAACATGTGTTTCCAAATGGGAAACGGGGTAATGCAGACAGTGAAATTAGTACAGCTAGGCCTGAGCTAGCAGCTGTGCTAAGAGAGGAGTGGGAGGGTTGCCAAGGTATTGGAAGGAGCTGACAAGGGAGTACAAGGTAAAACTCAGATACCAGATGATCGCTTTATTTCCCAGAAGCAGGCAGGCCTGGATTTTGATTTATTTCCCTTTAATGCAGCTAATGCGGATTTTTCTGTCTTCTAGTGGGTATTTGTTTAACTAAAAAAGCAGTTGTGTGGGAATGATTTCCACTCTTGTTCACAACCAGCAGGACCAGAATGGCAAGTGGTTGCAGGGATGGGCTGAGAAGCATGGGAAGAATCAAAGGCAGCACCTGCCTGGTGAAATATTGTTTCTACTTTTTTGATTTCCATCCATATTTAAACAATTTTTTAAGGGCATGCTCATGGTACGCATGCTTTAGTCATTCAAAAACTAAGCCTAAAGCATAATTAGTTTCTGAGGGACTAATATCAGTACATCTCTAAACTGCCCCTAGAAACAAACAACTTTTCCCCTCTGAGCAAGCGCAGCATGAGAGAAGCATGGAATATAATATTTTCAGATACATAGACCCTTTTAGTTATATAGCTGGTCCTAAAGGGGTGCTTACTCAGTGACTGTTTAACATCTGATTACAGCATACACCTTACAGACTGTGGTTTCTACTTAGGTGACGGCCAGATAAATTATATACCACGCAGGAGAGCAAGGCTTAGCATTTGCTTCGCAGCATTTTTCCTCTCTTGATATCAGAGAGCTCTTGGAAGGAGAGTAATGTCAAAACCCCGCTTTAAAGCAAGGAAAAATGAGGCAGCAATAAACTGAGCTATTGATGCACCTGAAATCAAAGAGCAAGCCAGAGTTAGTGTAAGCAGCAGGACCCAGATCTCCTGAGTCCCAGGTTGCACCCTCCCACACTTCCTTTGGCAGCTTAAATCTACTAACTACCCTACCTAAGTTGCCGAGCACCACTCAGGGTTTGTAAGATTTTGATGGGTTAATTAGCACCAAAGAATTTTTTCTTCTGTGGTCTAGACATAGAAATATCCAGATTTTGTTTCCCTTGAAAGGCAGCCCATCCTGGAAACTACTCAATCACCCATTTCCATGTTTTTCTAGGGCCAGATGGGGCTAAACATGATTTGAAGGTTTTTTTCCTTTCCTTTCTTTAATATTTCTTTTCCTTTCTTTCACTGACTAGCAGCTTGTTTGTTTTCTTTTGAGGATGATGCCAACTATAAAATAAAAAATGCAGTTTCCAAGGTGGGGAAATTAGAGAATGATGAATTTGCTGTTGCCAAGAAGTAATAATTCCTGGACCTAACGAATAAGACTGAAAATAAAGAAAGGATTATTAAATGTTATATAATTTCAATAGTATAAAAGCAGAGAGAACTTTCAAGAGACTGCCCTAATTTATTTTTTTTTTAACACTCTGGAGACCACGGACCATACTGTTCACTTAATCATGCAGCTGTAAATACATGGTTCTGCCTACTCCACTTGAATTACCCCAGATATCTCTGGTGTAACAAAACAGGACCTCCCTTTCACCTTTCTCTCCTATGTGTACAAGCTTGCAGGCAAATACTATGTTGTAGGCCTAGGCCTCACCCAGAGACTATGGAATTATATTTTAACTTTCCCAGAGGATAGGGGCTTCATGTTTGGACTTTTTTGCCTCTAAACTGAGCGATCTCCACATACTTCGAAATCGGGCTACATACCAACTCCAACCTAATTCTGAATGTTAATGTCACTGTTATTCTATTTATTTCTTAAAATTTAATTTTAAATTGCAAATACAATTTTAAAACACATTCCTGGAGTAGTTTTGCTAGTATACATACAATAAATACAAAACTGTAAGTTTGATAAAAGGTTTCACTAGCACTTATTTGCAATTATCTATGTGCAATTCTTCCCTGCTGTTCCCATTAGATGCAATGTTCCACACCCGTACTTACAAACTGTGTATGCCACACCACACAACCTCCTATTCTCTTCTTCCTACATTATAAGCCACCACCTGCCATAAACTGTTGTATTCCAGTTGTTTAAATTCTTCTACTTACAGGGACACTGTCAAATACATCCTACCCACCTATGGAGTCATTTTGCCAGTACTCAGAAAAGCACTTGGCCATCTGAACATCAAAGCTGGCTGATCAACACAATAGCATATAGCAGAGGTGCGTTGTGCTTTTTTTTTTTCTAAATCAGCGACACACTTGTTGACACAAACTGACCTCTGGATTTATTAAATTATTTTATTTTTTAAATTTTTTTAATGTCAAACTTAGGTTACTGCATAACATAATCACCTAATGTACTGTGAGAACCAAATTACTTCCAAGCACTACAATATGACTGTACAATGTCAGGATTCACTCCGGACAATAATGCCTTGGGCACTCCGCTCATATTTATTGGAGATAAACACTGTATTGTGTTTCTATTGAAAACAAGTTTGTGAATGCTGACACACAGTAGTGACATTTACATTCTTAATCAGGACTTGAAAAACCTGCTTTAATGGTAAAGTAAGTATCAATGTGATAAATTGTTATGCAAACTTACTATTTTTACCCCTAAAAAAGTAGGATAAATGTTCAGAAATGTAGTTAATTTTAGCCACATTAAGAACACTCCCTACTGATCTGCCAAGGCTTAATTCCAGTTCTTTGTTAGTATTACTGCCACAACTACAGTAGTGTAAAACTAAAGTAATGAAGTGTCAAATCAAGCCAAAGGGGTTACCCAGCAAGGAAAACCATGTAATTTTATGGTTCTGCATTCTGATTTCATTTGTCAAGACACCCCCAACCCCTTCCTTTCCAATTCCTCTCAAGACAGACTCACAGTCTGTCCTATCAAAAATACCTAATTAAAATGTAAAGGTCAAAGACCACTTGGAAATGGTGGGTATTTCAGATGATGAAATTTTTTATATCTCTGACTGTTGTCAGTGTGATCCATATATAACCTAGAAAACATGGATTACACTTTGGTTTTTCAGCTGCCTTGATGTTGATTATTTCATGTCTTTGCACCTCCCATCTTCTTCCCTCCTATCTTTTGTTTTGTTTACTGAGATTGCATTTCCACAGGCAAGAACACACAGCACTTAGCACACTGGGCTCCAACCTCATCACAGAATCACAGAACGGTCAGGTGGGAAGGGACCCCTGGAGATCACCCAGCCCAACCCCCTGCTACAGCAGGCTCTCCGCCATGTCCAGGTGGGTTCTGAATGTCTCCAGAGAAGGAGACTCCACAGCCTCTCTGGGCAGCCTGTCCCAGGGCTCCATCACCCTCAAGGCAAGGAAGCTCTTCCTCACATGCAGACGGAACTCCCTGTGCTGCAGTTTGTGCCCGTTGCCCCTTGTCCTGTTGCTGGGCTCCACTGAACAGAGCCTGGCCCCATCCTCTTGGCACCCACTCTTAAGATACTTGTAGACATTGATAAGATCCCCGCCCGCAGGCTAATCAGGCCCAGCCCTCTCAGTCTTCCCTCATGAGGGAGATGCTCCCATCCCCCCATCATCTTCGCAGCCCCCACCGGACCCTCCCCGCTGGACCCTGTCTCTCTTCAGCTGAGGAGCCCAGAACTGGACCCAGCACTCCAGATGCAGCCTCCCCAGGGCAGAGCAGAGGGGGAGGATCACCTCCCTCGACCTGCTGGCCACGCTCCTTCTTGTGCCCCCACCGGCCCCTTGGCCACGAGGGCACACTGCTGGCCCACAGGCAGCTTGGTGCCCACCAGCACTCCCAAGTCCTCCACAGAGCTGCCTCCCAGCAGGCCAGCCCCAGCCTGTACTGGTGCATGGGGCTGTCCCTCCCCAGGGGCAGGACCTTACGCTTGCCTCGGTTGAACTTCATGAGGTCCCTCCCTGCCCAACCCTCCAGCCTGCCCAGGTCTGGCTGAACGGGCAGCGCAGCCTCTGGGGTATCCGCCGCTCCTCCCGGTTTTGCATCATCGGCAGACTTGCTGAGGGTACGCTCTGTCCCCTCACCCAGGTCATTGATGAGGAAGTTGAGCAGAACCGGACCCCGCACTGACCCTGGGGAACCCCGCTAGCTACAGCCTCCAGCTCAACTCTGTGCCGCTGATCACAGCCCTCTGAGCTCTGCCATTCAGCCAGTTCTCAACCCACCTCGCTGTCCACTCATCTAACCCATCCTTCCTGAGCTTACCTGTGAGGGTGTTATGGGAGACTGTGCCAAAAGCCTTGCTGAGGTCAAGGTAGACAACACCCACCACCCTCCCCTCATCTACCCAGCCAGCGATTCCATCGCAGACGGCTGTTAGGTTGGTCAGGCATGATTTCCCCTTGGTGAATCCATGCTGACAGTTCCTGATGACCTTTTCCACCACACACTTTGAGATGACCTCGAGGATGAGCTGAACATCACCTTTCCAGGCATGGAGGTGAGGCTGACCAGCCTGTAGTTGCCTGGGTCCTCCTTCTTGCCCTTTTTGAAGGCTGGAGGGACACTGGCTTTCCTCCGGTCCTCAAGCACCTCTCCTGTCCACCGTGATGTCTCAGTGATGTTGGGAAGTGGCTTAGCAATAACATCTGCCAGCTCCCTCAGCACTGCGGGGTGCATCCCACCAGGGGCCAAGGATTTGTGGGTGTCGAGTTCCCTTAAGTGATCTCTAACCCGATCCTACTTGACCAAGGGAAAGTCTGCCTTTCTCCAGACTTCCTCTCTTGCATCCAGGGTCTGGGAAACCTGAGGGCCGGCCTTGGCAGTGAAAACTGAAGCAAAGGCAGCATTCAATAACTCTGCCTTCTCTGTGTCCTTCGTCACCAGGGCACCCACCTCATTCAGCAGCGGGCTCCCATTTTCCCTAGTCATCCTTTTCCTGCTGATGTACTTAAAGAGGCCAACGCTTCACTCATGTGTGAGCTTTGTCTGCTGGATTGGTACAAACAAGATCAAGGCTTTACTTATAGGTTCTGTTTCCTACCCTATTTAAGCTGATGTGCTTTTTGTATTTGTAGTTCAGAGGTGGTGTTCTATAGACACCTGAACAGCACCCTTCCTACCGTGAATAACTAACAAGCAGCAATAAAGTAACAGCTTATGTTACTATACATCCGCAGTGTTATAAACATTAATTCTCCAAAGGAAAAGCAGTATTTGCATTTCTGCTAGGATTTCCATTTCATGGTAAAAAAAAAAAAAAATAATCAGAAAAGTTAGTGCATTTCACGGGTAGCTGCTGACAGCAGAGGAATTTAAGCCTCCGGTATTAGTACCACCTCAGGCTCTCAAAGAGCCTATGCCTAGGCACAGCCTCTGCCTATCTTCCCTGAATGTGTTTACATAAGTCCTATTTCCTCTAATACCCTCCATGATGTCCAAAGCCATCTGAAGATTCCTCAAAACTGTCAGGAAGTAACAGGAGTGGTGCTGCTTCATAAAGGAAGGGGAGCCAGGAGCTGGAGTGGTAGAAAGGCAAGCAGGCATAGTCTCCTCACCAGGAAAGGGTGTAGTCCTATAGCATGCAAACAGGAGCAGAACAGGTCTGATGATAGCAGCCAGGTTCTGCCAAGAGCCCAGACTGCCAGACAAGTCCATTGTGATGAGGCAGGTCTGAGGTCAAGCCAGGATGTCAAGTGAGCAAGAGACATGGTCAGGCATGGGCATAGCTGTAATGCAACGCAGACAAGAACCAAGGGCAAAATCCTCAGCTTAAAAGCAGCTCCTGAGGAAAGCAGGCAAGACCTCGTCAAGGCTCTTCGATTCAAGACCAGCTGTGGACACTGCACTAGCAAAGTACGATGTACACAGATCCTGAGCCCAGGCAGACAAATGCACTGAAAAGATGAAGATGTGCTTAGGGCTCTGACCACATCTGCCTGTTGCCACCCTAGGGATAATGCATGCTGTTGCTTGTTCAGGGCTGGCCTGGGAACAAATGGTCAGATTGTCAAAATGAATGCTTAGCCATTCCTGACCAACCAGGAGTGGGACATCCTGATCACACAGAGACTGAGAGACTAGAGATTTAGGAGAAGCGCATGCTTCCTTGCATATCCCATCTCCTCCTTCAACATCAGAAGCCTGTCAACCTTTCAGGGCTTTGGCATAGGCAAAATAAGCAGCAAGTAAATGGGCTTTGCTCTCCTAAGTATTTTGCATATGTCTAGGGCCAGGTCTGCAGAGTTCCTCTTCCTTCTCTAGTCCATTCCCTGAAGCCATTCCCCAAGACTCCAAACCTAGCATCCATCTTCTGGTTCAGGAGCTCACAGTTTTGTTCCTTTAGATCTTCTTTCCTTACTCCTGCCCCCTGGACTAGGCACAGATAATTACTTTATCCCAGCTCCATCTCTGAATATAATTCATATTTGCCTCCTTGTTCAGTTCCCTATCTAGTCCCTTCTGCTGTCATGGCCCCCACTTTTAAGTGTCTCTTTCCCCCTTCATCTCCATTACCCTTATTCAGTCTCTTTTTCCCAGCAATCTCAATTCATATCTCAAAGAACATCTTACTACCAGATCTGCCTCCTCATTTGCAGCAGTTCTGCTCCAGTGTCCTTCTGCACCAGTGCTAACTTCTCCCTTCACATTTCACGTAACTGTTAGATGTCAGGTCTCTGTCCACTTCCCTGTTTCTGCCCTTGACTGAGTCACAAGTTCAGCCAGTTCTGTTCTCTCTGCCCTGCTATTCTTCCCCTCTTTGCTCTGAATCTTCTTCTCTTGTCCCCATACAGGTTCAACTCTCTGTTTGCCTTGCCCTTACCTAGATCAGACATAGCACACATCTGTAGTTGCAAAGAAAGTCCTGCCAAACCCCAAGGTGCAAAGTGGCCTGTATAGAGATAGATTTTGGGAACATTAAACTGTTGTGTTCAAGCAGGTCTTTTCAGAGCCCATGCAAAATGTGCGCTCTTAGAGGTTTATAACTTGAACATATGTGTTCAGCATTGAGTGGCACAACAGAAGTTATATTACTGACATGAAGCTTTTCCTCTCTGCTTTCAGCCTCATCACCCCAGAAAATGCTACATCTGTGCCTTAAGGCACTGGAGTTCTAGAGCTTTTCAAGGAAAAGTTTGCCACAGCTTTTTAGACATGGTCAGAACCAACATATTTTCCTATAGTCTTATTTTTGGAAATGGCTGAACGGAGTTTTCCAAAATAATCAGCCCTGGGCAGACAACTGACATGGAAATGTTCAGCCCAAACTGTGTACATTTGACAAAGCTATAAAGCAAGGAAAAGCAAGGTTTTATTATGGGAAGAGTGGGGGCAGATAGACAGTGCTACCAACCACACATGTGACACCGACATGTTGACATCATTAATATCCATTTTAGCACAGGTTATCAAGTAATTTCCATGATAAACCCTTAACTTCATAAAATATTAGTCTTTTTGGCCAAAGTCTTTCATTCTTGGTATTTGACCAAAGACAAATTTTTTGAGAATGTTTGGAAAAAAAGAAAAAAAATCTACTGAGACACTTTCTGAGTTATGTGTGTGAGAAAGAAATGTACTGAACATTTTGCCCATTGTTAGAAAGTTTTTCCAGGACAGCTATTGAAGGATGGCTAAACAACAAACATGAAACTTGGTATTTGAATAGCCTGTAATGAGCAATACTTGTCTTGGATAAACTGGAAAGGAGGGGGAGGAGAGAGGGGGAAGATCACCACATATAGGTTGTCCCCCCAAAACCTGACAACTAGGGTGAGGGAATTTTCTGCAGTTTCAGAACTTCTGACCGTGTGTGAATCCACGTTTGCCTCTCCTCTGCCACTAAGTGAGAATGAACTCACACCCTCGGTTACTCTTCTGAATTCCAACTGATTCTCCACTGTTTAGGAAACTCCTGGATCCTGTATTTATAAATGGGTGATGATTATAAACGAGTTACTGTAGGTTGTGGTCCCTGAGGTGATGATTATAGCTGGAGGACAGATTCACCAGATACTCCCCAATCAGCCACCGAGAAGAGTATTTTCCATACACAAACAAACCAGTGCCTCACTCTCTGCTTGGCTGCTGTGAGTACTATGGACCTTAGCCATTCCTTCAAACTGTTGTTTTGTATTACTTTCTAACTACTTGTGGCTTTGTTAGGCCAGTGTTACTGGTTTTCCTTTATCTTTAAATCTCACCCCTGAGCCTTCTTTGGAACTGCCCACTTTACACAAATTAAAAACCAGTCTTATAAAATCTCTACTGTTTCACCCCCTTTGGGGCTCTTGCTGCTCCTGACATTATTTCAGACATAACCTGATGCCATTTTGAAGCATGAAATTTGGATTCCTAAGTCTGCCTTATTGTTTCATCTCCAGTGAGAACAAAAAAAACCCAGATAAGTCAATGCCATTTCTCTCAGTTCTGTGAGAAAAAACAAACAAACAAAAACACAAACAAAAACACAAACAAACCACACACTGCCTGCATCTTCAGTGGTTTTCCTCCGTTCTTTTAGCTAGCAGGTACTGTATAATAAATTGCTTTTTGTTCAATCTAGAAGAAATTTTGAGGGAGGTTACAAAATACAGTGGAAGAGGAATCTAGAAGACCAGGCTATATTCACTAACTATATCGGACTAACTATAGCATAGCTTGGACATCATTCTCTTAGTCAGGAGTTACACAGTTTTCATTTATCACCAAATATACAATCCAAGAAATAGCTGGGTAAAAATGCTGGAGCCTGTAGTGTGGGTAGACCTCTTCCGCATCTGTTCTTCCCTTTCCTTTTTCTTTCCTCACAGCGTAGAACATATGCCTTTACAGTATTCGGCCCTATGCAAAATCCTTGGCTTGCAGCACAAATGCAGATCAAAAAAATTGCAAGGAAAATTGCCTAGAGAGGGACTTGTAACTTTTTTTAGGTAGCAATCCCTCTGCCTGCCAGATACAGGTTATTCAACTCAGCATTTGCCACCACCTAAGTTCTTAAGGGCCACAGTCCACCATAGCTCATTTGAGTGGAATTGAGCACTTTCTTCTAGTTCTAGGACAGTCAGAGATCCAAGAAATTCAGATTATGAAATTTTATGGAGATAAGGTTAATTTTTCATCAGTTCTGGTTTGGTTCTATTTCAGAAGGAAGTTTTCCTGTACCTCAGAATCCTGTGCAACCAACTTTTTTCTGCAAAAGCAACCAGAATTTCAGCAGACTACCCAAAACAGTCTGTGGAAAACACTGTGACATTTGGAGAACATGTTTTCTGAAACAGATGCAGTGTGATCAAAGAGTAACTTAGCATGAGTTTGGGGCATGACTGGTAATATCCAAGTGTACACACAAATTTTCTGTATCACACAGCAGATGAAACAACTGTCACTGATGTGTGAGGGTGCGTATGTGGTTAAAAGTTACACTCCACTTTGGGAAGCCAGGTTCTAGGCTGCAGAAATGGGACAAATCTGGGATAAGCCACAGCTGACAGGAAGTTGTCTGTATGCTGTGTAAAACAATAAAGCTTCTAAGCCACACCACATCACACCACTTTGCATTCTCTGTGCTCTCCAAGTTTTCTGTGCTGCATATGTACGTATACTCACAGTATCAGGTGAATTTATCACAGGTAACTGTAGTCACTTAGGCATCTAGATTATACTGATTGTATAGGCTTCCTCTGTAGTCAGTGAAGGGAGACAGACACCTCAGGGAAATTCACAGGAAAAGCAAAGATGTCAAAGGTAAGCAGAATTATTGCCTTCTGGAACTTTTGATCTTGCTGACTACACAAAAAGCCTATATAAGGAGCTAGACTAATTATCTGTATTGTAAGAGATCTCATATTAGCTGAAATAAATACTCCCCAGCATGCTGGCATGTACATAAACACACTATAGAAACCTTCTTGATAAATTTTCACTTAAATCTGTATCCTTGATGATCAGGATACATCCAGCTTTCTAATTCATTCTGAAAGACAACCATCACCCAATGATTTCTTTTTCCAGGAACATCTTTACTGTAGCTTAGAGTGGAATCAGACTAACAGTGAGCAGTAAGTGGCAGAAATATTTATTTTGGCTCCTAAATATGAAATTTAGCTCATTCAGCATTCAGAGATGTTGGCAGGAGAAATGGTATAGTGAAAGCTTTGATTTTTGAAGAGTGTCTGCCCTACCTGACACAATGGAAAATATTAAGGATTTTGCTTGTACCTACAAGCTTTGAGCAAGAATGCTGCTAAGTACAGAAATGATTTAATGGAATCTGAGCTGTGAATGTATGTAGTACCTGTATAATGACTGACATTGATAAAGAACACTACAGAGTAAGTACAAACAATTGCTTTTGCATGAAAAAATATATTGTCAATGACAGGATAGTACCTATGTCTCTGCCAGCTTAGTTCTCAGATTCACTGAGGCTTTTGCTGAAGACATTTCACTAAATATTTCTTTCTTACATCTTACCTGGCAAATACCAAAATAATATGAATACTCTCTATGAGACAAGCTCCCAGATTACAGTTGAATAATTCAGACACAAGGAAAAGATTCTGCTATGGTCACACCACCATCAGTGAAAGTCAGGTGTTCTCAATTTCATGGCTGTGCATCTTGCAGAGAGCACTCTCCCCTTCTCTGCAGTGCTCCTATCAATGCCATTCATATGCTTGATTCAAAGTCTCATGGTTTTTTTTCTCTGCTACTATCATCCCTCACTACCCACATGACAGGGCCCCTTCTAGCTTCAGCACCTTCAGTTTGTCTTTGGACCTTTCCCTGAGCCTCACTGCCACTTTGTTCTCCCTTCCTTACATAGAGCTGCTGGTGGCAGCTTTGTCCCTTCACTGGGATGACCAGGTGGACTGCTCCCTTCCTGAGATTACTTCCAGATTACTGTGGAGGGCTTAAGGTTTATAATTGTGCTCAGCCTCACTTACAGAATGCCTTCAGTTCTGTGGCAACCTGAATGCCACCAGTTATGAACCTCTGCCCTTTCGGACTGTGAAGACCTCGGAGATTTCTTTTGCCTTTGATGAGTTCCTTTCTACCTTTTAAGACGTAAAACCCACCTTGCTTACAATGACATAAAGATATTTTTTCTTCAAATGTTTGCCTTTGAAAAGCATCAAGTTTCTGCTGAGTAGCAGACCACATTTTCCAAAGTAGGATATTGCTCTCAGCACTAATTTTGCACAAAAGTATACATAGTACACATTGCAATATTTGTATCATACTGTTTCAGGAACAGAGACTACACCATTTGTGGAACATCACAATACAATAGGTAATTGCTTTGTGGAAGAACAGAAAACATTTTCCAACTCCTTACCTACTCTGGCCTCCTAAGGTTGATCACACAAACCTGGATCAGGCTCCAGAAACAGAAGGTATATTACCGAAAGCAGCAGAGGATCAAGTAAACTGGACTCTGGGACAGCTGAAGGGCTTAAACAGCATCTTTATAAAGTCCTAAGCTGATAATAGGCTACTTATTTTTTTGTCAGATTTTTTCATTAAATAGGAGCTACACTGAAAGCTCTGCTGAGCAGTGGGGAGGCAGGAAGCACAGTTTGTGTAACAAGGAGCAGCACATGTTTTGTATTCAGACCTTTGCCTGACTCAACAGCAGTGCTGAATGGCCCTGCTGGGACCCACATCCAGAACTTTTTGGCCAGGAAGAATCGTTAGCAGAGTGGCAAGGTCTGCAAAGGTAAAGCAAAAGGGAACAGAGGGGGCTCTCAGAGACCCAGGAGTTTGCAGAGAAATATCCTGTGAAGGGAGAGGGTGAATTACCCACTTCCAAAGAACTGTACCGAGTGTTCAGGCTGAGGAAGGCTCAGAGAAGTAATGTAAACAGAACAGTGGAACTCTTTCGTAGATGGAAAATTAAGCTAATATCTCTCACTTTGGATCAAACCACATCCTATTTTCAGGATCGTTGAGCCTAGCCACATTAGACATGCATCTGGCCTACCGTGTTTTTCTGAGCCCAGTAGTACCATAGCAGACACACAGATGCTATTACATTCCAGTTTTCTACCATTAGGGACTGAAAAATTAGCATCACAGTATAGCCTAAAGTGTCCAGAGAGGGCTTAAAAGCACAAAAACGCTTTAAGTCTCAAACAGGCTTGATCTTTAATCACCTAGATACTTTAAATCCCACCCTAAAAGATATCGGGGACGCAGATCACAGACTGAGCAACTGCAAACTGTTTCTGCAGTTTTTATGCCTTCCCCACTTTGATTTATTTTTGAGAGTGAATACCAATGATATCTCACTTGAGTGGTTTTTTGTTTTGTTTTGTTTTTTTGACTAAAAGCAAAGAAGAAGCCTCTCCTCTGTAACAGATTGGGACCCACCCATGATAATTCCTGAATCCTAAGTATTGACTTGATGTGTTGTTCACTGTACAGAGATACTGAACCAATATAACAGCAGGACAATCAGGCTGGAAAATGGAGGTGAGGCTAGAATAACACTCTTCACCACGCACCTGAAAAATAAGGCAAGAACGTTTTTTCTTTTTCTTTTTGATAAGAACCTGTAATAGACAAACTGGAGGGTTTTCTAAACAATTTTAATATTCTGCTTCTCTAATGTTATGTTTTGCCTATTCTTAGAATTAAACAGCAGTTTAGCTTAAACAGATTAGCCTCTGTTCCCACTCAGTCACAAATTTGCTAGTCCAAGGCAACAATAGTTACCAGAAATACATGACAGCCTGCTGGGTAAGCCCAACTTATTGACAGGTTGCTGTTCTGTGAGAAAACAAAAAAAGATGAAGGCATGAGGCCTTGTACATGCCTAGGGGGTTACTCACAGAGATCCAGAAGGGAACAGCTATGTCCCATCTCCTTGAACTTACCAAGCTTTTTGCACTCTGTAAGAGCAAACTGATGGCAAATTAAGTAGGAAGCACAGGAAAGCTGATCCTTCATCAGCAAGTTTTTGTTACATGGCCAAAGTCCAAGAAGTAAGAGGAAATAACGGGGAAATCTACATATAAATACTTAAATCCCCTCACCTGTTACCCTATAAACTGACTTCAGAAGTCACAAGAAGTTGCTTGCATGAGTGAATCATGCTTCTGCTACTGATACACCAGCTTTTCCTGTCTTACATCAGACAAGGCCCTTCACAATCTAGGACTGCAGCTTTTTAAATCAGTTATTATTGTCCTAATATAAAACCTCATCTGTGCAAATCACAGAATCAGAGAATGGTTTGGGTTGGAAGGGACCTTAATGATCATCTAGTCCCAAGCCACCTGCCAGGGACAAGGACCCCTTCCCCCAGCCCCGGCTGCTCCCAGCCCTGTCCAGCCTGGCCTTGAGCCCTGCCAGGGATGGGGCACCCACAGCTGCTCTGGGCAGCCTCTGCTGCCAGCACCTCACCGCCCCCACACTGAACCACTTCCTCCTCACACCTGATCTAAATCTCTGCTCTTTCAGTTTAAAGCCACCACCCCTGGCCCTATCACTACATGCCCCTGTACAAAGCCCCTCTCCATCCTTCCTGTTGGCCCCTTCAGGTACTGGCAGGCTGGTAAGGTCTCCCTGGAGCCTTGTCTTCTCCAGGCTGAACCACCCCAACTCTCTCAGCCAGTCTCACAGGAGAGGTGCTCCAGCCCTCTGACCATCTTTATGGCCCCTCCTCTGGACTCGCTGCAACAGGTCCGTGTCCTTCTTAGGCTGGGGTCCCCAGAGCTGAACGCAGCACTCCAGGTGGGGCCTCACAAGAGCCGAGTACAGGGGGAGAATCCCCTCCCTCGACCCAACCTGCTGATCACGTTTCTTTTGACGCAGCCCGGGATTTGGTTGGCTTTCTGGGCTGCAAGCGCACACTGCTGGGCCACGCTGAGCTTCTCGTCCACCAGCACCCCCAAGTCTTTCTCTTCAGGGCGGCTCTCAGTTCATTCTCTGCACAGCCTGTATTTGTGCTTGGGATTGCTGCCACCCACGTGCAGGACCTGGCACTTGGCCTTGTTGAACTTCATGAGGTTCGCACGGGCCCACCTCGCCAGCCTGTCAAGGTCCCTCTGGATGGCAGATGTACACATCTGCAAACAGCAGTTAGTTACTGCAGTCAGTTTTGCAAAATGGCGCATGAAGCTCCCTGCTTACTGCATTCAGTGATTCAGAACTGAACATAATCATTTGCAGAGTGTGCAAACACAGCCCATGCTATTCAAATTATGTGAAGTACTTACTTTCTCATATATTGCCCACAGTACCAGAGGGACTGGGCACAGAAACCAATATTCCTAGTGTGACTCAAGTGACACTTGCTAAATCTCTAGCAGTGGGTTTGCTTCTGTATTGTAAAAGCTAAAAATTTAGTAAACAGCTTTGATGCTGCCTGTGACACAACATAACTTGAATCTGTCTTTCAGGGCAATAATAGCTCTAAACAGCAACAGAAGCAAAAGACAGGAAAAGGTTATTTTTTTCCACTGTGCCTTTGATAAACACAAGCTAAAGCTCTGTTGAATAAAATGGAGGTAATATTTTTGTGTTTCAAAGCTGAATCACAATTGAAAAGGTTTCTAAGGAAATGAAGGAAAGAGGCCAGAAGAAAACTGTGTTTTCTTTTTTCCTTTAAATGGACAAGTTTTGAAGTGGTTATATAATATTTAAGTTACTGAATATGGAACATTACTCTGTTCAAAAGTAAATGATTCACATATGCAGAATGATTCAGCCAAATTTATATTCTGTGAATAGATGTTTATTTATGAAATTATACATGCTGTACAACCAAAATGAAGCAGGGACAGGCTATGACAGCTCTCCTAGGGTACCAAATCTTTCATGGAGCTACTAAACTGGCACATACATATTCACTATGTAGCTAAATTCACAGGAAGTAGACTAACAGACCAGAAACAAGCTTCTCACTTTCCTGCTTCATCTTCTGCAGGCCATGGAAAAACAAGGTGGACCTGCAGAGATGGCATACTAAAAAAGATTTTTTGAGACATTGTAGATACAGCAGAAGGAAAACAAAGAAATAGGATAAATGTTCAAGAGAGTCACCTTCTAGCTCAGCAGTTAGCAATCTGCGGGATCTGAGAGGGCAGCCTTCTAATTCAGACCAGAAGGAAAAGCAATGATTAACAACTTTAATAATGTTAATGTCAATACAAGTGGAACCTACATAAAGAGTTTCAAAAGAATGGCTTTCTAACCTGCTGGAAAGGTTGAATAAGTTTCTCAGTGTGAAAGCTCAAAAAAAAAAAAAAAAAATCTTCGAATTTGGCTTCCATGTGTGTTTCTGTGAAACTTGAAGACAGAGCCACATATGAAAAATACATGAGCTGTACTGAAACTTACTGCACTTGAACTTTGCATTATATAATGTGTTAACTTACAATTTACCACTGTGTCTGCCTTAGGCATCTTCATACAGTCAACAAATAAAAAAGCTAATAAGCAAAGGAAGAATTCTATATTAAACAACTGAGTGTTACTATCTTTCAATCATTCTTTTTTCCTTTCCGTTTTCAGGTAAGAAAGCAGAGACTGTCAAAGTAATCTGCCTAGAGACAAAGAAAGAGTTGACATAAGGAAGTTAAAAGTTTGCTTATGGTAGAGCCTCATCCTGTTTAAGATGCTGATTCCTTCCTCACCCATACCCCTGTGAACCTGTATCCTCCCCTGAACTTCAGTCCTCCCACCTGTGAAATGTTAATGGTTGTAAGAGCCAGTCCAAAGGGATGCCTATTTATCTGTGTTATGGAAATATTTGTGTGGCCAGATGACAACCAAATGGGAAACAGAACTTGAGAGCCTTCATACTAACACTTGTTCTTGTTCTTGTAAGCCTAACTGAGTACAGCAGCAGCACCAAAACTCACAGCTTTCCTAAAGCGTTTGTGAAATCATGTCAGTTTTAAAGAACCTGTAAACTTTAACACTGCACTAAAGCTTTTCTCTGCACTCTGAAAATCAGAGCTAAATATTACAGAAGGAAGACTAACATCAAAACACATGAGAGGTGGGGGATATATTTTGAAAGTTATATTTGTTCCTTCCGTTTTGCAGTTTGCCAGCCCCACCCTGGTAAAACAAATACAGAGATGCTGCTGAAGTATAGTATTTCCTATGTCCTTGACACTACTTGCAAATAATATGGTATTTACAAATCTAGGTAAGTGGTCATAACTTTATAATCTATTCTTCAAAGTTTTGAGACTCAGTAAGAGCCACAAAAAAAGACGAGTTATAGTATATGCAGCTGTTGAGACAGGCACGTGCACATTTATGTTTTGGTAAAAGCACTAGAAGCATTCTTCACTGTGACTGTGGTTTCTAATACTTGGACCAGTGTGACTTAAAAAGGGTGGATACATTCTGTTAAAAGTTTCCTGATAATATTTTTGCTTGTCTATAAACAAGAACATAATAATTCTGCCTGAAAGCTGTGAAAGTTCTGAGTATCTGAAAGCAGCAGCTTGACAAGTTACAACAATTGAACCTTCAAATGAAAACCATCATCACCACCTTTGTTCTCATAACAAAAATCCTGTGGAAACAACAAGAGTCTATTTAAATCTACTGCTATAGAAATTACTGTTAGCCAAATAATTTGGTCATCATCACCTATGTTCTCCACATGGAATTTTGATTAAAGGATGTTTATAGTGTGTGAGTGCTTTAATGGGAAAAATTAGCATGTACAAATAAAAGTTTTTCTTTCTTTTTGGAGTACTGAGAGGAAGGAAATAATTTTTATAAACACCATACAGTGACAATTTAATGCATGATAAACATTTTTGTGCAGGGATACAAAAAATTCAGTGTTGCCAGTGGAAGGAAAATAATAATTTTCCAAAGTGCTCTTGGAATCTTGCACATATTTAGTGAGCTTGGTCCATCTGACACTTTACAAGCTTGGATAGCCTTCGTGTAGGTTTCTGTACACGTGAAATACTTCAGTTCTATTCCAAAAGGCTTCAGAGAAACAGGATCAATCTCCACAAAAGGGTGGGGGTTTCATTCTATTTCTCTAGACAGAGTAAGGCACATTCATCTGTTCCTAAAGTCTGAACTTACAGTCACATTTTTCACCTATGAGTCCTGACCTCTCTCACAGATAAATAATGTGATTCCCATGTTACAGCTGAGCCCACCGTAAGGCACAAAGAAACAACTTTCTCACAGTCCTATGGGGAGTCATTCTGACAGGTCCCCAGGAATTTGTTCAAGCTTCTAATCTTAGAAGAAAGTAACAAGAACATATATTAATAGCGCAGAGTACTAACAAGTCTCCTACCTATGAATGGTTACAAGAAAGATAACCCCAGCAATGAAAAGAATTTTGCAAACATTCCAGAGGAATCCACTGAACTAAAGAGAGCCTATATTCGACGCTGCATTACACATTTGCATCTGTGTTTGCCATCAAGTTCAAAATCATCAAAAGTCTGCGAAACTGAGTTGTTTTGCCACTACAATACCTCAGACATTTCTGGGAAGTTCAGATTTTTCTAAGAAATACAACAGAGTGCTTATCAGTCACTGTAAAACTAGTGCAAACTGAAACACGAGCCTGCAACATTCAGCAGAGCTTCTTCTCTCCCTCGGGGCCTTAGACCCAAATAGTGAAGTGAAACATAGATGTTTTACACATACATGATAGTATTTGGTAAAAATTATGAAAAGTGCATGTAAGCAATGGTCAAGGAATCGAGCTATTTACTTCAGCTTTTATGGTGACTAGCAAATAATAAAACAGATATAGAACATACATAAATATAGCAGCCTGATAAACTAGAGGCCACTCACCATGATTAGGATAAAATGCAATCAATTGCCATGAGAGCTGACAGAAGGACAAGGTTCCATTTCATGGCAGCCTTCTAGATTAGTAAGTTAAAATTTGCTTCATATATAAAGCCAAGTGACATTTCATAAAAAACAGACGTTATCAAAATGTCTTACTGCAACTCTGACAGGATTTGAAATTTTACTGTAATTTTTAAAATTTGACGTTCAGGTTTGTGTCCCCACTCCCGATCCCGAGCAGGCTGACCTGCGGCGGCACCGGGCTGTGAACCTGGCCGCCGCCCGCAGGCCCTCACGAAGCGCCACTCTTCCCCCCCAAAGCCTTCCCGGTGGAAACATTCACGGCTCTGCAGAGCATCCCTTCCTAGCCGCAGGGACGCATTTCGTCTGGCTGAGAACGTTCCTTCCCCAGCTCCGACGGCACAGCTGCCGCGAGAGACACGCAGCCCCGCCGCTGCCGCGCCACCAGCCCCTGCGACCGTCCCACGGGCACCCAGCCAGCGCGGGTGGCCAAGAGCCGCCGCCGCGCACGCCCGCCGCGCTGAGCGGGCCGCACGGCACGGCCTGCCCCGGGCGGGCCGCCCGCCGGCCACGGAAGGCGGCGCGGGAGCAGGGTAGCAAGGCCCGCGTTCCGCCGCCGCCCTGCCCGGGTCCCGGCCGGGCGCGGAGGCTCCCCGAGGGGTCCGCACCCGCGCCCCCCCGCCGGCGGAGAGGGGCGGCGGCCGCCGAGCGCCCCGCGCCGCCTGCGGCCGGGGGAAGGCGCCACCTGGCGGGGCGGCACTGCCGCCTGGCGCGGGGCCCGGGGCCGGCGGCGTTGCAGCTCTGGGGGGGGCGGCCCCGCGCACCGCCGCCCGGCGCGCGCAGAACGGCGCCCCGCGCTGCTCGGCTTCGCCGCACCGCCCTCTGCGGGCAGGTGCTTCCGCCCGCGGCCCCTCGGCGGGCGGCCCGGTGGCAGCGGGGCGGCCGGGTGGCGCGGCCCCGTGCCCAGCCCGGTGCGGGGCAGGGTGAGACACGCCGAGCCTGCCTCACCCGCGCGGCCCCGGCGCAGCTCGGAGGCGCGGGCAGCCGCTAACGGCGGGGCGCCCTCCTTGCGCCCCGCTGGTGACCCAGCCTGCGCGGGGGCCACCCCAGGCCGCTGGCTGCCGACCGGCCAACGACTTCCAGACCAGCCGGGCCTTCCTCCGCCTCTCTCTTGCGCCCAGCCGCTGCTGCACTGCAGCCTAACAGATGCTCCACTACTGCACGTATAGGAAAGAAGGGTTTCCATTCCAGTGCCACCGCGTTATGTATCCGTACGCCACAGCCTCCTTTTTAGAGCCCTGCGCAGCCAACTGCTGTTAATAAGCTGGCAAGCCTGTCTGCAGTTGATGTTAAGTCAAAGTTAAGTCAGCATGCTTTGATTCCCCTAAAAGTAGTTGCAAACTTTTAATGACGAGCTGCTAAGCTCCGCTGAAACGGGGAAATGTTGAGGCTATGAAAGCATCAGAGGGGATGTTTATGCACTCAGGTGCGGACAAGTGTGAATTTGCTCTGCCTCCGTTTCCAAACGCCTGGATGTGCATGGCTCTAGAAGTGGCTGGGATGCACTAGCATGGGATCAGTGCCCACGCTAAAGCACAGGCATGCATCGGAATGTCTGCGAGTCTAAGCTGTCACCAGCTCCTGTAGCTTGGGGGTTGCGTGAAGCTATAATCACTACGCAGATACACCCCAAAAACACTGTAACTTAGTTGTGGTTTTAAAACATGCACATTAGGGTTAAAATCCTGAGCCTTTTTATTTTGGTTACTGAAACAGCTACTAGCACTTGGGTGGAGGGGGGACGAGAAACAACCTTTGACCAAGTGGCTACACTTGTTTACACCATGAGAGTTCTACAGACCTTACTGATTATTCAGTTTGGACTCTTAACAAGAGGATGGGTCCCCAAGTTCTCATTTTACAGAAACCTGCAGGTAAGTGCATGGATCACTGCTTTATCTCCCCTCTTCTTCCCCATGTTCAACTTTGACTGGAATGAGTAATGTTTTAGTCTTTTTAACATTACTTTTGTCTGTCATGAAGCAAAAATTGTTGCTTACCGTGCAACAAGAATACCTAAACTGCCAGGACAGGTAACCTTCTTTAATGAATTTGTTTATCAGGATCAATTAAGGAAAGCCTTTCAGTTTTCTTCATTGGGTCTGGGAACCAGGCCCTAAACCATTAATCCAGCCAGAAATGAGTACATTTTAAAGTTAATTCTCACCGTGGTTAGGCCTTTGAGGGGTGGGTAAGGAAAGGTTAGAAATTATGAATATGAATTTGACCCCTCAACACCTCCCTCAAGTTTTGGTTTGGTTTTATCCCCCTTTTTATCTCTCAGAGAGCACAGTTCTAAGGGAGAAGAAATAGGAGACTACAAGAAGACGCACTTTGCTTATGCCATCCTGATAATGGCGTAAACCCATATGTAAACAATGAGGGTAGAAATTTTCTGTTCTCAGAGTTCAGGTTTTGCTGCTCTAAGGACAATGCATCCTCTCGTTTTACACAACAGCTTACACATTTGCAGGCTAAAGGAGCTGTATGTGCCAGAAGATGGCATTCTTTGGGAAACATGGTGCACAGGACAGCATGGGAACCAGGCTTTTCTTTCTCTGAGGATTCAGAACAGTTCTAGCTTTGTTGCTGATGGAAGAACAAAATAATTTCTCCCTTTAATACACACAAGGTAAATTTTGCCACATCCCAAGTGGCATGTGTAAACTGTAATTATACAATAATCTGTTTTATTGTCTAAGTGAGACCATCACTTTAAAACAAAAACAACTGAAGTAGTTTTAAAATTTACAGTAGCCCCTAGGTCTACAAAACATAACGCCATCTGGGCCATAAGGTTTCCAAGAATACAGTTCAGAAAGCATATCTTAAAAAAGCATACAGTATAAGAATTAAGGGGAAGATTAATTAAGAGCAGGATATTCAGTACCTCTTTGCAACTATACATTTAATTCAAAGTTATGGGTTCAGTTAATCCACTACCTAGTAAGTATCAAATTTTCCCACTGTAGCATCAGCTTTGGACAGAGGAGCTTTCTGCCTGCCTGCCTTGCCATTCCCAGTGACATAGCAGCTTGTAAAATTCCAGGAACTTCTCACTCGCTCTCTGTGCTTTTATTTTTTTTTCGTCTCCCCAGTCTGAACATGTGCGCCAGATACAATGATAGTTAAACAAAACCACCACATACACACAAAAAACCCCAAAAACAAACAAACAAAAAAACCCACCAAAGATAGGTCTAGCTAGATACAGTATTTCCCAGTGGCTTGTTTTCTAGTGGGTTATCCTTGCTGAAGTGAGTATGTAACAAACTGCTCACCAGTGGAAATTCCAGGGATAAATTCATACTGGAGATACTCAGCTCAATGTAGTTTGGGGCAACTATTGTGCAACAGTCAATCTAAACATTCACTTGAATGAAGAACTACTAAATTTACTTAATGGCTTTTTTTGTGTCTCATTTTCTTGTTATTCATGACAGTTCATAGGAACAAATGTGTGTGCAAGAGAACATTTGCAATAGTAAGGTTTTGTAGATGTTTACAATAAGGTCTACCTGCAATGGAAACATTCACATACCCACACTGAAAATTAATTTTAAGTTTGAGAGTTATCCAGTCAAGACCAAGAACCCATATTGTCTGGCAATGAACCTAATAGGAGACTAAAGAAACAAACTTTCACAGCTCTCTGAAGAAATGATTCAGAAGCAACTTAGAGGCTGGAAGGTACATACCCACCTGAACCACTCACTGAACCCTTCAGAATAACCAGTTCATCCTGAACCACATTTCTGTACTGATAAGTTTGAGCAGTGGGTTGAGCGAAGTGACCAACCAGGGTTGAGTTGTGAAGGATATCTATCTGCCTGGAGATAATGTACATGATGGGAGGATGAAGCTGAAGGATGCCCCCAGCCTCCCCATTCATTGAAAAATTTAAGTAGGGGCATTGCCAGCAACCATGCTCCCCTAAAGGAAGTCGCTGAGGTGAGAAACAGACTGGAGACCACAACAGAAACAAAAGCTGGACTACAAAAGGGGAACAGGTAGGAACTGTCATGTAACTACTTTTCTGTGAGACCTGTCACTCATCCAAGGCTCAGAAGTATTTCTGTCAGATTCCTATGTGATGTATTTAACATCAGCTCTGCAGAATTGCCAAATCATATGATGAAACCATGGAAAACACAAGCTAAGGGAATAATCTCACATCAGTCCAAGCTGCATTTCAGGCTATTTCCATGCTCCGCTCCTCTTCTAGCATGCTTTTTTTTTGAACAGTTGTTTCTCAGTCTAAACCCATACGACCTTGATATGCTGGCCAGGAACTGATACGTTGTGTATCTGTAAGACGCATGCCTTGTAGCCCCTTATTCAAAGGGTGGTGTTTCATTAGCAACAGCTTAAAAACTGATTTAAACATTATGTTCATTGCCCACAAAACAAACACTTCTCACAAAGCCTTCTGTTCCCATTGAGGCTAAAAAATTCCATTGTATGCGTAATCTTTTACGAGTGCATTCTTTGAATACTTTATTTCTTAGAACTGTAACAGTTCTGTTTATAAAAAAGGAATGATACTGATAGCAATGTTAGGAACTTTCAGAAGGGACTATTTAGATCTTTAAATTTCCATATTAGTCCTGTTTCAAGAAAAATACAAAACAAAACAAAGAGCCTCAACTACATAGTTTAAATTCTTTAAGAAACAGTTTCACATGCCAAGCTAAGAGGACAGAAAAACCACTCTTTACCCCCTTGATCAGATCTTACAGCCCTCTGAGGACAGCTTTACATTGGAGCTTTTAATTGGGCACAGTTGCAAACTGGTCTATCACTACCAAATCAGATGTCCCAGGTTATCATGTTGGACTGGGATATTTGGAGAAGATAGCAAGGTGAGTGATGAGAGACCTGAGGAAGCACAGAGCTGACTGCTTTCTGAGTTGCACAGGGAGTGGGGGGGAAAAAGCCAAGGATCTTGTCTATATCAGGATCTGTGTCCAAGAGACAGGTGAATGGGATGCCCATTGTCCTCCTCTTAATATCCAGGCACCTTTTAACATGGGTTGCTGCTACTGAAACAACTGCAGTGCAGTACTTCAGGACAAGACCTTGGAGACTATTCTGACCACATGAGTGCTGTTCAAAAACCCTTCCCACTGAATCCCCTCACTTCCAGCACTGTAGGAGTCCAGCAGGTGAGCAGCTGGTCTGATTTACAATTTCTTTTAACTTAGCAACATCCTGTCTCTCAGTTTAATGAAGAATAATGTTAAACGCATATAGGTTTAACTGTTACAGTTACCAACTAATCAATCTCAAGTAAATATTCCTTTAGGGTATTATTCACACTGCCACGATGTCACGTGTTCCAAACAGGGCAGTGAGCCATGCCATGGGTGACCCATTTTAGTGGGCTTCGCTGTACTCCTAGTAACAGCTTTAGTCTTCCACAAATCTGCTGAAAAACAAGGACACATGGGAGCACAGGGATAATGTTCTGCTATGCTTTTTCTGCAGAGGTCATTATCCAGTGACTGAAAAGTATCATATCACTGGACACGTAGACATCTAATTTCAGAATTCAGTAATTCAATAACCAGGGCAGAGAAACAGATCTGTCTTAACATCCTTCTTTACAAAAACCTCTTCAATGCCTCAGTACAACTTGTCAGAATTAAGTGCAGATTTAAGAGTTCACTTCCCACAGAGGCATTGCACCAGATTAGAAAGAAGGAGGGGCATTAAAAGTTTTCAGTGCTCAAAGCCTCAGTTGTTACAGATCAGCACTTTGTGGCCATATTAAGAGATTTCTCTACTCTACCTGAGTTCCTTCTACAGCCTTGCTTTTTTAATACTTTCTTCATACTTGCTGAGACACTGTTTTAAAGTCAAGCAGCAAAATATGCTGCCTTAAACCCTTGGAAAGAGCATGCTAGACAAGTACCCACGGTGACCTTGTAGCATAACATTTGAAGAGCTTTGCTAAAGTTGCAGCTTGGAAAATACAGGGGCCCCTTTTTGGCTAAAATGCAAATGTGTAAGTAATGGCAAAGTGAATACACCTTCCATAACAGAAAAGAAAAATAAGTCTTATGACCACTTGGTTCCCTTGATCTTCTTCAGCTCCGTCTCTAATCCTCACTCTACCTTCTGCTTCTTTCCACATCAAGCTAGCCAAAACAAGTTTATTCCAAGTTAGAAAAAACCACATCTGAATTAACAGCTGTATGACGCATATTGGTCTCATGTTAGAGGAAACAACTGAATTGTAGATCTAACAGCAAGGCACAGCCTTTTAATCTAAAGTTGCTTGATCTTTCTGTTTCCTTTAGCTGAGAGAATCTCACTTTGATGGTCTTTCTCTTGTCATTTTCCTGGTTCTCCTCTTATACTGCTTCTGTGGGAGGAAATCACTCCTTATTCCCAGCTCCTGTTAAGCTCAGTAGCAGCCCAGGTCTAGCCTATTTTCCCCCCTTTCACTTTGGTTCTTAGTCTGAATTTGAATGAGTAAGTTTGGTTTATTTGCAAAAGCACTTGCTTCTCTTTCCTCACATAAAACTAGTGCAAACAAAAACCATACCAGAATACATAAAGTACTTGGAATACATGAAGTAGCCCTTCAGACTCTAGGTGAGGTGCAGCTAAAGCCTCAAGTGCAGTGTATGAATGAGAGAGGAACTTGTAGAAACAGTCTGGAAGACAGCAACAAGAACAAGTGGAGATCTACGCAGCAAGACCTATCAGGAAAGACTGAGTAAGCCGAAACTGTTTTCTTCAGTGAAGACAAAAAAAACCAAAGGGAGAAGCAATATTTCAATATGTAAAGGACTGCTGCAGAGTGGAGAGGATTCCACTGATTTTTATGTTCATGGGAAACAGCACAGGTAGAGGGACAGGCTATTTGTTGAGGGAAGGGAAAGGAACCATCTGGTTTAGCTGGTTTTCTGTGATTCCACCAGAACTTCATTCAACCTTGGCAAATTCTGCCCTTTTAACTACAGACACTCTCACTAGATTTAATGCAGGTTCTTTGATTCTATACTAGCAGTCGTCACTATTTTGAAACATCCATGTTGCTAATGCTCTGAACAGTGAGCCAGCTAACCCCATTTTACTGGATTAATTTTGATTTTAACTGTAGTTAAACTTCTCCTTCACTTTCAGGCATCTTCTCCACTCACTCTTTCCTTCCGAATACACTGGCTACGACTACTCTCCTGCAAGCTGGAAACCCAATTAAAAGGTTCAGTGAGGGTGACTATTCCAAATCTCTTGCAATCCTCACCTAGGAACCTTTGTATTCAATGTCTACACTGTATATTCTGGCCTGCTGTGCCAGCACTCCTAGAGGTAGCCAGGTTACTGTGCAGCATAAGTGACTATGTTAGGACAGTGCTACATCTTGGAAAAACAGGCATATGAACTTGGACTCATCTCTACGGCAATGCAACCACCTAACTTTGAACTGGCTTGAAGAACTGGAAGAGTAGTCTCATTACTGCCCACAACATATAACAGAGAGGTTATCAGAGTTTCAGCACCTTTGCTCCCATTCTTGAGCCATTTTCCTTAATGATTGCTTTAAGAACTTGCACGTTTAGCAATAAAAAGTAACATTTAGCACTTGCAGGGGCATGGCACCTGTTACCTGATGGTTTCAACTGTGAGACATGCTTTATAGCATGTCTATGTGCATAGAGAGAGCAAATGGTGACACATTAGTGATTCCACTAAGGCCGCATACTGGTTCCTTTACAGAACAGCTTGCACAAAACTGCAAAAAACCTAAATTCCTTAGGATTTCTGAAGAGTCTCAAAGAGTATTTTGTAACTGCAGGTTTTATGGGAGAAGTTACAGTTTCACTTTTATTTGGCATCTCTGGGTTTTCTTCCAGCCATTTGAAAATCAGGCAGCTATCAGCAATGTTTGAGATATATTTTAGAAAACAAAGAGAATGTGGTATCAGCAAACAGCTCCTTGCCCTTACAGGGGACAAAAACAACCAAAAGACCAGAAATCCTGCATCTCTTTTAGTGGTACAGGCTGACCATATAGTGACCAGGGTGAACAGATCTTTCAAGAAGGTATTCTTTAACTCAGATGTAATGACAGGCATGAAGGAAGGGTCAGGGAACACAGTAAGAAAAAATAAAAAGCTTATTTTTCACCCAGTAATTATATGTCCAAAAGTAAATTAAATTTAGAAAGGGGAGGGGGGGGGGGGGGGAAGGGCAGGGGGGCAACACATAACAAAGCTGTATTTTATATTAAATTTATTGAGTTACTTGGAGAACGCTATGAAAGCAAAATTGCTGCAATTTCCCAGAGCACTCCGGAAACTACAAATCTTTGTATAGGACAAACAGCTAACACCAGCAACCCTTCATTGACGAGAGCAGAGCTGACTAACTACTGCATTTTTACCCTTGTAAGTCTTGTGCCAACCTTGCACAGGGGATTCCTATCCAGTGAACTTAATCAGCTACACTGTAACTATTCTGTTATAGCTATTTCTGCATAACTCCCTCCTGTGGACACTTTATTCTGGAACAATTAGTAAGAGTAATTATTTCAAAATGAAGTCAGTTTTATTCCACAGCACAATGTCCACATGGGGGAGTTACACTGAAGTAAAGTTCTGCTATAGTGATGCTGGTCGATTTCCCCAGGTCAACAAGCCCTATGACTCTGATATAAAATTAATACAGGTGTCTCTTGAGATTAAAGTTCTGGAGTCCAAGAGAATAAAACTTCCAAACATAAGAGTATGGCTTCAAAAAACTGACCCTAGAAGGACCTATAACACACTAATTCACTGGTTTATTCATCATAACTCAAATTCTAATTGTGTGAAATGTAATAGAAGTAACTCTGGTAATAAGCAGTCATGGTCCCTGTCCCTGTCCCCCCACACACACTTTGGAATGTCTTTGCTAGGTACTAGAAAGCTCAGAGCAGCACCACCATAAATGTTCCTCTGGAAGATTTAATGTCAGTCTAAATGGGTGACAGGAGGGAAGGCTAACAGAGGATAGATAAATACTACATGAAGATGTATTAAAGCTTCAACAGCTGGTATGCCGTGCTACAGAAGTGCAGTGGCAAAAATTTAATGTCATAACATGTTGTAGTCAATTCATGATTGTCATAAAATCCTTAGAAGAATCTCAGAAGGAAGTATTAATCCTTGTTTCTACATTCCTACTCGTTCTGTACGATGAGCATGGGGATAAAGTAAGAAGAAGCATCTCTTCTAGGGCTTGGCCAAAGCATAAAAAGCATTCTTCTCTCTAAACTCAGAAGAGTAGAACAGCAGTATCCTAATTCTTTTAACTGAAACTTGCTGTAAAACAAAAAGGGCAGAGAGCAGGCTCTGGACTGTGTGCAAGTGCCATGTGCAACAATGGGGTGCAGGAGTTTCTGTGGCGCTCTCTTCATGTGTTAGACGACTCCTGAAGGCATCAGGAGTCCAGAAAGAGAACAGCCTCTGTTGTTCCCTCAAAGGCAGGTTGACTTTGCACTGTTCACAGACCTGAATCAAGCCAAAGGATTTACCTTATGAGGAAAAAAACCTATTCAGAATATTCTTCTTTAGTCACCACTCCACCCCCACAAAAAATATAAGTAATTCAGAGCTGTTTTTTTCTAAGCACATTCCAACTCACAAAGCCCTTTCTGGCAACTTTCCCACCAGACTTCGACATTCTACCCACACCCACCTCAGCAGTACAGCTGTTCAAAAAGACTGCAAACTTTTTCTTTAATAATGGAAAAATTACTTTCTTTCATTCTCAAAAGTTATTTGTTACTTGAGCTGAACCTTATTAAACGGGTTCATAGACAAGCAGAGACAAGAAGTTTTCCTCCTCCACCTAGCCACAAACAGAAGTTTGGGGAAATCTGAGGCCCTATGATATGACGCTACAGCAGAGAGGTTTTAACCAACATACATACAGCTGTCTGCAGTTTTGTATCTATAAAATCACTTTAAATGACAGCTGCAACAAACTCACACATGCAAGAAAATGGCATTCAGTTTAAAATCGCATACAGCAAAAACATCTGATGTAGTGATACAACATATGCAGGTTTCCTTTGTAAGATTCATTTCATCAAATTCCTGCAGTTTTTCTCTGGTTTGAAAAAAAGATGCACCTTAGCCTTAGAAACAGTGTGATGGTGTAAAGGATACTTCATTTGCAGAAGCTGCAGTAGTGATGCCAGTAAGTCTTACTGCTGTTTTGTAACACTGAAGACAAGTTACGTCTACAGACGCTGAGTGAAACTTTCACTAGAGCCAAATGGCTTCATAAGAGATTATCGTAAACAGGTTGTGAAATTGAAGAGATTTCTATGAAAACATTTGAAAAGTGTTCAAGGACTGTATATATGAAGTCAATCTTGATCAATTCAACAAAGCTGTCAAAATAATTTATACAGTGGAAGATGCATACAAGAATATTTGCCATGACTTTCATCCTTACATAACACAAACTTACAGGCACTTAAAAGCACCACACAGAATGTGTCTACCCAATAGGTGCGGATTGACCCAACCTCATTGTGCTCATGCTCTGTCCCAGTCCCAGTCTGAAATCCAAATACCCTTCAAAAATTGTGCTGTATACCATAATTTGGGGTGGGGTGGGAGGGTTGCCCCATAAAAATAAAATACAAAACAGTATAAAGCAAGTCATCTAAAAAAGAAGAATATTCTTCTGTAGAGGAATGAAGGCAATGGGTTCAATACTATTGATAATATGCAGATGTGGCCTTGCCTCGAGGCAGTGGGTTGATTGACATGGACGATGTGCAGCCTGCAAAGTGGTTAAATAGCTCTGAGGAGTGTAGGAGAGGGAGGCTGGATGGAGGAGAAGCCCTGAAAAGGAAGAACCCCAAAGTGGCAGAGAGAAGCAGCAGTGTGACCTGGCCTCTGGAGGATGGAAAAACAGCATGGACAGTAGAATCTGACCAACAGCAAAGCTTTTGTTGCAGCTTGCTAGTTTTGCTTGTGCTGCAGCAATTGGTGCCCTGTGTGAGGCAAACTGATTTGGACTCAAAGTGTGACATTCTTCCTTCCATCATTTCCTACAGAAGCCTACCACCTCAAACCTACATTTCTTGCTCATGAATGCATCTACAGAAATACTAAGTAAAGCAACATTTTATTGGTAATTCTTATAAATCTTTGAGCGGTTGTGCGGTGCTCTGCCGTTTTCTGGTACTACTATCTGATAGACCATTTCCTACCTTATCTCCCAGTAGGGATGGTATAATGGCTGCAAAGCAAAATAGATCAACAGCTGAAAGTTTATTCTTATGTGGGTCTGGCTTCTTCTTATTTGACTCTAAGTACAGAATTCTGATTTTGTTTAGCACCATTATTTCTTCTGACATATCTAACCTGAAGAATATTGCCAGCATGTTTTGGATCATACAGAGAAAGCAGATCAGACAACACATTTCTGACATACTTTAACACATGCTATCAGCCTTAGATGCAAAACATGTACCTATGAAAGCCTTTGCTGACAGAGATTCTATTTGGCTCCATGTGGGGAAAGGAATTACAGCAATCACAATAAAATCTGCTGATTTGCTATCTTATTAATATGTTTGCAAGCTGCTTAAATAACTCACAGATTAAATGTATAGGCTTTTTCCCAAAAAGGAAATAAAACAGGCAGAGAACACCCTTGATTTTCTCCTTTACCTTCAATTTGACACTCAAGAGGGTTCTACGTGGATTTTCTGACTCTTAACCTCTATAATGTTGAGCCCCTGTGTAAGAATGTAAGGATGCTGAAGTAGAGTTCTTGATTACTGAGGACTTTGTAATCAAAGTTACTAATCTCCTCAAAGTGTTTTAAATAGTTGAACATCCATCAAGCAATACAATGAAAGTCCAGACAACACAGAGAAAGCAAAAAGAGCAGGGTAGCAATTTCATCCCTTAGGGATGTAAACCTAAGACTGTTTAGGGTGCCAACCTAAGAGATGAAAATGTAGCTAATGATTTTCACTGCTTCTTTCAAATTGTCCAAATCCAAATATGATCATGGAGTTCAAGAGCCTTAGGGCAGCAAGGAGGGTGCACAGCAAGATCACTACTCTAGACTTCAGGAGAGCTGACTTTGGCCTCTTCAGGGATCTGCTTAGCAGAGCACCATGCAATAAAGCCCTGGAGGGAAGAGGCACCCCAGAAAGCTGGTCAATATTCAAGGATCACCTCCTTCAAGCTCAGGAGTGATGTATCCCAACAAAGAGGAAGTCAGATAAAAACACTAGGAGACTCACATGGGTTAACAAGGAGTTCCTGGACAAAATCAAACCAAAAAGGAAGCCTACAGTGGGTGGAAGCAAGGACAGGTAGCCTGGGAAGAGTACACAGAAAGTGAGCAGCCAGGGACCAGGTTAGGAAAGCTAAAGCCCTGATAGAATTAAATATAGTCAGGGACATCAAGGTCAACAAAAAAAGTTTCTATAGGTACGTCAGTGTGGAAGAGAAGACAGGGGAAAACATGGGCCGTTTCCAGAAGGAAATGGGAAACCTGGCTACCTGGGACACAGAGACGGCTGAGGTACTCAATGACTTTTCTGCTTCAGTCTTCATTGGCAAAGGCTCCAGCCACACCACCCAGGCGGCAGAAGGCAAAGGTAGGGAGTGGAGAATGAAGAACTACCAACTGTAGGAGAAGATGAGATTTGAGACCAGCTAAGGAATCTGAAGGTGGGCAAGTCCATGGAACCTGGCAAGGTGCGTCTGTAGTTCCTGAGGGAACTGGTGGGCTAAGTGGCTAAGGCACCATCTATCATAATTGAGAAGTCATGGCAGTCTGGCAAAGTTCCCACTGACTGGAAAGGGGGAAATGTAACCCCCATTTTTTAAAAGGGATAAAAAAGGAAATAAGGAAGACCCAGGAAACTACAGGCTGGTCAGTCTCACCTCTGTGCCCAGCAAGATCATGGTGCAGATCCTCCTCAAAACTATGCTGAGGGACATGGAAGATAAGGAGGTGATTGGGGACAGCAAATATGGCTTCACTACAGGCAAGTCATGCCTGACAAATTTGGTGGCCTTCTACATCTGGTGTTACAGCACTGGCATGTGAGGGAAGAGCAACTGATGTAATCTCCCTGGACTTGCGCAAAGCATTTGACACAGTCCCACATGACATCCTTGTCTCTAAAATGAGGAGACACGGAATGGATGGGCTACTCAGTGGATAAGTAATTGGCTGAATGCTTGCACTCAAAGAGTTACAGTCAGTGGCTCAATGTCCAAGTGGAGACCAGTGATGAGTGGCATACTTCAGGGGTCAGTACTGGAACCAGCGCTGTTTAACATCTTTTGTCAGCAAGATGGACAGCGGGATTGAGTGCACCCTCAGCAAGTCTGCTGATGACGCCAAGCTGTGTGGTGCGGTCAACATGCCGGAGGGAAGGGATGCCATCCAGAGGGACCTTGACAGGCTGGCGAGGTGGGCCCGTGCGAACCTCATGAAGTTCAACAAGGCCAAGTGCCAGGTCCTGCACGTGGGTGGCAGCAATCCCAAGCACAAATACAGGCTGTGCAGAGAATGAACTGAGAGCCGCCCTGAAGAGAAAGACTTGGGGGTGCTGGTGGACGAGAAGCTCAGCGTGGCCCAGCAGTGTGCGCTTGCAGCCCAGAAAGCCAACCAAATCCCGGGCTGCGTCAAAAGAAACGTGATCAGCAGGTTGGGTCGAGGGAGGGGATTCTCCCCCTGTACTCGGCTCTTGTGAGGCCCCACCTGGAGTGCTGCGTTCAGCTCTGGGGACCCCAGCCTAAGAAGGATACGGACCTGTTGCAGCGAGTCCAGAGGAGGGGCCATAAAGATGGTCAGAGGGCTGGAGCACCTCTCCTGTGAGACTGGCTGAGAGAGTTGGGGTGGTTCAGCCTGGAGAAGACAAGGCTCCAGGGAGACCTTACCAGCCTGCCAGTACCTGAAGGGGCCAACAGGAAGGATGGAGAGGGGCTTTGTACAGGGGCATGTAGTGATAGGGCCAGGGGTGGTGGCTTTAAACTGAAAGAGCAGAGATTTAGATCAGGTGTGAGGAGGAAATGGTTCAGTGTGGGGGCGGTGAGGTGCTGGCAGCAGAGGCTGCCCAGAGCAGCTGTGGGTGCCCCATCCCTGGCAGGGCTCAAGGCCAGGCTGGACAGGGCTGGGAGCAGCCGGGGCTGGGGGAAGGGGTCCTTGTCCCTGGCAGGTGGCTTGGGACTAGATGATCATTAAGGTCCCTTCCAACCCAAACCATTCTCTGATTCTGTGGTATCTCAGAATCACCAATTTCATCAAATAATAAAGATTTGTGACCTCTGCAAGAAGAAAACTTTAAGGCCAAAAGAGGTGAAATCAAAGTTCCTTCCATGACAACAGATTTGATTTCTTTCACAAATGGTTACACTTCATATGTTTCCATTATCGCTTTGCATGCATTTCCTTAAATAGGCAGATTTTAATTCCTCCAAAACTTCACTTCAGTGAATATATCCTTCAAAATAAAGAGAAAAAGCGCCAGCAAGTTTTGGAATCTAGGATTCCCACAGACACAGAACACTAGCTACCTTAAATGTGAAGAAAAAAAAGGAGAAAATTGTTAAGTGAAATTCAAAATGACTTGCACTGGCAAAGGGACCATGGCAGATCCAGTATATAGTTATAAAGACAAAATTAAAGAAAATAAAGTTGCCCAGAATATTCACTGAAATTCCCTCCAGAGCAAATGACAGTATTCAAACATATACTATGTTTTCTATTTCCCTATGCTGTTAATTCCTTATCCCTGACAGTCCTGTGAAGATAAATAAACAGCAGTACAGATTACTGAGCATTTTTAAATGGTAAATAAGAGCATGAACAGCATAAAGCAAGGAGGCTGTCCTGCCACCTCTCACAGGTAGACAGTCTTGCCTTTGCCCATATTCTCTGCACAAACAAAGCTGATCTGATATTCATGAATTCAGTTCTACTTACTAGAAGATCAAGACAATCTGCATTTCTAAAACGTTTCACCACCTGAATTTAAGTCACTTGCAGGTTGTCATCTGTACAGACAAAATTGAGAAGAATTCAAGTAAAAGAGCTGCATGTCAGGTGCCGCATGATAATGAAAGACACTTCAGCTTCCACGTGACAGCTAAAGGGCAGCAGGAGTTCCAAACTTGCTTTGGGTAAAATTTCTCTCTTTTCCATTCACAGGCAAAGCTCGGAGTAGAAAGGCATTTGTAGAGGTTTGAAAAATCTATGGCCACCTCTTGCCCTGTGCCTGATGAGAGCTGCAGCTTTTTTCACACAAACTGGTTCTTAGTCTGCGCATGTCACAGACTAGTGGTTGTGCCTTAGACTCCCAGAGATAAGGTACCCACCTACCTTCTGCAGTGCAGAATAGCAGCATTATGGATTTTACATTGGTTTAATAATCAAGATTGAATTTAACAACTTTTTAACAATGGTACAAATCGTGTCAAAGGCAGAGGTTTGCTTCAATAATGTATTTTTTAACATGTAACAAAATTCTAAGGTTATTGATTCCAGTATCCAGAATACAAGGAAATACACCATTTTCGGTACAAAGTCAAAGAAAAACACTGCCAAAGAAAAATGCCAGAACCCCTTCCTTTCCTCTCAGGATGGAGAGAGAAGAAAATTTCAATCATCTTTATTCAGAATTTAATGCTAGCTTGTATTCCTTTCAGGCCCTGGTACCATACTTCCCTCTTGGCAGAGGGTGCCTACCAGTCAAACCCAGTATGACTGCTGGTATGAGCAAATGGTCCTGGGATTGCTTCAGAAGTTTTGGAGATCGTGACTTTCATACAGCAAGCTAGCAAACAGTAAGAACTGCTGTGGTTATTGTCATTGGTGAACTTCCCTGGGAAAACAGCATGTTAGAGAATCACTGAACAATTGAAATCAGTAACTCAAGTTGTCAGGCTTTGTTACCAACCACCCCAAATTAGTGGGAATCATTCCATTCCCATCTGTCATCATAGCAAGTAAGAACTTCCAATGCAATCTTTAATTTCTAGGAAAGATCTTTATCATAATAATATCATAATAATTTACAAGTAGGACTTTCTGGATCAGAGACTCCAGGCATCCCTTGCAAATCTTTTCGGTCCTCAGCACACTGGACTAAATTATAGGTGAAGTAATAGAGGCAGAAACGGCCAGGTTATCCTGCATAAAGGAAAGACTTGAGCAAGTATTTTGAATTGATCACAAGTGATAAGGTAAGAATCCAATCTCAAAAATTACTGCATTACAGAGCACCATAAAGGGCATGAAAAATCTGTGCGATTGTCCATGATGCTACCAGATCAAGAACTTTGTTTTCAGAAGGTCCCACTACAATTTTTTTCCTCACAAATATTGGAAGCTTAGGCTACCTTAACATTCACCCACTGATCCTATGAGAAGTATGTGTTTAAAGTTTCATGGCGCAAGACCTGACCTGTGGTGATGAAAGGTATAATGTTGGTTCAAGGGACAGAAAAACCACTGAAATGCTCCACCTGCACTGATTTCAATGACAAGGGCACTCAGGCCTTGGCAACAGGTACTCTGCACATAAAAGTATTTCCTGCCATATGGATTTTAATTATAAATGTTTGATTTATTAGCATTTAAATAATTCTTCAAGAAGAAAAGTTACCTTCAAAAGGAAAATGAAACAATGAAGAGAAGGGAGTTTCACAGATTGAAACAGCAGCTGTATGCAAAACGAAGAAGGAAAACAGAAGCCAGAGAATTTTCTTCTGGGATCACAATCCCTCCCTGGAATTTGATCCAAGAATCCATATCACCTACATGTCAGTGGGGATCTGCAGATCTGCAGGGACTTCAGTGGGAAGTTACAGAAATAAAAGGATCCTCTTGCAGGAACAGGCTGGAGGCTAGGAGAGCTCCCATGATACTCATATATCTAATTAAGAACAGCAGATTGGAAGGGACTCTTGGGTCACTGAGTTCAGTCCCTTGTTTTTGCAGGCAGCCATGCCATATAATCTTTTTCATATGCCGCTCAGGCTCTGCTTATAATCAATTAGAGTTTTTTGATTTGGGGGCTGGGTTTTTTTGCTCCTAGTACTCTTAGTAGAAAGTTGTCACAGATTCTCATTTCTTTTAGAATTATACACATTCTAAAATCTGAATACCTGTACACAGTTGGATTTACCCATCTGTTCTTGTGTCAGCATTTCCCTTAGCTTAAATAGCATTTATTTTTCTAATATATTTATAGACTACAATCATATCCCTTTGTTTTGCCTGACTATGCTGGCTAAACTTTCTTATTCTCCCTTATAGTATCCTTCCAACCCCAGACAATCTAAGCATGTTTTTTTACACCTGTTCCTTTTTGATTTAAAATTTCTTAAGTAACAGGTAATCTGGCTGTACCCAGTATTCCTGATGAAAACCATCAGCAACAATATTCACCCAGCAGTGTTTTTGGAAATACCTTGACTGAAGTAGCATAATGCATTTAAGCCCATTTCTGTCAGACACACGAAATGGAAATTTCTGAAACAGTCCCACTGACTTCAATGGGTGAGCCCTGTCTGCTTTCTGTTTTCCAATATCCAGACGTCATTTTCCAGTAAAAATATCATTTTCCCAACATCAAAAATCTGGATAGTAACAAAAGCTAGCAATATGTATTTGAAAATACTTGTGAAATTAAAAGCAGTAGTACTTGTAAGCAGTATTGGTAAGAGAGTTTTCTGAGAATGCCTGTTAAGTTGGTTGAATTAAAAAGCAACAACAGTATTTTCAAATTATTTGAGGAATAAGTTATTTGACCAGCTTTGATAACAATATATACAGAATATTTAGCACAAATACATTTTTTTTAAAACCCACTGTAGCTCACATGAAAGAATTCAGATCTATCTCATTGCTGGATGCTGTATTTGGCATGAATTCCAAATTTGCAACAGGGTGGAGGATTTGATCAAAAGATCCAGAAAATTTATGTGGGTATCCAAAGCCAATCTGTTTGGCAAAACATACAGATGATGTTTCCCTCATAGTGCTTCAGTATTTTGGAGTGCTTCAGTATTTTGGAATACTTGCAATATCAAAGAAAAAGTTTGTATTCAGTATACTGGAAGCAGCAAGTCAAAAATGTATTTTCTGTAGGAATGAGTAAGCATAGAAGACACAGAATTTGAGGCTGCAAAGAATATTTTTAGTACACTAATGGTATAAGTTCTGGAATTCAAAAATTGTGCCTCCATCTGCCACACTGTCCACTCTTTCACAAGTGACAGCTAATACTTTGTACCAACTTGATACCTCCCGAAGTGACATGGTACCTTCCTGATTCTTCTGAAAACTATGCTCTCTGGAGTATGTCCTAAACTGGGGCGTCTCAAAGCACTAATAACACCAGAAGAAGTTGGTAAGCATGCTTAATACCTTCATGTAGAAGGAAATACCTTCATTTATTAATCAACCATTATTTCCTAGTCAAGAACAGTACAAGAATAATCCAGCTACAGAATGCTGGTAATGATGAATTCTCATTTATAAGAATTTTTCCTTTTTAACAAGCAGCAACCTACAGGGTTGGACTTAATTGATTTCTAACATTTTTATGGACAACTTATGCTTCCAGATTAATGGCACTAATCATATTGTAAATCAGAACTGGTCCTGTATTTAATAAATATGCTTGCAAAAAGCTTTGAACACTTTTTAAAGACACATTCTTAAGCTGGAAGTGTCCCCACATTTCCTTCTTGGACAGTCACCCTATCTAATCAACAGGCAGGATTAAAAGCTCCACACTTTCTTCTAAAATCAAGCTGGTATTTAGTATTGGTGCAGTTGCCAATGTTAACTAACATTTCTGTCAGCTGTGGGGAGTCTTTGCTTAACTGGAGTGATGCTCTCTTGATCCTGGAAAAGTGCTGAGGTAAATTAGCTGTCGAGATAAAACAGACATGCTTTCAACAAAGAGGGGTTGACAGTTTCTGATCTTAGAATATCTTTTCACTTCAATTACCAATACTGCAAGACATCAATTTTGTATTTTGTTTTCCAACATGGAAAAGGAAGGATATGTAGACATATGGCTACTGTCAAATATCAGACAATTTAAAAAAATCATACAAAGAAACCCATTTGAATGCAATTACTGAATGTCATATGAAATTCCCAGTATCATCTGCAACCAAGTCTATTCCTTCTCTAAAGACTTCCTCTGAAGTGTGGCTGAACCAGGAGGATTAGGAAGGAGGCAGCCTACTGCCTTTGTCCTGGTTGTCGGTGTGTCTCAGCAGAGCTTTGATTTAAAGCAAGCCAGCTCTAACCCCAGCTTTCAGGCACTGGGCAGTAAACGCAGAACGAATAGTTTCAGCTACAGCTTATCCAGGAACTCAGGAGGAATTAGTTATGCTGTCAGTGAAAACTGTTCAAGCCAAACAAATTTAATTTTTCGTCTGTATTTGAATGCAGACATGCACAAACTTGGCACACACAAGGCACAGGAAGTGTATGTTATTTCACAAATTTATCGTCGGCAGTAGCAGCAAGGTACTCCTAAATGTAATTTGTGGGTACATTAAATACACTCCAGTATTTTCATCAGAACTTGACGGAAAGGTAGGATGATATAAAAGCAATAAGCAGTAGCCTAAGCCTTCTCCCCCTCCTTGAAGTCTGATTGCAGTGGGATCAGAGTTAAGCCAGTGCATGGCGTAGTTGAAATCTGTCCTAAGATTCAGATCTGTCTGGACTACTGCTGTGTTAGTCATGGATCTCTTGGGCTCCCTTCTTTCCCCCTCTTCCATGCCCATCCCATCAGACCTCATGTTACCAGATGCTCCTGCTTTTAAGACAGTCCTCTGAGGTCTACTCGCTTTTCCACAGTCATGAGTCTTACTGTAATCAAACCCTCCAAACCCAGTAGAACAGAATTGATTCTCTGGGAGGCCAAACAATACTCCTGAATTTTCCTGGTACCCTGAAGCAAGCACCAGAGCCCAGCAAAGTAACAATTTTCTTCCCAAAGGAACTGGCCAAGGAAGGGAAACCCAAGTCCCACAACATGTGAGAAGAATCAAAAGCCTGTAGTAATTGTACTATGGGAGGAAGAGAGGAAGGAGGGAAGGAGGAGCAAACCACTTCCTAGCATGACAGGATGATCAGAGGTACGCAGTAGGGAGAAGGGAGGGCTTGATGCTCAGATAAGATGCTCTAGTTACAAAACATAATCAAACTAAGTCTCTGAGTGGGTCTATCCATTTGTATATACATCTCTGCATTAAAGTAGCATCAGTTTAGCACAACTATGCAGTGGAAACTATGCTGCACTGCAATAATACACATGGAAAGCCACTTAGCTTTATAGTCACTTGGGCCAAGTGTGCCAGTTCCTAATCAGAAATAAATAGGCCCATTTTGCATGGGGGATTGTGCATGAATTTCACGTATTAACAGGTCATATCTCACACTTCATAAGGTTGTAAAATAATGTTACTAGTTTTTTCCCTTTAGGGTGCGATGATATTTTAATTAAAGAAAAAAATAATTTTCATTCTATTTATGTAATTTTTTGTTTAGTGGTAGACTGAGTATCATTAAACAAAGAACCAAATTATTCTCAGACCAAAAATAATGAACTAGGACTTCCTTTTTGATGAAAATCACCTTCTGTTGCCAAATGCTTCACATCTGAAATAATGACTTAAATCTTGGCCACCCTTACTATGTAAGTCTTTTCTCATAACCTCTTCACAGAGTATTTCCAATCAATCCATTTACTCTATTAAAACTTCATGTGTAATTGTGAGCCCAGATATTTGATGTTGGGCTATGGAGAAACTGGAGCATAACCAGAGCCACAAAATTCAAGGTCTTGTTCTGGACTCTCTAGAAACTCATTGTGAGGGTGCATTTGAATTCAGGGTTTTGGTTTGGCAACCCCTTCCTTTTTTCTTTTTTTTGTAAATCAGTTGTCTTGCGTGGTTTATTTTAAAGTCATTTTGCTCCTTTTATTTTTGTAGTCACAGGGTAAAGCAAAATGGAAATTAAATACTGTCAGAAATAATGAAGGATGCAATCAAACACTGTCAGGAGAAAAAAATGAAGCAACTGTGTTTCAACATAATACAGCCAGGCTTTCTCTTTCCTTTCATATTTAAACTGAAAATACTTGTTGGTTGGATAGTTCTGTTAATGTCAGTTACCAGAAACAGCTGAGTACTGCATGCAGTAAAGTAATTAATGTAAAGTAAAGCTGACTTCCATGCAAAACAACCAGCAAAACCCATATTCCACTTAAGCTCTTAGAACAGGACTTTGGTAAAATTCAAAGAGTACATGTTTGTGGGAATCTTTTAATAGCTGTCTAATTTCTTTTAAAAAAAAACAAACAGGAAAAAATATCAAAATCCTATTGTATTTCCTTTCCCATTTATAATCTAACTACTATATGAGCTTCAACTTCAGACAGATGAACAGCCAAGCTAGGGTCAGCAACTGTAGGTAGCATCATTGCAGTAATAAAAACATGGTCAATCATAGAGGTATTAACTTGAAAGAGATCACTATCAGGGAGCTCTCACACTGATCTAAGAACTGCTGATCAAGGCTGTACAGATACCTTTTGCAATTGCTACAATTGTGAAAGTTACAGCATGACAATATAAACCAATGTATGTCTTCAGGTTTTAGCAAAACAAAAGGGATGATATATTTCTTTTTATTTTTGTTTTGGTCTAATCAAAGGAGCTTTTTAAATTACAATGGTTTTGAAAACACACTTCCAAATATTTAGCTGGGGTTTTGCTGTCTGAAATGCCTTGTTTCAAAGTGTTTGATTTGCAAACCTTCAGAAATAAGAGGCTACCATATCTATGTCACTTTTCCTTAGGGACTTATTTTGACCAGAAAACTTTACCTATACTAACATGTATCTATGACGTTTTCTTTCACAGGTTTTGTGAGCAAAGTTCTTTCACAGGTTGTGAGCAGATTTTAAAGTCTCTGCTATCAGAGAAAGGATAAATGGTGGTAGCATACACTGAAGAAGAAATTTTGAAAGACAGAAGAACTAGATTCCTATGTGTCATTTATGCATTTAAAGAAACTACCTCACTCATACCATATCCTACTCGATTTCTAATACTGGGATTAAACAGGTAATTGCACCAAGATGTTTGCCCAGTTCTGTTTCAAACTTACTCATTCCTTTCTGTAGACACTGTATCAAAGCGTCAACATTTAGATCCAAAAGCCATACAAGAGTGCTTCGATGAAAGGATTCCACTCTATGACTTGGCAAGTCACTTGCCTCTGTCCACATTTCTGTTTAATGGGGCAAATATTTGCTTTCTTGCATCACACCCAGGGTCTGAATAGGCACTTTGGGTCTGCATAGGCACTTTGGGTCTGCAGCACCAAACTGAGAAGTGGAAAACTGTCAGAGCAATTAGATGCCTTTGGCAGATTTTAAAGTCTCTGCTATCAGAGAAAGGATAAATGGTGGTAGCATACACTGAAGAAGAAATTTTGAAAGACAGAAGAACTAGATTCCTATGTGTCATTTATGCATTTAAAGAAACTACCTCACTCATACCATGCCCTACTCGATTTCTAAATCTAAACCTGGGATGAAACAGGTAATTGCACTGTATTTTGTTAAGTGTAACCATCTCACAGCAAAACTGAAGGGTAGTTACACTCATTGTTACCACATGCCTTTTACTTTCTTGGACAAAACTGGTTTGTCTAACAAAAAGAGACTCATGCTATTACTTTTTTTGGTTTCAATTACCTGCTGCTTCCCTCCATGGCTACCAGCATTTAGCTGAATACACAGCACTTTATCTTTGGCTTCATTCACTGAAAAGACACTGAAGTGAAAGATACCGATTACTTTTTGCTGTAACTGACATGACCCCTACTTCAAGCTAGATTTCTAAAAACATTTTGTGCTCCCTCTGCACTGAGGAGACAACTTACATGGACGCTCTGTAAATGTTACCCAGTAAAACCGAGGTGATAATTTGTTTTCATTAGTAGGATTTTAAAAAGAAATCAACTGGGTTTAGAGCACAAACCCCACTGACTGTCACTGGAATTTAGACAAAAATGCATTTTGGGAGAATTCCACCTAGAAAGATTTTTCTGCTATGCTACAGAGTAATTATGATATTTTTTTTGGGGGGTGGGAGTGGAGGGCCAGGGTGGGCGGCACCACGACGGATGTGATTTGGGCATTCAAGCAAACAGATGAACAAAAGCCCCAGGAGATTTTTAAAGAAAGCAAGCTTCTTTTGGAATAGCTATTCTGAATAATTAGTTATTTATTTGAAAGGGTTTGAATATAATGTTCAAAATACATAATTTAAATGTGTTTCCTTCTAGTTCTAAGAGAACAAATGCCTGCATCACAACACCCACCAAATTAGCCCACCAGACATGGCAGGGACTGCTTATGTTTTCCCTTCCTGGAGAGGCTGTTGCACAATTGGGGTAATGCATACAGGAAGCATTTCCGTCAGCATCTGCCTCTTTGCTGGCAGAAAACCCCCAATGCCCTACTGCTGTTTTCAGCTGAGGCTGGTTCTGCAGCATCCCACAGTGGTACCTTACAACGGCTGAAAGCTCCCCCAGGAAGATACTCAGATCTGTGAAATATGTCATCATGCCTGCTTGTAATCAGTTTTCAGGTAAGTGACAGGCCCTGATCCACTTCATTACCTCTTTGGGGAAAAAAAACAAACAAAACCAACAACAACAAAAAACGACAAAACCCCCAACAAACTTAGAAATTAACCCCATTAGCATCACTTGCTATCCATGTTTTGTGAGGTTTCGATGAATCTTGCAAGTCACCAACATCATATGGCTGACTTAGCAGAAAAAAAACCCAACAACACAACTCTGGCTTGTTTAACATTTTAATTTCTCTGTTAAAAAGGGAAAAGATATTTATGCCCAAATTAGGACACTGCTGAATCTAAAGATAACATCTGTGGGAAATTCAAGCAGAAAGTAGCACGTGTCTGTCAGAAAATGAGTGACTTGTAATAGATTTTTTTAGCAGAAGCTCAGACACACTTTATACATTTTAATAGGACACTTATTTAAACATGCAATAAATTACTCTAAACAACAATACATGTACACCCCTTCTTAGCTAATGGAATCTTGTTTGTAATCAGCAGGTTTACGTCCTCTCTACCCTCTTCGCACTATCATTTTCATTATTTGAGTCTACTGATTGCTTACATATGTGAAAAAACTATTGTAAGTATGAGGGCCACATTACTCATTTCCATGTTTTACACTTTACACATGCAACAGTCTGACACTGTAATGCTGCTGCTGAGTATTTACTTGTGCAGTTTCTCAAAATAGCATGCTCTGACAGACAGCAGGGCTTGTCTATCTTTCCTTCCACAAGTGGTAAAGGGCTACAGATTCCATTCCTGCAACGCTACAGGTCATAGGAAATCTAACCCTAAAAGGCAAAGAGAACTCAAGCAAAGAAACTTTGCATCCACTGCTCACCCTTGGATCTTTCAAAACCAAAGCTTCCATGTGAAATTTGGCAACTGACCCAACGGATGACTTTATCCCTATTTTTAAGGTTACCATTGGTGATATGCAGGGACTATACATAGTCCAGTGACATGCACCTTCATCACCATCTAGTATTTTGTTAACAGAAATCTCTAAATGCTGGCTCTCTTATTTCAATCCTTCCTCTTATCCTTCCACAACTAAAAGAAAACAGTGGCTGGGATGTAGGTGTTTTACTTTATTCTGTAGCAAATCTCTAACAAAGAGTGCAATTGCTGTGTTCTTAGCTATTTAGATTACTAAATTTGTCAAGATTTTGAACTTCCCAGGAGACGGCTTGTTTCACGTTACATTTTTTTGTACAAGGCAAAGAATGAAGAGGACTTGATCTAGATTGAGGAATCTAGGCATTATTGTAAAATCAAAAACCAAAACATAACTCTCACCTTTGCCACAGGCACATACCAAGCCTGAAGATGCAGCTATTATAACAGCTGCAACCTATGCCCACTGAGGGCTTTGAATTTGATGGTTTTGAGTTTTGACAGATGGCCAAAGTAGTGACCAAAACACTGGAATGAAAGGGTTACACCACCCTATGCTGTTTACTGGACCAGCTGCTCTTCCCATGTGAGTAAACAGCAATGAGGCCAGCAAGCCTTGAACAGTGCCACTTCCTTCCACCAGAGACCTTGGGAAGGAGTCCTGTGAATGGTCTGGGGATGGAGCATTGCCAGAATTTGGTTGGGACGAAGTCTTACATATCACTAAGGTCTTTCTATGTGATATTCCTACATACTGTATGTATACAAACAACTAGACAGAAGAAAATCTACAGCAGACATATAAAAATCAGAATTTGGTTTGAATGCAATTATTAGTCCTAAGTGCTAAATAAACATTATCATATATCATTCTGTTTTTATCATGATAAGCCTGGTAATCTTTTCCCTCTCTCAATAGATACCCTTTCAGTCTTTTTTTTAAAGAAACATTTCTTGCCTGAAGTTCTCGTGTTTGGTCTGTAGCCAGAGGAAATTATTTTGGGAAAGTGTGAGTCCAGTTGGACAAGACATCCCTGGGAAACCGAACTGGAAAAAAAAGAGGTGTTGTCACTTGTCACTTCAGAAGAAAGATTGCTTTCCCTCCTCCTTTTCTTGCAGACAGGCATATCCTCAAAATCTGGGCTAGAAGACAAACTCTAATAATTACCTTTTTTATTATGTAAGAATGCACAGGATTTTCTCTCCTAAGACAAAGCACAACTTTTGGAGATAATCACCAAACAATCAAGACTACAACTTAGCCATCACATAGAGCTTAGCACCTATCATGGCACTCCTGTATATATAATTTGGTATTAACATGACAAGATGTTTTCACTCAGAGAGGGTTTACTATGCATCGGGAAACAGCCTGCATTAATACCCAGCTATCAAGATGACAAAAACTGCCCAAAGACATCTTCCACATTTATCACTATATTGCAATTCTATCACACAGGAGAAAGAAGTTCCACGATTTGTCCAACTCATTTAAAAAAAAACAACAAGGTGAGAGGAATTACATGTCCCTGAAAACTATTTGCAATTCCCCAGACTAAACACAAGCCTTATATCACATCTTTGCCCCTATCACATGTAGCCTAGAGTTTCAGCTACAGTCACATACAAGGTAATTCAAATTTACCTTGACTGTGCAAGATAACAGCTTTCAAGAACCATCTAAAGATTTAAGTACCACTCAGTCCTCTCCAGGGTTTTATAAACACTATGTCTGGAGGCTATTTTAGACCAACATGGAAAAAAAAGTGTGTAACATTTATAGTTCTTACCTAAAAGACACAGCATGGCCTTTTCTGCAAGAAGGATGATCTTGACGCCTTCTCTTGGCAGCACCTCTGGCATTCAGACAGGAGAAGGTTCTATTTTCCCTCTAGCCATTTACAGCAGTTTGTTATACTGGGGCTAGGAAATTGCAGCTCAGCATAGATGAGGGAATCAGGTTTTCATAGAAATAGACAGGAAGAACCTGTCCAACATCATAATCTCTGACATGAAAGGGATTTACAGTGCAGGCAAGGAAAGCTGAAGGTACAAGACAGACACAAGCTACCTTACTCCTTCTACCCTTTTTCCTACACATGACAAAAGGATAAAACAAAGACCATTTCCTGAGGTATTTTCCTAATTACAGGCCTACATCCTCCCATGGTGAAGGGGCCCACAGGTGCCAAACCAAGCAAGCCAATACAGCTGGGAAACAAGCATGGCAAGGCTGCCCTGTTATCCCAAATGTCCCCACCAACTGGTACACATGGTTCTGTCCAGAGCAAGGCTCAGTGAGAAGCCAGGATACACTCAGAGAAGTGTAAAGCACTGTTTATTCTGTAACTGTGCCACAATATTACATCATCACCCTTACTAATAATATTATTTTGCCCCTAAATATCATTCCCTCACAAGCTCAATTTTGTGGTTCAGACTCAGCAGTGAGCATCCATATCTAGGTGTTACTGCACTACAGCTGTGATAGAAGCTCTGCAAATGCCCCAAACAGTCAGAAGGCCCAAGTAATTTTTTCTCTCATAAATACTCATTGGTTTAACTATATTTTCAGTGACATTGTCATTAGTGTGACAATTCCATAAACACATTTTTAAGATTCCTGCCAGGGATTTTCTTATGCTAAGTGGTTGCATGTGTGTATTTGTGTGTATATTTGTTTTTATAATAAACTTTCCGGTGCACTGTTCTTTCTGACTGCCTGATGGTCCGGAATGACTGCCCTGCACAGAGTTGTCTCCTCTATGAGCCTTTTCAGTAGCACTCAAAATTATGTCTGGATGACTTAATTGCCCCAATGCTTGTTTTGTCAGCTAGTGCCCTACCCTAATCAGGCCTCCATATGCATCACTGTGTACAAACATAAACTTCAGGCTGAAGTCAGAATACATGGCACAGGCCATTTCACAAGCCTGCAATTATGGATGCAAACAGGTACCCTGCACTTTGGTTCACAGACCAGGATATTTCACCCAGACAGCAGTGGGTATTGGGCAAGGCCCACAGATTTTGTCTAGAAAAAAGACAGCCTAGAGAGGGTATAGTAGTGGTCCAAAAAATCATGACTTTTACAGGGAAATTATGACTGTTCATTGTCTCTTCCGCACAAGAACTATGGGGCCATAGTTGTTCAAATTAAAATCCTTTGGGTAGCTCTGTCAAGAAAAGTTAAAAGCATTTGGGAAAACCAAAGTCTGTTTCAAACACACATGCATGGATGCATGGTGTGCTAGAAGCCACCTGGAGAAAACTGATAAAAGTTTCTGTCAGTCATAACAGTAGAAATGCTTTCTTACAGGTTTTTTTTACTGAGTGGGATGAGTAGGACTCCAAGCAACAGGTGGCATTACAGAATTAGACTCAAGCCTCTAACAGATACAAAAACTTGACTTTGGAGAAAGAGTTTGAAAATGGCTTATCAGGTAGGAAGACTGCACAGCACAGAAAAATGTATGAGAAAGTTATGAGAGAAAGCTGGAGGAAGCAATAGCCATATTTGGGATCAGTTAAAAACAAGAATGGCAAAAACCATCTTATTGCCTCATGTACATCTTGAAAATAGTTGGGCAAAAATCATCAGATTATGATGAGCAAGCATTGAGTTCACACAAGAAAAACCAGGAAGGCCCCTCATCCCAGATGTTCTGCTCATTGACAGACTGAGCAGGTAGTCCAGTAAGATATCTGGAAGGTCGCTACAGCAGTTAAAGCTCCCTTGTACACCTGGGCATGTACAAGTAGATCTGGCCCACATCTCCAAAGTCATCTACAGAGAGACTTTTTTCCCCTCTCTTTTCCCCCATTTAACCACTATTTCAAACATTTTAGGAACTTAGTTCAGATTGTGCTCCATTGTTGTCCAAAAATAATTCAAACACAATGCAAAAACAAAAACAACAAAAACTTTTGAACATTCACTGCAGTTACTGGCAAGGGATCATTCTTAAAACACTTGGAAGTAGGTGGTGTTGTAACAGCAAACAATGTTTTCTTTGTGTTCTCAGGTAGCACAAAATATCTTTGTGATGTGTGTCAGAGAGAAAAAAGCAGTAATAATGGGAGGAAGAGAGAAGAGGAGAAGGAAGATAAAGAACAAGAAAAAAAACTAATAGCTGGACAGACCATTGGAATTAACAGCCTTTTCCCTAGCATTTATTCAGCTCTCTCTTCACTGCAGATTCTAGAATTATCATTGCTTCCATTTCTGTGTGTTTATTCCCCACCTTCCTCTCCCTGTATTTTGTATGAAAAATTCTTCCACTTTAAGAAGAACTGTTAAAGAAGTAACTGACCTAGTCTTTTAAAAGATCTAGAACTGTGACTTTCAGTCACAGTCCCCATCACATGGTCAGTAATAAGCTAGATTTGCCTATTGGTGGTCCTGAAACGCATACAGCATGCAACATTCTCCCCTTTGCCCCCCTTTATTCCCTCTGCAGAGGCACCTTCTGGATGCTGCGGAGCAGGTTCAGTCTCACAGAATTTGACATGCAGCCTCCTCTGTATGTCCTGCATGTCTCCCTTAGCCCACAATGATTCTTCTGAACCCCTGCAGCATAGAAGAACATTCCACCACCACGGAGAGAAAATGGAAAACACATGCGCAGCTCAAATCCCTCAACAATTCTTCATTGCTTATTTTACTGTACCTACACTCATTTAATTTGCTAGCTATTTTCTTGTATGTACCACCTCTCCCTAATAAAATGACAAAGAATCAGTTGTAAGTCAATAGAAAACTGAATTGCAGACACAACTGAAACTTCAAATATACTTCCAAATACCCTAAGTTTGAACATGGATTGAGTTACATACTCCAGAGTCATAAATCGAAATTTATGACATAAATAAAGGTGCAGCAAATTTTACTTTTTCAAAAATGTTTTCCTTGCTAATGTTTGATTACCTTGCTACTGAGCAAGGAACAGACAAACCATCTGATAGTTCAATTAAAAAAACTGGCTAACTTACATTGCTCTGAGATCTCTACAGTCACACACAGGCACACAGTAGCTCTAAGTTGCAGCAGTTTATCATTTATTCTACTAAATGGGAGTACTGGGTGATGTTTCAGAAACAAATGCAGCAAATATTTTTTTAATTGTTTACTACCTGCTGATACTGATCCCGAATACCCATTTTACAGCTGGATTTCTCACAATTTGGATATTAAGATCATACATGAAAACCATAGTTTTGCAGTATTCCACTCATCCACTGGAAGTCTTCACATTTAAGACACAGGACTCATACATCAAGCCTGCTTTCTTCTCTTATTAAAAGCAGCAATGTGCCATCATTAAACTCAAAGTTATTATCTAGAAGTCTAGTAATTTTCTCTCATAACATCTATCCTATTAATTTGCCATGAATATTAATCAGATTTGGGGGAGACGGTGAAATTGTTTCAGGAAGAGGAAGGAAACGGTAAGGGAGGAGAGAGAGCCACTTAGAAATTGCAACAATATTTTTTTTTGCTTCCCAGTTTTCCGGAATTTAGCAGATTCCTGTGACACTGAAAGACAACTGTAAGTAGGCCAATGTTTCTGAAGTATCTTAAGATAAAATCTGGAAAAGATGTTCAGCATATATTTTCTTTTTCCAAGCAACACATAACCCTTTATTAACAGTTCTACCAACAAGGACCAAGAAATAAAGACATAGCAGACTGGAAACATTAGCAGAAAATAACCATATTATTTTTAACAAAATTAATGCAAGCTAGTACTAGGAGGGGAAAATAATCTGAAACATACAGATTGAATACACAGGAAAACCTGGAAACAGTAATCCTGAATGATTCACAAGTGAAAATAAATACTGAGAGTGCTTGGACTGTTCATGGGAATAATTTAGCCCCTAAAAGGTTCAGAATCAGTCACTGAACAGACTATCAGCATTCAAAATTATTTAAGTACCTTTTTATGTGTGCATATTCCACTTTATGGACCGCACACAAAGTTTTCATAGTCACAATGGCCTTAAGTACCTGCTATTCAAAGCATGCAATCAGTAATTTAAAGTGTTTGATACCGATTCTCACACTGTCTGGGTAACTCCCAGTGCAAAACAGAAGTTGGCTGTACAAATGTTCCAATGTAAACAGACTAGTTGAGATCCTTCTGCAAATAAAAAATTTATATGATGGCAAACTCTGCTCTTTGTTGATCCAAATTTTGTCTTTTTATTTGTTTGACTCTTTGCCATGCTTCTGAAGGCTGTTAACATTTCCCCTAAATTTCCTCTTTCAACTAAACAACCCAAGCTCTCCTACATTTCCTTGTAAGAAGTCACAGATCTTTGATCATTCTTCTTGGTGTATTCTGATTTCCCTGTTATTTGTACACACATTTTTAGAAGCAGGGTGCCTGAAGCGGACCCTTGTCAGCACTGTGGAGAATATGAGTATTTGCTTATGTAGGTGGACACCTTTTTGCAGAAATTGTCATGCTCTAAAAGCATTGTATGTTATGTGAACAAACAAATGTGAACAGAGAGAAGGTGATACTCCAAATATCCAGACAGTGAAAGCCAGAACTGATCTTTTTTCAGTTTAAAGAAAATAATTTTCTTTCTCTGAATATCCATAACCTATGCTTTTATTTTATTCAACCTGTATTGTTAAGCACCAGCTGAATGACAATTAACGAATAATTGATCAAAAGGAATGCACTGAACCCATTTCACCACTATGATCGTATCAGTCAATGCCAGTTTCATTGGAAGCTGTTCAACTAAACTTTAAATGCTCCACCTAAAGAATAGGAGGGTGTTTTAATACTTGGGGAGGTAAATTACAAGCTCTGAGCCACCTCTCTAATGACTCACTATTAAGCCATTTTGCATAAACCCAGTACAGGACGGCTGCGTATGTATATGCATACATGAAATACACACACACAGAGCCCCGAATGCTAAATCAAACAGTTACACAGAGACAATACTCAAAACCACATATTTGTCCTTATAAAAAGTCACAGATTCTTTCCTCACACATATAATCATGTATTCTCAATTATCTTCAGAAATGTGGAAAATATCATGCCATGAAATGTTATTTGGGAGCACTGAGAAAGTTAAATGTTTGTACTCGGTAAATGCCCTTGATCCTCCTTCTGTAGCCAGTGTGCACAGCGCATATATTTTACAATGCCAGGTTTAAACAGAACTGCATTCCCATTTTACTTACTAACCAATCTACAGATTGTAACTGGTTCTCAAGCCTTGTTTTTAAGTAAATAAATTAACACATATGCTGGAATTTTCTCCACCAGTCAGTCACACTTGGGATACACCATTCTCTTTCCTAAAGATCCTAAGTTCAGTCAAACAAGAAAAAAAATCTCTTGAGGACCCTCCTATTCCCTGCTTCTCACAAGTCTGGAAAAAAAATATGTTGAAGTAACATGAGCTCAGATTTGCACATAAGGACTTCTGTTTTGACTGACAAGAAAATTATATAGACATATTGATGTTAGGCTTTTTTGACAGAATTACTGCAGAATCTAAATATTACACAACAATTCTGACTGGATAAATTTTACTTACAGAGAATATATTGGTACAGCACACTGCCTCTCCAAGATTTGCCCTTTTACTAGTTTGTTGTTTGGGTTTTTTTATGTGAGAGTGCCATAAATTAGTTAGCAAAGTTTAGAAAACATTTAGCAACTTCAGCATCTAGGCCAAGACCTGATGTAGGGCCCTTATTTACCAAAGAAAAAGAAAGAAAAAGGTGCAAGGTGCTCTCTAAAAAGAAAAAAAATAATAAAAATCAGCCAGCTCTCAAGTACAGTCATATTTGAATCCTCAAGTTGTCATCTTGGAAAGCTATGAAATTTTTTTTAAAAGTTTTGACAAAAATAATAGGATCAGCAAATTTCTTGAGTGTAATTGACATTGGCTCTGTCTTCTCTCTGTAGATTATTCCATAGTGCAAAGCTTTGATTGAGTCTCCTTCTCTATTTCTCATGAACTTCACCCTGAAGTTTGCTGTTCCAGAATCATAAAGTTGGCCTACAGAGACATGAATGGAAAGTCCTGATGAAAACTGCTCCTCATCACAATGAGGCCTTGAACTGAACACCATGAAAAAACAAAATAAAATCTGGGTTTTGCTGTTACCACACAGTGGTAATTGCTGTTACTGTACTACTTCACTACCTGCAGTATAGAGGGATGAAAAATAAAAGTGTTTTTTACTGGCCAGAGGAACTGAGTTTGAGAGCCAGAAGTGGAATAGAAAGCACAAGACAAAAAAACTGTAATAAATTTTAAAACAACCTTAAGCAAATTGTGCAAAACCAAAACTCTCTTTTTAAAAAAAAACCAAACAACAAAAAACAGTGTGTTACCTAGCCTTCAAGTTGCCACTTCATCCCAGTTTCATTTCTTTAGTCCATAATTACAGAAACACTAAAAAAATTAATTTCCTTCAGACAACCTGACTATAATTTCAAAATATATTTGAACCCTCCAGCATGGAAACAGTATGACAATGTCTGTGTAGTCTTTCAGCAGGGTGGCTTATATTCTGAGATGCAAATATCAGAACAGCTCAGCACAAGGCTACTCTGCTGTGATTTTCTCACTTTCATAAAACTAAAAAAACATATTAATATGAAAATGCTCTTAAAGAAAAATTCTGGAGAAAATCAGTTGATGTTGCCAAATCATTAACAAAGTACATGTGACAATGTCCTCCTCAACCAAAACCACACATAGAAGTCTGAGAAAAGCTGCAGTCATGGTATTTCCTCTGACACCAGAGAAGCAGAGAGAATCCTGTGAGAAAGCTATTCCCATTGTTCCTGAATCAGATGGTATAAATAAGTATCTCCGACTTCAGTTGAGTATCCAAACAAAAAACCGAACAAGGACTTACCCACAGAATTTATCTGGAATAGCCAGATAAGGTTCATCAGGCAAAACGGTGATAAACAATGGCACAAACACATAAATGCAACACAGCAAGTCTGTCAGCATTTTACATCAAATTCCTCTTGCCTGAATGGTTCTCTGTTCAGAGTTAGCTCACCTTTGCTGCATGGCAAGAATATGCAGATATGAGTTGCCAAAACAGCAGCTGACTTGCCAAACAGTCGACTTCCTTCTATAGTCAACTGTGTACTTCTGATGGTTCATTCCTAAAAATCTCTGTGAAGAACTGCTCTAGAATTGTTGCTGAGAAGCCTAACAGCTACAGAGAGCTGATTCTATTCACTTAGAAAAACAAAACAAAACACAACACACCAAAAAAAAAAAAAAAAACCAATGAAAAATGAACAAATACAAAGTTTCTTTAATTCACATAAACTTCATCCAAGGTCTATGGGACAAAATGATTTTGGCTTAGTGCTTATTCTGATGTTAACAGCAACATATAAACATTGAACTGCTTGGGAAAAAGTAACACTTGGATACTCCATCTAGTCCAGCGTAAATAGAAATAAATGCTTTAAGATATGAAGTGCCTTTGCATTTGGATGGAGCAGAAAGGCTTTCACATAACATGCTATGGTGAGAATTGAAGCTTCAGTAGTTCAGCCTGCCTTTTCTTGTTGCAACTGCAGGAATGGCAGATCCTAGCTAGAAGAGTTCTTGCACTTCTTTAAAATAAACAACCCTGAACTGAGCATTCACAGAAATAAAACAATGTCAAGTTCTCTGTGATTTTAAAAAATTATAACATTGAGTTCTGACATGGAAATGGGCTTATAAGCAGTCTGATAAACAGTCTAAAAGTATTCTAGTGCAAGAATGCCACATTGCTAATTAGTGACTTAGAGTGTAAGTCTACACATCTCCCATAGCAGAACGTAGGGTCTGTACTAGATGCACCACTCTCCTTCTCCGGTAGTGGAAGCACAGTGCTATTACAAAGTTAATACAGTTCTGGATACTTCATCCCCCTGAAACTAATAATTGGTCTGTACTAGGAGAAGAATTCTCTAATTAATCACACACTATATTCTTTTATTTTACAAAAGCTCCTCTTAATATCTAGACCAAAGGGGGATCAGAGATGAGGAAAACAGGAAAATCCTTTCAGCAGGTTGGTTGGTAGATTGCCACTGAGACTCCAAGAGACAAAAACAAGTGAAAAACAAGCTTACCATTATCATCTTAAATGCAAAAGGTCTTTGTTAATTAAGTGGTGAACTTTCTTGTTATTAGTTTATCTAGCATTACTAAATGCATTACAGTGCATTAATAATGAAGGCTATCTAAAGCTTTGGATAGAATAAAAAAAAAAAAGTCAACATTGATCTAACTCATCCAGTTTTAACATGAGCAGGGGGACACCCTGAGAATGTATCCATTATGAAAAATGAGACAAGTTAACAAAAAACAAAGAAATTATTATAAACCTCAAAGAGTTGCCTTAACTGAATTTCTACAGTGAGGAACAGGCCTTTGTCAAGAATATAACATAGAAGTGATAATTTTCTACTCATTCTTTCAAAGTAATTTTCTGAACGTTCACAAGAAAAGAGCTTTTTCCAGATGAGACACCATGGGAAAAAAGATCGAAGTATCAATTTGGGACTGCATGCAGAAATGCTGATGTGTCATGAAAGATTCATTTTTTATTCCTTTTCCTGGAGAACACAGTGGCAAGCAAAGTTCTTAATAATAAACCAATATGTTTAAAAAGCTTAATGCCACTGAAATTTACTTGATGTTGTATCTGTTCACCAGTAATGCCAGAAAACCTCTTCATCTGTAACCAGAACTTCTTTTGATCTAGCTGCTGCCGGGTAGAAATGATTTCAGGAGACTTCCATGAAAGATCAGAGACAGAAGCTGGACAGAGCACTCAAAAGTCTTCATTATGCATCATGCTAATGTGAACTGAGAGGACTCGTTTCCAGAGTTAAGTGCTCTTCCAGAAGTTGGGGGGTGGGGGTGGGGGGGTGGGCATGGAGGAGAGAGCAAGACAAGATAAAAATAACTGAATCAATGAGACGCAACAGTACCGAGCTGTCAGGCTCTTTCCTACACACTCCACAGGCCACGCTCTGATCTATTACAGCAAAGTAAGAAGATTGTGTGTTTTAGGTGTTCTCTTCAAAGTCTCCACATGTCCATTTCCATAATAATTCAAGGCAATTTTGAGTTTAAAAAAAATCTCAGTCATTACACTTTAAAGATAATTTTGCCAATGACCAAATATGCAATAAAACTACTTTTTCCACAATCCTGAAAAAAACAAACATTATTATGTTTAGGATCAATTTCCTATGGCGTAGTGATTTTCTCATAATACCAGACAGTTTGAACATTAGTGAAGATAAATAATTTAATTCTGCCTCTATACAGCTTTTTTGTGCAGAAGGCAAAAGAATTTAGTAATGATGTAAGTAAGGTAGCAAAACCTGTGTATTATGTGTAAATTGATTAATTGTGGAGTTACAAAGTGAGCAATACCTGTGAAATAAGGCGTAAGACCTGTGTGGTAGAAATGGATTAGAAAACATGAACATTTTTATTCAAATTCTGTTTCACTCTCTTTTTAACTTCATTGTCACAGGGCCAAATATTTCCTTTGATCAGAAATATATTTTCCCAAGGATGCTATATTTCATTTGAAACAGAGCACAAATTATCTTTCTAAACTAAAAAACACAATATAAACTTCTGGCAGAGAGATTTAAAAGAATATATATTACAGCCAAAATGTGTGCCACTTGGCTTCATTAAGTAAACTTTCAGGAAACTTACTTAGAAGAAAAATACTCAAAAGCACACACAGAACGCATACTACTGCCACCAAGCACATTCTAGTGGAACTGAAGACAAGTCTTATTTAATTCTCAGTGATACATTAAAAGTTAAGACTTCCATGTGTTACCTTGGTTATTTTTCAGAAATGCACAAACACTACTAGATTTGAATACAAGGGTATTTTATCAACTTTGATCATCCCTTGGGCCAATATCACAGTCTCTTAAATGTGGATGAACTGAAACCCTGCTAACTCAGCTAACCTAAACACTTGTACAGTATCACTCAAGTGAAAATTTAGTATTTTTTGTAAAATAACACAGGACCACAGGGTAATTAGGGAACTCAGAAGATCTCTCATCACATTAACTCTCTGCTTGAAAGAGGGTCAGCCATGAGGTCAGAGTAAGCTGTCCAAGGCTTTATCCATTTGGTAACCAAAAGCCTCCAAGGATCGAGCCTGCACAGCCTCACCAGACAACCAGCTCCACTGCCTGTTTGTTCTTGCAGGGAAAAAGTTCCTCCTTATATCCAGACACAATCTCCCTTCTTTCAACGTAGGCCTGTTGTCTGTTGTCCTCCCACCACCGTGAAGAGCCCAACTCCTATCTTCTTAATAACCTCTCCACAGGTACTAGAGGCTGCTGTTTGTTAGGTCCCCCCAACAAACTGTTGTCCAGGCTGAACAAGCCTGGTTCCTGCAGCCTCCCCTCAAAATGTAAGTGCTGCAGCCCCAAAGACAATCCTGAAGGCCCTCCACTTGAACTCACTCCAGTTCAGAGATGTCTTTCTTGCACTGGCAGGCTCAACATGGGACATAGTCTTCTAAATATGGCCTAGTAAGTGCTGAGTAGAGGGGGATAATCACTTTCCTCAGGCTGCCGGCTATGCTCCCATTATTAGAGTCCAAGACATTGTTTTCCTTTGCTGCCACAGCCTACTGTAGGCTCACATTGTTTGCTGTCTAGCAAGATTCTCCCATTGCCCATTGTTTTTAGCAGAACTGCTTCCCCAGCCAGTAAGTTCCTAGTCTTTATATGTTCGATTTGGCTTATGTTGTGTCATACACCTTCTAGAAAAACAGCCAGTTTTTAACACTGCCAAGAGTCACCTGTTAAAAGTTCGATTTGGCTTATGTTGTGTCATACACCTTCTAGAAAAACAGCCAGTTTTTAACACTGCCAAGAGTCACCTGTTAAAAGTATGTATTTTTTTCCCGTTTTGATGTGGTAAGTATCAACATCAGCTAGTGAATCCTAGCAGAAGCTCCAGAGTGACACACACATATAGGAATTCAGTAAATATAGGCGATAAATGATACAATTGTAGTCTGGATTTATTGATCTAATACTAGCAGCTTTAGACTGCATTCCCTTTTAATTAGTGGACACAACACTAAAAAGAGTCAGCACAGCCAAGATGCACACAAAATGGCATTACTTATGGCTACAATATTTTCTATATAAATTCTTTTTGGGGTTGTTTTTTGTTTATTTGTTTGTTAATTCTGCCTCTATCAGGTTGTGTGCTAAAGAATGAACCTTGTCATACAGGAGGAAACATTGATTGGAAAAGATACGTAGGCACGTATCTTTTACATGTGCTCCCTTCAAATGTATATTCAGGACTTGGTGTATGCTTACCTAGAATGCGAGATCTGCACGTTCAAAATATATCCTGATTTTGTATCTTGCATTGGACTGGCATATAGTGGTTTTGAAGCCAGACCACAGCTCTACTCTGTGGATGCAAATCTGAAAGGCAGTATCAGACAAGATTCTCGGTATCATGCAGACAAAACAAACTTAACTGAGCTGGCACTTTGAAAACTGTTCACTTTCTCCCCTTACTCTCCCCTCTAGGTTTGTGAATCTTTACTGTAAAACCAAACAATGCTCTATAAAAAATGCAACACTGTCACATTCGATTCTTCAGAAGGCAAATTTGCTGCAAGGACTTTGGATAAAACTTACAGTGTTGGGAAGCATGCGGAAGACAGAATGTTGCCTAAAACCATAGGTTAATAAAATATACTACTGGTCAAATGGAGAAATTGTTTGTGTCTTCGGTCCTACAGTCAAACAAGATGAAAAATACAATATATTTAAATGAGGGTTGTGTAGGTTAACAGAAATTTACCTGTAGGCTGTTCAGAATATTTTTCTATTAACAAGCGTCACAGCAAAGCTCTGAAATGTCTTGTTCTTTCTTTAATTATGGCATTTAAAAAATTGTAGCTGAAATTTGGAAGTGTTAACTTTTACCTCATGAGGTTGCCATTACCTTTATTATCCCACTTTACATTAGGAGATCTTCACCTAATTCTGTCTGGTTTGCGTTTAAAAAAATGTTGACACCTTGATCTTGATAGCTAATTTTCTGCCACCACCATGCTATCTAACGGTTTGGGCACCCTCCTTCTTTGACAATGTCACCAAATAGCATGTAGCCACCTACCTGAGCTGTTGTTGCTGTGATGCTACATAAATCATCATTTATTTGCAAAGGTTTATCCTCCCAGTCTATCCAGGGTGATTCTTTCTGCATCGACCACCAACATTAGCTCAGTTACATTCAAGGCAAACTGGGAGTAATACCGAATTCCTTTATGAAACAAATTATAGGATTTTGTCTTAGGTCATTTTAAAAGACCTAGAGTAAAATGCCTGTCGTTTGTACAGCTATAATTTTAACCTGTGTTTTAAGGATGGTGCCACCTCTGTTGATAATTGTTCTTTGTCATACACTTTGTATGCTGAATCAAATTTAATTTCATAGAAGACTCACTGAAAAGCAAATATGCATGGTTCCCACAAGTGTGGTAAAACAATCTATCCAAGTCTAAGATACTTTCATGAAGTTGATTCCCTTACTAATAGTTCTATTCTATGCTACAGGTGTAGCCTTGCCATCAAGTAAAGTAAATACCTGATTCAGATTTTGGAAAGCACTGGTTGAAAGCACAAGCTGCCTCAAACAGTTCTTAGAAGTTCATGGCAAACCAATCTGGATGTTTTGGGGCAAGAATGGAGCAAGAGAGCTAGAGCACTGAAGTATCTCTTGAAAGAGTAACTTTATTCTTAAAAGGTAGATGGAAACTGAAAGATTGGACATCGCTTCTAGCCATAGGAACATGACAACCCTTCCCGCCACGTGTCCACATTGAGTTCATTGATCAGCCTGGCAGTATGCCCTGAAATCCAGACCATCATGTGACAACCTAAATCAAATTTCCCACGAATATTGTGGCAAATTTTTCATCTACTAAAAATCTCTTTAGGGAAGATAAGTGATGAGGTAACTAGAAAATCACAGGTTATGCCTCATGCTCTAGTCTCATAAGGTAATCTTCCATATAATTGCATCATGGTGGTGTTTTAATGATCATTAATATAGGTCCAACACTTTATATCTGTTTTATGTGTTCATAGGTTTATTTAACACTTGTACAGTGCTTTAAGATTCCCTAAAGAAAAGAACTAAAGGAAAACTTCTTACATTCTTCTCTTCTAGAAGTATAAAAAGGTAAGGCTATCCTTGAGTCTGCAGTACAGCAGGATGCATATTCAGTGCACACAACCAATGGAGTATGGAGGAGTTACACTGAGCTGGCTTGAGTAAGCAAAATCAATCAATAATTAATTTTTAAAAAAATAAACATACAGCTAGTCCTCTACATTTAAACTGCTGTTCCCAAGAGAAAAAGAGCTTGATTTTAGGAGGTACTGAGTTTATAGAACTACCCACTGAATTTAAAAGGGACCTGCAGAAATCTCAGCAATTTTGAGATGGTAAGAACAGTTTAAACATCACATAAGGTGGTGGGTACCTGTTTACACTAACTGATGAAAATCTTGACCTAGATTTCTCTAAGTACAAAACTGTCTGATTGTTTAGACATTAGCTGAGCAGAATTCTGCTTTATGTACATAACTTAACCAGTTGAACCATTAAAAGGTGCCATAACTGAACTAATTACATGAACCTATTGCAGTAACTTGTACTCTTGCTTTCCCTATTCCCATGTTACCATTACTTCATGTAGCCTTCCTAAAAGTAAACTGTAATCTCTTCAGAGCAGAAACTCATGTCTTAATGAGAACGGTAAAAACACATTGAGTGCTACATAAATAATAAAATAATATGACTTTTTTTCACCATTTAGTTGCAATAATGTAGAAATTGCCCTATCCAACTGCACCCTGATACCTATAAGAAACATTAGCAATTTAACCAGTCCTTTTCAGCATTACAGCAATAAATTTCAGAGGCCACATCACCAAGGTTATGCAGTTACTTCTGCCATATAACACCAACACCCAGGTTGATGGGTGCTTGATTTCTAAGCCTTTTTCTAAAAAGAAAAAAAAAAACCCAGTTGTGTGCAACCAAGTATGTTCTGATCAACACAGCCATTCAGTACTACTTTTTTTCTTTTTAATTTAAAAACACTCATTATAGTCAAGAGGGAAGAAGAAAGGTAAGGAAGTGAATGTTACTCTGAGTCCATCTTAAGACTTAATTAGCATTCCCAAAATAAATATCTTAAGACTTGAGATCTGCTTACACTGATCATAGCATATATATTCAGATCTCCAAATAGACACAACAGCCTAACACGGACAGCAAATGCAGGGCATTGATGGAAGTTCCCAGGTTCTATAAGCATCTTATATCTCTTTATCCAGTGACCAGTTTGGCCCTTTAGTGTAAAAATCACTATATTATAGCTCATCTCCACCAGCTTCACTACAAACTTGCTTATCTCAGCTCTGTAAACTCAGGTTCTCATTCGTATTTCTGCCTGGTCCTCCCCTGGATTTTACATCAGGGTTTGCCTCTAGCCTCTCCCTTGATTTCACACTACTGTCCCCCTTGCCTGTTCTATCCTGCTGGCTTTCTCCACTCACCAATATTACAATACAACACAGGTTTTACTCCTGTATTATGGTAAATGATACAGGCCCAGAAGCCTCATGCAGGGACATGTGCAAATACTGAATTAGTTTATTCCAGATGGGTACAACTGTCTGTTCCACCTGCAGGAGCCAGTGTCTGAACACAGTGCCACGCATTCTTCTGTGCCCTGAAAGGAATGAATGAGTTAAAATGAACAATGAATAATTTTAACAGAAACCACCAGGAATGCATATTCCTACTGGTTTGTCTTTTTGGCTACATTTGGCTTTTGAGAATACCAGTTGGGAAAATTGTTTAGAACTCAGACACAGGGAACAATAAAACTGCTCTAAACTAAACTGCTAGTAAGTCAGTGTGTAGATGAACATGTTACAGCTGCGTCAAGGAAAAACTGGGTAGCTCAGTGCAACAGAAACTCAGTAGGATTCCGGAGCTGAGATCTTGTAGACATTTGGAATATAAAGGAAGTTCAATCCCTGAGTAAACAGACAACTACAGTGATCAAGGGGCTGGTTCTTCATAGCTATCCCTTCCTAGAAACAGAAACTGCAGCCTTTCTGATAACTACTTTGCATTATTATCTCACTCTTGAAAAAACCCTTCCAAAAGACAAAGTCAGACCTAGTAGCATTATATGTGTAACTGGAATTATTCAGAGATTCAGATCCAGAGAAAGAAATACAGTAGAAAATCTGTAGTTAACTAAATGTTTAAAGAAAAAAACCAACAAATTAATCCAACACTGTTTCTCCTGTAAACGCCATCCACCTTGCTTTTTCTCCCTCTCTCTGCCCCAAAGAGCAAACCCCCACTCTACAATGCCTTCTTGAAGGCTGTCTGTATGCAATCCTCACTGCCCACCTACCGTAGGGAGCAGCTCCTCCCACCTGCACATAAAAGCCAAGTGCATGCTACCAGCAGCAGATCAGAGCACTTCCTCAGTCCTCCACTGCTTTGAGCTACTGATCTTCTCTCCTTGGATCTTGTATACTCAAGGTAAGATTACTGCTACTTCAGGTTTCTGTTCTAACCAGATATTGTGAGAAAGTCTTACTGTGAACTCCAGCACTGCCTTGTTGGGTGGTGCTGGCTTCCCCCCCTTCCCCCTCCCCCCCTTTTTTTTTCAGATGTAGTGTCATCTGACATTTAAGTTAGTAACAGTCTGTTGTTTTAGCAATGAAATAAAAACAGATCTTGCTGGGAAACACTGTGTGGCTGGGAAAAGGTCTTGTCTCCATTTCAGACTGATTTTGAAGAGATTAGTATACCCAGACCATTTCTAACAATTTATTATCCCTCTTACTCCTTAGTCTCCCTCTGTCCAAAGTTATCAAAAAACTACACTCTAAAGCTTCCTTAAATTCTGTTTGAGGAAAAAAAAATGCTTAGTGCCAATTTAAGGGAGGAATATTTTTTTTTAACTATTATTACTAGCCAGATTGAGCCAGTCTTGGGACTGATGTGCATCTTCACAGGTTTCACTGCCTTTAAAAACATGTGATGGAACTTAAGTCCTCACAGAAGCACAGCAGTAAGGCTGATGGAATTCACTATCTGGTACCAAATATGCTTGAAGTACACATTTCACAAGCAAAGTTCTGTTTCTTGGAACAACAGACCTTGTGTCTTTTTGAAATTTCTAGATCAGCTCAAATTATATTTTAACTACAGTTTGCTTACATAGACATTTCTAATGCTAGAGGAAGGAATAGTTAAAAGCCTCAGAGACAGCTACTGAACAGTTGAAAAAGTAGTTTCAAAATCGTATTTGTACTCCCCTCTATTAATCTATCCATCCCCACAAAGATTAATCTATTAGTGACTAGTACCAGCCTCTCATGTTGTGTGAGTGCACTTTTAACACACAGTCACCTGTTTAAAGAAACTCCATCATAGAAATCTTAATCCTAGAATGCCTCTCTCCAGTGCTCAGAGAGGAGGGAAAGCATGAACTACCAAAAGCAGTGAATGCCACCTATAAATGGCTTGTTTGTACTCTATGTAATACATTCTGCAGTTAGAGATTGATATTTTCTTCTTGATAGCCAAAAAATTCTCTTTCAAAATTGACTGTCTTGTTCTTTCCCCAAATAAAGTCTTTTCTAAAAAAAAATTATGTCCACATATAGCTGTTCTCACATTAGCTGCAACATTTTAAGCTATAGCAGTGTATAACAAAAGCAGAAGTCTGTTCAAAGTTCCCTTCTCTGCATACTGTATCTAAGATTCTTCCTGTATTTTACATGTTATCTATTGTAACTAATGGGAAAAGAAAACACTGCCTTCAGCTATTTGCCTAGAAGATTACATAAGTATCTTTAAAAAAAAAAAAAAAACAACCAAAATTAAACAAATGGAACTATTCAAAAACAAAGCACAGTGCTTTCCATAGTAGGCTTACAGTAGCACTATTTTTACATCCAGGTAATCCATATAAATTGCCCATAGAAGACAGGAATAGAGCCCAATGGTTTTCCTCATAACTGGCATTCTATCTCTGAGCTACAAAATTTCACTCCTCTAGTTAACACCTGATTTTTACAGCACACCTCCCTTCCCTCTCCAAAAACTCCCCTCTTGTAAAACACAGACCTGTGATTTTAGGTGTAATGCATACAGAATTTAGGCCTACAGTCTGGAAGTAAAGCCTCATTGTTCACACAAAATTTTACTCTTTATAGATCAAAATTTCTAATAGAGCAACTTTCAAGGAAAAAAATATTTTTAAAAATGTATTTGCCACTGGAAATGTGTATATAGCAAAATACCTTTTATTAAAGCCTTCTATGAAATGTAATGTTTTGCCATTTGAAAAATGGATTGCAGGACATATTAAGAAAACACTATTCAAAGGAATGTGTCTAATTTACATCAGAATCTCCTCTAAGCAACTTCTCTTAAGCTGAGTAGATAATTCAGCTTCGCATCACTTTGCAGTAGGGGATGAAGGGAAACTGTACCCAGCAGGTCTCCAAGAGAACTAAGAACTCTAGGAAGGCATTTATGGACTTCTGTGCTGATCTGAAACTCCTTTTTCACAAGAATCACAACATACTGATATTAAGATAAAAATACTGTCATTTTAAAAGAGTGCTATAACCACAACTTTAAAAAAAAGTGAATCAGTGGGAGAACAAGGAATTCAGATTTTTTGCATAACGACCACAATATTTTAAAATAACAGCATAAAGGCAAAGAGACTGTATTAATTGTTCAGCCACAGACAACTTAAGTGTGAAGCAGCCATGCTCAGCTATTTCTCCTGGCAGCTGTGCTTAGGTTTCTTAGGTGTTCATTTAGGGCACTAATGCCACTTAGGCCACTAGTCTAACTTCCACTGCTGTCAACAGTGTTAGACTAGATACCCAGAAACACAGGAAAACACATCACTGACTGCTGACCACATAGGTCTGCCAGTACCACTGCTTGTGAGACATTCTGATCTCCATGAAATTATTTTTACACACCTCTCTGCCAGGTGGAGATACGTTTTCCTCTGGCCATGCTGATACAGAATATATGGACTGTTTTGCTTATGACCACAGTGAAAATTCATGGTAGAGAGTCAGATTTAGCTCTTCTGGGTTCCAGTCCAGCACTTCAGTCCCGTGCTCCATTTGTATTCAGCCTTGTAAAGTCAACCCCTCTGCAACTGATCTGTTTTTGCATGACTCTTTAAAGCTGAACAGCAGGGAGAATTCCAGTGACAAATCTTGAGACAGGTAATTCACTCCTAACATTTTAAAATTTCCTGTGAAACCCTTTACAAACCCCTTAACAGGATTTGCAAATCATTCTTGGAGGGGGTAAATGAATAAAAAATAACCAAATGACCACTTCTCTCTTACCCTCTGCGGTTAAAGAAGACCAACCCACCCTTGGAAAGATGAACAAGCAGAGATCCACTGTCATGATGGGCAACATCTTACTCTAAGAATTCAGTCTTGGCAACTCAGCAGCAGTAGAGAGCTCTATGAGAAGCCCACGGTGCTTAAGCAAAATTATTCAAGTGGATCTTGTATGGCACACAGAATATATTCTTCCTTTCTTTTCTACATTCACTATCATGTGCCATCTCTATAAATGTATAGGACATAGTTTCATACCCATTAAAACAAACAAATGAAAAACAAAACAAAAAACCCACCAGCTTAGCCCTATCCCTTTAATTTATAACCCTAGAGCTAATTTATGGGGGTAGAGACTTAATTGCTCCGTGGACTGTATTTATATTAAAAAAAACCCAAACAACAAACCATTCTGATGCTTGATTTCTAGAGTAATTGCCCTAGCAATGGAGGCCTTGCATCTAATTTTTTTAAATTCAAAATTACTAGTAAGCATGCATCACTTATAAAGTAGTGAATGAGTGAAAGGGAACTGGAGGATTAGCAGGAGTGTTAAGGGCTAGAAGAACCATTAATAGTCATTTCACTATCTGCCATAGAAGGTAGGACAATTTTCATACATCCATGAGCACATCTTCAAGGCAGAATTTTCTGCCCACTTATTCTATACCTTGCTACATATCTCAGGGGAAGAAAGATTAGGTTTTATCCCTGAAGCTTAAATATATTCCTATATTTTCCCTTACTTTTTTTGCCTTCCAATTATTCCAAGCTGTGGGTACTTTCCTTCTACAGGGAGATAATTTTTAATTTTCACAAGTGTTCTTATTTCTAAAAGAGTAATGGTTCAACGGAGTTACTGTAGGGAGGAACAAGAAAAGACAAAAATGTTAGAGGTGGCTTGTTCTGTCTGATTAAAACCAACAGATATCAGTATTAAACTGTACAAAAGTTTTTCTTTTGTCACTTATACTTTGTAGAGTTTTGTGCAAGTAATCTTGCCTTTTTGTGGCTTTCCCTCCAGAAAGTGAGATCTATTCTTTATGCTAACAGAATTCTCCTCCAGCAAAAGTTGTGGCGCCCTCTATGTTTAAAAAGATGATGATGAGTCCTGGTTCTGAAGCCTTTTGTGGGTCTTGTGGAATAACTGTGCCTATTTGCCGTACGCATCAGTAAACAATTCTGCTTGGTCTCCCAGTACTCCTGAAAGGTTGGATGTGTTTCTGTAATTGTCTTGATGTGTAATGAATGTTATGTCTCATAATTGCACTGCAGGGGATTAATACCACTATGCAGTCTAGGGACATCTTTTGATGATTATGGACTTGCATGAAGAAGTTTTATTTTATAGCAAAAGCAAGATGAATGTAAGTCTGTTACTTCTTCAATGGCAGGTGAAACTTGTAGAGGGGTGACATGTAATGGACTTTTTTCAAAAGGGAGTGAGACTTAGTGCCCTCTCTTGGTTAGAAAAAATATATATAGAACAGCACTCTGAGACTGTTTATCAGTTCCCTCTGCTGGCTACAAAGCCCACAGCCAGATGAGCAGCTGTGTTTGCGGAGGCGAAGGTCTTAAGTTCTATTCCCAGCGCTGTGTGCATGTGGTAAACTGATGACTGTGGTGTCTGTGCACGTATGTGGACATCATTCTTTATAGGGTCTCATCAACAACCACACTGAGTTCAACATGAGGGCACTCAAAAATAATATGGAGTTCCTGGGAGGTATCCACTTAGGATTTGAGAAGCATGCTAGCAACTATGCCATTCATAATACTTCACAGCTAAAGCATCCTTCTGTTACGCATCATATGCACACCTTGCTTTTTCCATCTTTCCAAAAAAAGTGTGTGTGTGTTCATTATACTGAGTTTAGAGACATCTGGCCACTTAGCAGAAACATTCTTGGCAATCCCAAATTATAACACTTCAGAATATAGCTTCTGAGAACTCCACATTTGCAAAAAAGAAATAAATAGTACCAACAAGAACACTCCAACCTATTAAAGAAAAAAAACACCCAATCAAACCAAACAGAAGAAGAGCCTAACTAGTTCTTTTCCGTTCTTATAGGGAAAGGCCTATATAAGCTGGTTATACAACCATAGAAACAGGTCATACAATTTATGCAGTCGCTCTGAAATAAAGTTGAGATGAAAAAATATACTGCGAACTTCAGAAATAGTTTCTGGTTTAAATAAATATCCATAGCACTAAAAATCATGAACTCCTGAGTCAGCTATGCCAGCTCATGTCAGCTCCTAGGAATCTATCACAGCAACATACAGGTAGGATACACTTAATGTATCCTATTAAAAGGAGAATGAGTCAAAACGAACAGCTTGACACACTAGATATCAAAGATATATTAAAAGCCAGATTTTTGAAACATCTGCAGCACATGTTTCCTGCTAACTAAAAAAGCAACCACACTTTCCAGACCAACATACTGCTGCATTTTTTCTGAAAGGAAAGTAAGAAGTGGACAGTAACACACTGTAAACTTCCATAGGGAACTCCAAGCAAAGCATTTGACCATTTTTGCAATTGAAAAATCCAGAGAGCAAAGTTAAGTTTCTATCAAAACCCACTGTTACGATGTGAAACAACACTATATATATATATATATGTGTATATATATATCTCTCTCTAAAATACATTACAGGCCCTGAAATGGAGATGCTTACACTGCCTCTCATTTACTCAACATAATTTTCAAAGGCACAGAATGGAAGGTGGCAGAGCTCCAGAGACACTCAAACCAAATACAGTCAGCTTAGCACTGAAGAAATCTAGCAGTCAAGTCTGCTTATGCCAGCACACGACTTACCTCTGTTCTGCCCTTCCACTCATCCCACCATGTGTGGAGCTCCAGTGAATGCAGAGTATCAGAAGAGGGTCTTTTATGTGGCTCAGAGACCAGAAATTCTCCTTCAGCTTGCATTAAAAAAAAAAAAGAAAGAAAAGAAAATATTCAGTTATTTCCCAGTATTTCTTTGTAAATGACTTAGTTGATCTTAGCCCAACTCGCAGCTGATGGACATTAACATAAAACACACAACTGGGACCCTTATTGGCAAATCTTAGTAAAAGGTCAAGAGGTAGTTACTTCAGGTCAAAGTTGAGCAATAAAAGCAGGCTTATGAGGAAAGTTTATGTTGCCAGCATTGATACATCTGTCACCTGCACTATAGATAAAAAGCAAATAAGCAGTTAATCAATAACATCCCACAAGCACTAGCATTCACACATCATGTATTTTAGAAAGTGAAGGAAAAAAGAAAACTCAGTACTTATTTCCTTTCAGTCAGTGGCTTGAATTGAATTTACCATAGTAGCACATCATATTGTTCCCTGCAGAAAAATGCAAAGCTTAGGCCTTTAGGAGTAAGTCTCTTGTGCTTTACTGGTTCCAAAAATGTCAGTGCTTGTCAAAGTGTTTTTGAAATAAAACCAAAACCATGTTAATAAAATGAACTTTCCAAGACAATGCTGGCCAAAACTGATTCTTAGATTTCTTTTCAGTAATAAACTGCCTCTGTGGTTGCTGAGTTGATAGGGAGAAGGATTTAAAGGGCCAAAGCCAAGTTCTGGTTAACTCAAAGATGGTAAAAAAAGCTCTCAAACAGAGCACAAGCCCTCCAATAAATGGAAACACTTTTGCCAAGGGTGGGCAGAGCTTAGCAAAATCCAGCTGTGCTTTCAAAAATGGCTGTAATCATTATTAGGCTTCCACTTGAATGTATTCCAAGACTGGAATACTTGTGGGTACAATTTGTGATATGATGCTGTAGATTACTGGACAATACTCAACGCATTAATGCAGAATTCATAGGCTGAGTGTTAGCTCACAAGAGCTACCCTGCCTATTTATTAAGTAGTAACTCCCTACATGAATTAACAAGGCAACAACTGGAAGGATTCCGTCCCATCTTATCCCAGCCTTCTTGGATGAATAGCTCCAAAAATATGCTGCAGTGAAGGATGGAGGTGTTCATGATGAACTGAGTTCCTACTGTGCATGCAAGCTGCATGCAAGTCTGGGCAGGGAGATCTCAGAATTGTTTTGCTGTGTGTACATATAGGTAGAGACACAGCAGGAGTTTCTGTCCCCCACAGAAGAGGTGCAGCAGCTGGTTGTTCTGTGCCTGTTACAGGAATTCCTGCTCTCCTCCAGTTCCACCCACCATAGATCATTTTAGAAGTTCTGTGCAGTACAGTCCAAGCTGCTACTGCAAGTGTGGTTTCTTAGTTCTTATACTTAGGAACTCCTACATTACCTTTTAGAGATCTGGGCATAATTTACTGTGTCAGGAAACATGGAAAAGATTTTAGGACTGTTCCCTTGCATTACAAGCTGCAGCTAAAAACACTGCTTGTATTATCCTGGAAATAAAGAAAACTCTATGTTTTAAACTCCAAGACTGATACTTTATTAGATTCATTTGCAGCAGTAAATTTTTTATTTTTGTAGTGCTATAAAATTATCAGACGGCTTTTAAGTTGTCTAATTTAAAGGAAATCCACTCATCTCAGCTGGCTTTTGCAATGTCACCTTCATTGCACTTTGGGTTTAGATTGCTCTTAAGCAACCGATTGCAAGTACTCGGTATCTGAAATCCAAATTACCGATTAGTTTTGGCATGTGATTTTTTATGGTATATCTCTGTTCCACAGTCAGGGCAAGATAGCTCTTAGATTCAAATCTCAAGTGCCAAACCTGTCTTTCACCGAGTTCAGAATTCACTTGCAATGACTATATTATTCTTTTGAAACACCCTATTTTCAACGTGTCATCTGTCACTTACGCTGAACGCTCTCAAGACCTCAGTACAAAAGGACTGTGAAACTGAAGCAAAACAAATTCAATTTGTGACTGCTCAGAGTAATTTTCTCTGCTACATGCCTTCAACTTTCTAGTCTTTACCTCGTGAAAACAAGTATTTAAAAAATAAGTGGTAAGAAACCTACTATATTTTCAATGCTCCATTCATCAAGCGTATTTTGAAAGCTGGAAGCGTAGCTTGCTGGATACTCGCACATAGAGCCTTCTCCTCCAAAAGGAGGAGCGCCTGCCCCGGGGGCGAGCGGCTCCTCGGCGCCCGCCGGGCCCGGGCCAGCCCCAGTGGCGGCCGAGACACGGCACCGGGACAGCAGCCCTCCGTCCCAGCACCTCCCCGCCGCCACCAGGGCCGGGGCCCAGAAAGTCTTCTGCATCCTCAGCTGCGTGGAAGGCTTTGAGGCTTCAGGAGAACGTGAGGCGTTGTACCTGAGGCCCACAGGCTGTCGAGATAGCAGGGGTTCGTGTCCGCGGATTCAATTCAGCGACAATCTAGTTGAACAATGTCACACTCTAATTTAAAAAAATAAGCCACAAAAAAGGCAAACCCCCAATTATTGTTTAAAACACTGTAACGGAAGTAGCCGATAAGCACTTGCATCCAACAACGCCTGCACGGCAGCGCATCAGCCCCGGGGCACCGTGGGAGCTCCGCCTGGCGGCCGTTACCCGCCAAAAACGGTGGCGGCGCGCGCGCGTCCCCGGGCCGCGTTGGGGCCGCCGTAGCCCTGAGGGAAGGCGCCATCGCCCCGCGGGGCGTCGGCAGCTCGCCGTCGCCGGGCTGCGGGCACGGCGCGCCCCTGGCGTTGGGGTGCCGCCTCCCGCCTCGTGCCGTCGCCCACGGTACTGGCCGGCTCTGGCGTTAGCGCCATGTCTGCACATAGGCCGGGCGGAGATTGATGTGGCGATTGCACCTCCCATTCCCAGCGGAGATTGGAGGGTTGAGGCGAGCGGAAACTGCCCACAGTCCGGTCGGCTGAGGTGCTTTTATGGAAACACAATGTGTTTGAGGTTTCTTCGGTTTCAGAGATACAGCCTGGGGGCTTTGCTTCTGTGTGCCAGCCCTCGGTGCCCCTTTGAGAAGGATCTGGGTAGCATTAGCTCGCACAGATGCGGACAGTGCTGGAAGGCCAAATATGAGGGGGGCGGGGGGGGCTCCACTCTTAGCTGGAAAGAAAATGTCGAGTCATGTGAGGAGGCTGCTCGGAAAGAAGGAAGGCTGCTCCAGCACACACCACAGGAGCTGCAGGACCTTTCAGATTTCCCCATCTGGATGCAAAATTGAGGCCACTGTAAGTTAGAAAGAAAAAGAGAGAAACGTACATTTTGAAGTTTAGGGTCTTTGGACTTAAAACTAAAAAAAAAAAAAAAATTACCTGCAAAAAGAACTGCTGTATATGGGTATCTAGTATAACGAGAATAACTGGTCTTGTAAAGTTAAAATTCTAAACCACCCCCAGTCCCCCCAAAATACCACATGCTTTGGTAGGATGTGACGAAAAAATTATGAAACTACTGTACTCAACAGGCAGAGAGTTCAGAAGGCAAACAGCTGAATGGAACAGCTTTACCATTTCTTTCCAATGTATTCTCTCCACCCTGTTTTGTTTAGCACAAAGGTTTTTCAGGGTGAGTCTTTTTGATCTATTTGTTACATTGCCTAGCATGGCAGAGCCCTGAGTCATGATCAAGGGTTTAAGACAAAGAGCAGCAGCAGCTCCTGAACCTGAAGGCTTATAAATTGTACATGGAGTGAAGTTGATTCCTGGACTCCTGCTGTAGTCCCTTTAACACACTCTTGCTTACACAGATGATTGGTATGTCTGGAAAGATATTATACTACAAATGCTTCACCTCCCTCTCCTGGCTGCAGAAGCATCCAAGAACATCACATACAGTAGATTAATGAATGTATCCTTACAAGCACCCTGGCAACATCACTCTCATTTTAGAGGAAGTGGAGGCACAAAGAAAGTTGCTGGTGTAGCATTTCAAGAGATTGCTCCTGGCCAGATTCTCAAGTGTCTTTCCATGACGGGGGCTAGTTGGAGAGCTTGGTTCCCATCTGGGCACCTCAATGAGAACCAGATTTTCATGAGTGCTCAGCACCCAGTAGCTCTCGCAGTGGCACTCACAGACAAATTTTCTGAAAGGTTCCTTTGATCGTCTGTCTGCTGCTGCCTCAGTGGAAGCAGAGAGCTTCTGAAAAATCTGATCCTGTTTGTGGGTGGTGATCACTTTTCAAAATTCTTGCTTAAGTGACCTGGCCAAGGATGCAGACAAAAATCTGAGCAGAGCCCACTTTGCTTAATCCCTAGGCCAGTGATTTAACCACAGACATATCCTTCCATCTTCAGCAAAGAAAGAATAGACACTATTTGGGGCAGGAATCAAAATGCCAAATAACTGCCAGTACCCACACCTGCCAAGAAAAATGCCCGGATACTTGTGGGCAACCCAGACAGCCACATTTTGGTACTTTCCTGAGAAAAGATTATTTCTAGTAGCAGTGCCAGAGTCTGGCAACCTGGATTATGCTCTTTCCAGATGTACCTATTTCTTTCTGGGCTAAAACCCTTCTGAACGTGCCCTCACACAGGCACACCCTCCCCACTCTTCCAAAAAAAGAACAGCTATCCAAACACTGTACTGTCTCCATTATCATTAGAGCGCCAGGCATGTTTGGGCAAGACAGCACTATTTTGTGTAATGATTAAGAAGCAGTGGTCGTGTCAGTGAAGATTCTTGTTTTCATTGAATATTTCATTCATTTCTGAACATAAGCAACCACTTAGCTGCAGTTGTGCTAGATGCAGAGGAGGAAACACATGCTATTCTTGGCCGGACTTCACCTCTGTGGGAAGCAGCAGCCTCCTTACAGCAGCCTCTGTAGGCTGCATGATTTAGCTACATTAGAGATTGTCCTGAACCTCAAGCAAGGACCTGCCTCCAGATTCTGAGTACCTGAAAGTGTGAACATGTGCAAAACCTCCCAAACCCAGACTGGATCCTGTGTTTTATGCTCTGTTTGTTGAGGTCCGTTTGCAAACAACCGTTTCCAAAGCCATGAGCTCAAGGCTAGCTTAGGAATTCCCCTCCAAGTTGACCATATCCATTCAGCTGCCACTCGAGATGCTGCTCTCTGTGTCACTCAGCATCAATTTGTTGGACTGCCTATCACAGGACTCCATCTTGGAGTCAAGCTTTCATTAAGTGTTCTCTGTCTCACCTCTTCCCTCAGCTTTCAGACCACCTCCTGAGTCATCTGAGTCTGGTAATAGAAAGAGAAGGCATCCAAGTCACTAGTGTGTTTTAAGGGAGCGTAGATATCTCATGAAAACTACTGAATGAAAATGTTTACAGAAAAATGGTTTTGTAAAACAGCTCAGACTAAGCTGTTTGTGAGGGTTAAGATCAAGCTATATAAGCCAAAAAAGGCAGCTGTGTCTTTTCTAGCTACAGCTAGGAACAGCTAAGTATACTGGACAAATTTTGGAGCTGGTGGGGATGTGTGTGTAGATACTCTTCTAACAGAGGATTACACCTAGAAGCAAGTGTGAACTTTTGGTTCTGCTCCTGCAGGTTGTTTATGCAGACAGTTAAGTGCACATGCTTTAACATTCCTAAAAATTTACAGGGAATATCACTTGAGGAACTTGGATTATGATTACTAATTTTGTGGGCCTTCATGTTTTTGTCAGCAAATTTATAACTACAACTTTCCACTTCTTCCATCATTCAGATTATTTTTTTAAATTTTTAATTCTTCTCCTATCCTTGGAAAAAGACAACACATTTCTGAGGAAAAGCTGGGTTCTACCAAGGTCAAGAAGTCTGTCTTGGGCGTCCCCTCTGAACTCAAAAACTGGCAACAGCACAGAAGGTCTTAGTTTGGAGAGTAGTAAAGATGATCAGGGGACAGCCTGCTGGTAAAAGTCTGGAAGATGTGATGCTAGAGCAGGCATATCAGAAAGGCCCTATGGGAAAGGCTGGAGGATTTAACAGTCCATCCTGATGTGCCTTTGAAGCAGAGCAAACTGGTATTCCAGCGCTGGCAGGAAAGGGTGACAACATTAATAAAGGTTGATTGACCTTTCTACACAATTGGTTTACTCTGGAACCAAGGTCTTCTGTTGTGGGGCTGTTACATTTTCCTTCTAGGCCTAGATACCCTAGCACTAACTTTTCCACCTGGTCTTAAGTGTAGTTTGGGGCTTGTGTCTTTGATATTAATTAACAAGGTAGCACAGAGACTTCAAGGTCTCATACTTACAGGTCTCATACTTAAAGTATCTCATACTTAAAGTATCTCATAATGAGATACCGTTACTCTGGGAAGGTTATGTTTCTGTCTAATTTTCTCTAGAAATGCACTCCAAGAAATGAGAGATGTTTCCTTTTACAACTAATGCTTGTATTTCCACCAAAGAGCCATAGTTTTGAATTGACATGTTCTTTGAAAAAGTTTTGCCTAAAAATTCCTGCTTGTTTCTTTGGGAAATAATTGGAATCACTTATTAAGTAATCACATAAAAGTGGGGGAAAAAATCCACATTCAGGAAAGGACAGTCAACTTTCCCATATCTCATTCTTCTCTTTGTGCCCATGAAAATTGTTACTTGGAATCACTGCCTACTGACATAGCTGTTGTAAGAACTCGGGTCTCATTCTTAACCCAGACAAGCGTTAGAGAAAACTGTTCTCTGGAAGCTACACAGTTCAGCCTCCCTAAACGGAGAAGTTTTCCAGCCTTCATAGATTCATCCATGACAAAGCAAAACACCTCCAAGCCTGACTGATTTTACACAGCAAAATAAATCACTTTTAAAGTGTTTAAATGTCATTGTGAAAGTGAAGAGATGAAATGTGCTGTATATCATCTCTACAAAACCAGAAGTAGTTGTATTATAAATAAACAGAGTTTGCTTGGTATTAGGGACATAGGAAATTCCATTCAAGAACAGACAAATGGCACATCTTGTCTGGTATCCTGCATCTGGCACAGGCCTATAACAGATGCTTAAAATACTTGGCTTTCTTGGTCCCACAGTCTCCCCTGTTCCACCTACCACCAATGCTAAAAATCAGACAGTTTTCCTAACCTCTGGTGGGAGTCTCTTTCCTGCTGACTTGGCCAGGGGAATACATATTTGCCCTGTGTGATACTTTGTACACCGGCTGGTACCTAATTTGCCTGAACTGTGCTTCTGACTTTATCAGAACATATATGGTATTACTGCCTGTATTGCCTGCGTAGCCAAACAAAGCAGCACAAAGGTGAGGACTATGCTTGGCTCCAGAGAAAGGGGAAAGCAAACTCCTCACCCTCACTTGCACATAGCCAGCAATTGTGCCTACCAGTAGCCTATTACTAATCAGCTGCCCTCTTCCTGTCGAGGCACTGCCACCTAATTGCTCCCTACTACTCAACGACATATATCTTGGTGTGGCTTTCTTAGTAACTTTTATAGTTTAATGCATGATGACTGAAAATTAAATTATTTTATTGTCTATCGAGCAGAGTTCACTTTTGTCATTTCAGAGGTTGTCAAAACACGGTTCATCTATCCAGCAGGTCACATAACACTTCTTTAGTTGCCTGGTGCTTCTAGCCATTGTCAATAGAGTGATATGCCTGCACCCAACGAAACTGACTATGGCACTCTCCGTTACTAGAAATGTACTTCCCACAGACTATGTCCCTTTGTTTTCTACAATCTCATTCATAACCAATATTAAATTCAATGGCACACAATTGGTTAAGGGCCTCTAAAACAAAGACAAATGAAAAATCCAAACCTTTCCATTTGAAAAGTTAAAGATTAGAAAACGCCTTTGTATTAATTACATTACACCCTCTTTGTGTTCTCCTGTGAAATATAACAGTATTTTTAAAAGGCTAAAGAGAACTTACAACTATAGGTAACTACCATATAAGGTCCTTCCACATGTCATCTTACAGAAACAACAGAAAGAGAAGGGCGGCTATAGAAATTATGACACCACATGTCTAAGATATTGTTAAAAAAATTAATTTGAAGGAAAAAAAACCTAAGTGTCCTTTAGTTTGAGCATATCATTCAGTTGCTGAACACTGGTCTTAGGGAATGACCTAATAAATCATTACATATCAATAAGGAAAAACTGAATCCTGATGGCGTGCCTGGGTTGTTGGGTATAGTTTCAGATGTCAGCTTTCTCCGTGCTTAAGGATTTTCTGATTTTGGTTCCATCCTACTGAATATAGCATTCACCGTCAAAGATCCAAATCTAGAGCAGACCTTCAATCTAGCTGCCCCAAATTTGTATCCACAAAGAACAAGACTTTGCAGTATTAATCTTTTTGAAAGGATGGACACACATCAAAGCTACTGCAGTACCAAGTAGAAGTTTGCATCCTTTAACACCTTCCAAATCGACCATACATTCAGTGATGGCCAGGCTCAATATTAGAAGGAGCTCTGTGACTTTCTGCACTTCTCTCATGTTGTAAAAGAGGAATGACTTTCAGAATATCTGTCTTCTTTCAGTCAGGAACAGAACTAGAGGTTTTTCAAGGCACACAAATGAGTCAGCCACTTGTTCCAAATAAATGGAAATGGTGTTCCAAGTTTCCTAGACAGCTTTAAAAACTGCACAGGACAATTCAGCTGTTTAATATATTGTGTTCCACACTTCACAGTTAAGAGGACACAAGATCACATGCTTTTTGTTCCAGATATGTTGTTTTACCCACAGCAGTCCAAAGCCATTTAATTTTGTCTCTCTCCTTGACATACACGCTGCTCTTCTTGCTTTTACTGTTCCCAAGAACAAGAGTAGCACTTCAGAGTAAAGAGCAGCAGCTGAGGTTTCCAGACTGCTGCAGGTACTAAATAATACTAAGTGTCTTAAATGTCCATGATTGCACTTGCCTATTTGTGTAATGAGGGTGTTAATATTTTGGTTTCCGAGGAGGAATGTTGTAAACCTTAATTAATCTATATCAGTGACAAAAAAAGGCATGAGTTACAACTTTAACTGTACAGTAAAGTAGAACATCTATGTGGATAAATAATTATAAGGAGATATATATAACTATAAACATAATTTCTTTACTGCAAACCTTGCCTTAACAAGAAACTTAACTCCTTCCTCCCTCAAGAAAACTGAATACACTGACTCATGTCTTTGTTTAAGTGTCATGGTAAATTTGTTCTTTTATAACATGTAGTAGTTCAGCTTTGAACTTTTGATTTTTGGAAAAGGCAGAGCGGAAAAATGTTTTCATGGGAGAGGAGTGCACATTCCAGAACTGTCGACTGTTACTCGTTTATGGGGGGAGGAAAAAAACTACTTAGGTTTTAGGCTTTAGTTGATGCAATTTGTCGTTGTCTGGTATTTTGTGATAAACCAAAGAGTTTACACTGTACAGTGAAATATTTCAGTTTGCTCTCTCATCTTTCCAGCTTTTGCTTGTTCAAAACTCTGAACAAGTTTGAAATTGAATGCCACTGGGGAGAGAAAAATTAGCTTTGTCTGAATAGAAATAGTGATTCATTATAATACAAAGTAGTCCAAGGAGAAAATAACTCACAGTTTACTGTGAATTATAGAGCTACACACAAGCATAATGTGCAGTTGCAGACAATATTACTCATAAAAATAAAACAAAAGAAAATGTGAGCTCTTCATGGTGTCTTCTAATGTGAACAACAGTTTTAAACACAATTTTCCTGTGCCGTTTCACGTTTATTTAATGTATTAACATTTGATTATGTCAAAAATATTAAAACAGGAAAACAAATTAAACTTTATGTAGCTTATTTATTCAAGTAAAGTAAAAAATACTTCTCTGCTGTCCTGCATATTTTGAAGAGTATTATGAACATGCTTTCTTCCCTTCTCTTTCTAGAAAGAGAAGAAAACACAGATTGTCAGAATCCTTCAGATTTGATCCCTCGCACTGTTAAGATCTCTTCATTACTGGATGTCAAGTCTGAATATCAGCACCAGTACATTGAAGTATACTCTCCCATTAAGCTGAGGTAATTTTCTTCCTAATGATTCAATTGTTTAAAGCATTTACAAAAGATGCCCTCCCACCTCCCTATTCCCTACCAATAAAGACAGTTCTGGGAAGAACATTATATGGCACAGTATACCATCAGTTGATGTGAAAGACATGAAAACTGATGATTTGCTAACAGGCAGGGAGGTTCAGGCCCCATTTATTAATACAAATTTAGCAAGAGCACATTAGTTAAGCTTACCACACTGAACTGGGTTTGGAAAGCGATTGCAAGTGTCAGCTCCTTTCCTTTCATAAAGGGAATAGTGACATGATAGATGCAACATCCTAGATTCATGGCCTCTTAAAAGGCTACTGTATAACTATTATGGATATGTCAGAGACTGCATTTTTGCTGCATTGGCATTAAGAGCTAAAGTCATTGAGGACAGAGAGCATAATTAATGAAAAAGTCTAATGCTGAAACAATGCAATTAACAAGTCTTTCAAAGTTTCATTTCCTGGGGGAAATTATGGCCATTGAAAAGGATATATCTTGTCATGTATCTTGACAAAGGCTAGAAACTACATGAAAATACCAGCCCAAAGCCAGAGATGAGGAGAGAACTTCTCCATTCACAGATCCAAAAGATGTCAGGGTATTATTCTGGGAGAGGGAGGCTTTGCCAAGGATATCAACTGCTTTTCAGACACACAGTGGTATAAGTTTCTACTTAGTGGGATGGGCATCCATATAGTGAATTATTTCATAAATATTATTCACTCAGCATGAAAAACTGCATTTATGAATATCTAACAGTCATTGGTTAATAGTGTCATGTTTTCCCTCAAGTACAGAACTGCACCCAGTGCAGGCCTTATGTGGTCACAGTATGTTATAGGAATGGGCAACTTAGGATTCAGACAGGAAGGCAGTCAATTGCAGAAATGTATTAAAAAAAAAAAAAAAAGAGCAGATGGCTCTGAGGCTGACCACTGGCCCGTAAGTATGTGGATATGCAATTAACTTCAGAACTAAGATACACAGAAAATTCTCAGAAAGTTTTCTTCCCTCACACGTCTTTAATATATCCCCTTCTTTCCTAGTGTATCATAATCAAGATACTGTCAGTTTTCTATCCATCACCCTAATAGAATTGTACAACTTTCAGAGCATATTAACATGAATCTTAAAGAAGCTGCATTTTTTGATTTGTAGCTTCCTTTTCTCCCCAATCAAAAAAAAAAGCTTCTAGAAACACACACCCATTTCTGAATCAGTAAAACACAGTTAATGTAAAGAAGCAATTGCTTTAGATAAGATTTAGGTGGGTTATCACATAAATATCATTGCAGACAAGAGGAGAGGAAAAGAAGAGAAAATACAGCAGTAGGTGCACAGGAAGATCAGCCAGAGGATGGACGTCTTCTTATTAGTATACCTAACAAAGCTGCCTCAGGCTCTGCATTTGCTTTCAAAGTAATGGAATTCTGTTACAAGACAGCAACCAACATAGCACATAATTCTTTGAGGTCATTTAAAGCCTGCCTGTTAAATAAACATTACTCTGATTTCCACCCCCTGCCCCAAGCATTCATAATATTTCCTGTATACTTCCAGCAATTTTTGTCCTATCTGTCTTCTAAACTATCGTTTTGAACCACTGAGAAATTGCCTAAGACCAGAACTCAGTTTTCAATACCTTTCTCTTATTAATATTTCTGAAGTTACATTTCAGCTTCTGATCAAGGTTTGCTGCAACAGTTTCTCTTTTGATGCAAGTCCGCTGTATGGTACCTTGGATTTCAGCTAGAATGCATAGTATGTCATGTGAACAGTAAAAAACAATATAACTCAACTTCCCCAAAGTAAGTTGAATCAGGAGTTTTAAGGATAATCAAAACCATATTATTACGAGCAAGCAGAGCCAGTAAGTCGTTGAAGCTATATAAATATATTCATACCCACATTGTACTTCATTATCAAAAGAATCTCGCACACAGGAACACAAAAATTCTTGCTGTGGAATACTGAATAATTGTGGAACAAATAAATGTAAGAATACAGTGATCTTTGCATCAGAAGTGCATTGCAAAAGAGATCCCAGTAAAACAAGCTGAATCCTCAGACTTCCATAAACCTTTTATGACTTTCTTAGCAGACATTATTAGAAAATTCAAAGGACTTTATACAGAGCACTGTTATTTACAGAACTATTTATTGCTTATATTCTTTAAGTGAAACTTATGTATGATTTCATATGCAAATACAGGCAAGCATGCAAGGGCATATATGTTTTTTAGCAAAGTCTGTCACTAAGTATTTTGGACCCACTTACAGTCTTCAGTAATACCAATAGATAGGTCACAGACAACTTGATATTTTACGTCAAGTTATTCTACATGTGAAAATATATCTATGAAAGTGTAGTATTATATTTCTTATAGATGTTATTTATGTGCATGTGCCTTTACAGGACTTATGCCTAAACCTAACCTGGATTTAGACTGCCACCACTGACAGCGGAGTATCAATTTCTGTATGTTTCCTCTCTTTGAAGTTTTTTTTTCCTTTTTTTTTTTTTAATTCTTTTCACTGCTAACTACACAAGCAGATTGATCAATATAAGTGGAAGTTACCTGAACAGCAGCCAACATGGAACACAGTCAATAGCAGTGATTCATGGCATTTTTTACAGTTTGTTATGTTTTTTTTATGTTCAGAGCCCATATAGGCAAGAAAATATTTCCCATACTGTGAGATGGAAATATTGTTCATCTCTTTGTAGAACAGAAAGCTGAGAAATGAAATTGAAGTGATTTAGTCAAAACTGAATGCTTTCCTCACCTCAGAGAGGTAGCACTGCGCAGTTCAGCCAAATTGTGGCTACCTGAAAAAAGGGAAGAATGTGATCACATATGCCTGAAAACACACATTTTTAAGTTGTCCTAAGCACAGTGTAGGCACAGCTAATCTGAATGATTTCACCATGCTGAATTATTTCCCACGTTCCTTTGTTGCTCCTGTAATTTCAAAAAATGCAGAAACTGGGAAGTCATATGATCCGTAGGAAAGAGAATATTATGGTTTCTAAGAAAAATATTTATTACCAAGCAAGCTATTTTGATTTATTAAATGATAGCTTCCCATCATAGTGGGTTTTGATATGGTGCTTAAAACCACAACGGTTGTATGAAGTCAGGACCTTATTTATTTAAAGGGATCCACTAGTGTTTTTCTTAATTGAAATATCAGTTCACAACAATGCCAGGTCCATAGAAGCTCATCCAGGAATAAACTCTTGAAAAATTATTTTTTTCCAAGAGTGTCCATTAAGCCAATGCAGACAGTGTCTCACTGCTAGTCTTCTAACATTAGATTTATAGGATGTTATAATTAACAACAGGTGATGGGCAGCACTACATGCACAGCAAGCAAAGTGAAAAGACTGGCAGCTCAAAAGCCACTTGTGAATCATCAAAATTTTTCCCCGGATAAATTCAGAAGTAATCCTTATAGGTTTTCTGGCAATTATTTTTTTGGTGGTTTTTTTTAATTATTTTTTTTTTCTTTTTAATTCCACACCACCACCCCCTTTCTCCTTTCATGTCAAAGATTAGGGACCATCTTTCTGTTTACAGTTGTGTATCTTTTCAACTTCTATGTTTATCTATCTATAAAATGACACAAATTATGCCTCCCTCACGACTTCTTTAAGGATTACAGACAAGTCCACACAGAAAATTTTAAAATTATGCAGATTTTTAAGACACTTGCGTCTCCGTTATTCCAGCACTCTCAAACTCACATTCTGGACAAATAACACAAAGGAAAAGGTTCAAAACGTGTACAGCCTCCACATCAATGTTAAGAAAAGCAGTTCTTCAGCTTAGAACTGAAAAGGAGGGAGAAAGACTCTGAAAAACATGAATCAGCAAAACAAAAATATGTCCCAAATGAATTTTCATTTGCATAGTTAAACAAATACCAGTCTTTTTATTTATTTCTTCTTTTGTGAGAATATAAGTTAGGCAAGGTATGTTGGGAAAGGTAGTGGTTTTGTTTAACTAAGTGAAGAAGGACTTGTATCCCAAATCTACCAATAGATCTAACTTTTATGAATTATTTCCAATGTAGTAACCTGATGTGATCATGATATTAATGAGTTAATTACATGTCATAACATAATGATTATAACAAAGGAGTAATGTTTTTTTTAAATGAAAAAACACCTCTGTTTTGGATAATTGGCTACATATCCTCATTGACTTTAGTAAATATTTTAAATGCATTAACTGGTAGGAAGATACAAATAGGAACGTTAAAAAAAATAATCAGTATTTATACTATAGAAAGTATTGGAGATTGTTCATAGATACATTCCACAGTCTTACCAATATAGGTCCCTGAGCTCCTTTGCAAATAACTCTGATACATGAAATTAATTTGTACTAAAGCCCTTTTAGGGTGTTTCTTCCCTCCTTTTATCCACCCCACCCCAAAATACAGTTGAATTCATAACCTTGAAGGTCTTGGCATTACTATATTAGAGAGCAGTGAATACTATTCTAGCTTTGTGTTACCAGGCCACCAGCAGGAACACATGGTGATAAAGGTTTCAGTTCTCTACAATGTTGTTCATGTTAATTTTTTCCTGAGCTTATGGGATTACGGTAGGCATGGATTGGATATTAGCACCTGAGAGAACCTAGGCTGTGACCACACTATATAGGTTTGCATATCCTAACACATACACATGCACTTCCATAATGGAAAGTGATCAGTTTTAATGCCTGTCCTTTGGCTGTGATTGTACAATTTGACTACTGGTCTCAAATCCACCAGTGAACATTAAGCTGTATGTTTACTCAGCACAACCCAAACCAGTACTAACTTCTTAGATTACACTGTATTAACTTTATTGTCAATGGGAGCCTCAACCGACTTTGTTAAACTGCTTTATCGTATAGTGGTTACTATGAAGTGAGATGTTTGCAATGGTGAATTTATCCTGCTTGTTGCAGGGTTTATGCTTTGTTAAAATTCACATAGCAGTGCGTATCTATAGCTGAGACACAAAATTGCCCAGGAGAGCACTTTTTACTCTGGGTAATTAATCAGAGGCGGTGGGAAATTTTTCTTAGTGTTCTTGATAATCTCTAGGGCACCATCCAACTGTGAAGTTTTGGCCTCACTGAAGTGGAAAGCAAGTTTCATCAGTAACTAGAATAGGCCAAGACATTTCTCACAAAGCACTTAATGACCTGGTGTCATCTGGCAAAGTTTCTCTGTGCAGTCTATTTTCGGATCTGGAGAAATAGTTAATTTCTATTAAATATTTCAAATGCATACATAACAAGCCCCATGTTTTGGTAATCATAGGCACATTTTAAGCAAGGTTCTACACATTTCTTAGGGTAAATTCAAATTCCTTTTTAAATAATTTGAATCGAATCTCAAGTAAAGTCTCTCAGCTCAGAGAACTTGAAATCACATCCTCAATAGGAAATTTGTGGGTTTGCATGGGCAGGGAGAAAATACATAAGACTGTAAAAATGCTTGGGGATTCAAGCACATAGCTAGAAACAGCCTGAAGACTTCCACTTTGTAGAATAAGGCTAGCTTCAATGATAATTTTTTTGTTTAAACAAAAAAATAAACACTCCCTTCCATCAGACAGCCACATTTAGAGATGTTACTCATAATAATAATAACTTATTAAAAACCTTCATCCGATAACATTTTATTTTTATAGTGGCTAGGCACAGATTTTAAAATTTGTATATGTAGAGACCAGGTGGAGGTGTGTTTTTTCTTACTGAATTGCTTCAGGATAGTTAAACTTTTGCTGCACAAAAATAGTCGGAATTCTAAAAAGACTGAAAGTATTTCCAATTCAAAAGAGGAATCCTCCTCAACCTAAAGAACTATTCAAATATTCAAGCACAAAATAGAGCCAGGTTTCTTAGGAAAAGTTCAGTGATTTAGATAAATGTTAAACCAGGTTGAAACCAACTCAGCAATTTTATTTCCTCTATTCAGCTCTTTCAGTTATTAATACTGAGTCAAAAAGATGAATTAGCACTTACTTCACAGTTTTATCAACTGTTCATTAGTTTAGCCATCCTTGTTCTAGAAACAATATTTTCCCCAGCTACATCTAGATAAAACAACATTAATTTAAGAGATATAAAATGTACAAAATAATTGAATCATGGAAAGTTATGGCATATGGAACAAAATCTTACAGGCTAAATTAAGATTTGACTGATTTTTCATTTAAGTGTTGCTACAACATACAAACTGCTGAACACAGATATTGATGGAGAGGTTTACCCAAACTCACAAAGAGCTGCAAGCTTCCTGTTCCTTTTTTTGATTGACCCCTGGCTCACAGTAAACTTGTCTTGATTAAGAACATACTGTGTTATTGTTGAATGCTCTTGTTTTGAGTGCATCATACTAGTTTCACTGTAGCAAGAGCTAACTGAATGCTTCTTTTCTAAAATTACTTAATAGTATTATGAATTCTAGCATGGACATTTCAAAAGATTCATTTCTCATTGTGATGACTAACTCATGTTGTCCATAATAGATTCACAAAGGGATTAGCAATTTCATGAGTTTAGTGAAAGTAACTGGCTCTCAGCATTAATTGCAGCCTTGAAAGTCTGTCATAAACAAGTCATTGTAACACCTCGGATTTGAAAGAGAACCCTTAACAGGTAGATGCTTAGATGGATGTAGTTTCTTAATATTGTTTTTTCTACAGGAAATTAATGCTGGTATTTTGCTTTTAGACTGAGATATCTTACTAATTGAGTAATTTATAAAACAAGACATTTGTGGGGTCAAGTTAACATGTGTGTCGAGAAGGTCTACATTTCAATGCAAGACTTGGATGCAGGATTTGTACCTACATTATTCAGGCAGATAACTTTCACTGAATACCTCCACTGAACAGGAGTCAGGCCGCCCACTGCTTGTGTAAGTCTGAATACAAGTTTTGTGTGCCTCAATTCCTATTTTTTGAAAACACACTGATGAGACACTCCTTAACATAGGAGCTTGGATGATAAACTGATTACTCTTTGTGAAGTAATGACATGCTGAAGACTGCTTAGCAATACTCAGTGAACTCAAGTATAGAGCTATATGAATTCTGTCCTAAAGAACTTACAATCTTACTGCTTAACTGTAAGAGACATTCACATTGCTTACCTGATCTGTTTATATGTCCTGTGATGCTGATTCAAAGCAGCTACAGGAATCTCCGTCAGTGGAGTGACTGTAGAGTCTTTTAAGACCTTCCGCACTGGGGACAGAATTAAGTATCTGCTGATATTTCATCTTTGATTTGTAAAACTGAATTATTTATGCAAGTGTACATGTGTACACATGTGCATGTACACATGCTTACATATAAATAAGATAGGTTTCTGTTTGGGGAAAAGTGCAGTAAAACATTTCAAGTAAAATCAAGCCATATAGAAACAATACAAACTATGCTGTATTTGGTCTATAGGAGTAAGGGATATGAAAGACAAAGGGTCTTTGCACAACGCAAAATCCATAAAATGTACAATTCAGCAAAAGTATCCTCTATGTTTCTGTTCCCATATTAAATGAATGAATACTTCGAAGTCTGCTAAAGACATAGGTGGTGAATGCTTGCCTTTAACAAACTGTGCTGATGCTAACTCACATTCATAGAAATATTGGGACACTTGCTGTCATTGTATTAGGAAATATCCATGGTAGTGAGGGAATGAAGGAATTCTCAACATCAAGGCTTGTCAAAGATTATTATCTAAACTTTACAGGTTTACTTGTAGAGAATTACTAATACCAGACCACCAAAACCTAAGTATAACTGCCCCCAAAACTCTGCAGGCATACACTGTAGAAACCAGCCGTGACATTATTCATATTTGTCTAAGCTTAGCTCTATACCTAGCATGTCACAATTCTGGAAAGTAGAACAAGTTACAGGAAAAGTCAGAATTTGTTGAGCCTCAGGACTGAGGGATGAAAAGTAATAATTATTAATATTATTTCTTTTAAAAGAAATTATTCCCAATTTAGAATAGTTTGGAAATTAGTAAGAAAAAGAGCAGCTAGAGAGATCTGGATTATTCATAGACTTTGACAAGTTAAAGATGTAAATAATAAGATCATCCAGGCCATTTTCCTGCCAGTGCAGTATTGTTCCCTGTAGTACATTTTCTAGTGCTTAGTTTTTGAAGACCCTTGAGAAAGGAGATTCGAGCCTTTCCTTTAGACACATCCTGGCACACACTGTCAAGGAGGCTTTTCCTCCCTCTCTTCAGCCAAGCATTTCCTGTCTTTTCTTATTTCGTGTTCCACTCAACAGTTCTTACTCCACGGTGTCAGGGCCTTCAGGAATCCAGAGGGGAAATTCTGCTGACAGGCACAGATATTCCAAGAATAGGATATTCCGAAGTATCAAAATCTATAGGAATTTTAGGAGAACATTCTGGTAGCCTCCTTTTGTTTACTGCTCTTTGTGTGCCAGATGGGAAGAATGCATCTGAAATGTGCTTAGCCACCTTTGAACATTTTTAATATGATAATTCTTCAGTATGAACTTTGGAGAGAGTATCTGTTTAAACCAAAGCTTGACTGCCTCAAATCAGGTTAGAAGGACTGCTAAAAGAACATGCTGCAATGAACAATGAGTTCACCATGTACCACGTTAATAGTGATTTGTCCCTTCAAATAAGTGGATATAAGAAAGTGGCCTGAAGAAAGAGCAGAAAAATATGGAGATGTTCTTGAGCCGGTGGTGACTGAATACAAAACTAACCATCTGTGCTGTACGAATGTACTCAGGACAGCATCACATATAGGTACGATATTCACGTGCAACAATTACAGTCATGCTATAGATCCAGTAGCCCACACCAACTCACTCCAAGCAGTTCTGTTATTGACAGTAGTTGTGGGATAATATCTATTATCATTGAGCAGGCTGTGTGCATCATTAAATCCTAACGTGTGTTTGCGAAGAGATCCCTCTGCAGTTCCTGCAAAAGCTGTGGTTCATAAGGAGCCACAGGCCAAATATGACCTGAGTGTTTTCAGACATCTAAAGACTCAGGAATTTAAGTGTGGTTTGCTAAGTGGAAGTGTTAACCTTGTTGTATTGAGTTATATAGCCTTCTAACATAAGCAGTCCAAGTCTGCTACCTTGATGAAAATATTGTACTATAGGCCATGATAAATACCATTCTTGAAGTAGAAGTTTAGCTTTATCTTGAAGAGGCCTAGCCAGAGCACTCAGGAAAATTTTCTTAGAAGAACAACAAATGTTAAGTATCTTTTTGTTTTTCTGATTTGAGCAGGTGAACTTCTTAGTCATTGGTCTTGCAAAACAGTTCGCAGCGGGGAAGGATTAAGTTTCCATTACCTAATTCAAAAGACTGGCCAAATATAAAGCAAAAATGATTAAGGAATTTGGTTGTAAATCTGTCTCTTTGAAGGGATAGAAATATTCTTGGATATGTCCCTTTTTTTGACACATTTATACTGATTACAAATCAAAGGGTAAAGCCGGAGTATTATTTCCTCCAAACTCCTTCAGACCCGATTTGTTCTAGTACTGTCTCTAACAGTACAGAATTCTTTGACAGCAAAGGAACTGTCTTTTTTAATGTAGTTGTTCTTGAAGGTGTTTAAAGCATCCAGAAGAGAAAAGGAAATAGTTCTACGAGTTTGTGTAAATCTGGAAACTATCTATAACTTGTAACTTATACAAGACAATGTAGTTTTAATAAATCTTTTCCTTCTCCTATAGAAAAAAAGTACAGCAAGAAGAGGTGCATCAGTACTTTATTTCAATTAAAAATCAGAGAGCTAAATCAGTGTCTTCCTTTTCCTTTATATTTTACTGTAACTGTCTTGGGTGCTGCTTACTTCCATCAGCATTAATTTGAGGAGCAGAAGCTAATAATTGGGAGGAAAGACAAGCAAACCTGGATTGAAAAACTGTGCTAAAGATTAGATCTCCATATACTTCAATTAAGTAACCTCAAGAACATTCAAAAAGGAGAAAAGGAGACCAAAAGTCCTGTGACATGCAAGATGTTTGTCCTGAACTACAGAAAACTGGATGATAATCAGTTGACAGCCAATGTATATTTTTCAGGCTCATGTGTCTTTAAAAGAAGGACTTTTTTATTTGTGACACAATTAGAAAAATATAGACTGTTGCTTTTAGGAGAGTGAAAAAGCATTCAGAGTATTTAGCAGTGCCAAACATAAAAGCATTCACAGGTTAGCAACACAGTAATTACTGGTTACACCAGCAGACAGTGCTTCCCGCTTTCAGCAAAGCACTCCCTGGGAAGGGGCAGTAAAGGCCCATTGGGCACATCCGTCCTGCTTCACCTGGTGGTAAATTCAGGCTTTCCATGAATTCTTTCCCACAAAACTGTGGAAAGGCAATGCCTGGGAAGGCACCAGAAAACTTGTCCCATTTGAGTGGGGTGACCTTCATACATGCCACAGAGTGTTTCTGACTGCAAATGGTAAGGTCTCCTAAACCAAGTTTTAATCTACACCCTGACAGGCAGTCAAGTAAAGAACAACCATACACTTCCAGTAAAGGTTATGTTTATAGATAGGACTGCAGTTTGGGCAAGCCTCTTGCTAGAGCTTGAGGTGGCTTTAGGGTGAAGACAGCACAATAATACTGCAAGGTCTTTTAAGATCTATTCAGTATTCTCTATCTGCAACACTTCGTCATAAGTTTAAAAGAAAAAATACTTTCTATTGTATCAACAGTCACAGCAACTGGGAAAAATATAAAAAGAATACCCTCTTCCTTAGAGCTATGCATGTAAGTTACCTTCCATAATATTTCTATCTATTCAAATACAGTCAATCAGAAAACTTATTAAGAGAAGCACAATTCCCCTGAAAAGTCAGAGGGAGGAGAAATCAGATTTGAAGGCTTTTTCTCCTCTCTAAGCACCAAAACAGTAGATATTTGTCTGAGCTTGTGCAAGGTGCATAAAATTGGAAAGAAGAGGATTTTTAGATGCTTACACCACTCCTATCCACAAAAAGCAAAAGCTTCTTTTTTCCTAGTTTTAGTCCCTTCAGCTCACAGAAATCAAGTAACTCCTGTATCTGCTCATTTAGGAATTCCTCATCAGAAAAAAAGAAAAAGAAGTAAAAAACCCCACCAAGAACCAGACACTACATCCCCAAACACACCCTAAGTTTGGTAGGTATAAAACAGAGATATGGGTAAGCAATATAACACTGCTTACAGCTAGCTCATTTGCACCCTAGCACACCAAAATAGATGAAGCCTGTATAATGAGCAAACCCATCAACTCTTCGAACACAGGAAGAACGTTTTCTTGAGGTACATTTCCTGGTGTCCTATAGGAGAGGGATGGCACTTCCTCCTCTAGTTGTGACAGATAAATCCATAGCCTAAGCTTCTACTTTGATAAAGGCAGAGGGAAAAAAAGCTAAGTCCAAGTTCCCATGAATAAGTACATCAAGCATCTTAACATATACTTTACAACAGCTTCCAAGTTCACTGATGACATTGCCTGGTGAAGACAATGAAAAGAAGTAAATACAACAAACTGTATTTTGGTTGTAATTATTTTTTTTCACCTCTAAAATAACTTCTTTATAATGCAATTATGCTGTTCCTGGAAGGACCCACCACAGAGCCAGATTATGAGCTGGTTCGTTCCCTTTCCAGCCAGCAAAAGAATCTCTATTCACCAGCCAGAACAATTGCAAGCCAAGTGCCCTCTAATTCAGTTGTGAGCAACTTCAGGAACTTCATGATTCTCTATTCACACGTGTGCAAACCACCTTTAATGAGCCTTGGGGATTTTACAGAGCCTTGGGGACTGAACAGAGCAATTGAAAAACCTCATAGGCTCAGCAGCTGTTAGTATGTGCCTGCCAACAGAAGTCAGCTTGACATAAACCATTTCCCTTAAAGCTTCAGTTGATATTCCATGCCATTTATTTCATAGCCGCTGCCTTATCCCAGCTCCTTTAGCTGCTCTACATCATGGAAAAAAAATCACTAAAAGTGCAGTTTGTGGCAAGCAGGAGAGGCTATGAAAGCTGGTGGAAGCCTCACTGTTGTTTGTGCTGTCCATTGCAGCACCAGCTCAGCCCAAAGAGCTTCATCAGGTATTTTAGTAACGCTGCTAAGACCACAGCTTTCCCAGCTCTATACACAGCAACACAAACCACTGTCAGTCTTTGGATGTAAGATGACTGATGACAGCACCTAACTGTGAGGAGCAGAGGGCAGATTTTGATTCTGGAGGTCATAGCCAAGTCCTCTAACAAAAAATTCCAGTGACTTTTTAACTCCCATACAAAGCAAACATAGTATTACTTGCTAATAACACCTGGTCTCACTTCTCTGTCAGATCTGACACAAAAGCTCTGCCAGCCACCTAACAGTTGCTAAAACAAACAGGCAGTGCAATTAGTGAGTACTGTTTCCACTTCTGCACCACTCCCCATTCATGCTGTCAAGACAGTTTCTCCAAAAGAAAAAGAAATGCAGTAGCTTTTTTGACAGAGAAAGACCTCAATTTTGTATTGGCTTTCATTAATTTACCAAAGCTTACACAGTAATGTTGTCCAGTGATTTTGACACGAGTGATATTATTTATCTTACCCCTATCAGTCTCTACAGAATAATTTCCCCAGATGCCAGTGTGTTTGATAGCATGATGCTCAGACTCCATCTTTGTATGGTCTGTTTGACATGCACATGCCATTTGAATGTTAATCAGGAAGGCATATTTATCAGATACACTGCTTTCTCTTCTTTAGGAATATTTTGAGATGTGAATTCTCTAAGAAGCATAAAGCATACAGACCTGAACTCCAAAACCATTCTCAGCTTTATTTTTTTCCTTCCCTTGTAAACTATCTTGGATTTATCCTATGATTTCATGTCAAAAGTTTTATAGCTGTCATGTATTTTGGAGATAGGATATATGGTTTCTTAAAAAAGGTTCCCACCTCCATGGTAAGGTCTATGAATATTTCAAATGAACCATTTCTCTTAAACTGTGTAAATTTATATGTAATAGTCCATGCTTGTTTTATTAGTTTGGTAGAGGAACTCAGATTCTGCTTTTCTTATGAGCATCTAATGGAAAGATTCCAATGCAAAAACAAGCTAAAGCAGCAACAAGAAAGCTTTATTATTTTGTAATTTATTTCCTGCAGTTAACTCCTTAACTGATTTATCTGATTTCTGACTGATTTCATAGGTCAGTGGACTTGCCAACACATTTTTGCTTTGAGTCACTTCCTTGCCAGACACACACACAAACCTTCAAAAAGGGAACAAGCTTGTCTTTCTACCTCCATGCTGAAAGACAGGGCAGGAAATAATTCTAAGAGGCAACAAAAGGAGCATACGTACTTTCTGTGGACACATGTATTATATTCCATGAAGGAGATAATTCAATGCATGAAATTCTAGAAAATATTTCAAAACCAATAATACTTGACTCTTCAGTCATGGATCAATGCTTCCTTATGGCACTTTAAATATACAAGAAAGCAGCATTTGAGCTAAAGGGCTTTATATTCTAAACTAGATCCTCTGCTCCTTTATCAGATGCCAGTGTGATTCACAAACCTTGCCCTGTTACAACCCACCCTTGAAAGTGAGAACAAGTCTTTTTGCATTTAAAACAAAGTACCCTGTTGTTGGAAGAAGGGTTCGCTGGAGTCAAGAAGACGCTCAATATGAGTTATGCATCTTGCTCAACTTTATTAGACTATTTATATAGAACCGATACACATGCATATTCGTAAAGCAGAAATATAATTGGTTAGTAGTCTCTAAACACGCGTGGTTCTCACATCCCTAATTATCATGACTAAAATAAGCATTCTATCCATGTAGCTAATTGTGTTGCTATGCTTCAGCCTTGTAGTTTGTTACTCCTTATTTTCCCATACCGCTCCCTATCTTTCTTGGCCCTGCACCTGCTTTCCCAGCAGCTGTAGCTTGTTACAGCCACGGCCTGTTGGCACAACATAATTACTTGGTCTCAGGATTCAAGAATAGCTCAAGGCTACCTTTCTTGTTAACTTCAGCACAGCAACTTCAGTACAGTTCTGATTACAGGCCTATTCTGATACCAGGCCTGGATTGTGCAGATCTTCAGAGCTGCTTCTGCAGCCATTCTTCTACACCCTGTTACCAGATACTCAGGTAATTTCCTTTTATAAATGTAGCCAAAAATATGACAGTGAAGCTGCCACTGTGACAAGTGCTTCCCGAGAGGAGGCAAAGGTCGTCTTCATAACGTGATAGGTACAGATTAGACAATGGCTTTCACATCATTTGTTGGGGCACCATTCACAGTCTTCTATGGATATGAACCTTTGAAAATGTGAGCATTTATTTCTTTCTATGCAGACTTCATTTTGCTGTGTTCATAAACCAGACTGGCTTATTGGCATCTGTAAGATCTTAAATTTATTAAAGGATAAATCTATGGTGAGTTTAAATGCTAACTCAATTAGGGTGTTGATACAGGGTCTTTGCACAATGTTTCTGAGATGAAGTTTGAAGTAAAACCCAGACATGTTTTGTTTTGTACTGCAAAGACTGTAGTGCAGTTAGGAAACACTTCATTCAGTTAGTCACATCTTGGAAAAGAAAAAGATAAATGGCTAAAAATGCAATAACAGTAGGATATCAGGAAATAAACACTAAATGAGCTAACAGACTACTTTGTAGTCCTACTTGCAATCACTTCTAGTCCATGTTTAGGATGTTTCTTCAACTACCCAACTGAAAAGGAAAAAAAAATACAATCACTTCTTTTGATGTCATTACATCCATAACAAAGGCAATAACCAACAGAATTAATTTGTGTTGCTGCCCTGTATTCAGCTGAGTAAGGCTACAGAGGCTGAGACTCCAGAAAGGCAGGCATTTGCTATATCAGCCTCTAGCTGATCAGTAGCCCTTATTATTAACTTTATTTCAAATCTCAGGTTTCCTTGCAAACAGAATGAACACTTACCGGTGCTTTAGTCTTGGAAGATAGGTAGCATTATACCAGCTTCCCCTGGTATGAAACTTGAAAAGATCTAATTCCCTACAGTATGCTCATGCTTATGTACTTAGAGTAGCAGAAGTGGAGAAAATAAGCACCAACAATTCTGGTATCATTATACATCTACAGTGGTTTTATTTGTGCAGATGTAATCATTACACATTCGTACATAAGCACCAGAGGAAAAAGGAGAAAAGGTTGTAATAAGTCATGAAATGCAATTCATTTGTCAAAATTAAGGCCCTTGATGGGTTCAAAATCCTTCCCTTGAGATTCTAACTTTTCATTTCATCTCTACATTTTGGCCAGTGTAAGAATGGTATAGGAAGTCACAGTCCAATGCCTCTGTAAAGCAGAGGAGTAGGCTAGGTTCTACAAGTAATTTACTGGCAGTTTGGCTCTAAATGTCTCTTGTTCCCCTAAATACATTCCTACAGTTGAAAGATTTTGAGTTAGGACTTCATCATTTGTCACAAGAAACACAGCTTTACTTCTCTCCTCTACGTCAAGGCAGGGATTTCCTACCTTGTAGGGGCTGAAGTCAGAAACAGGACCAAAATAATCCTTACCTGAAGCAACCTTTTCTAAAAATGTATTAATAGAACAGCTGTTTGCTGCATCCATGGCATTTGGAAGCATATACTGTCACCTTCTCAAAGTCACTAGGAATTTATTTTGAAGCAGAAGCAAAGGGAAGGATATCCAGCAAGTCATCTGATTTATTGCAGTAACCCTCTTATATATGCAGTGTTAAAGAGATCGTATCATTGGCTGTAGAAATGCTAAGTATTTCAATTGCATGGAAAGATTTAAAGGAATAAGTGATACACATATGCTTTTGTAATTACATCAATGTTAAAAAAAACATTTTTTAAGAAGTGCTAAATCACTGCATAGCATATGCAAACTGAACCAAGAGCTTACTTTAGAGAGAAAAGTGAAAAGATATATCTTCCAGGCTAAATAGCAAAAGTTTTGGTATCTCTGAAGATCTGAATGCTTTTACATGTAGGTGTGATTCAAAACAGTATACACACATTTCCAACAGCAAGATCTGTAATTCCTCACCATCCTACCAAAAATGCTAAAGGAGGCTGATAGTTTGTATACTAGGCTGAGCCTGTGTGTTCACTGGTGCCAGATACCATTCCTAGTGTTTTCAGCCTTCTACATGGATTGCAGAACTTCATATCCAAGAAGTCCCTAATGTATGGTGTAGACAAAGTCACACACAGGACTTACCTTTTTTTTATAGAAAACGTTTATCTCAGTATGATGCTTCCTTATCTGTCCACCTATTCTCCCCCCTCCCCTGAATAACTTTTGAGCTTGCTGGGCAATTTGAAACTCATCTTGAAAGTAGTCTAGAGTCTGAAAGAAAATTACATCCTTGCACAAGTTCCTGAAAAATCAGTGGGCAAGCAGTGGGTAGAGACACAACTTGGCATCCTCACAAAGGGAAAGGCAGGCAAGAGTCTGCTCTTAGTCATTCAGTTTGGCCTCAGGAAAGTAAAGAATGCAAATCCAGAAGAAATCAAAATTTGTTGGGTTTGCTGCTCACATAGCAACTTGGACAATCCAGTTGGGTGATACAGTAAAGGAACCATTTGGGATGCAGTCCTCCTTCCTCATTATCAATTGAGGTAGGAGGAGAAGCTCAGTGAAGATACAGTGAGGCAATACAGTTTAGGAGGTTGCTCTTACATTCTTCTGTGACACCAGGTCTACCGAACATCGGTTGGTTTGTTAGTTTGGTCATTTTTTGTGGTGTGGTTTGTTTGAATTTTTGGGGGTTTTCTGTGAGTTTGTTGTTTTTTTTAACTGCCACAGGACAGTTACATGGTCCAGAATAATGGATCCTTCTTTAGGGAGTATGTGTTTTATAGTCTATTGCTCAGGGACCCAGTTTAGGCTAGTTATATGGAATAGCAATGGTAAACACATAATTCAGTTTTTGCAAGCATTCCACTTGAGGGTGAAATTCAGGGCAAAAGAATTATAATTAACTACATCACTTTTCATTTCCCTAACTTGTCACGCCAGGATTCTCTTGCTGGGTAACTCAGACTACAGCTGTTGGGATGCCACCTAAAGGTAACTTCTGTTAACAAAGCAGACTTTTTTCTGGTTATATTCTAGACCGAGCAAAGGAGAGGTGGAAAGAGGAATTAGGAATAGGTTGCTTTTGAGGGAAAATACTCTAGAAATTGTCTAGTTTGAAAAAGCAGAGATAGGATTTCATATTCCACTTTGAACTATCTTTTGCTAACATCATTGGCTCAGACTGGCTTATAGTTTTTAGCCACACGGAGGTTACATTGGTTTTGAGCTTGACAGAGGAATTCAGCAGCCTCAGTCCACTAGTTAACCAAGTTTTGATTCAGGTTTCATCTTTCCTCGAGTAAAAGGATGCAGTGACCTACAGCAACTCATGATCTTTGGGGAGAGGAGAAGTGTTCAAAGCTGTTCAGATGATCTGAATGCGTATTTCTAAAACTTTTCCTATAGGTCTATTACATTCTGTGTAAACATTATGACAAAATATGAATCCTGATCATAAAAGCTCCTAGCTATAAAAAGGTGAAAGATAGCCTTTTTCCCTTCATATATACTAGATGGTTATCTCCAACTGTTGATAAAGTGTTTGTAATCAAAAGTTTGTAATTAAATTTGATTTAAGTAGGGTTCAGTCTTCAGTGTGTTCACTGTTAGTAATTTCTGATATTTGGCATTCTAAATATAAGCTGTTGTTATGGCATACATTTATTTCAAAGATATTTTCTGAACTCGGTAAGCAAATGCTTAGCCTGTCATTTGAAGGGCCAGAAGTTACCATTACAGGTTTAAAAGACTGCTTTCAGCTTGATTCAGCTGGAACTGGCTGCTACAAAGAACATGTCCACCAAACACATTTGTTGTTTAGAACTTGAGCGAAGAAGCCTAAAGACAGTCGAAGAATTCAGATCAACTTTTCTGGAATGTATGGCGTGTTTTTTTTCCTAGTATTTGACTGTTCTGTCAACCAGTCTAAGTCAGATATGGGGGTAGGGGGAGGAGAAAACATATCAAACTATTCAGAGACACAGACTTACCATACCAGTGTAGCTGAATGAAAAAATAGGTTGTCATGTTAAGAATACCACTGAACGTGGCATAGCCAACATATACACCACACTGTTGCTATTATGCTGAAATAGCCTCGTTCCTGCCTAGCTTTCCTTCCAATGCACTGTCTGCATCCAGCATCCTGTCTCACTGGTATATGCACCCCACTGAATTGGTTAGGGGGAATGGTGAGTATTCAAATTTTCTTAATTATTTGTTCTGCAGTGCACATACTAGCACCTGATCCTTCCACTGCTCACTCATCTCAGCAATGAGATTCAGCTAGTTTTCTATATGTAAAGTCCTTTGAATATTGTCCCCATCCTCACCATAGCAAATCAGGGACACGTGTTGCCTGGGTACAAGTCTAATGTTAAGATAAAATAGAAATTTTTTTGTGGACAGAGAATAGCCTGATCCTTTGCCTTTTTAAAAGCAGAATGAGTCCTTTCCACTGCTCAGTTTTCCTCTTGCACAACCTTCCACTTAGTAACACATTCTAATCTGCAAGACAACTTTAAGCACTTTGGATTTGGAGTGAACCAGATGGCAGAAAAACCGAGCAACTATCATTCTGGGCTACACATATCCCACTGAAAGGAAAATAGATGCCAGTATCATGCCATTGTCCAGCAAGGTGACTGTGTACTAAATTTACGTGAAAGAACAGGTGAAGGAATCATTGCTCTGTTGCCAAAGAAAGACTTGTGAGAAAAGTGCTGTACAAGTAGTAGAAACCTGAAAATCTATCATGCAATCTACTATATTTACCCCTATTAAAATACCAGAGTCTATGTTGTTGGTTTTTTAATTCAGTTCCACTCATACATCTCAGGGATGAAGCAAAATGAGCTAGTAACAGAATGCCTTATAAAGTAAGTAACTTTAAAATGTTAAAGTCCGCACATGGAAATAAGCAATTGCCAGAGAGTTTTGTTACACTGCAGGAAGAAGATGAAGTGGTCTTCAAACTGTCATAAGCAGTATTGCCTCTTACAGCAATACATACCTTTTCTTTTAAGACAACGTCAGAGTCCCTTCTGTCTTACCTTTGTATGTACATACCTTAGAATCTAAACTACATCCGCTGCAGGCATATTTCAAACTTCATAATTTTCAAACATTTGTAATAAGTCCTTATGCTTTTAACTAAAATATGAAAAACATCTACATAGGGACTAGTTTACTGACAGATAGATTTTGCCTTCAGGTAACACTTTTATTTTTTCAAAAAAAGGAGCTTGCTTAAGATGAACAGTCAGGTACAGACACATTTCACAACATTCACAAGTGCTTTACCACCTGAGGTTATTTTCAAGAATGTTATCTCGGTCCATACAGCAATAGTAAGAAGATGAAAACCAGAAACAGGGAACTATGCTCTTTAAACTAACTCTTCAAAAATAGAGGCACCATAATTATGAATTTTTTATTCCTTATCACAGTATATGCCATTATTAAACTCAAATGAGAAAAGGAAGGAGTCGGGCAGCATCAAATCAAGGCATTTCAAGAGTCTTTGGTGCAATATGGCTCTCCATGTTTTGTAAATGCACCTCTATAGCCCAGAAAAAAATGGGAAACACCAGGCAGATTACTTTGCGCATAGGTTGGTAAAAGAGACACCTTGGAATAGGAACACAAGCTGCTTGTCTTCCCAACCCTGAGAAGAGACAGATGCAGCAACTAAGTCCAATAGGTTTAGCTCCCTGTGCTCCATCTTCTGCTGTCACCTGCTGAGGTGGAACTGGTAACGTTTGTGAAGCTGAGATGTCATCAAAATCTATAAAGCTGTTGATCATTTTCAAAGCTACTATTTTAACATCTTCAAAAACTATTGCATTTGGGTAACATTTAGTTCATATTTTTCAAGGTTATTTCAAGCCTTCCTGAAATAAGAGGTTCATAAACAGATTAACTAAACAAGATTCTAATGTAATCCCCCAATTCCAGGAAACTGGGAGCTAAGCAGTACCTTTGTAACACCTCTGCCTTCATTTTATGAACAGGGTAGGGAAAATGCATACGCATGTATAGTATAGAGAACAGGAAAGTTGGCAAATTAATTCAGAAATGGTTAAATGCTTTTCCTGTCACCCTCCTCCCCCCCAAAAAAAATTCCAGAACTTTTTAGGGGCCTAAAGATAAGAACTTTTTAGGGGCCTAAAGATAGAGAAAAAGCAGGGGGGGTTAACTGTCAACACTTTTAAAAACAGAAAATAATTCCAAATAACTTCGAAGATATTTTTAAATTCAAGCAAATATTTTTTATTCCCTTTTATTCATACACATCTAAGTCCCTAGTAACTAAAGAAGCTAATTTTATAGGCACAAAGATACAGTATATCCCCAAATATTAAAATCTTTCCTCAGCATTTGTTTTCCAAACTGTGGTATGGCAGAAAATGTTATCAGCATGAAATTTTAAAGCCGTTTTTATATATGTGCACTGATTATTACTTTTCCCCCAGAAGAATTACACATAAACAACAAATACAACTCCCTTTTAAAAGCCTTAGCATTCCTTCTGTTTCAGAAACCAATATTTCCATTCTCACTATCTCCTTTAGAATGACAGAAAAGAGGTGGGGAAAAGAAGGTATTAAAAAAATATAACGGAATGAAGACCACTTAGCAGTTGAAAGGAGGAGTGTAGCAAGCTGCAGCCAGTTCCAAAATGTCCCCTCCAGGGCTGTAGCTGTGTAGCTTCTTGGCTTTACCAATAACAGAGACAGCGCCACAAAAAAGCATAGCAGAGGAAAAATAGTTGTTATTACAGTCTTGTCAATTTTTAGATATGGTATTGTTCACTACGAGCTAGATGACCTTAAAAGACTATAAGATTTTTGCACTTAGAAACAGAAAAGCAACAAAAAGAATGCAAATCTTTTAGATTAAAACATACATAGAAATACAAGCACATAGTACCAAACTAATCTCACTGCATCAAGCTTCTGAATCGCTTTAACAACCCAGAGACAAAGATAACCTACCACAGAAAATCAGCTGTGGGAAGTGTTAAGTGAGACCAGGGGTACCTTATTACAAAGGCTCAGGTTCGCAATGAAGGAGTTGGCAAGTGTTTCCTATCACCGCAAATCTGTAAGTTTCTTCCTGCATCTTTGTTTTTCATGGGCTGTTTTTGTTATTACATTCAGTACGAGGAACAAATTTTCAGTGTTCTTCAAATGCTGTACAAGTTCTAAGTCATTAAATACTTCTAAATCTAGTTAATAACTAAATAAGCTTCAGTAAACTCCTGGAAAATAGCTGAAAATTATCTCTTAAGACAAAACTGAGGGAAGTTAGGCCTAATTCCATGGAGGAGTCAGGGCACTCGCACATAGAGAAATGACTGGCAGGTCAGCTAGGAAACAAACTTCCAGTGCATTGGCTAGTTTGTGGTATGTGGCCATACACAAACACTACTAAAGGCAAGATGCATTCTCTCTCAGCAAAAATAAGGAATTATTTTGATTTTATTTTTGAAAGATAGGAGTAGATAAATGTATTTGCATGGTCATTGTGAATAAAAGTCTCAGGTTATCTTACAAAAAGTTGACCATTTGCCTATCAGAGAATAAAATGAGGCTTAGCTGCAACATGCATGCTTTTGATTGAAACTGCAATCCTGAAAACCACCACTGAGCTTCTGTAAAGCATGGGAGGACCTGAACTTCATAGATGTCTTACTTCTAGAACTTTTTCCTGTGATGGGGCCACTAGGAGACTAGTGATGCTTGAAGTTTGAAGTTGAAAGAAAATAAGAACCTACAAAAATAGGAACCTATGTCTCAAGAAAGACTGTTCCAAGGTGTTTATTCCTACTTTGTGACTCTTGAGAGGATGTTCCTTTCAGGTTAGACAAGTAATACAATGTTGCAGGAAAGTATCAAAAAAGAAATTAAAACCTATCCAAGAAGAAAGGCAAACCTCAAAATCTGAATGAAATAACATTTTGTAATGAACATTTTCCCATCCTTACTCTCATATGCTTAGAATGTGCTTGAATCTTGGAAATTAGTCACATGAACTTTGCATTTCTCACATTGAAAAATCCTGGCCTCTGATGGCTTCAGATGTGAAAACTGACGCCAAGCCCTCCATTCCACGTAGCATTGCTTCTTCCATAATGACTCAACAGCAGTTTGTTGCTTAATGCTGTTCCATAGTACACTTAATCCAGACCTGACCTTTTAAAACTGACCCATGTACATTCTACTTCTGGCACAGTTTGATTGGTGAAGAGATGACCCCATGCGCATACGGGTATTAATGGTTTGCTTTAGGTTTCCATGGAATCACCGCAGACAGGTTTTGGGTTTTGTTGTGGGGTTTTTTTTCTTTTCATTAGCCAGTCAAGGAAGAGTAAGGTGAAGAAATGAAGTAATTCTCATGCTGATTAATCTGTTTGCACCAACCTTGTTCACACAACAGCTGGGGTCCTAAAACAAGAAGTCTTCCAAATCAGCAGGCCTAAGGAGGGGGCACTGCCAGTCACTCCTGCCACAACAAATGAACTCATGCATGGAGGACTCATGTCCTTTTGCATGAACTCATTCCTGATGAGTGATTAGTGCCTACAATTTCCTCTGAAGACAGAATGAAAAATACCTGCAAGACGAACTAGTCTTATCTACATATAATATGTCCATAAAGTATTACCATTCACATCATCAGATCATTAATATATCCTAAACATTCACCTTACTTGTATGCGTATGATAGAAACTCTGTAGCTGGGTGCTGTAACATCTAGTCCCTAACCCTAACACATAAATACTGAGTGCCTGAACTAAGGTGCTTTAATCTACACTTAGCCACAAAATGCTGAGCAACAACAATTCTTTCTCCAAGTCTCTAAGATCAGTGCCTCATAAAAGATGCCAGGGTTTAGGCAATGACATTTGGAAAATGTAGGTCAAAGCTCCTTGGTTAACTCCAGGTATCTTGTTAAAGGATTCTGTAAAGATGAAGCAAACAAGCAGTCATTGTGTGGGCTGAAGACCAGCACTGTTTGAGATACACACAAAAGAGCATGTTGATTAAAAGGACATGATATCAATTCAACATTAGCTTGAGGTTGCTGAGAGAAGTCCAGCTGCTTGCTGGTAAATGCAAAGGCACCCATAGCTGGTTTCTTGCTTCTGTGTGTTATTGTTTTAAACATGATAAGTTTTATTCTTCCCAATCCAGGGGTTAAATATCCAAACTCTTTTGTACCATACCTCAGGGCTCAAATAATCCATTTCCCAACATGATAGGCAGTACTGTGAATAATGGAAGAGTTTTTAGAAGAATTGTTAGAAAAGCAAAAGGCCCAGACACTTTTAACTGTACCCTAGTTACTTGAAATTTGACACTTTTCTTTGTCTTTTGCAGCAAATGGTTCTTTCCTTCAAAAAATTTTTAGGCATTATTCTGGAAAAAGCAGAGATACCCTTTTACCCATCATAACTTCAACTAGTTTTTTAGCTCAAGACAGTATTTTCTGTTGGCTGATCTCCATAATTCATGACTATGTGCTGCAACCTTGGTAACAGTGATAATTAATCTGATTGCATTTGTAAAACAGAGAGTTATGTTCACAGAGTTCCTTAACAATCATTTATTTAGGTTGGTTTCACATCTAAAATTGTAACATTTTTCATTTGAACAATCAATGATAATTTATTAAGTTGATTTCCATTTTTGTTTTTGCAATCAGTCCTTCCCAGTTTGTGGGCACACATTTAGCTGCTTCAAATGCCACACATATCAGATGAATGGAGTACACATTCAAAGGAGAGTGACTTTAGATATTTGGCTTTCCAAGTGTCCAACCAGAGACAGAGCAGCAAGGCCAACCTTCACCAGGTGCTGACCACCCATTTCTAAGAAGAAGATTGCCTTAAAGTGTCTCAAATTGAAGATTAGACAGTTTTCAAAACTTAGGCATGTTGTCAGCATTTGTATCAGGTGTAACATGAGATTTAGTGTTAAAAAAAATTATAAGGAAAATGAGACAAAAATGTTCACTGTTTTTAAAAACCAGGTTGCAATTTTCTGTTTGTGACAGCATCATTGATGGGTCTGGAATTTACAGCACACTACAGCCACTAATAAAATAAAGGACTGAAGTCTTAATCAGACAAAATCATTTTTTTCTTCCTGATTTAAGCTGGAGAAAGAGGAATAGAATCATCTATAACATATGAGCAAAATTATCTTTAAATAGAGTGTTTAAAAATGTTTCCATCAGGCGTCATCAGATGGGTCTTTAAATGAAAGCCAAGTATTAAAATGGCATCCATTTTAAGTCTTGCATTCCAAGAGAGAAAATATGAGCCAGATAAGTTAGTCTGTGTTGACATGTAAAGTATATCGCTCCCATTAGAAGGGCTGATGCAGATCTAAATGACCCAAAAGATGCTCCATGGCTCAAGTGAATACCAAATAACAGAAGCGTAAATGAATTTGAACATTGATAATTCAATTGTAGTCATTGCACTTCTGAATTAATCTGTATGTACGCTTCAACTAGACAGAAAACACCTGGAAAAGCTCTGCTAAGAGGGCTTGATTCTTTGACAGCTTTGGAAGATGGCCTGTATAAACAGAGAAGCAAGAAAGAGAGATATTGTCCTTTTTTTTCACTACAGCGTTGTTTTTATGATTGCTTCCGAAAGCCCAAATTTACAATTAGAGAGCCCTTATTACAAGAACAGCATATAATTACATGCTTGGTGTTTCCAGTATATGCTTTATAATTTTCAGCATTCTTCACTCCAACTCATGCTGGTTTTCTTTCGTGTTTACACCTCACTCTTCCCTGAAAGCTCTCAAATTAAAATTTTTGCACACACAAAAGCTTTACTCCTCAGCTATTAATCTCATATATGATATCACTTCCTTGTGTTGTTTATAAGCAAGAAGATTATTTAAAAATATCCTGTATCTGTGCAATTTAAGTGAATTGAAAAAAATAATTTAATCTTTATTTAGACAAAATAATTAGAAATCAACATGATGTCACACCAAGACTGATTTCAGTAGTAACAACGGTAACTAATTAACTTCAGTCTGCTTAACAATGCTGTTTACATTCTTCCTGCCTCTCCTTAAAGCTGATTATTTCAAAACTCAAGGGATTTCTTTTATGCACATCTGCAAATTCAGTGTCAGTTCCAGATTCACATTTTGGTGGTGAATCAAGCTGGCCTCAATTCACCCAATGAGAGGCCACTTTTTACCAGACAAACAGATTGAGGTGACTTAATACTTATGGGGTTTAACTGACATATTTATTTGCTTTCATCATTTTTTTCACTTCTAATGAATCAAACATATTACTACACACTGTTGACAAATTGAAGATGATAGGAGAGAGCAGATGAGATAGACATTAACAACTTTAAACCAAGGATGCCCAGCTTAACTCCCTAATATCTGACACCACTAGCTCTTCAAAGGGAAGCTTTAATTTTTTTGAAAGGATTGGGAGAGAACTAAGGTTTAAGGATTTTATTTTGATTTAAACTAAATTCATGGGAAATTAGGCATGAAAATATTCCAAATTACTGCACCTTCAAAATTACATGTCTTGGTAGCATACATATTGTTACTTAATTTACAGGTTATCTATATGTATTCTCTATATATAAATGTTGATAATGAAAATCTGATCAGCGTATCAACAAATAAGGAATTTACTCAAAATCTTGGAAAATGAAAAAGCTGAGATCTTTTTGCAGGTATACTAATCTGATACATATATGCAGTCGTTTACACACATTTTATATTAAACATTAAGTTTGAGTCAGCTTTTTAGTATGGAACTGAACAATACAAAAAAAAAGATAATTTATTACTTAGTTCTAGTTGTGACCTAAGCCAAGTTATGAAATTAAATATGAATTGACATAAATTGGATTTTTTCCACCATGTGGGAATGAGATTGGGCTGCTAACATCTCCGCACAAAAAGATACTTGCCTTTACGCAGGGCTGAGCAACGAGTCATGAGACCTAAAGCTTGGCACTGCCAGTGACTTGCTGGGAACCTTCAGGCAAACAATTCCTTCCGTTTTCCTTTGTTTTCCTAACTCTAAAATGGTAGTAACAAAATTTATTCATACTTACCCTAGAAAGTCTTGTGTCTGTAAGCTAATGGTTCTTCAGCTGTAAACACCATAAGTACAAAATTAGCTGTGATAGGCACTTCATTTTGTTGATAATAGTGACATCATTTCATTGTCTCCAGCTTTGGTACCTCAGCATGCTCCCAAACAAAGTGATACCTACCTCCAACTGTTTATAAATAGTGACTGCAAAACAGCAGTCTTACCTGCTAATGGTCCTTTCAGTGGGCTGTTTCCTTCTTTTGTTGTTACACTGTCAGTTCACAGGCTTTTCCACAGACTGAGCAGAAATGAGACTGGGCTGCTAATATCTCTGAGCAAAATTATGCTTGTTTCTACACAGAGCTGAGCAATAACAACTCATGAAACCTAAAGACTGCTCTTGTACCTCTTGCTCACGCTGGGTTAGACTGATCACTCCCCAAGTTCTTTCATGAGAGGCACTGAGATTAATTAATTATCAAATAATTGCTCAGGCTGAGAGGAGTGACAGCATCCATGTGTAGGATACAAAATGTAGGATACAAAAATGCAAAACACTAAGCAGATCACTTAGGCCAAATAGGGATAATCTCCTCATGTCACTCTCTAATACTTTTTGCAGAAACGGCTCTTTTTACCTTCAGGCATGAGGCTTCCAATATTTTCCTTGAGAGATTCCAAATTTTTGTCTTCTTGCCCCATCACTCTGTCCCTTTCTTTTCTTTTTCTCTTAGACTGGTCCAGATGTTTTTTGCAGCATTCTTCTCTACATTGCTTTTTAGCCAAATGTGTCCTTTAGATTCCATGATAATCTTTTGGCTTGGTAAGTGTCCTTTTTGTTCGTCTTTGCCTTTGGATCTACCTTCACTTCCACTGCATAGGCCACAGAATCCTATGTATGTTCTCACCTTTCCTACCTTTACAGAGACCATACTGCCTTTTTCCTTGATCTAACACCTTGTTGTTGCAACATAACAAGATACTGGAGATAGGTAGGAGAACAGACCATGTCAATTTATCCTACAGGACAGATACCCTGCGCTCTGTAAAATACACTGCACATCCTTTGAGTCTCCTGACCAAACATCTTGAAGATGTGTTTTTGCAAAATTGCATTGTCACTGATACCAAGAGTGAATGCCGTAGCATGTCAGTTCAAAGAAATATCTTAAAAGATTAGCAGTAGCTTCTGGGAGCTCTAACCCCAAGAGTTATCATAGCATGGGAAAATCAATAGATTTTTTCAATAGCTTCCTAAGAGATGGATGAGATGAGATGAGATGAGATGAGATGAGATGAGATGAGATGGCTGGTCTGTCCCTTCTAAAAGCCCTGTTTACCAAAGATTTTCAATTTAGTAGGCTGCAGTTCAGTGTAAATCTCAATATCTGCCATAAAGATACAGTGTAAGCAACACTGATAAGTTTTTGCTGGAAAGGGAGACTTACTTAAAATTTTGTAGAATGCTTTGTTGGTCATGTAGAACAAAGAATTTTCTGCTGATATAATTTTGTGCGGTGAAAAATGTCAGAGGACTAGTTCAAACTCAGACACAAACATTTCTGCTGAGAAAGCAACAGCTGCCTCAGAGCCACTGAACAATGAGGTCTGCTTTGAAGAGCTAATGCAAGTTTTTTTGCTCTGCAACAGAGCAAACCTTGAATTCTGATTTTTTTTTCAAACATTCTTTCATGAGTTTAGCCTGGTTTTGCACAACCTTTTCAGAATTAAGCACCCTACCAGACCATTGCCAACAAAGGTTGCTTAATTCCTTGGTAAAGGGGGAGTCTTGTTATTTAAATAAAGTAGCTACTGTAGTAGATTTGCAGATATGTTAAGAGGATCTAGAGACAGAATTAGGCAGAAAATACTATAAAGCAGGAAAAAATCTTAACAGTGTACTCATTGAAACTTAAAAGACATTATGACATGTGATGTGATTGCATCAGATATAAGCAGGTGGAACTGTGTTACCTGTACATGCAATGTAATGCATGTTGCTTGAAGTTACACTTCCCTTTAAGTCACCTTTTAAAACCTGACTGTCCACCACCACCACCGATTACATTAAGGGAAGAAAACAGAAGCAACAGGGTTCTTCTGTCCCCTTTTATGGTCTGCAAAACACCATACTATGTTTCCCTGAGCACCAGAAGATTACCCACAACCTTTTATCTGAAAGTGAATTCATCTGCCATACATTCGCTGTGATGGCGCAGCAGCTGCTGCATTCCTGAGCAATCACAGCAACACAGATTATCTTGTCTAGCACTTCCTTGTGGTGATGGGATCACTTGACAACAATCATTCTGGAAGAAATTTTCAAAGTTCATTCAGTTCCCATTCCTCACATGAACACAAGCTTTCATTCTCCTTTAATCATCAAAATGGAAGTACTTTATAAGTGCTATGGTAGTGCCTGGTCACTGTGAGTTCCTCCAAACCCAGGATTTTCACAGAAGTAGAGCAGATACTGTAGTTTCTCCAGCATCTCTCCATCTTCAACCAGAAAGAAAGAGAGAACCTAAAGGCCATAGTCATGCACAGAAGGTATTGACAGTTTTAACTGAGTCCTGAAGCACCAGGAGGGGGAATCCTTGCTGCTGACTCTTCTGCAGGGAGTTGCGTGACTCTTCCACCTGAACCTTTCAGGCTTGTATTCTCAAGGGCAGACTTTTTTTTTTTTTTCCAGGGTGTAAATTACACAGCAAAGCAACCAGACACTCTTCTGCAAGGAGCATAAAGGGACAGCTCAATAGTGCTTTCTCGTTGGTTTTCTTGTCTGTGGTTTATAGTATGTTATAGCGGATTGGCTGCCTGTTGGCTGACTGCATGGCTTAAAACAATGGTGTCAGGCTCTTGTCCAGGCTTTGCATAAAAGCCTCACAGGTGTCTGTGTTGAGCTAATGATATATACAGTGGAAGCACACAACCAGTCTAAATTTTTTCAGCTTGTGGAAGTTCATCTGTCAGACCAGCCTCTCGAACAAGCACTCTGTGATTTTACTGGAAAAAATTACTTCAACAGAAACATTCTCTCAGTGCACTCAAAAACCTGCATGCAAATTTGCTTCCTTTAGAGAATAAGCATGGGTGTTTTAGCAGACTCAGCTACAGAGGTTTTATTGGCAGGTCATTAAAAGCTTCAAACTTTTTGATATAATTTCCAAGAAAAAAAAATGTGGACACTTGCGGGGGACTGATAATACTAAAATGCAGAGGAACAAAGAGACACTGGGCAAAATACACAAGCAAAAACCAGAGCTGGTTCTCCTCAGAGCTTGCTTCTGATCTCCATCAAAGCCCATGGATTTGCATAAATGTGAAGAGGAGTCGACAATTTATTTACTGCATGAAGTAAATGCATAGGAATTCTTTCTACCCCCCAGATTCTTGAGCAATGTCACACCACTAGAAGTTACAGACCATCTAAGCATTGAAAAGTGTTTTTCACCAACCACCAATGCCACCGAATGGTCTGTTTTATGACTTTTCTGTGGGCTGATATAAAACTCTGCAATCAATCAGTTTTTAAAGCAAGGTGTGATCTATCTGTTTTCTTCTACTAGGTATTTAGTATGGTAATTATATCCCTTTGGTATCTCAGCATCTTCATTATTTGACATTATGGACAACTTCCTGTGTATAAAAGTTTCATAAACTACCCATAACCTTGTAGATACACATATAAATCATTAATCATTGTAAGAAAAATTCTGGCATGTTTGAAGTCACTGGTGAAACTTCGCTTGACTTCAACAAGGATCAGAGTTCACCTCTCCCTCTGCAATGTGTCTAGCAGTGCCATTGCCTTTAATGCCAACTGTCAGCAGGTGTCTTTGCTAGTAGTTCCAAATAACAGCATTTGCTTTATTGTCCAGCATATTGAAAAATTATTTTCTGCTGGCACACATGGAGCTTTCAGTCCAAGGTGGAGGTTATGACATCTGCCCAAATGAGACTGCATGCTGCTGGAATGAATTCCCGGCTCCATTCCAGACTCTAGCTCTCTGTTCTTTAGTGGCTTTGGAGCTAATAGAATCATAAATTGAAGCTGATTTGTATTCTCTATGGCCAAAGAGTTGAAATAAAGCCTTAAGACGGGTGGATCTTCAAAAACACCCTGCCAATTAGAACTATTGTTTATGCCATTGAGCTTCTCATTTGGTGAACTGTCCAATACTGCATTTCATCTAGTAGATTTCTATACTGGCACGTTGCAAACATGTGAGAAAATCACCTGGGTATAGAAATAATAATACTAATAAATATTTTGGACCTCTAGTGCAGCTTTCAAGCCAAGAGCTTTAAATAACTTCACATGTTAATTAAGCTCTTCCAGCTTCCACTACGAGGTAGGTAAATGTTAATATAATCATTTTGCAGATGGAGAGACGTTAGCACAGAGCTGTTAAAAGATTTGCCTGCTGACTGATACAACGTCTATGAAAGGCGGATCCTTTATCAAACAGAACTGATTTTCATGTGCTTTTAAGCTGCTGAAGATAAGCTGACCACATATCTTTACAGGTTCTGCTGAAGTTACCCGTATCTTTTTTTTCCAGTCTTACAATAGGATCTACCATGTAGGTGATACATGGATTCTTAAAACCATCACATTTCACATCCTCTGCTAGAGACATTGATGTTCACTGAACTGGTGACCTCCACAAGTATTCATACATCTGATTAATGAAGATTTTGTCTTTTGGGAGAAGCAACCCCCAGGGATATCTTTATATCTTTCTTCAAATAAGTGCTCATTTTAGAAGAGTACAAGATTAATTTTCTTTTGCAACTTTTGGAAGTCAAAGCGTATCTAATTTTCACCATCTTTTGTCAGAGTCCTCCCATTACATTCAGAAATTTTATGTTCCTTTCTCCAATAAAAATTCACCTGGAAACAGTGATATAAAAATAGGATGTTAATAGCTGTGGAATTCTGTTGCTAGTTTTGATCTCTAACAGTTTTATCTGTCAGTCAGATTTGCAGTTTGACCCATCTTCCTTCATCAGACCTCATCCTATTCAAGTCCAATTTTAAATTAAAACATATCTTTTGTTTTACTGCTATCATAACTAAATAAGGTATCTACTAAACCTGCCAGCTATCCTGCCAAGACTTGAGATATCTTTTTAATGTTTACCAAACCTAAAACTTACCCCAGTTAGCCCTGTAGTATTATTGTCTAATAAGTTAAAGGCATTAACCAGCTGCTGTGGAAGGTAAGTCGTTTTATATTTTTGTTTGCATTCATCAGTTTTTGAAGGAAGAAAGGTATTTTTCCAGTTTCTAAAAGCCAAAGATTCTGTTTAACTCCATGCTTCCATGTAGGTTTAGACTACCACTTCTGAACATGGTATCTGAGGTCATCCCACATGAAATCAACAATAATATTTAAGTCCCTAGGAATTCCTCATCTCCCTATGACTTGGACACCAGTGAAGGTATTTAAGTCTGTTAAATTCTCAATAGTTTAAGCCATGGAAACAGAGGACAGATTTATTTTCTACCACATGTAACATCTAAATTATCTGCAGGTAATGGTAGATCCATCTGGGAAGTTACAACTGAATAGATCACTTCGACTTTGGTGTCACTCTGATGTCATCTGGAAGAAAAGTGGAACTTACCTAGAAAATGGTTTTATAACTGACATAGCATGTGATTTCAAATGAATTCAGATTAAAATACCAGGGATAAAAGAAAGAGAAGTTAACTCCTGGAGTCAGTCTCCCATATGCAAGCAAATTTTATTTTAGTACCTTTTAGTACTAATGGCAGTGTGAACTCCAGAACAGAGTTCTGTTGCCATATTCAGATAGCTACAGTACAGATAACACTTTGGGTGTAACCAATACATTCCACTATCAAAATCCTTCTTGCCACCTCCAGAAAAGGCTGCCATTAGACTGAATTCTACATTTATGAAAATATAAAATGAAATCAATGAACTAACATCATTATGAACTTGTTCTCAGTTAATCTAAAGTGATACATCTGATTTATGTTTGATATTGTTTCCATTCTGCTGGCCAGAATGTTGCTGGTGTCTTAGAATCCATACTTTCCACACACATTCATAATTTCAGAAGTTTTAGGATTATGATTAGAAACATTCTTATCACCAAAATCATTCTGTGCAACTCAGAAAAGGTATCTTTCCTTAGAATTAGCATTAGTACGTTTTTATTCTTCACAGAATGTTCTCAGGAATTCTTCAAAGCCTGGACTCCTGTGGCTTTTTATAGCTGAATTATTTCCAGAATCTCTGCTTAGCTATATTCCCATCCAAATGTTCTTTCTGTCTGTAGGACTTCAGCTAAGCCAAAGTACTTACTGTATTTTGTGGTGCTTCTGCTGTCTCTTGTATAAATTTGAGAAAATCTTTAAATGCTTCTTTTAAAGTCATTAGTTAATGTTCTCATTTTTACGAGCCCATTTTATTAATTAAATATATTCAGTGGCATTTGAAATGTTTTATTTCATTACTCATGCATGACATCTGAGCATCATTTCTGACTTGTCATACACCTCACCTTGTAACTGCTGTCTCTTGAAAGCCTTTAATTTGCATAGCAGTAGAGCTGGGAGTTTAGTACAGTCACATGTATAAATACCACCTCTATAATCACATCAAATGATGAAATTTTGGAATAGAAATTCCAAGCATGGTAGAGACAAAGTGTGTACTGTACCTTTTAATTAGCTAATGACATTCATAAGATAAAAATAATTCATTCTGTCCTTGAAGGAGTGCAGGCTGTGCTGTCTGGGGTTAGAGAGGCAAGGGGCAGGGAAACATGAGATCTGGCTGAGATCACAGGACATATCCCAAGTGAAACACCGTTCAGGTAGGATGTGTCATAATTTCTTCAAACACACAAGCAGTGTTTGTGCTGCTGGTCCTGGATAAGGCTTCACACTCCTGTAGAAAGGAAGGCTGACCCATGGACTGAGGCACTACCCTGAGGCAGGGAATACTTCCTTCCTGTGCCCCACATCTCTTACACACTTCCTGACCAACCTTGGGGAGAGGGTTTAGCCTCATTCCAGCTACAAAATGGGAGCAGTACCTCTTCCCTACCTCACAAGGTACTGTGGAGATAAATATGTGAATATTTAGGTACTACTGTAATGATCACCAAATAAGCCACTGGCATAAGCTCATCATGTACTATATTAGCATGGAGAGGAATTCTCCTGCTTGCATGTAATGGGAAACTCCTAAAATCTTGCCTTAAAAGGAATGGACAACAAACTGCATGAATCCCTAAGGGGGATTTGCAGTCATGCTTTGCAGTCCACAGAAGCATTTTACTTCCAAGGGTGGCATTTTGAACATACTCTCATTACTTTTGCTGCTATAAACCTGAAAGCATTTTACTTTATGATGAAATATACAAATATATTATTTCTACGTTTTTATTAATAAAAGTAGGCCATGTTCCTTTTTGTTCCCTCATCCCAACCTAAGTAGACACACATCTGTTTGAGTATGTTTAATTGTTTTGATTTTACTTAAGAGAAAAAGTATGGCAAAAAAAGGAAACCACGGTTTTCTGCAATTGAAATTTTGCTCTCTGCTAAGTATAGGGGCATTTCTACCAGTTTGATTTAAGCCCCTGATTCAGCAAAGAAACTAATAATGTACATAACTCAATGTATAACACTTAATTACTCTCAAAAATAAATGAGATACATGTTTAATTACTTTAGTAACTCAGTGTTCTAGAGACTTGAACAGAAAAGTTTTGCCTTTTCTTTATGATGTGAAATTCTATAACGCTAACATAGAAACTGTTTGGCAATTTCCTCTCCTTTAAGCTTTTTCCATTTGCCAAAGATCAGAGATGCAGAGTGTCCATTCAGTTTTCTGAGCTTCAGCAATGGAGTATAGAATTTACTTTTGTTTGTTTGTTCATTTCTGCCCATGCAGAATATGCAGATGATGGTCAAGTTTGTTCTCTGCTCTGATATTTCATCATGATTATATTTATGGTATTTAGAACAATTCTTTCAAATATATTATCCAGAAGTTAGCATAGTCCTTACAGCTATCACTTAGCTTTTTAAGGTGAATTACATAAAAGGATGTGATGTGGTTCAGGGAGTTCAGCCAAACAAATAAACAATGCAGCAAGAATTGGCTGGTGCCAATCAGGGTAAGGAACACTATCTATACCTGTGGTAAATAGAGACATTTGTCAATGCACACTATGCTAGCAAGTTATGTGTTCTGACTTTTTATTAGATTATATCAAAAATGTGCATTTCACTTCACTTTTCTTTATAAAATAAGACTTCGCTGATAAAAATTCCAGGATGGATAAAGAATAGGTTTGTTGAGATGGGCAGTAGTAAGGAACTGGAAAGTTTACTTTTCTATTTTTTTGCTTTGGTTTGGTTTTAAGAGGCATACATAAATAACCTGACTTAAATTACACCATGCCCTTAATACCTACTGTTTCCTTTTACAGGTACCTCTTCTAGAAATAGCTAGTCTTGGCTAGCATTAGCAAATCTTTGTATGTATTAATTAGAATTGGGAAAAATTTTAAGACAGAAATTCAGTAGTCTTAACAGAGTTTAGATTTCATCATAAATTTAAAATTCTGTCCAAGTTCATGGTGTAGAAACATAACAGAGAGAAACATGCAGTGCTACATAATTCTGTCCTGAAGGCCTGGCGAAATTTCTGTCTGGACCAATAATACCTCCCTATAATCTTCTTGGCACTTGGAGGCCTAGTATTTAATTGCAGTTCAGCATGCTCCTACAAACCTTTTCTGGGGAGGTGGTTTTGTAGGAATTGCTTTGGCTGAAAAGCCTGAGAAGCTTATCACAGTTATAAGCCACTTTTAACAAGAAACACATCTTGTGATAGTTCCCATATCACTACAGAAATGGCTTGCCATTACCCAGTGTCTATGTTTACCTCAAGGCAAATATCTCACACGTGGCCTGGCAAACAAAAACTAATCCACTGAATTTTCGTGAGATAAACAAAGTACAACAACTATACCTATTTGCAAGCTCCTTGCAATCACACCCCAATAGACTCCAGTAGCCTAATCCTAAAGAACCAAGTTACTGACGTTCGATGGATGATAGGAAATGTGCTTTATACCTATAGAACAAATCCAAAGTATTGCACAAATTAAGAAGGCAGAAAAATTCCACAGGCATGATAAAGTAAATTAAAAATGGAGAAAAAGGAGAACTTGCTTTTATTGGCTTAAGGGAACACCATTACTACTCAAAGCGTTGTGCCGGTTCCTATTGTTTAGCCACCATTTCTCTGAATAAAGTCCACAGGAATTGTCTGGTCAACACTACCCATTTAATTCTTGAATCTTCATCCCTCATCTTTTCTGTGCTTTGCCATACATTTTCTGTTCACTTGCCATGGTTAAACTCTCCTACACAGAATGAAAAAGTGGCATAAACCCAGCCCAGCCCAGCCCAGCATCGTATGCACTGTGACAGCTACTTTTGTTATCCTGTGCGGAAAAGAGACTTTGATGGGGAGTGGGTGGGAACAGGGCCCCTGCTAGCAGCTGGAAGAACAAACAAGCGGAGCTAATACTTACCTACCTAATCCACTGTCATGATAAGAAACACAGCTCAGCTCCAGTCCTATAGAGTAATTGTACAGTCTACAGCACATGTACAGTGACACTGAAGTTACTGTAGTCAGGGGAATACATGTCTCATCCCTCCCCACTTAAGTATTTGCTGAACTGGGGCTTGGCAGGCTGAAGTGTCTGTCAGGTACGTACTGAAGCACCCGTTGTGCAGCCAAGGAAGAACACTCATAGTGCCTTTGGACAGAGGTCCCTGCCTGCCTCTTTCAGACACCAAGAGGAGCACATCCTTTCCCAAGGCTTGAGGGTGCTGACAAGCTCATGTGAGATGCTTACCATCTTCCTGACTTGAGTTCTCTGTTGGATACTAGGTCAAGAAGAGGGAATGAAAAAAGAGAGTACTTACATCTCAGGAAACAGAATACCTAGTTCACCCGGTGGTAACCCAAATTACAGACAATGTTACCTGATCAACATCAGATAGAGTGGTAAATGTTTCTTCTTATGTCTAATAGTGAGTGGTAACGTACGAGGAATGTACCCAATGTGACCGATCTTTTTATTGTCCTCTAAATAGGAAGCAAGATAGTGCTTTGTATACAGCCTCAGTTAGCCATATGCACTAGAATAGTAAAGTACCTGTAAAAGGCTATCGGAATGATTCTTTTCAAAGACAGAATATACAAGATTTTTTTAGCAACACAGAAATAGGGTAAAAAGCTAATGGGAGTACTATCTGAATGATTCTGAATTTACTATGCTGGAAAAAAGAAAAAAGACAAGAAGATGTCATGACATCCCTCCCTTCTGTTTTTATTATCAGTCACTTTTAGAAACTTGGCACACCATTTCTGAAACAACTGTGGCAAACTCAATTTTTTTTAGTTTGGGTTGTTTGTTTTGGGTTTTTTTTTGTGAAGGAATATAAAAAATGTTTTTACCTAGTGTTACTTGAAGTTTTGGTTATGATTCAAGCATCTCAAAATACTGAGACTAGTTACAACATTGTGTGCTGCCAGCATTTGCAGTACAAAACTCTGTGTTTTTCTCACACTTATTTGAAAAAAGAACATTTTGCACCTCAGTAGATAGTTGTGGGTTTGAATCATAAAACATTAAGGGTTTTGATCTGTTCTGTTTCCTACCCCTTGTGTCTCATTTTTCTCGTGGCTTAGAACAAAATATTAATGTGACTCATCTGTCATAAGTAATTTTCATATTCTCTACCCTCTATTTTGGTGTGTGACTAGAGGAAAGCTGTAGTTATGTAAACGTATTTGTGTGTTTTGCATAAAGGAGGATGGAATCATAGGTACTTCAAGAAAAAAAAGAACAATGTCAGGAGAAATGAATGAATTATAAATTGTAATTAAATGTAATAAATACTTTCAAACATGCTATTTCAATTTACTATTTCTTAGCTTTAAATATCACAGCTGTCATCCCAGGAACATTGGAAAAGGAAATAAGAAATGGGGAAAAATATAATTCTGAGTTTATGGACTGGCTTGTCCAAAGAGAGTCCCAATTTTGATACTGGAATGTTTACAAGGACACTAATTATGCTTGGAAAGCTGGTATTTGAAATTGCAAATGTCAGTTCCAGGATGTCAATGTTTTCTGGTACAATTTATTAAATCCTATGTAGTGTGCTCCTTTCAAAAGATGTAATTATGTGTACACATTCCTGTGACTTTTCTCCAAAGCAGCCTTCTACTCCACAATAGTTCTCTCTGACAAAAAAATTTAAAATTCCCTGGAAAATAACACAAACTAGGAGTACAACCGTCATTTTGCTACAGAGGTATTTGCAGCAATTTACCAGATTCCTCTTTTCTCCCTCAAACACTAGACTGAAATATTTTACTAAGTAGATCCAGTTCAGTGCAAAACTAATTCCACAGAAGTCATTTGTATTTGGGCTCAATATTGAATCAGCAGGACTTAAGTTTATACTTAAAATAGAAGTTATATTCATGTGACTACTTAAATAAACCAGGGGTCATGCTGTTTCTGTGTTAAGGGAGAGAACACAGTGATTTTTCTGCCTTCCTTTCTGCACCTGAATTGCACACAGAAAACATTGTTTTTCACACCCAGTTAATACCTGCAGGCAGCAGACTGGGAGTGGGAGGAGAGTGCATGCCACTTTAGAATATGTGAAGATTTAGTATACAGAAAATAAATTCTCCCTTCTACATTCAGCTACAGCTTTGCACTAAGTAATTCTTAAAAGCAGAGTGATGAAATGAAACTCTACCAATCAGGAAATCTAAAGCTTAACTTTCCTCTTAGGAATAGTTTCTCTCATCCTCCTCTCTTTCATATTCCCTCCCTCCCTTACTTCTCCAGGAAGCCGCCTTAGGCTTATTTTCTCCATAACAAAAAAGACTGCCTTCTATTGCTTCATGTTCCCCAACATTATGGCTTTAGACTTGGAACTTCTCCAAATAGTCCTAATATATATCAGGATCTCCATATGATTGAGTAACACAGAGGAGAAAAGGAAATCTTTCATGAGATTATTTTTTCAGGTTAAAAAAAAATAAAATTGCACCGTTACAGGTTTTCAGTTCTGAAAGTAGTTAAATGGAAGAATGCACATGAAGTGATTGGTCTCAGGACATGAAGAGCTGGATAGTAGTAGTGAAGGTGGTAGTAATATTTAATAATAATGATAATAATTAATGATAGTAATAGTAATAGTAATAATACTAATGTATTAGTGTTAAAGAGAACAACATTTCAAAGTGGCTAGGAGTTCCTCTCAGAAAAGTCAGTAGGACCCTGCTGGATGATTTACAGGAAGCAGAATTTGGCTTTTTTATTGGTTACACTGTGTGGCAAACCAAACTCTCAGTGCTGGCCAAGGGCATCCTTGGAGCTGGCAAGGCAAGCAGGGGTAGTGGCAGTGTTTGGGACAGGGAAAGGCATGTCAGAGGGAAAGGTGGGGACTGTGTCAGTGATGTTGTATAGGCTTTTTGAGAACTGAGGTGATTGTGGGTGGGAAGGTTGTGAGGGGACAGGGCACTTTTCCTGCTTCTACAGTTGTCCCTTATCCTTGGGACCACTTCTTTTCCTTCCTTCCCCTTCTCCCCAGAGGCAGGACACCCAGAGACCTTCCCTTCACTTTCACTGTCTCCATCATCACCATCTACACATTTTTCTGTACCTTCTTGATTGTTTGGAGGGACAGGAACTAGGACAGGACCAGGGCAGAAAGCCAGAGGAGTCCTGCTGCCACTTGGAGGTAGAAGGGGCAGATGTGATTGCTGCTGCTGTACTGGGGCCCTCTGGTACACACTGGCACTGCTTTACCCTCTCTCTAATCCCACAAAGGCAGTAACAGCAGCATGGATGGTACAAACAGGAGGCAGGAATGAGCTGTTTGGTTGAAATGCCTAATCCCTCTCTTCTTAGGCACAGGCAAAGTAGCTTGCCAACCCCTTCAGTCTGGCAGCTCTCCATTTTACTAACTGTTCAAAGCTACTTCTGACTTTCCTTCATCCACACAAGAAGCAGAGCCAAAGCCCCAAACCCAAACTCCTGCAAGCTGTAGAGAAGTTTTGTATCCAGAGCTGAACTGTGTAGCCTAGAGCCATCTCTAAAAGTGTGGAATGGGTGTAGATGTGTTCTGAATTACTGACTCATTGTTTGAAGGAGAAGGACTGTTTGGTGGGATAAATAAAAAAAAAGCTACTCTTCGTAAAACTAGGAAGCAAATGGCAATGAGTGCATAATGCATTGGCAATTTCTGCTCTCCAGGCTTTAGAATCCTCTCAGAAAGGTTTCAAATCCACATTTCTTTGTGCAGCTCAGATGAATTGGACAAAAGCAATTGCAAATAATGAAATAATCTTTCCTACTGGCTCCCCAGGTGGCAGTGCATCTGATAAACTGCACCACAAGCTGAACAGGCGTCCACTTGTGAGATGGGGGGAGTCAAGAGAAAATCAACATGGATTGTCTACCAAAGCAAAGGGTCGATTGGCGGCCAGTGCTAGATCTGGTATTGCCAGAGAACTGAGCTAGCAATCATTACAGAAAATGTAAAAAATAAGTTTGACACCAGAGGCCAGTAAACTTTTTTGTCACTAATCTAATCCATAATCTAAACCAAAGGGCCTGGAAAAGCAGCCAGTTACTTTCTGCAAGGGCTCTGATCTTCATGTGGCAGCTCTCAGAGCCCATGCTGGGGCTGGATAGGCAGCTGGAGCCACCTGAAATGTAGAAAGATTCCAGCCAGCAACCAGAAGTTCAAGGGCTGGTTGGCAACAATGTGCTCTGGAGGTACCTGGGCTGATGTTCTGAGATCTCCTTTCTGGCAGAAAATGCTCCTCTGTCTACAAGGTTCAAGCTGCTTTTGTGAAAAAGTACTGTTTTGACCAAAATGTAATTCATTCTTTTGTCAGATTTGAAAGAGGAAGACCTTACAGTAGCCTAGGTGTGGCATTCAGATGAAAGAGAGGGTAGCAGGCATGTTTCAAATGGGCTTGAATAAATCTGAGGTAAAAGTCAAGCTACTCACAGATTTCCTTGTGAAATCAGTGCTCCTTTTTGGCTCTCTTCCCTCTCCAAATGCTTCCTCCCTCTAGGGTTACCATAGTCTTGTGGTGGTCAGACCACCCTGGAGCTCCCTGGGGCCCACTGGGTCCTGGGGTACACAGCACTGCTGAAGCTCAGCTGTGCAGAGGTTAGGAGCCACTACTCTTGAGTTTGCATTTTGCCCTGGCTGATAAAATGCTTAAAGTAAATGGAGAGATACCTTTGGGTGTGTTTGGCTTTCTGGAGTTACTCTGACTGGGTAACCAGTGGCTCTGGAGAGTAAAAACACAGACAAGGAAGATCCTAGGCCAAATACCTCAGTTTTCACCACAAAGCCAATCAGCACATGAAGGGCATTACCCTGCTTATCAAAGAGCTGTTTTTCTAGTAGCCTGTGGGTTCACGTGGGCTGGACACTGAGCAGCAAATGGAGTGTGTTGTCAGCAGCTGAAGTGGGGGCTCTGCAGGGAGGTGCTGGGTCCTCCCCTAGCTCTGATCTAGCAAAGCACTGAAGTATGTGCTCACACTCCAGCTGGAGCACAGGTCTCCAGAATTCACCATCTAGGTCGGACTTCATCACACTGAAGCCGTATCTCAATGACAGCTGAGCCCACCAAATCGCAGGGACTCTTTCCAGTCGTGTCAGTGAGATTTGGGTCAGGTGAAGCACATATGACTTGGTACTTCATGAGAGTGATTCACCTATAAAATAGATAAGCATATTTTATGTTTATATAGGACATTAGCATTGCCTGTGGCTCTCTTGTTAGCATCCTCACACTCTGAGTGCAGTCATGCTTGGGACTTTGTACGGCAGTTCTAAGCACATCGTGTCAATCCGAGCCTCTTGGGAACTAATGACTTTATGTTGCACATTGCATAAAAAGATTTATATGTACATCTTCATGGGGTAACACACATGGTTAGTTGTTGATGAGATGAAGTAAAAGTTTTTCAGCTGTCCTTCAGACTGGTAATTTTATTCCTAGATATCTGAAAAAGCTATGCAGTGTCTCTGCAAAAGGGTAGAAACAAGGCTCAAGGCACTTTTCTTGAAATCCAAACCCATATTTTCATTTAGAGAATAATTATTACAGGATTGCCAACAAAAATACCGAACGTTATGATTTTTAGTCCATATTCAAACTGCTACATCAGTTTTCACAAGCATGAGCAACTGAAAAAGCTACTCAAAGTGAATGAGTTGCCAGGTTTTCATACTTCTGAACAGTAAACCTTCAGTAAGAAGCCTGAATATGGAGTTAAAAGTCTATGTCAAGCCACTAGATTTGAAAATATAGGCCAATATTCCTTAATATTTCTGAAAAAAAGTTTGAGTGTGCTCATACATTTCTTACAAGCTTTCTTTTCCCCTTTTCTTTTTCAAGGGACCAACTTAAAATCAACAAAGTACCAACAGGCCTATCAGGAAATCTAGGTCTCTTAAAGTGAAAAGCAAACAGCCTGTCCTGCCCTTTCCTGAAATCTAAATGTAAGTAGATCCAGCTTTGAAAAACTAAATGAGTTATACATCATGCCAAAAACAAAGCACAAAGGCTTAAAATTGAAGTTGTCTTAAAGCTAGTGTCTACACAGGATTTGATAAGTTATTCAAGTGTTTGCTATACACCAAAGGTTTTGAATTTTGACAAAAAAAATATATGGTACATAAATCTGATGATCATCCTTAGCAGCATTTCATTTTTTTCCCTAGATAATTAAAATCTACCCTTTCAGTCATTCTCCATTGTTTAATAGGAGAGAACAGATAATTTTGGCATTTCATGTTTGTTTAAAGAATCTTGTTTTAAATGTGTTTTTATGGTAAGGAATGAGTAAGGACAGGTTTCATTAAAAAAGAAATGTCAAAAAGCATTATATCCTGGGAATAGAGTGAACCATGATATTGATGTCATTTTGATATTGATCCAAAATGCTTAGGTACACGTGTCTGCTTCCATATGTATGCACATGTGAAAATAAAAAGCAGTAACATGCACTAGGAAATCCATGTTTAATGCAATGTTTAGTTTAGCTCAATAATAGGAAGAATATGTTAAACATCATTCTGAGTCTTAATGGAAAAGTTCCTGACAACTAGACATTAGCTCATCGTATCCACAGTCATCCTATGACTATTGTTTGTTATCAAGTGTGACTTTTGGAAAAAAAAATGCATTATTGCTTAACAAGCTGCATTGCAGTAGTGTCCTGCACACTGTTTTTGTTTCTAGATAGCTAATTAAAAGAATCCACATGTCAAGAATTAATCACGCAAATTCCTCAGACTTTCTGAACATCTTTTAAGGAGGATGAATGCTACATTCAATTGTGTTTCTCTCTTGCAGAGAAATCCTACACAATTTGTCTAAAATGAAAGCAGTAGACTCACATAAACATGACTTTACAAACACTCGTCTGGAGCATGAGCCCTGGCAAGAGAGACCCCACTCTGCAAACCCACTGAATTTCTCCAGGCACTGGGGTGGACTGGTGCAGTGCCAGGGTATTACGATCTCTGGCAGTGTCCGCTGCCGGAGCTGTCCCTGGTAACCATTTCACCCGGCATCGGCTGCTGTGACCTGCCCTATGTCAGGTGTTATAAAAGTCTGAGTAAAAACAAGGAAATAAATAAAAAATTGTATAGCCCAAGGCTCCAGCCCACAAAATATTAATAGAGACTAAAACACTCCCCAGCTAGTATTTACATTCTCCCAGGGCATCCATAAGAAAGTTTTAGAGCCCAATCCACCTAGCAATAAAACATCCATCCAAGAATGGCAGTGGACTTTGATAACTCAGCTGCAAAGTTTCTGTCAGTTGATGAAAAGACTGTATAAGAACACTGCTTTTTTTTCTTTGCAATTTCTTCAAACCTTTTAATAATGATCTTGTGTTATATAATATAGATAAATTCAGTATACACATGTTCAGTATTACAGAGTCCTTTACCTACAGCAGGTGAAACAGTAATATGAGCTATTAAACATACTTACTAGAGAGAAAAAAGCAACAGTTCAGCTAAGCATTACAAATTAGCACCTGCTACTTTTCATGCATGGCAGAATTGCTTTGAGGAAAACACTGCCCTCAAAAATTCACAAGTATCAAGGAATAGAGAAATAAGGGAGAAAAAAGCCTGAAAAAAAGGGTTGAAAGTTCTGGAAAATGTTACTTCCTTTTCTTTTTAATCTATTCCAGTGAATAGAGAAGAATTTCAGCAAAACATTCAGGTCTGAATAGAAATATCCCTCAAATTAAAAGGAAACAAAGCCCTTTATCTGTAGCAAGGATACAGAAAATTTTCAGACTTGAGCATCAACTGGCAGATAGACTTGAAAGGCATTTGGGTCCAATAGAAGTCCTGAGCTGCTACCAAAATCAACAGTCTAATTGTCTCAGCTGAAACTGGGACTTAGCTTTTGGGTTTCCTGTAACTAAATCTTGCCACAAACAGCTCTGCTAAGTTTTTTCTCTAATAAAATAAAATACAGCAAAATTTAAATAAATACAAGAGACAATGAAGATGAGTATGTAGTTCCCAACCTAAGGCAGGGAGCAGATGTTAGAGAAAACTTGTGAAGATATCAAAATAGAACTTGTCAGATTTAGAACTTGTCAGTTCTAAATGGTTGATGTGACAGTTCCTTAAAGATAAACAATCAAACATCTGAAAGTAATTGCTAGACTAAAAGATTTAAGTTTATTTTATTTAAGCAATAAGGTATTTAAAAAATGTACTCAATGTCTAGCTTGCTTCAAATTGCTTTGGTTTTCTACACAGTGTCATGGTAGTCACTACCCACCCAAATGTGGTATTTTAATATTTTTAAACTGAAAAATGACAATTGAAATGAAGAAAGCAAAACTATTCAGAAAGGTTATCAGAACGCACATTTAACTTCAGACACTTTTTAATCTAATCAGAAAACAGAACAAAAAAAATGTGCTGAATTCAGAGACACTGAGTCAGGTGATAAAGTTATACAATTTTATGTAGGTTTACTGAGGTTGTATCTCAAAATCAAATTAAAACTAAGCAACTGAAAGTAATATTTCAGTTTATATAGTCCAATACTTTTTCTGTCTATCCCTTTTCCTGTTGAACTCTCTTTTATGCCTTTCAGTGTACAAACTTCTTTAACATAGTCATCTTCTCAGTCCTCAGTTTCCTCCACATTTTCTTGTGGTTTATGTTCCTTCATTCAATCCCTGATTATCTGATAATAAGGATTAGTTTACCAGTCTGCCTTTTCCCTGTCTCTGGTTTGGGGAGCTGGAGGTACTAGGTGATTTTTAATGGAACTTAAACCTCAAATTACTCACGTGTTTATGGAAGTGTTACCTTACATTTCCAGGACCATTGATTTTAAACAGGAGTCAGTTGCTGGACTCCTGTAGTCACACATGAAAACCTAGCTTCAGATTCCTCTCAGCAGCTCAGGATGGGAAGAAATTAAATGGGAGTTACAAAAGAAAAAGCCTTTCCAAACATAACAGTGTTATTCAATAGCTTAGAAATTTACTTCTCCTTTCCTGTTGGTGAATGTGGTTTCGTTAACTAATCCAAGCTTTATTGTGAATAAACCCAATGGTTGCTTTTGTCTGTGTTTTGAAGAAGAGGGGCTTGTTTAGGGCTTTAGTAGAGATAATTGACACATAAGCTCTAGTACAGAAGAACACAGAAAAAGGAGATTAACTTGCCTCCACAGATCATTAGAATTGAGGATATTCCATGGATACCTCCTGCTTGCTGTTAGTAACTATGATGACAAGTTTATGATTCCAGGCTGTGCAAAGCACAGACCTGAAGGACCTGCTACTCATTCAATTCTTTGTTTCCCTGTTTAAATCCTCCTGTTTATATGATGAAGCATACAGTTTATTAACAGATATCTCATTAGCAGCAACAACATAGAGCATATAGCTGTGGTCATCTCTTTGCAATCATTTTCCACACATTTTCTGTAGCTTTCATGCTCAGGGAAAAGTAGCACTAAGTGAATAGTCTTCCTTCAAAAGCCTCGATTACATAATTTATCAACACAATGGTTCCTAGTGAACTCACAGAGTTCCTTTAGGAAATATAGTGCAGGAATCTCTCTGGAAATGTTGCCTTTCAAGACAATTTTCTAGATCCTGAAGAGTTCAGGCACAGAACTCTATTAATACCTTTGTCTTGTAAAGTTAGGGAATGCTACCACAGAATGAAATTAAACTCGAAATACAGTCAGAAGAATTACCCAGCTAATAATGATAGTTCAGCAAAAATATTTGTTACGTAATTCAACCTATTTAGTTGCAAAGGAGTTCAGTGCAGTTGTTTATTTAAGTAACAGGTTAAGGATATCCTTTTTCAGTTGAAAAAGTTATGCAAATACTGTTGAATATTAACAGTTCAGAGTAGTTTTGCATAGGAACAGTTTCATAGAATCACAGAACAGTTCAGGTTGGAAGGCATCTCTGAAGGTTATCTTGTCCAACCCTCTGTTCAAGCAGGGACACAGACCAGTTGCCCAGGACCATGTCCACATGGTTTTTGAATTATCTCCAAGAATGGAGACTCCATAGCCTCCCTGGGCAACCTGTGCCAGCGCTCACTCACCCTCACTTTTCTACTCAATCTACTCACTCTCACAATTTCTACTTTATACAGCTGAACTTTCCCCTGTACTTGTTCACTACAGGAGTCTAGCTCATGGTTTACAAGGGCTGGATGAATGCTGGAGCACAATGCTGAAGTCAGGGATATTTTAGTTGAGAAGCTGATGCAGTAGTTTACTGAATCCATTTTTGGACAATTTACTCTGTCATCACCTGCGTATTCCTGATGTAAATGGGGAATGGTGCGAACAGGATCAGCTATGCAGCAGCATAGTGTCCGTGCACAATGTGGGAATGTGAGGCATGCCAGCTGATGGCAAAGCTAAGGCTTTCTGAAGAATACTTGCTTTGGGTGCAAACAGCATATGTCATGCTACTTTGCTTGCATTACAGCTATTTTTAAACAATCCACAACATGGAGACTTAGTATTTTGAACCTGCAAAAGGTCTGGAATGTGTGCAGGTCGTTCTTCCTCCGGTGCAGTGTTTGTAAAGCTGTCCCTAGACACATGACAGACTGGAAAGGCAAAGAAAAGGCAACAGCATGGAGCCTGTGCTGACAGTGTAAATAGAAATTTGAGTTTAGCAGACAAAGTTCACAGTTTGCAGTGAAAGGTTATAAGGATTTCAAGCATTTTTGGTATTTTGTCTCTGCTGTCTGCACAGTATCAAACAAATAAAAAATCCCTGATAGACAGCTTCCAGTTCTCGATACTTGGCATCCCTGCTCAGCCTGAAGGAACATGGGAGCTATGTATTTGGCGTTCTATGATTATTTGAGGACACACCATAATAACAAAGCTTTAACACTTACTCAGCTCCAGCTTGCCTGGTATTTTTTCATGTGACATTTGATAAGCTAAAAGGCTTACCCAGCTTCAATTAAGACAAGTGGCCTACAGTTTTCTTGTCAAAATGCAGTATTGAATTTAGCATGATGAAGGAGGGTCCTAAAATGCTAATGCTTAACAGGTTATGTTTCTCTTTTCCCAACCAACATACAGTCACATTAAAATATCAAATGCTTATGAGAAATCTCCTACAGTCTGTAGTTGAGCTAAAGGAGACTTTGAGGAGTCTGACTTTTTTATTATTATTATTTTAATTATAATTTTTGCCTGCAGTGAATTCATTCTATCCTCTGGATATTATTATAACATCTCCTTTAGGAAAGGTTTAGTTCTAGCCTCTGCAACACAGACAATGACATTTTTATTCCCTGTACTCAAGTAAATTTAAACCAAGTGGAGACTGTTTTCCTGGAGGTATGTAACCTCAGAAATCCAAAAAAGAGGTTTTATTACCTGTGTACCTAAGAAGTGAATGCAACCACTGCTTTTTGTGAAATAACTACTTCCAGTATACAAGCCTCTACTGCTGAACCAACAAACAAGAAAAAGCCTTTTGTATTAATCTTACCTTTCGGTGCGTCTCTCCTGGGCTCAGAATATTCAGAGATATCTTAGGAGGTGAATGGGATTAAATAGTAAAGATAGAACAGTAGGTGAGCCAGGTATTGGCTAGATTTTTTGCAGAGTGTATTCTTTCAATGTTCCAGATGAGATTTGTCTTTGTGTTCCTAGCTTTCCAACCCCTGGTGTATTTCAGGACGATCATATATTAGGAGTTCGTTGTGTATACTATAAGTGCCACACGAGCCCGTGTTGTGCCTATAGGTGCTGAGAGGTACCTAGTGAGATTTCCCTGTAACTCCCATTGGCATACCTGACAATGCCATGGGGGATCTATTTCCAGTCTTAAATGCTTGGATACTTTGCACACCTTGTCCTTCAAGCTCAGCCAGAATACCTGTTCCAGCTGCTGTGTAACACATTCCTTCATGTCCTTCTTAAGAAAGATATTTTTGTATCCTGAGATACAAAACATATTTTGTTGTTTGGCCCCTTCATTAAATTTTCTTTACTGTACCTGAAACCTGATGTCCAGCCTACCTGGCTTAAAAGTGTAGTAGTTATTTGCACAAATATTCAGTGGTTGTGAAGAGCTGAAGATAGAAGGTCTCTCCAGACAATCCTTCTTTGAATTCCTTCTCCTTTTAATTTCCTCTCTCCCCTCACTTTTTACCTAGACATGGACAGTTTTGCTCTGAGGTTTAGTAGTGCTGAATGTAGCAGAAGAGATGCATGAGTGTACATGTTACCTCCTACCATGGTCAGGTGGAGAAGTGCAAACACCATGTCACATGCAATTAAACCTAGCCAGGAACGAATATGATCCCTGAAGGGGAGCTATAACTGCATAGGAACTGCAGGCGCACAAAATTAATTCCCTTTCTTCCCTAAATGTAGAAGAATGAAGATCAAAGGGTGGGTGCCCACCATTTTCTACCTACCAGCAGAAAAATCTGCAGGTTTTGATGTGTTCAGAGCAAAGCACATTCCAACATGATGCACTTATAGGATAGTTAGAAAACTAAAGTCCCTTGTCTTTTGACAAACAAGAGGTACTGTTTGAAAACCTTAAACGCAAACTAAAAGACTGGAAGCCAGAAAGGACTGAAAGAAAAGGTATTTGCTCACCGTGTAGCTTATATCATATTTGCCCTGGCCAATAGCAGGAATACACTGTTTGTAACAAGCTGTCTGTTAAATGCGGGAGAAGAGAGGACCCTCCTCATTCAAAGACGCAGGTGAGCACAGTGTTTTAAGATAAGGCTTTACCTTTAGCAGAAAGAAATGTCTTTATCATGAGATGAGAGTTCTCATCAACACGGGTAGTAGCACCTATATAAAGGACACCTATGTGAACACGATTTTGTTACTTTGCTTTTTTTAAAAAAATGCAAGCAGAGTGTTGGGCCAGTGCCTGTGCTGAGTGGATGGTGCACGCCACCTACAGGGCAGCTTCAGTAGCGAGAAGTGTCTGCTCTCGAGGATTTCCCGTGATAACCCTATAGTATCCATACTGACCAAAAGTTGCTCCGACAGACATTTGAATGGGCCATAGTCACTATTTAAATATATCGATAAGAAGCACTTGATCTTCAGATGCACTGCTACACCATTTGACATAAAGTGTGCTTCATTTTATAAATACACTTGCTAACGATCCATTTTTCATCCTAGTTACAAATAAGGATACATAAACATCTAATTCTCTTTTGATTATTGCCAAAAATGAGCTACACTGACTGTTTCTGGAATTAGAAAAATTATATAAGATTGTTTTTAAATATAAAGCCCATTTTGTCTACCAAAGACAGCAGTAGGGAATCTGATAAAAACAAAGCTTACAAAGCCACAAGTGCTCGTAGGAGCCGACTATCCCTGCATTACCCAGTGCAGTGTTTGCATTAAGCCTAGCTGAATACCAGTGTGTGGCTTTGGTGCTAAAGAGAAAAACGTCTTAGGTTATAGCTGTAGAAGTAGTACCTTTCCCTTAGGAGTAGCAGTATTTCCTTTATATAACTGCAAGTACCAGCCTTTCCACTGCTTTCAGAGGCTCCTTTTCAGCTGTTTTTTTCAGTCATTAGCACTACCTAGTCATTAAGTCATAACAGGTGAGCTCCAAAAGCAGGTTACAGCCTGAGCAGCTGAGCCCGAAGGCGGGGGCCATAGAGGGTGGTAGAAGTCCTTCTCCCAGTCCCCTAGCAGCAAAGGGCTAATCCACAGGGGCCGGAGCAGTCCCTGGGACAGCAGGCCCCAGGCTGGCTTGCTCTGCCACACTGGGAGAGGGTGGAAGTAAAGGCACCAGCAACTGAATGGATGAAGACACAAGGATGGCAGCATCCCTTCCCCACCCAGCTCATCACTGGAAACAGCGTATGGCAGGATGGCAGTGCATGCAGAAGACATGGCCTTCCCCATGCGTTTTACCCCAGTCATGCCCTGTTTTGTTTTCTTTCTTCCTTCAGCAAGCTGGGCTGCTTACAGCATGACAGGGACTTATGTGATTAAAACTGAAATGAAACCAAACAATTGCTCCAGACATTATTATGTTTTTTTCTCTTTTTAATGGACTAATCTGCAGCAGGCTCGAGCAATTTTTGGTCAGTGCTTCTTTACCCTCTTCACCTCCTTCTCCCCAAGACTTTTACAGTCTCACCAAATGCTGTACTTGAAAGCTGGCAGTAAGGAAGGTTCCTCCACTGTTTCTCAGGAGACGGACTAGCTACAAACAAGAAGCAGTTGTTATATCTGCTCCACCATGGTATTCCAATTGTACACTGGGACAATGCCATTGACACAAAGGAAGATTCTTCTAAAGTTCTGATTCTTTTTCTACTTGGAGATGAGTATCAGAGCCTAAAACTTTATTCCTTTCTCAAAATGTATAGGGTTGTTGTAACATTTCCTTCCAGTAAGATCCATTTCTTACAGGCTTTAGCTTGGTTTGGGTTTGTTTTGTTTTAAGTGAAGCATGCACTTTTCTAGGACTGAAGTATTTCTGGAAAAGACAGTTGCTCTGGTGGTTTTAAAACTGGAGTGAAGTAGATACCTGACAGAAGCAAGCAATTTCAGGTGGCTCCAAAACTGACAAAATGTTGATGTAATCCAGGATAAAGAATAATGTCAAGATGAAATGTGTCATCCCTTTAATTTTAGATTACTAGTCTATCTCATAATGGCATCACAGACAGCGAAGGCAAATGTTCTTGAAAGCTGTTGTAATTAAAGGCCTAGGGAGGATGCTTGTATGGGGGTTAAAACAGAGTTAATGTATCGCATTTACTCTGACCAAGCAGTGAATTCAGAAGCAGCAATAGCACACAGAACTTAAGTAATACAGTGTGGATTTAAGAAAAACTGGGGATAGTGCCTACAGTTTCATATTAACTGCAACTACAGTTCTAATTTGCATGGATGAAGTAGAATAACTGACGTGAATAATTGCTTTAGACACTATGATATATAAAAAAGCAAAGCCAGGAAAAAAAAGCACGCAAAATATGGCACCTAGCATGAAAAAAAAAAAGCAGCTCCAGTCCTGGGGACCTCAAAGACAAATCCATCTGGTTTTGCTTAAGCAGACGATGGCAGGGTGGGGGTGGGGTGTCCTGTTTTAATTTCTTTTTTGGCCTCCGCTATATTGTTTATCTTGAGTGATCATCTTCTTGACAAGTATATTTTCAGGAAACTATTCTTTAGGGTCTCATAGCTCTGAAGAGAGCCTGAATAAATGCATCTGCTTATCAAGACTGACTTGTGGTCTCTGTGTGGCTTTATTTAAAGTTAAAAGGTTCAGTGAGACCTGTAAACAATCAACTGCAGGAACTGGAGACTGTGAGAAACAACGTAGTACATATAACTGCCACCAAAAATTTCTTCTCTTCATAAATTAGTGTGTTACACATTCATGAGCATGAGAAAGATAAGACTGATGACTTAGTATAGTCCTCACCAAAATGATCAACGTACTTATTACAGCATCATTAAGAGCTAAGGCGTTCCAGATCCATTTTGCAAATGAAGAACTGAAGAAGATACAGCAAAGCATGGCAATACCTATACAGCAGTCCCAGAAGCATCTACAATGTTTTGCAGAGGTATCAAAGATTTAACTTTAAACCAGGTATCATGGGTATCACTAGCCAGTCAGGCTGCACCATCTTGATGCTCACCACAGGGTGGCTTGCCAAGTTATTTCTGTTTCTGCACTGTAGACTTTGACTGGAGTCCTGAAGTCCAGATGTGTCCTAAATGAGATGTGTGAGCTGCGGGACCTTAAGACACTACAAGAAACTCCACTGCCTGTTGGTTTCCTTCTCTTCATTGCTCCTTTCCTTCTCCAGTAAAAATTATAATGTTCAAGGTAGAAGAAACTTGTGAGCAGGGGTTAGAACATGTAAAATAACAAAAAAGGAAAAGAGGTAGGAACTTGGAAGTGAGCAAGCAATACATACACGTGCAGAGAGGGAGTAAGGATGGTGGAGCAGGCCTGCCTTTTCCCTAGGAATGAAAAAACCAGTGCTGTAAGAACTTGCCTGAGGTCATAGAGATAGTTTTGAACAACTTCACACACATGCTTAAAAATCTCTAGTTCTTTTAAAACTTGAGCCTGCTGCTTGAGTGATGGTGTCCAGATGTACCAGATCAGGACTTGCAACCAGAATTTTGCCACCCCCTTACCAATGTGAGTAAGCAGACAGGATCCAAGTCCAACGCAGGAGTTTATCTTAGAGCCAGGGGCCAAGCCATTATTTAACTCAGCAGTACCAGACAGTTTATAATTTGCCTTTGGCCTTTTTCAGAGATACTAGTGTGTCTAAGTCTGTTCTTAGGAATTCATTGGGAAAAGCATAAGCCAGACATTTCCTTAGTTCTCTAGGGGCAGCATGTCCTCATAGGAGGCAGGAATATTATTTCACAATTATCATTGCCTAACTCCCTCCCCCTCTGGCACTGTAGAAAAGAAAGAATATCTTATGAGAACAGTAAACATTCAGCATGTGCCTGTTTCACCATTCTGATTTAGAGCGTCAGCCCCACATTCAGAGATAGCAACTGTGGAAGTCTGTGTTATATCTGCAGTAAAAAATGATGGCTTTTCTGGACCTGGATACTGCCATCTCAGTTCATTTCCAATGTGCATGCTTTGGCAGCACACAGCTGAGCAAGGCCATAGATGTGCATTTTAAAATGTGGTAACCTTCAAGTTGTGTTTTTCTTGAGAATCATCTATATTTTAATTACAAGAAAAAAAAAAAGATGGCACCACTGAATTCCTTTACAAAACAATTCAGTTTAGGATTATTAATTTTAGTCAGTGAGGCATCATCACCAAGAGTGAACAAGACTGAACAATGAGTAAGTTTAAAATGTCTTTGTAATGAATTTAACATATTTGGAAGCCCAGGGTCCTCCCATACTTTTTTTGCACCAATTTTCTGTGGTTGGACAAAGATCAAACATAATAGTGTGTGTAGCCAGCACACAGTATATGTGATCACATTGGTTAAATTATAAAAAAGGCTAATATCTAACTTGTCCATGTCATGTTATTTGGCAAAACTAATGATATAATTAAATGGATTAAAATATCAAAAACATATGTATTCTCTTAGGTTTATACTTTGTTTCCCATTTACAAAATAATGCTTTTGTTAGAGAATAAAATTCAGTGAGCTTCATATGTACTGGTGGAGTTCTGCAACCCAATTATTTCTTCATCATAATGGCAAAAGCAACTCCAGCAACAAATAATCTAGAAGATTTATAGACCTGATTGCAGTGCTGACACTTGGCCTATAGAGCTCCAAAGCAGGCCAAAAAGAAGTAGCCTTTTCCACAGGTATGAAGCATGTTGCCTGATAGCATTAGCAAAGCCATGGTGAAGGGTATGAGCAGAACATTTACAGCCCTCCTTCTAGCTGAGCTAAGGAATCTTTGAAGAATTCTATGTTGATTACATGAGTGTTTAAAGCAAACTTCTGCAGGAAATGGGATCCACATGCATGTTTTCTCAGGAGTTCCTTGTAAAACAATAGTCAAGTCTGAACATAAGTGTGTCCTTTTAATTTAATAGATAGGTTTACTTTACAGGTTCTTCCTTCATACCCCAGCTGCCTGTAAGACTGTGCATTAACAGAGACATCCAAAGCCTGCTTTCATTTAATTAAATGGGATCTTTGTCGCCAGTTAAAAAAAAAAGATATATATATGAAATAATGTCTGTTCTCATGACATCTCCAGCCCAATTTCCAGGAAGAATTTGGGATAGTTTTGAATAGATGAAAAGAATGATAAGAAAAACATTTATTTTAAAAAAAATAAAAGGAAAGCAACACGCCCACTTATCTTCCAACTCTTCCATCTTTGGAAATTTTCCTTTGAGCTCAAAGGGGCTAGGCAAATAAAGCTGTTCATCTGTGATATCCCATTAAATGTAATCATTAGCAAGATAAGATGCAGTAAAATGGACTCCGTAACAATCACTGCAGTCCACTTCAAGCCAGATACATTTAACCACTGTGATCATTTCTACACCAGAATATCAATATCAATAAAATGAACACAGAAAAGTTAGGACTCAGTGATACTGGCTATTCTGCTTATAAATAGGAATTACCTCCACTACATTCAAAATATCACTACAACTGAGGACAGAATCTGGGCCAGCACTGGATACCTGTTTACTTAGCTACACAACAGCAGGCCAGGGTTTGAGTATGTTTCAGCTAATACAAACCAAAGCAATTCTAATTTTACTGCCTGAAAATGGGAATTTCATAGATCTAAGTTGACATTCATTCCTTGCCAAAATGTTTTGCACTGGCACTTAATGTTGGAAAGATCAATTTTTCCTACTGCCAGGAACTGAATAAAACTCAGCCAAATTCTTCAGTTCTTAATTGAGCAAAATTCTTGTTGTAGTTTTGCTTGATTAAGAAAAACAGGCTATAGTCTACTGCATGGATATATGTCTGGATATATGGATATATATGTCTGGGTATATACAGGTTGAGATCCATTTAAAAGTATTTAACAACTAGCAAACTTTATACAGGTTATAGTTCTCATTAAGAATTAATGAGATTATCTATATATGTCATATTGCCTGTCTGCACAAGTGACCAGTTCCCCAGCTGTTGAATTTCACAAGCTTCTCATGTTGCTACTTGTCACATGGAAGTGATTAATTGAGTCACTTGAGAAAAATCTGTTCCAGATCATGTCAGGTTTTTCTTTACAACTGTGGAGGTCTGAATTACTGAACTCTAGGAAATACTTTTTTTTTTTTTTTTTTTTTTTTTTTTTTTACTTTAAACATTTGGTATTTACCAGTGTAATTGATGCACAGGAACTAAGGGGACACAAGTTTTTCAAAGTTACAGTCACTACTGCATATAGTTTTCCATCATGTCCATTCATATTTCTGCATTTTATCTGTGTCACAGATCCTCCCAAGGAGAATTACTAGGCCTTTGTAGTCAGGACAATTCGTAAAATATTAAACTTCAACAGTCATTTTTAGCCTGAGGCAGCCAAGGGAAAACTAGCCAGGAAAATTCTTCAACAATATTGTGTTAATAATTTTGTATTTCCAAATGAAAAATAAGTAGGTTTTTCTTCTCCTCCATAACAGTTATCACTGCATTATGAATGCCACAGGAGTGTTGTATGGTCACAATATACTGATGACTGCAAATGAAGGAAAGCACAAACCTCTCCCTTTCCTCTGGATGATTTGTCATGGCTTAGTCCTTTGAAGATGAGTTCATTTCAGGTGTCACATTTAATCAAGATGAAGACTTATTTCCAAACCAAATACATAATGTCATGTAATCATTATTACAATATCAAAAAAGTAAATAATTTTCAATGGACACTCTGCATCATTTGGGGAATAGATATATGTACAATAAAGGACAAAACAAGGTATAGCTATTAATGATAGAAGAAAGATAAAATAAGAAGGAATTCAGGAAGAGGAGAGGCATGGGTAGAATTTAACAGCAGTTCTCAATGGTGCTTTATGAGATTTGTATACACATTAGGAGATAATCCAGTCTAGAGCCTAGATAGGCAAGAAAAACAGAATTGCCAAAAGAAGAGAGGTACTGAGGTGGGTTTTGTAAAATTTCTTGGTGATTTTGATTACTGGTGCTGCCTTTTAGGTTGAAAAGAAGAAAAATAGGAGAGTGATAGTTTTTTCCTATAGTTAATATTTGAAACTAATACATCCAAATCTGCATTTAAAAGCAATGGCATTGTCGTGTGGCAGTAGTCTGTACATTTTGCCCACTATGTCTTAAAAGGAGAGATGAAAACTCTCCATAAGTTTGCCTTACTTCCCCTCTCTGAAATGTTACTTTCAAAAACCTGTAATGAAAATAGTATCTAATGGAAGAGCAAACATGAATGACATAGAATTGCAGAGATTATAAAAGCTCTTAGACTTCTGTCTAGTACTGTCACTGCTGATTTATTATTAAAGCTTAAATCAATGAAGATGGAAGAAATTGGATTACCCATCAATTTCAAGCAGACAGCTGCTAAATCTCTGGTACCTCATTTAATTCCTTCACACGTTCCCCTCTGTTCATAGCCCAGCTTTCCTCCAAGTGCTTCTTCCTTTGCCTGCTATTAAGCTTCTGTGTTCTGGGGTCCTGTCAGTCAGCAGCGTGAAACAAAAATTACACCACCACAAGCTGCTCATATAGACACAGTAATACCAGCAAAGTTGACTTGGGAGTTTTTAATTTCTTTATTTTAATTCTTACTATATAATTTCTATGCACATGCTTATGTGTGTGTGTACGGGCAGGGCTTACTATCCCAGCACATTGCTCAGAGTTGCTGGTATGGCTGCTTCTCAGCTAGAAGCACTTTGCCATTTAGTATTCCTTTAGCAGTAAAGCGCTCTGACTCATAACAAAAATTGCACCCTGTGTCCAGTAGGCACTGGCTCAAAGTATTCCTCAAAGGTTTTTGGAGCTCACAAAGCTGCAAACACATCTTTTGAAAACATTAGTCCCTGGATGACTTTCCTAGCACAACTTGGAAGTACAGTCTTTTAAAGACCTTGTTTCTACAGGATCTAGGCAGCCTTGTTATTTAATTTATTGAGAATTTTGCACAATTTTCAGGGAATAAGGCTCAGACCTGAAAAATAATCATCTCAAACCCTGAGCCTGTGGGTTATAATTACATACAACAGATAATCTCTTTCCTTAACATGGTTAAAGAAGCCTTCCACAAAGCACATCAGAAACATTTCTATTAAGAATACATGATTTCCACTGACATCTGAAAATCCAAGCAGGTTTCTTGACCTAACACAGAATTAACTTAGAATTAATGTAGGTGTCCCTCACAGTCAAACAAAAGAGAGTTAGTGTAAGCATCGCTGATAGCCATTCTGCTGTTTGGAGAAACAACTCCTCCTTCCTTGCTAGAGGAATACCTGCCTATTTTTTATTTGGTTAAGCCATGGCATATAGGTAGCCATGAACCTTTGGCTCTGATGTTCAGCAGTAAGAATCTGGTGGACAAAGTTTGTGGGGAAGCATATGATTTCATTTAAGTGCATTAATTCTTCTAATACCAGATTTTGTAAAGTTTGTCACTGTTGTCTTAACTGCATCATCCTGGGAATAGCCAGCACTTGACTACTCCTTTGCATAGATACAAGAAATTTTAAAAATACATCTCTGCTTCAAAAAAATCCAGATTTTGAAGCCAGAAAGGAGGACTGGGCAGGAAAACTGAGGTGTTCATTAGTTGATCAACAATACAAGATATAGAAGCTTTCAGATCCTAATCCATGAGGGGATGTTTGCATCTGGCCCCATAATGGAGCCCATGCCTGAACTCCATGCCTGTGCAAGGGGAGGTAAGTGCCTCAGGGGGATTTGCAAAAATCACTGTTTGGGGAGCTGCCTAAGCCAACCAAATAGGAAAAGCTGAAGCAGTTCATCCTAAATCTTAGATCTCTCAGGGGTTTAAGTGCCTTCTGGTGAGTGAAGTACCCAGGTGCGTCCCTCCACTCTCAGCCCACAGCCCACAATCCCCTTTTGAAGGCAGGTGCCAAATTTTTCTTTCAGACCCTGAGCAGCAGTCAGCAGCTCAAGCACCATCTTACTCAGGCTACTGAAGAGGGGTCTAATTCCTTCCTTTAGCAAAGGGCATTGAAGTGTGCATTTCCTACGTACTAGGCATGCCAGACCCAGCAAGCTACAGGCATCAGCTGGCAGGAGGTGGGTGGGAGCTAGCACAGGTCACAGCAGACACAAGGAGGCCTGGGCAGGAGGAAAGCCACAAGAAACCTTGCCTAAAAGCTTGCAAGGTGTCAGCAGGTGAAGGGAGCCTCAGGTCCACTAAGTGCACCACTCAGGTGCACTAAGGAAGGTTTGTGCACCAGGACCAAGCAGCATTTGAGGACTTCAGTGGCCTGCCAGCTCAGGCAACAGCTAATCAGTCTCTGATCAGGGAAATGGATTTTGATTATGGACTGAAGTGCTTTAATTTCCCCCTCCAGTCCTACTTCCTTGTGTGTTTCCAGGCCCATGTCTGCCTTGGCCGGTGTCCCCCTTTCATCCAGTTTACCAGCTGGGTAGTAACAGATTTATCAGCCTGTCCTCCGTCCTGGCTGCTGTGCTGATGAAATGCAAGTACCAGCTCCCACCGCAGACATTTTATAATAGTTAGACAGAAGAGCTGAGCAGTGACCAGCTTTATAGACCATGTTTTTGCTAGTCCCACAGTTACCAGTAATCACGGGTCCATATGGCTGCACTGAACATTTCATATTGTTTCTCAGAGTAGAGTTGAGAGACTTACGTGAGTAATCAACAGTATTTGCTGTGCAGTACTTGGCTTTGCTTTCCTTTGCCCTTGGTTGTGTTATTCCAAGGTGACAGATATAGTAATTTAAACTCCTTTAAACCATACATTGGGTTGCATATTGGGAATTATTTCTGCCTCATGGCATCTCTGGAGTTTAAATTACTGTAAATTTTCATGGATCCAGGGTAAGGGTGGGGTGGGGTGGTGGTGGGGGGTGTGTGCATGTGTTTGAGAAGTATTCTTTTTCTTTACTGTGCTTTTGAGAGATGTGGCAAATGTTTAAGTATTCAATGAATCAAACCTACAGGGAGTATTTCACAACTAAGGTTGAAAGTTTTTTTGGTGGTGTCATGCTACCCTTATTTCTGCACTTGCCAAGTGGAGAGAGTGGCATCTGTGTAGGCCTGCACATGTTACACATTAACAAGTAACAATGATTTCAGTCTGACTCTCTGCCCACTGACTAGTCAAATGGTTATGTGTTGAAGTGGACTTCAGTAAGAAGCATTTCTTACCTGCTGCACAAGAGGAGAAGACAGAAGGTCTTTATGGGCAGATCTGTCTGGCATGACACATGGATGCGTGTGTGCAGTTCAGCCACAGTGGCACTGTAGAGGAGTATGCTACAGTTTTTGGTGGTGATTGCACCAAAGTGCCACATTACAAAGAGAAGTACACTGGTAAATCCACTGTCAACTATCTAGCAACTTCCAACTTCATGTCTGCCCATAGATACTACCCAGAGAACAAAGGGTCTTTTATAAAAATTAAAAGCCCAGCTTTGAAACCATTTTAACAAAATGAGTGTTTAGTTGTGGTTATTGTCATCTTAGTATTTATCATGAAAAAGAGCATACAAAATAAAATTTACCCATTTAGGAAATATGATTGTCAGATAATATTTGCTTGATTTTTGTGAATGGAATGGTGTCAGGTCATGACTAAGATCAGCACATCCTAAAAAATATGATGATATCTGCAATATTTTATAATAAAATAGGAAAATAACTATTGCTAAATAATTTTAAAACATCCTCCTGATTTCTGTCTGGGTGGAGTAGCCTAGCATATTTAACCTTCTACGGCAAGATTATTTCTTCCACTGAGCAAAGGTAGGAAAAGTATGCAAAGGGCAGAAATCTTTTTAATGGCAAATATCCTTCCAATAAAAATTGTATGAGAGACAGGAGTTTTTTTCAAGAAAAATATTTTACGGACATTTGTTATTGTTTTCCTGTCTCCCTTGGACTGGGACTTTGGGGTTCCAAGGAGCTGCGCAGTTAGAACACAGCAAATAAAAATAAGGGAGGGAGAAGCAACTCTTTCTCTCAAAAGGCTCAACAAAGCACAGTGAATGGAAATATTGTAAGTGGTAACAATGCACCTCCAAAATGGACCTTCCAAAGCCTTTTGCTTTTTTATGTATATATATTAATAAAACAGTCATGAAGCAGCATGAGGACAAGAGGCGAAGAAAACACATTTTTTATGCCATCAAAGTGAGAAGAGGATCAGATATGCTATGCCATGCCACTTTCAGAAAAAGACAATCAAGCAAATTTTATGGCAAGAAGGCAATGTGTAAGGCCACAGGATTGCAACAGGAGTCACAGAGAACAGTAAATTGTTTCAAGTTAAGATCAGGCCAAGTACTTCAGAGTCCTGCACAGATTTCTTGCTTTATAGTTCAAGAACTCCCTGGATTGTTAAAGTAAACATTGTCTGGGTTGCAAAGCTAGGGTACGATCACTATGAAGGGGCACATGAAATAAAGTTTCTCTATAACAAAATTACTTCAGCCAAAGAATCTGTGCACCCAGAATTAGACTCTTGTTCCTAATGAGATTTCACGCTCTTGATGCCTTGTTAGGGGTTAATGGCTCCCATCTAGATCACTGTAAAGCATTTAATCAGTATGTGTGCAGTGCTAAAGAAAGGAGGGAAGAGGAGGGGAAATACAGTTCTAACCTCAAGAGAAGTCCCTGCTTCATCACTGATAATAAAGAGGCTAAAACTTTTCCCTGGCTCCTCAGGTTTGGGACTGAGCATAGCTTAGCTAGTCTGAAAAGTCAAGCCTACACAAATATGCATCTGTAGACACCTGTATTGCTTTACGTAATGTTTAATCTAATAAAAAAATAAGTGACCTTCCCTGCGACTTCTGTAACAATCAGTCATTTTCATTACCAAGAGCACTTTTATAGTCAGCATTTTCCTTTCTATTGCCGCTTTGAAAGTGTTTAATAAAAATACATACTTTGTGTCTTGCAGATGTTAAGGAATGGGATTTTTGCATGCACTTCTAAGCTTTCCTAAAGGCATAGAGATCTACTAATTCACACACTGCTGTCCTTCAAAGCAGTCTTCCCAGACACATGAAAGAAAACCCTAAGCCAGGCTGTATTAGAATAAAATATATATAGCCTGAGTTGATCTTTTGTGTCTCTTTAGGACCCAATGCACCTTCACAAAGAATATATTTTATTTTTTCTTTTAATACAATACATTGATTAATTAAATGAGGAACCAAGAGTTCTCTGAGCAGTAAAACTGGTAGATGTCCTTCAGAATAAGACTTTCTGCCACTTCTGAGTATTTGGGTGAAGATTCAGAATACATTTGATTTTATTAATTGCCACCAAAAGGGTCAGTCTTCTTCACTCACTTTTGTCTACTCCAATACATTTGACAGGATGGAGCATTTCACTGATTAATAAGCATAACACCTAACTGTGCAGATTATTCACTTGTCATTTAGAGTCAATTGCTAGCGTGTGGCTCATTCACAAAGCTGTAGCTGGCTGAACCAAGAGGTAGTAAAATGGAAATATTGTACACTTTCACCAGTGAGTATAATTCATAGCAACACTGCTAGAGGCACTGCTTTGGATTAAAGTAGTAAAAAGCTGTGATATGCTTTGCAAACCATAGTAACATGCAAACAATTGTACCATGAAAATTTGGGAGGCTTCTACTGCACACAGCCAGCACAACCTATCTCAGGGCAGAGTAAGGCCAAGAGTGATGAGTGAGAGTGACAGCTGAGAAGGGAGGTTTCCACAAAAAGCTTGTAGTTCCCCATCCACACTGTTCTGCAATGAGTAATCACCATGGTTCATTATCAACACCCTGAGGTTCAGTCCACTGGATCGAGCACTTCAGCCCTTCAGCACCTCCAGTTGTTTGTCTTTGCATTTATTTTGGGGTAGGGGACTGGCATAGGGGACTGGCAGTAGATGTGAAGTGGTTTCGCCATAACAATCCCCAAACTAACAATGCCCCCAGGAGATGTTCGGTTGGCTATAAAAACACTTCCGTGACAACCAGCCTCGATGCCAGTGGGCTGCATGCAGAAAACCTGATAGAGTTAGATCTGGTAAGGCAGATTCCTTGGACAGTGTCAGTGCTTGTGCCCCACAGTGAGCTCCTGCAGTGCCCGGTAGCACCACGGCTTCAGAGAAGGAGCCTCAGTTCAGTTCCCACGTTGAACAAACAATCTGTGCTTGGACTTATCAGCCGCCAGTCCTGGGCTCCACGCCAGGAGGGCGATTACGTGCCGATAACCGAGGAGGCAGCTCTAGGCTTTGATCGCTTTGTGTGTTCCACATTATCAGGTCCGGGTTTATGTGCCTCGTACAGCCAATCACTGAATGGGGAGTTAGTGGCAGTCGCTTAAGTGTCTCCATCAAAGCTGCCTGCTACCAAGACTGTAGGCAAACTGCCCAAAAGAGAGCACTGGGCAGAGGATTCAAGCGCATGGTGTATGGCAGAGAACAGGAAAATGTATTCAAAGGGAGGTATTTGTTAAATCCTACCTATAATTAATTCTAATCCCATAATTGAAGTCGCATGCTTTTCTGCAAACATTCCCCCACGTTGGTCCTTCCTCCCCACTCCGAGGTCAGACACTGCTTAGTGCAAACAAGTACATCCCACCACGCAAGACAGCAGCATCCCCAGGGACTGCGGTCACCCAGCCAACAATGCCCAGCATGCTGATCCTTGTCACGGCTCCCCACCGTCTGACTGCAAGTGGCTTTCAGGCATTTTCCAGCAAACAGCTTCTGGGCCAGATCTTCAAAGACACGCAAGAGACTAACTCCCCTGGAAATCAATTACTAGTGCCAGGCATCTGAATACCATCATAAATCGTGAGCTTTGTGTTGGGTCGGCAGATCCCTGTGCCTGGGAGTTAGGGGTTGTGGAGATGCCAATCTAATCATGCCCAGATTTGCAGAGAAGGAAGGAGATGCCTACCCAGGCCCATGTAGGTAGGCTTGCAGCAGACCGGGCATGAGGAGAAGACTAAAGGCAATATAATTATGTCTGCATGGCCTAATTTCTCCTTCTCATCATGGCTGCTTCCAGCCTCAGGATGTGTGTTTTCACATATGTGCACACATGAATACCTGCACACAGACAATTATTTTCATATATATGTGGATTCAGGCACACATGCAAATTAAACTGTTTGGAAGTAAGAAATGGGGAAAGTCCAAGGGTGCCATTTTCATCCAGAGAGGTGTGTGACCATGCAGACTGAGCACTTGCACGAATGTATTTGCAAAAAGGTTGGAGCAGAAGCAGCTGCTTTGTCTTTGGATTAACAGAGATCTCCCCAGGCATTGCAAGAAAAGATAGTATAATTACCACTGAAGCCAAAGATAGCATATAGATGATTATCAGTTTTTAAGATTAAGCCATTTATTTAGATGTTTTCACACTTCTCTAAGAAAGCAACTCTAGGCACCATTCTGAATTTAAAAAAAATATAGTTGTGCACCACATGTTGAATATTCCCCATTAGCAACAGGTTTATGCATGTGTGCATTTTAAAATGTTTATTATGACAATCCTTGTTATGACTGTCTTAGATTTAGTAAATACCACATGATAATCAGACACAGTTGTTAGACCTTGAGCAAAATATGATTTAATTTAATTTTAACATATTGAATAATAGCTGTTTCTTGGTAAACTAAACTGAACACAGACACTCAGCACTACTTAGTTTCCTTGGAGGGGACAGTGAAAAGGAGGGAGGGGAAAGAAAAAAAACAACCAACCCCAATCTCTGTGGGAAAGTTGCATGAGAGGCAAGGCAGGATTACATTTACCATAAATCCTGCTTTCCTCCCTACTGAACACATGGGCACTTACAGACCCTTTAGCAAGGTAAACTCTTCACCTACTCAAGAAACAGGTATTGCCTTCAATGAAGCCGTAGGGACTGTTAAAAGTAAAATCATGTGGGACCCCAAAACAGCTTGGGCTGAAGTCAAGCACAGAGCAACTGTCTCAGCATAGCTAAGCCCTCGCAGAGAGGCTGTGCTCTCCCTTAGCATCCTCCTGCTCTTTACTGCTGAAAATAAGATTAAATCAGCGTAGCTAGTCTTAATTTGTGTTATGAAACTGGTTAGCTTTCGGAGGAAATTTGTGCGAAGTTGCATTTGGTTGCCTTTACTCCCTGTTTTTATGTGGAGTACGATGGAACTTTCAAAAAGAACCCCCCCCAACTGTGTTTAATTTGTTTGATTGCAAATATAAAAACATCTGTCCAAATTACACAAAACCTTGTTTGGCACAGAAAGGCAGAAGAGTGCTTTATATTCAAGTGGTAATGTGTGCGTTAAGTGGCACCCTAAGCTCTGAGCAGATACAGAATTCTTCGGCAAGCAGAAGGTTGCTGGCTTTTCCTGCCCTGAAAACATGAGTTCCCACAAAAATTCAGTCTCTGTGCAGTACAAGGTATCCTCAGATCCTTTCAGAAAGTATGCACTGACTGACAAGTTAGACCTCAAAGGAGTTTAATGATCCAGAGGTTAATGTAAGCAGAGATTAAACTTTGAAACAGTGTCTTTGAAAACTGTGGACAACAACATGCTGGGAAGAGCACTGCTCAAGTCACCTATGCATTACAGCACTGCTGCTGAGAATAACCAACATTTGCTTGACTTTTCACATCTAAGCACATAGTCCCCACTTGAAGCCATGCCAGTTATTCACTGGTGTTGAGCAACTAGAGGAACTAAGGCCTTGAGCTGCTCTTCTCATTTTGTGCTAGAATTTCTTAGAAGCAAGGTAGCTGGCTAACAGGATTCATTTACAAATGCCCACCAAAATTATATGCCCAGAGTGATTAATGGTTTTCAGGTGTTGGGGACCTTAGCAAAAATATGTGTAGGAGGTGGGGCATGTGCACATGCTTGCATGTATAACGCAGCAGTTTAAGGGAACCATGTGATACAGAACAGGAATGCTATAGGTTATTTTTACCAAAGTAACACTAAAAATGAAAACAGGAAAAAAAAAGCTATTGCCCTGTGAAGACTTTGTAGCTTTCTCTTACAAGTCTTTCTTTGATGACACATGAGCTGCCATGTAGTTCTGCCTGCAAGCTGGGGGACAGCCAGGGAACCCCCCATGGAGGGCTACTGTGTATCCAACCCACCAGCTCGCTGCAACACAGTGGTGTTACTCCTGATGCATAGTAACATGTTATTTGCCATTTCCATTGCATTATGCTGTCCCTGCATGTCTTTATATGACAATGAGAGACTTCAGTGAGGGTTATAATGTTCCCATGGGGCTGGACCCTCCCCCCGCAAGCACAGACAACCCTGTATATGCCATTGTAGGTGATGTGTGGAATTACTCTATAACTCGAAAGTTATAAAGTAGGTATGTTTATTACATGCAGATGCACGGGGGATCGCTCCTCCACAAGCGTGCATACCCGAAGTGACAAGTGACGAACCATCTCACATTTATACAATAAAACAAATGAATATTCAATTAACGCCTATACATATTCGTTACCTAAACCCCGCTTCGTATCTTAATTAGCTTATCAGTCCTTTGCCTGGAATGTGGTGGTCTTGCAGGTTTGTAGGTGATTCATGTTCTTGTGACCATCCGATCATCTCCTTGCGTCTCCAGCAAGGAGCGGTCTTCTCCAGCAAGGAGACTTAGCACTCACTCCCTCTAGATAGCATTGGAATATCTCTCATCCTTTTCTCATTCTTTTTTTTAATAGCCCCTTTGTTAGAGGAAGAAGGGCAGGCATCTCCTCAAAACTGTAGGCGTCTTTTCAAAGCTGTGTGCCTATGTGACCAGACACCACACCCATGACTAGTCACCATACCCACATTCCTTGAGCAGACATATACAATCACAATCGATGTCCATTGTCCCCATTTCACACTATTTCTCCATATCAATCCCCCCTTTTCTATCAAACTAAGTAAATTCTTTTACTTAAGCAGTCTTCCCGAATGATATAAAGTACATACATAAGCGTTACCCTTTTAAACATTCTCCAAACCCACAAATATAACATAATGGTTAGTATTAAGGAAATTCCTAAACTGATCAATAAGATCACAATGGGGTGTACCATAGTGTTAAGAATTCCTGTTGCAGAAGGTGACCAGCCAAAGAGAGTATTCCACCAATTATGGTTTCCATCCTGTTCTACCTTTTTAAAACTTTCTTGATCCCCTCTACATCATGATGGATCGTAAGAAGAGTTTTGTGTCCCTTTTCTTTGGTTTCTTCCAGTATACGTTGTAAATCTGCATGTTTTAATAGTTCTTTTATACTACTTATATTTAGTCCTATGGGGGTAGGAATTATCATCTGTGATAGGGTAAAGTTAGATGTAAAATTACAGATACAGTAATTTGAATATTGTGCAGTCTCCTTTACCTCCCCATCTATGGTTATTGTGTTACACTTAGTTCTCAAACACGCACATCCCTTCCCTGCATATATAATTACTGTTTTCAAGTTTGCATTTGGTCGGGCCTCGAAATGACATATTTTCTGATCTGTATCTAAACAAGTATCCTGAGCTATTATAGTATTGCTTTCACAGAGGAAGCCCTGCTGCTCTTGCATAATAGAAGATTCTAAATCTACTGTTTGCCACTTGTTGCCTGTCTTTCTGGCCCATGTTCTATGTTCAAAAGGATATAGGAACACCCCATTATGGTTAATTCCAAGGGCTACAATGGGGTGTATGGTAATTATTACTGCATTACGTATGGTTAATACAAAAGCTGTGATTGTGTGTGTGTTGGGGTCGTAGGTAAAGTTCACCATACTCCACCATGACTGGAGTTTTCTTTCTACCTCCGTAGCATTGTCCCAAACCATCTTTCGAATTTCCGTAGGAAATATGCCTTCCTCTCCTTCTCTTATTATGGATGCAGCTATTGATTGCCTCCACATTTGGGCTTGGATACAACTTAGAGCCGGGGCGACGTCGTCCTGTAAACCACCTAACACCTTAGTGATAAGCTGATGATCTTCCATGTTTGTTCCCACCTGGGGAGTACCTTCGATATCAACCATTGGTGTGCCCCTAATGCTAATAATGAAGATTTTAGTGGTTGTTGTAGTTTTGATAGATCGGCCGTGGTGGCGGCTAGTTTATCCATTATCACCTCTGAATCCATGGAATTTAATACTCCGAGTCCTGTTCCCAACATTCCAGTTACATCTCTCACTATTCTGTTTCGATAAATATTTCCCCTTTTTCTTAACCAAGTTGTCCATCCCTCATAAGAGGTCCGTAAGAAGAGGGAACAGGATGGCTTAACATCAGAAACATTGACTTGTATTTGTAACTCTATTCTTTTAAGAGACCATTCTGGGTTAAACAACATTTGTTGCTGACCTGTATTTTTGATTACATATGGTCCAATTGTATAAATTTTTGGATTTGGTTTAGTTAATTTAAGATCAAGCGTTAATGGGGTTGTTGTAACTGTGGTGGTGGTAGGAACAGTGGTTAGCAGGATTGTTATTTTAATCTTATAAGTCAGAGCTGTTCTTGGGGATTCCTTTCCTAGGCATATTATAAAGATGGGCTCGGTTAAGGTAAAATTGTGCCAACATTCCCGTGAATTAAAGCACATGGTTGTATTTAGAAGGGTAAATTCCTTATTTACCTTTCTGACATTAATTAGGGTGTCTCCCGAAATCTTGGTGTTATCCTTTTCATTCTATGTTTGACACCCTACTTTTATCCTATCTCCTAATTTTCCCCATAATCAGTTGACTTTGTGTACATCCTCCCGGTCCCATTGATTCCTTTGGTACACCTCATTTTCAGAAAAAACCACCACAGCTAGTTTCGTCTTTGAGTCCACCTTTCCCATTATTCCAGTGTGTTTTTTCTGGGCATGATTCCAAGGCCAGTTATCAGGCTCTTGGTTGTAGGCAAGAGAGAGGGTACAAAAAACCACAAATGGTTTAAACCCACTATTGATCATTTTAAGAATCTAAACATTCCTCATATATACATATAAAATCTGTTTTGATCAAAATATCTTTGTTTGAGTTGGGGCTTACTGATAACAAGTTGGGCAAGACTGGCCACTGGCTCAGTCCCAGACTCTTTTGTTCTATATTGTTTGTTGTGGTGCCCTTCCCATATGGTGGATCTACAACCGCTCAGGTTCACTTACTTGCCACCCACATTGTTCCCATTTGTCCGAGTAAATTTGAGTTTCAGTTCTTTTTTATCTGGGGTTACTTTCCACGAAGTTGCAGGGGCTTTCTTAATCTGGGTATGGTGAATCCAAGAATTCTGCCCCTCAACCTTGATTGCAGTGTAGGTGGTGAGTAGGACTTGAAAAGGTCCGGTCCACTGTGCTTCCAGGGTTTTATCTGCAAAACAATGTATACATAGTCTCCTGGTTGTATATCGTGAACAGGTCCATCCAGACCCCTACTACGTGTTCCCATCACATGCTTCTCAATTCTTATTAATTGTTTGTTTAGTGCCACCATATAGGAAGTCATTGTTTCTTCACCAATCTGTGAAGACATCCCCTTTTGTACCCCATAGGGTCGTCCATATAAAATTTCAAATGGGCTAAGCCCCTCTTTTGCTCTGGTCTAGTTCGAATTCGTGTAAGAGCTAATGGCAAAGACTGGGGCCAAGTTAGATTTGTTTCTTGACCTAACTTGACAATCTGTTGTTTGATTAGATGATTCATCTTTTCCACCTGGCCACTCGATTGTGGTCGGTATGGGGTATGTAATTGCCAATCTATTCCTAGATGGTGGCTGATCTGTTGTACTATTCTGGACACAAAATGTGGTCCTCTATCCAAGGACATTACTGCTGGGACTCCAAACCTAGGTATTATCTCTTGGAGTAGTATTTTGGTCACTTCCCAGGTTTTAGCAGTTCTGCACAGGAAGGCTTCTGGCCAACCTGAAAAGGCATCTGTTAGTACCAATATCGATACCCCCCTTTTCTAGGAAGTTCCGAGAAATCGATCTGCCAATGTTGCCCTGGAACATTTCCTCTACTAATGTTCCCTAGTTTTATTTTATTTGCTGTATTGGGATTGTTGCGTAAACACATTTCACATTGCTGAGTCACCTGTTTTATTACAGTATACAAGTTTCGCCCTATCAATTTCTGATTTAGACTTTTATATAAAGCATCAGCTCCCCAATGTGTCTTATTAATAATAGGGCTGTGGTCCATATTAAATTGGATGGTACCACTATACAACCATCCCTTAAATAAGTCCATTTACTTAATTTTATTTTATAATTCATGTCCTGAATTACCTTTAAGTTTTCTTTAGAATAGTTTGGCTCTTGATCTGTACTTACAGTTTGGATTTTATCGTTTGGTATTAAGGATAATTCCTCCTTTCCTACCTCCTCTGTTACTCGTCTGGCCTCATGGTCGGCCAGGCGGTTTCCAATTTCCAAATCAGTGCCTCTATGGGCCACCTTATGTTCTTCCTTCCTGGATGACCCTCTTATAACAGAGGGGGCCATTCCTCACATCAAGGTCTGGCATGGCATATGTTCCCACCACTCAACGCCTACTGGGTTGCAGCCAACAGTGGAGCTCAAGATTCTTCTTGGTGGCAAACACAGAGGCCAACCCAGTCTTGCCCTTGACTATGGTAGGAGGCACCTGACCAACCTTATTCCTTGCACTTCGTTGTCAATGCAGTTTTATCTGCACATCCCATAACAAGTCACTGTCATGGCAAAACACAGATTTACATTAGTAGAACTACTACAGAGTGTATTTTATTGCACTTTTTCTGCCAATATCCCCACAGCCTTGCTGACCAAGGGATATTGTTTTTATCTGAACTGGGCAAGCCTCCCCCTTATCATTTTACTGTAACAGGTAAAGCATTTTTCACCTTTCCTGGAATTTATTTTCAGATACACCTGGTTATAAATTTCTTTTACTTCAGGGAGGTCCTCTTTTCCTCTTTTCTGTTGAATTAAAGATAATCTCAATATTTCAATTACTTGATCATTTTTAACTTTTAGTTTCATTTCTCCTTCTTTAAAGTCTAGATGTTCTAATAAATCTCATCCCAACAAAGATTTTGGTGAATTTGGCATTCTTATTTGTTTTTTTTAGTTTGTACTTTAAAGGTTTCAGGATGTTTTCCTGGTGGCCAGCAGCTCCCACAACTTTAACAATTTTTTTTTTTTTTTTTTTTTTACTGAAGTTTAACAAGTAAGTTGGTTTTGTATTCACTAAAATTCCACCTCATACCCATTCCCTGCCCTAAAAGGGGCCGTTACCGGTCCTGTTGTACTGCAAATGCTGCAGCAATTGGGGTGACATTGTCAGGTCCTTCTGCTCAATTGTCAGCAATAGCAACCCCTCCTCCTTACCAGCAGAAGGGTTTGGGGCAGGAGATGCTCTTCCTGCTCTGCAGGTTACACAAGCCTGCCTCTGCAGCAGCACTTCTGTTTTAACTCTTTCTTACCCTGAATGCAAATCTGCTACTTGTTGCTTTAAGTCTGTGTTCTTACATATCAGGCCTTTGCAGGCAAACAGAAAACATCCTGCCATGCATCCCAGCATGATTCAGTCGCACCTTCGAGGGGGTACGGGGGTTTGTACAAACTCACCCCAATACTTCAACACTTTCACAAGGTCTTTGATTCTCCACCCACCCCCATCTCAGGTTTTACATACATCAGTACAAGTTTTTATATCTTACAACATGTCTCATTCTGGTTGCTCCACAGAAGGAACCGCAACCTGAGCTTTTAAACACAAAAATTTCAACAAGAACATCTTTCTAGTTTAGGTCTTAGGGGTTTTTTCCTATCCTTTTCTAGAGCCACAATCAAAGATCAGGTGATGTTAATCCCACACTCTTTCTAGTGCTAGTACCATAGGATCCTGAGGGGGTACTAATCCACAGTCCTTTTGCCACTCAGGTTTGTCCTGGAGGACGAAGAACATGTCTGCATATGATACTTCGTCCCATTTTCCTTCTCTTCTCAGAAACAACATTAATTGCAGGAGAGTGTTATAATCTAACGTTCCTCCCTCCTGAGGCCATTTCGCATCACTCTCCAATTTATACAAAGGCCACCACTGATTACAATATTTAATCCATTTCCTTCTATTTTTGGTACCACCCTGTCCTACGATATCCCTCCAATGTTTTAATATACAGCCCAAGGGCGATTTTTCACAGGGCTTACTCCTTCCGTTTCCTATTTTGCAATTTTAATTACTTTGTTTTTCTCCGGCCGCCTTAGCCACCCAAGGTCAGAAACGCGGATAGAGCTCCTTACTCGCTTTGCACTCAAACGCACGTCTCAAGCACTCTTGCACTCACACTCAGTCAAAATAATTAAGCTATACACGGAAAATCAAAATGCGCATCTCAATCACACCATTCACACTCTCCGGGCAGCCCTCACACAAGCAGTATGTTATACGGTACCGTGCACTTACATACAACTTTTAGGAACACTAACAGTTCACAAAGTATGCATTTCAATGAACAATTGCCAAAAAACAAACAACAAACAAAAAACCAATTTTTCCTGGTCTTAAGCAGAGTGTTAAGTTTTCCGGTATTTGCCACGAATTACCAGATTATTATTTTTCAACACACATTTCATAACTCCGAGTTTTGAACATGTAACAAGACAACACATAGAACAAACAAGACACAGAGCGCTATTTCAGTTGTTACATTCTAGGAACTCCCCAATTCTTAAGACAACCTAAAGGAAGTTTCTAGCTTCCTCTTTTTCCTACGCAAAAGTTTCCCTTTTACTTCTGCTGTGAGGTCCCTCTTGTTCCTGTGAGATTCCGCCTTATTCCGTCCCGCCCCCCGCTTTCCGTCACGAGGCCTCCGGGCTTTTAGGAATGGCAGTAACCTCGGGTTGGCAATACAGTCAAAGTTACTCCAAAAATAGCCGTGTTCCTAACCACTTTTGATCTTGAGTCAAAGACATCCTAGAAATTTTAGCTTTTTAGCATCAAATATTTTTTAGTAGTCCTCTTCTGGGCACAAAATCTCCAGAGTCATTAGGATTTTTATTTTGCAAGTTTTGCAGCACGCATTTTCCATGTGGAAAGCTGAGTGTTAGCAAGACCATCCCCTCAGCACTGACGTGCGGAATTAGACTCTATAACTCGAAAGTTATAAAGTAGGTATGTTTATTGCACGCAGATGCACGGGGGGCTCGCTCCTCCACAAGCGTGCATGCCCGAAGTGAGGAACCATCTCACATTTATACAATAAAACAAATGAATATTCAATTAACGCCTATACATATTCGTTACCTAAACCAGCTTACTCTCACTTCCTATGTTAATTAGCTTATCAGTCCTTTGCCTGGAATGTGGTGGTCTTGCAGGTTTGTAGGTGATTCATGTTCTTGTGACCATCCGATCTTCTTCAGCAAGGAGACTTAGCACTTTCTCCCTCTAGACAGCATTGGAATATCTCTCATCCTTTTCTCATTCTTTTTTTTAATAGCCCCTTTGTTAGAGGAAGAAGGGCAGGCATCTCCTCAAAACTGTAGGCGTCTCCTCAAGGCTGTGTGCCTATGTGACCAGACACCGCACCCATAGCTAGTCACCATACCCACATTCCTTGAGCAGACATATACAATCACAATCGATGTCCATTGTCCCCATTTCACACTATTTCTCCATATCAGCACAGTAGGGAACAGGTCGCTGCAGCTTTAGGCATCCTCCTGTGGAGGGGACCCCAGGGCAGAAGGGTTCAGGTCACTGAGGTCTACTCATGCCTTATGCCTCTTCAGGAAACACAGCAGTTCGAAAGCAACACATGATAAAAGCTCATAGGCCTAGTCTCTGGGCGAGTAACTTAGATTCTGAGACATGGATAAATTTCAGTTAGCCCCAAATTTGGTTGCAGAGTGATTACTTCCCTGTAAGAACTGATAAATCAAGGTCTGGTTTCCACCCTTTGCAAGACCACCTATGATTTCAAGTCCCATATGGATGGGCATCACTCTTTCCATACATTCTTTACACAATTAGGCTAAACCAGCCATTATTTCTTCACATCAATTTAAGAATTAGGACTGCTGGTACATTTTGTTTTGTCTTCAGTTTCTACTGACAAATGCAAATAGCCAAGGAAGGTCCTTCCTAGTTTTCTCAGGAGAACAGCTCTACCAAAAAGGTTATTGAGAAATGTTCTCACTTGAGCTTTGCCTGTGTTTTTTTCAGGGACTCTTTCACCCACAGAGCTAACCACATGCATTCACACACAAGCAGCTGAACACTGTGGTTTAGGATAATGTTCCTTTACCCTCAAGTGGCTTGCCCCACCCAAGGTAAAGCAGAATGTTTATTGTCTCTTAATCTGAATGACTGGTACAAAATGACTTATACATATGAAGGCACTGTTACTTCGCTTCCATCTTCCCTCAGACATTCAAACAGTTAAGGTAAAACTTTGCTTTCTTTAAGCCTTTGGCTTCTCTAAAGGTGCATGCATGCACTGATTTACCTGCCATAAATAGCAGACACATTCCCATTGCTTTCTGACAGAAACCCAGGAAAATCCCATTCCAAAGCCAGTTTATTGCTCCGCTAACAGACACCTTTGAAAGCACATCGGATCACATTACATGAATGTATGTGGAGATGATGCCTAAATTGCTGGGATTTGAGTGAAGGGTGTGAGGTCTTACACTTTGGCTGCATCTTCAGCATAGACTTTTCTCCTCTTCATTCTGGTATTTTCCTTAGGTCCTGTCATCGCTGGGAAAATCTGCTTTCACTGTTAATAAGCTCTGGAGGACCTGTTCAACATTTAGAATCTATATGCTTCTTTTAAAAACCAAGAGCAAGATTTTCAGTAGCTTTTAGGCATTTAAAGATACTGGTAGCTTTCTAGTAAGGTCTTTAAACAACAAGAGCTGTGCACCCTGGCATTCAGAAACAAGCTGCAGGGCAGCAAAAACGACCTTCAATTCCTGTCAGTACACAAAAACCTTTCAGAGAAGCTAAGTAGGATGAGACAGGCAACAAGCTGAAACACTGAAGGACTCTTCCAGGCATCCCTCACGCTTCAGGGCAGGTTTGCCTCATAGTGACGGTATCTGATAGTAATAACCCATCCAGACCTACTGCTGGGATGCAGTGAGCAGTAGGAGTCACACACACAACTCTACCACATTTCTCATCAGGACTAATTTTGTCTGATCCTTCCTTTGGGACCAGGGGGAGAGACAAGCTGTATGGATGGCACCAAACACAGGCCGCTTCCCAGGTATCTGTGGCAGATCCCAAGACCCAGACAGCTCACATGAGGCCACGAGGGAGGCTCTCACCTCCTCCCACAAAGAAGTTGGCCAAGTCCCCCATGTAGCTCGAGGTTATACAGTAAATAAACCTCCACATTCCACCTCAGCTAGTTACAGGCACTAGCCCCAGCCAAAATCGATAGATGAGAAGCAATTTGTCATTTCCAGGCCACACTGTTTTGGTTATGATAGGTCAAAAAACACTAAAGGGAACACAGATGTAGTGACACCACCTCATTTCCTGGAGCCTTCCTATCTCTAGAAGTCTTACCTGATCTCCCTCAAAGTTTACACACACACACAAAAAAAACCATGGTGTGTGCTGCATAGTCACGCCTGTTAAACCGCAGGTGCATTGCATGGCACTTGGCAGGGCCGAGGGAGCTTGGCACAAGTAGCAGGAGATTGAGTTCAGCCTGCAGGCAGGCTGGTGTCTCCCTCTAGGAATTTTTTTTCAATTATTTCAAATAGCTCCCACTCACACACAAAGCCCATGTTTTGTAACAAAAACAAGGAGGAAGATCAGATCCAAAGGAATTTTACCTATTTCCCTCGCAATTTATTCCACTGAAGTTCTCTTTAAAAAACAAAACAAAACAAAACAAAAAAACCCCCACCAAAACCAAAAACAAAACCTGGCCACCAGAAAAACAAAGTGGCCAAGAAACTAATTTAATAAACTCACTCTTCAAAATCCACCCTGCCCTTCATACTTGTACGTTTCAACAACAGTCCTAAATCATGCAATATCTTCTAATATTTTTTAAAAGGTGTCACTACATTTCTCTCTTCATACAGGCAATGCTTTTCATTGGGGAGAGATGCACAGAATGCTGCAAATTTTCCAGTAGCTGGGATTTTCTCTGCAGAGGCAGGTGTTACCTTACTCTGCTAGAGAAAGCCAAAGCTGCAGCCAGTAACTTGTTACAGAACAGAAAGGCCAACAGAGACAAGAGTGGGGATACACACACGCACACGTGTGCGCACACACACACACAGAGGTTGCTTAGGGTCCACGTACCCAGATTAAGCTGTAGCAGGTTAATAAATTACCATGTCCCAGCAGAGCCACAGTAGCTGATCACACACAGGCTGTCCTCACAGTCCAGTGCCACTGAGCTTTAAGCAGTAATACCGCATCCTAAGGCCCTAATACTTTAGCTCACAGCAAAGCAGCCAGTCGTGGGCTAAAAGCCACATTAAACTTGCTGGATATGAAGCATTCGCTGAAATGCTTTGCTGAACAAGGATGAGTGACTGTGCTTGTCCTTTAGCTACACTTAAAAACTCCTGTACATCTTGGCTTTGGTTTTCTTTGCCACATGGCAGCTGGTTGCATCCAAGACCTTAAATTCCTGGGACAGAAAGTGACTGCAGAAACGCAGCTGTGCAACATATGCTCCATCTAGTGTTTATTCACTAGTATTCCATTTTCTTAAACGGTTTGTTTTGCTGTTAACACATAGTTCCATCTTTTTTGTAGTTCATTTGTCTGTTTAGGATCATTATGGAAAATATCAACCTCCCGCTGGTTGTTTCAACTCGCAATTTTGATTTAGTCTCCACTTACACCTTCAGATAATACACTAATTTCCATTGAGAGATTAGATTTCAGACAGCAAAATAGAGAAATGTTTTGAAAAGAGCAGTGAGCATTTCTCCAGGTGCTTTACTAAAGCAAAGTGCATGGAGAACTTCAAGTAGGAGTAAACCATAACAACTAAATGACACCCAATATTATCACCTGGTCAATAACCTTCATGTCAGCACAGACCAGCCAGGGAAGCAGATTCTCTGGAACGGCCCATGCCAGCCGCCCGCTGCTCAAGCTGAGCGGTACAGTGGCGCCTGAGGAAAACGTGTGTCACGACGCTGGGGTGTGACACCTGTGGTGCCGCTGACCCTTGAGCCTGGCAAGTTTCACAGCTGCCAGCAGCCCATGCACACCCTCTGCCCACGGGTCCCTCTGAGTGCAAAGTCCCACCCTCCCAAATTATTTTGAGACCTATTTTGGATGCTATGCAGCATTAGAGGAGGCAAGCAGAGCTGCTTGCTGCCCCCTTCTCTAGAAATGCATTTCCTCCCCCAACCCCACCTACCTACCTCTCACATGTCCCTGTGGCTCTGAGTGGCAAAAGAGTGCCAGGAGGCAGGAGTTGCCTACCAGGCTTGGCTGTAGGACAAACTGCAAAATACCTGAATACAGGGAGAGTCCCCTTGTTACCTCCGACTGCCCCCAAATCTGCATTCATTTAGGGAGTTCCCAGTTCTTGGGACAAGATGACCCAAGCTTATATTTTGATAAGGAAGAAAAAACAACCCTGTTCTGTTGTGTTAGCAGGACTGCTGAGGCACTGGGATGGGCTGCCTCGGGAGGGGACAGGATCTGCAGCAGGGGAGGCCTTTAGAAAATGGTTGAACATCTCTGGAACAAGACTTGGATTAGCTGATAATGCTGGAGGCAGCGATGGCCCTGACACTCTCTAGGTGGCCCAGTTCTTCTAGGTGAGCGGATCAGAGCCCAGCTAAGAGCAGAGCTGGCAAAGAGCTGCTACAGAAATGGAGAGTCCCTCGACTCTGCAGCCACGGGGCACAATCCTCAGCACAGATTTAAGGTGCAGAGGCTGAGCTTTCATTGCTATGGTGTTGATAATTTAGCTTCCTTGGGCAGTAAGCCTTTAAGAGCTCCCCACATGCTCCTGCCTGCTCTCCCCCCTGTGCTGGAGCTTGCAGCAGAGCTCTCCAAACCTTGTGTCGTGGCACTGACACAAGCAAGAAAGTGGCAAATTGCAGCTCTGGGATGGGAGGGAGCAGGTCCCTGTATGGAGAAACTGCAGAGGCCATTGCCCAGGGTGTGCGAAGTAGTATAAAACTAAATGTGTATAAGGACATTTGCTATAATAGTACTATTTAAAGAGCTGCTAATAAACCAGATACAGCCCTGCTGCAGGATGTCCTCCAGGGCAACACACAAATGAGAACCAGTTTGCTGCAGAAAATGAGACCAGGTTCACCCTGATGGGAAACACACAACGTGAAAATACATTTTCTACCAACTGTGGGGTTTGTTGTATTTTTTGCAGGTGATGGCTGTGCTGCTCTTCCCTGTGCAGCTGCTGGCAGTGGCTCTCACCATTTACCTAGAGCTGGTGAGGTCTGCTCAAGGTGGCGTCTACTATGGGATCAAGCAGTTGCCACCCCAGGTGCCCCAGTACCAACCCCTCGGACAACAAGTACCTCACATGCCCCTCGGCAAAGAAGGCATCCCAATGCAGCACATGGGCAAGGAGATGCCCCACATGCAGTATGGGAAAGAGTACCCCCATCTGCCTCAGTACATGAAGGAGGTCCCGCAGATGCCTCTGCTTGGCAAGGACATGGCTCCCAAGAAAGAGAAAGGTAGGTTTGGCATGTCCCTCACCACCCCTACATGGACCCACCTGGTGCCCCACAGCACTGTTTGCCGGGGGGGGACTGGAGATGGGGAGCAGGCTGCTGCAGGCTGGGCATAACACCCATGTGCCCGAAGGACTGGCCAGGCTGGTACCTGGCCACAGGTGGACAAAATGGGCTCATGTGAGCTGTAGGGCAGCCCAGGGTCACCAGGGCAAGGCCACAGTCATCCCCTGGGCCGCAGCACGGCCTCCAAGCAGCCCTACCTGTGACGAGCCTCCAGCACCCGGGGCTGGCCCTAGGTTTGTTTGGGTGCTTGTGCCAGGCTAGGAGAAACCTCATAATCCCAACTGCATGCAGAAAACCCTCTGATGGAGTCTCAAATGGTGGCCCAGGTAGATGAGCCAGGGTCCTGCCCAGAGGTGCTCCCACTCTCACTGCAGTGACTGGACATGAAAAAAGAGCTAAGAGCCCCAAGATATGAATTTACAGGAATATCACCATTTTGTCCAGACCCTGAGAGTTAAAGGTTTGCAGATAAAAACATAGAATTGCTCTTCTGACTCTGCAATACTCTTTTTGTACATTATTTATGGGCATAATAGAGGCACTGAAGGTACGGGGCATTACTGCACGAGTCCGCACATACAAGCAGTTTCAGTATGCAGTCAAGAAAATATGGACAATATTAGGATATTCAAGAAAACAACAAAAAAATGTCCAAAAAACAAAGCGTAACCAGGAACACCCAGTGTCATAAAATACTTGTGGGGACAGTGAGTGTCTGTGCGACTTCAGGCAAGCTGGTTAACTGTTTGTCTTATTGAGGGTTCAGCATAACCACAGGCTCCACTGGCTTCAGAGGGAAATGGAAGATTTCAGGGCCTACATTTGGAGTGTCTGAACAAGCACAACTGCTTTTACTACAGCCAACCTGTCTAGCAAGCAAAGGTTTTCTACATGCGTAAAACAGATGTGCAGAGAAGGAGGGTTCCTGCCTCCTAAAGAACAGTTAATTCTTTTGCCCTGAAACCATATCTCTCCCCCATCCCCCAAACTTCTCACTTCTCTTTCCATTTTAGAGCTGTAGAGAAGCAGATTTGCCACTTAACACAAAGCACCTGCAACTTGAAAAGCAACCACCCCCGGGCACAACCACTCTCATGCGGCAACTCCCTCACCCTGACCTGCAATGCTAAGTGGTCACATACACAAAAATGTGGGTTTGGACAATAAAAACATTTTTGTGAAGTGTTTAGAAGAGCTCTAACTAGACAGGGCTATGCCAAAAACCTGTGGGAGCTTAGCAACACTGGGTAAGGCTGTAGGTTTCCAGTAATGATGGGAACCAAAGCCTTGGTGAAAATGCCATCACATCTGTGTACAAACTTCTTATTGAGCCAATCATTAATTGATCTTGCTAGTGCAAGCCCCTCCAACAAAAGCACTTTTATACCAGAACTCCTCCTACAGCACAAAGCAGCTTCTGTTTCCTGCAAAAACTCTTAAAAGTAGATTACAGCAATATGGGACAAAAAGCAGATTTTGCTGGTTGATTGTATAGGTGGAAAACACTAGCAAAGTGCAAGTAGCTTTTGCATAGCAAAAAATAAGCAAATATGGTGCAAAATAATTATTTTGTGGAAGTAGAAACATGCACACAAGTTTTGGGTACACAAAATCTTCTCCGTTCCAAACACCAGCCTGTAAGTCACAGCCACCTCTGCCTCCTGCCTGCCACATAACCAAGAGGCACCATAACAAGCACACTCTGGTCAGAACAACCTTTGTATTTCTCAAAGGATGTGGCTGCAATCACCTTTTGTCTCTCCCCCTCCTCTTTTTCTTTTTTCTTTTTCTCTTCTTCCCAACCCAGAAATGCCCATGCGTAGTCTGAGGGGCGAGCAAGGTCCCCCTGGTGAGCCTGGACCAAGAGGGCCGCCGGGGCCACCAGGATTACCGGGTCATGGTGTGCCCGGAGCCAAAGGAAAACCAGGCCCACAAGGATATCCAGGAATTGGGAAGCCAGGTTTGCCAGGGATGCCGGGGAAACCAGGGGTCATGGGCCCCCCGGGGCCAAGAGGGGAGATGGGGCCGAAGGGGGAGGTCGGTCCTATGGGGATACCTGGGCCACAAGGACCACCGGGGCCTCACGGGCTGCCAGGCATAGGGAAAGCAGGTGCTCCGGGGCTGCAGGGACAGCCAGGGCCGAAGGGTGAGCCCGGGATGAAGGGGCCCCCGGGAGCCCCCGGGATCCCAGGGCCAAAAGGGGAGAAGGGCATCGGGATCCCGGGTCTGCCAGGACTGAAGGGCCCGCCTGGGCTACCCGGTCCCCCCCGGCCCCGTGGGACTGCCGGGGGTCGGCAAGCCGGGCATGGTCGGCTTCCCAGGCCCGCAGGGACCCCTGGGCAAACCTGGGCCCCCGGGAGAGCTGGGACTGCAGGGGCCCCCGGGGGCCCCCGGGATCCAAGGCCCTCCTGGCCTGCCCGGCGTCGGCAAACCCGGCCAGGACGGCATCCCCGGCCAGCCAGGCTTCCCGGGCGGTAAAGGGGAGCAGGGCCTACCGGGCCTGCCAGGGCCCCCTGGCCTCCCTGGCGTGGGGAAGCCAGGCTTCCCTGGCCCCAAGGGTGAGCGTGGTGTGGGTGGCCTGCCTGGCCCCCTGGGGCCGAAGGGTGAGAAGGGGCACGCTGGGCCACCTGGCATGGGGGGTCCGCCGGGGGAGCCGGGTCAGCCGGGACTGCCGGGCATCATGGGCCCCCCGGGGGCTGCTGGCTTCCCAGGACCCAAAGGAGAGGGTGGTGCCGTGGGGCCACCGGGACCTGTCGGCCCCAAGGGCGAACCCGGCCTGCAGGGCTTTCCAGGAAAGCCGGGCTTTCCTGGGGAAGTGGGGGCCCCCGGGCTGCGCGGGCTGCCAGGCCCCACTGGGCCCAAGGGGGAGGCCGGACATAAAGGCTTGCCAGGGATGCCAGGCGTCCCAGGGCTGGTGGGGCCGAAGGGTGAGCCGGGGCTCCCTGGCGCCCAGGGGCTTCAGGGCCCTTCGGGCATCCCAGGCATCGCAGGACCCAGCGGTCCCATCGGCCCCCCAGGACTGCCAGGGGCGAAGGGGGAGCCCGGCCTGCCTGGACCCCCTGGCTTCCCCGGTGTGGGCAAGCCTGGTGCCGTGGGGCTGCAGGGACCCCCAGGGAAGCCCGGGGCACTGGGTCCCCCTGGCCAGCCGGGGCTCCAGGGGCCACCTGGCCCCCCTGGGCCCCCAGGTCCCCCAGTCATCATCCCACCCACTCCGCCGGCCGTGGGACAGTACATGCCTGAGGTGGGGCCAGGGATCGATGGCGTCAAGCCCCCCTACGGCTACATGGGCAAGAAGGGCAAGGCTGGCGGTGCCATCTATGAGATGCCTGCGTTCACAGCAGAGCTCCTCACCCCCTTCCCCCGGGTTGGGGTGCCCGTGAAGTTTGACAAGCTCCTCTACAACGGCCGGCAGAACTACAACCCCCAGACAGGGATCTTCACCTGCGAAATCCCCGGTGTCTACTACTTTGCCTACCACGTCCACTGTAAAGGGGCCAGCGTCTGGGTGGCATTGTTCAAGAACAACGAGCCGCTGATGTACACCTACGATGAGTACAAGAAGGGCTTTCTGGACCAGGCTTCAGGCAGCGCCGTTGTCCAGCTGATGCACGGAGACAAGGTTTATGTTCAAATGCCATCTGAGCAGGCTGCAGGACTCTATGCCGGGCAGTACGTTCATTCATCTTTTTCAGGATATTTATTGTATCCCATGTAAAACAAAAACCAGACACACACACACACACAATCAAAACCTTTCTTCTCTGCTTCAAACTTTTATACCATGAAAGATGCATTTTATGACAGTTTTGGACCATCTTGTACAAAAAAAATAAATTACAAAGTTTAACGGTATGCACAGCTAGTTATAAAAAAAAAAAAAAAAGTGAGGTGAACATATCTAAAGATGTGTATCCGGTTCATAAACAGTCGTTTTGCACCCAAGGGGTACATATTAGCTGTACATTATATATTTCTGTGATGCCATGCTTACTTCATTTCCTTCACAATAATTCAATACTAAGGTTCAAATCAGTGTACATCACTCATTCCTGCTGCATATTTGACTGTTGCATTGATCATAGTTATGAGATGAAATCCAGTGACTTAAACCAGAGTAGGTCAGTCTCAAATTACATGGAAAAACTTGAGTGGCTTTGTATTTGTTTGGGTGGGTTTTTCTTTGGTTTTTTTGACTGACAAGCAAAGGTTCTCTTAGCTGGAGATCTTTATTTCCCTCCCCCCCTTTAAAAATATTCCTGCAGGTGTGCGTTCTTCCTGTACAACTTATTTATGATGGAAAAGGAGCACTGATTGTGTAACTATTCCCTGCCAGGCTTCTCCAGCAGTCACTGGACCCAGAAGGTGGCTGCTGACTCCAGCAGGCACAGGGTTCACCTCCAAATGCCACAGCACTCTGAAAAGTCTCCATCTGCATTTGTGAGGTTGAAGTAGAGGTAGATCAGAGACAAAAATGATGGGCTCCGCTTTTCCTTTGTGCCACATGATTGAGATGTTTTGGCCAACACATGGCATTACAGCAAGGTGGTATAAATCTGCTTGGATTTCTGTGTTCGTGCTAAGAACCTGCATCTGTTTGGCTTGTCAGAAGAGGCATCTATTCTGCCACTCAGCAAAAGTTAAATCAGTTTACTCTTCAATGACTAGGCAAAGCAGAAGTAGCTCTATTTGCTAATTAACTAATTTGTTGTTCGAGATCAACCAGCAAGACTGATCATACAGATTTATCCGAGAATGTCATTTTATATAAATGCCAATTTCCAATCCTTATTTATGTGTTACCAATTCTCAAGGAGAACCTGCAGGCCTCAATCTTTCCTCTACATGAGGAAAGCAACTTCTCTGCAAGAGTTGTCTGTTCATCAATGGTGCTAATCTCAGCTCAAACGTATTCATTCGCAAAGGGCACTGTACTTTGCTGTGGTTCCCTGTGCGGTGCTGCACATCACACACTGTTATGCTAGTTGAAAGAGTTCAATACTCACCACTTCTTCAATGCCTTTAGCTAACGCTACTGCTTTTTGATCCAAAAATGAACTAGATTTTTCATGCAGAACTAAGATTGGATTTAACTGGCATTACCATTATTTAAATGCAGAGTTTAATGCAGTCTAACATTGACTAAGGACTCCAGTGATATAATGTGGTGCTTTATCTCAGAAATGTTATGGAACGGTGGCAGGAACAGACAGACAGTTTACCAGGCAGTGGTGACTTCAGTATGTTCCAGAATGTATGAGATGTCAAAAGCAAATAATTTTGTATTTAAAATTTTTGTACTGATTTGAAAAAAATACCTTATTAAATATCCTAAAAAACAACAAAACCTGTCTTCATTCAGCAGAACTGCAGGAAGGAACATTCAACCCACTGAATTCATGTATCGGACCACGAGGACTCACAGAAACCAGACAGCCTGATGTGAAAACGGAAAAGCAAAAATAAAAGAAGAAGAAAGGAAAGGGGGGTCAGGAGAGAGATCCCCTTTTCTCTAGATCCCCTTTACTGGCAAAACCTGCCCTAAGCCACTGGCATGCACACGCTGCCCCAGCGTCACATTTAGTGGGAGTGTGGCTGGGGAGGATGCGCAGAACGTGGGGCTCCTGCAGCGGTGGGCGCCTGCTCAGCACAAGCCAAGGCAGGACTGCAGCTTGACAAGGCAGAGGGGCAGCGCGTGGGAAGCCAAGAAATCAGACATCACAGAGGCGCACTGCAAAGGGGTTGCGCTCGCCTACAAAGTCAGAGCTGGCTGCCCAGGCTGGGAGATGCACACCACCTCCCTGGCTGTCTCTGTGATCTGAAAACAGCCTTTCTCATTCCTCCCCCTTTTTTCACCTGCAGCAAAAACCTAGTGTGAAAGCTGCACGTAATTGTCACTGATCTACATCACTATTCAACTGTGGCTCCATAGTGGGGTGTAAATTATAACTCACAGTGTGGATCCCCCCCATCTCACCTCACAGGCATTTCGTCCAAGCTGCCAAACTCCTACAGTCAACACTAGAATAAATGCATTGCATACCTACTTGCATCAGGTAGTCGCTCTCGAGATCTCTTAAGACTCCCTGAAGCCGCTGACTAAGCAGCTCCCCACTTCCCAGCTTCTCATTTTTACTGCACAAAGAGAACACCAAAACATGAGCAAAGTCTCACAATTGACATCCCTCACTTCCTATGTAAAGTCTTCTGTCATACACCATCTTCTTCATCAAATATCTTTTATTTTAGCATTCCCCTGAAAGTCCCCAATAAGACAGGCATGAAAAATTAACCATGAAAAACCTGATCTTAACCCACCAAAACTATGTCCCAGCTTTGCTTTGACTCAGCCTAGAGTAAACTCCACCTGCAGTACAGCTCAGCCTAATTATTTTCTGTTAAGCACCAAAGTTTATTCTGAAATTCAATACTGAATCTGACAACACTGAGTGTACTTTACACACCATTAACTATGGGGCGGGGTGGGGCTGGGCATGCTTCCCCCCCACCCCAGCACTGACACTGCAAAAAATAAGCCTGAGGACACAGTCTTTAACACAATTTATTCACAGGAATATAATCTCTTTTCATTTGTAGCATTCAAAATTTCACTTGAAACAACTGTAAGAATGTTTTCAAAATACAGCTGGCACTTTAAAGGCATATAAAACTTAAGACAAATGGCAAATAAAATATGTATTTACCAATCCCAAAACCAGACGTTAACTTCCTACATCCTTAAAATTCAGACTCCACTTAAAAGTTAAGGTATTTATACTACCTCCCAGGGCATTGTTAAAACGGAAAATGTGACATAGGAAACAAGAGGTACCACACACTAATTATTACTGTTTCTATACCACCACCAATACAGTCACTGAAAGTATCATTTAGTAGCATCTCTTAAGCACTCTCAGATTCCTATTTAGTGCAACAGTCTGTGACCTTCTGAGTCGTATGTTAGTGCTTCCCTTAGTTATTATAGCAGAGGGAAAAGTAATTTCCCCAACCGAAAAACAAACAAGAAAACCCCATCAGAAGTCAGAGCCAAACAGAGCTTTCAGCTGATGCATGTCATCCTGCCTGTTCTGTGCATACTGTGGTACCTTAGAGGCGGGTCTTTCTGGTGGTGCAGCATTTTGAAAGGGGCAGCAGATAAAAATGCAGGAGCACCTTTGCTGTAAGATGCTGCTGTCTTGAAATTCACCAGGCTGCTGGAGAACAGGACAGGGGAAGAAGGGATGAGATCACCTGACTTTGCAATTGATACAGGAAAAATATTGACTGGAGACACTGGGTACCTATATAGTTACACCATTACCAGACATGGAAATAAAGATGGCAGCACCCTGGGATTCAAAATCGGCAGCTTCACTACTGCTGTGATTAAAAAAATTGGGTAGCTTTTAAAGGGAAGTTTAAGTGTAGATTTCACTTTCAGGAATGGCAGAAACCGAAAAAGAAAATCTTAATAGCAGCTCACTCTCAGAAAAGAGATCTAAGTATCTGGAGTTTGCATTATTGCTTTTTTCAGAAAGTCCCAAGGCAAGTCTTTGGTATTGCAAAACACCTGTGAAAATGTGTGCCCAGACAGAATGGACACCAATCTGTGGGCTGATCACTGAAAATCATACTACCTGCAGGTATTCTTGCCTGCATGAAGTTAGTGTAAAAGCAATACCGGTCCTTAAAGCAGAGAACTGGAAATGACTGTGTGAAGCAAGTGATGAAGCAGAATCCTACTAAAACATTGAGGGGGGTGGGGGAGGGAATGAATCACTTGGGTCGCTGCTTATTATTGAAGAGAAAAGCGACGGACCTGCAAGCCATGCTTTCAAGAAAAAAACAAAAAAAAACCAAAACAAGTAGTGCCCGAGGTTCAGCCCTTGGCTCAGTCCCAAGTGAACAGGTCAGCTCTAAATGTTACTCAGTCACCCTGGGACAGTAACCTTGGCATATACGGACTTAACATCCCTGCAGAAGCACATAGGTGGGGGGAAAATACCCCTGAGAATACCACTTAATTTCAGAAACAAGTCAGCCATCAGGGAAGCTTATTAAGAAGAAATAAAAACGTGCAGCCAATAGGTATAAATGCTTGTAGATAGCATATTAAATGCACTAAGAATACCAAACATGTTATATAGATTTAAAAAATATCTTGGGGATCTTAGAAAGACTAAAAAAGCTGATGTGGTAGGAAAAAAAAAAAGAAAAAAAAGAGAATAAAGGAGTCCATTTTAAGTAAAAGGACTTCAGGGGGCATAATTTATTTCCTGTGAAACCCTTTTTCCAATTATTCTGTTTAGATTCTAACCGTAGCAGAATAAACCGACTCCCCCCTCCCCCCAGTAAAAGCAGAAAACCTCCTAGGAAAATTAGAAGGAATCAGTTTAGGTTAGTGGGAAGAGTATCTCTGGAGAGAAAATAACTACATCCTCTAAAGCAGAGCTCCCTATTGTCCTCCTGCCACCAAGGACAGGGGTGGAGAAGCAGAGGGAAGCAGCCTGCACCATTCACAAGAACCAGGCACTGTGAGGACAGGGCAAATTCAACGGATTTCCTGGAAAAAAGTCCTCATGGCCAGCACATTGTGACACGTTAAGGGATGCAGCTGGACCTGTAGTGGCAGCCCATGGCAGAGCCGGGGGGCTGGGTCTGGGAGCTACCACAGAGTTCCGAGGGGGAAGCAGCAGCCCTCCACTTCTGCCTGGCTCTGCTCTCAAGAGAGTCTGAGATCTACCAAGCACTTAGACACAAAGAAAGCTCGGCTGACACTGCAACCTGTGCGGAAAGCCTTATCTCAGCTTTTTTTTCACGTGGAATTACTATTATCAGTAGTTTAAATCACTGCAGGTCTGGGGCTGCGGAATCACGAACAAACCTTTTTAATTAACAGAAACAATGAGAAATATATGCTGGTAGAAAAAAAGACAGTAGTGTCACTGTTTACTGACCCAAAACCCCACCTGTCCAAATTCAGATTTTTAAGCAAAGGCCTCAGAAATGTACATGGTTAAAAAAACCAAACAAACAAACAAAAAAACCCAGAAAAAAGATAAAAAAGGAAGCACAAATAACTGAGTCAGAGCCCTTTCTGCCACCTGGTGAAGAAATTGTGGTTTCCTCCATTTCCACCACCAGAGCCACCTGCTCTGGTGCCCCAGGACCCCCCTTCCCCCCCCGTCGTCGCCCCAGCACCCACCAGCCACCCCGTGCACCACTGGACAAGGGGCCACCCCCTGAGCATCACCTGTGGCAGCCAGGCCCAAGGGACATGCGTCCAGCTGGCAGGACACCGTGGCACAGCCTGTCTCTTGCTAGAGACACATTGGGGTCCTTCCCCACCCCCTGCCATAGATTTTTATGACACACGGAATTATTTCAGGTATGTCCAATCTGCTTGAAACAGACCAAGGCTCAGGAGTCACTAGGTGAAGACCCAAGCTTCCTCCCCTTCAGCTGTGGCTCCCCTCCAAACCACACTGCCCTCACTAACTCCCAAATGGCTGAGCCAAGGAGCTAAAGACAGGGATGAGAACTACAGGAAGGTGGTTTTTTTTAAATACCTATTGCACTCCACAAGAGAAATAGGAAAGAAAAAAAGATGACTCTCTGGTCACTTCAATGCTTATTCCTCTACGTTGCTGCAGCAAAGAAACTGTGTTCAGTACTCTTGTAATCCTCAGCTTCTGAAAACACAAATACCATGCTCTTGACCTGCTAGAGGTTTGTATTCATATTGTAATTGTTTGCACTGCTTCTAAAGGTATTAAAACTCTCCATATATTTTTTTTAAAAAGCAGCAAAGGTTTTTCTACCAACTTGAAATTCTTTTTTTTTTTTTTTTTTTTTTTAGGGGACTTATTTGTACTTTGTTTAGGTGTGATTAAGATAACCGCAAGATCTTCAAGCAAATCTGCCACAAGAAAGAAAAACATATATACGCACGCCCTATGAGAGAATTGGAACAGTGTATTAGTAGCTGTTCTTTGACAGTTGTCAAGGGTGTTCCTAGGCAGATTTATTCAACAGGCTCGTCTAAGACAAACTGATACAGGAAACACAGAAGTCCCATTAAATGTTTCAATTAAAATCCCGAGTAAGTTCCCTCACGTTTCTGTTGTGGTTTGGGGGAAGCAGCTGACAGGCAGATAGTTAGGACAACTCTTCAGTCTTCATACTCCCTCTTTTCTAAGTCACGTCACCAACTGTAAAATTTACTGGGCACACAGCACAGGGAGCATGATTTTCCATAAACTGGGTACAACACGAGCATTGTCAGCATCAGCATCTCCCCAAGTCAGACCAAAGGGTCTTCACCTTTGGCAAAGGCAGACAGCAGTTCCAAGTCAATGGCCAGTGCAGAAGCTGTGGCTTCTTTGCCGAAGATGGATGTCCCCTCCTCAGCAGCAGGGCAGGCCAAAACCTGTACACTCTCTGTGTTCCCCCCTCTCCCAAGCACACGGTAACAATTTATAGGCATCGTTTTAAAGTCATTTTCATACTATAGGACAGACATTCAAGACTCAATACCCATCTACTAATTAAACTCTGGTTGCCTCAGTCTCTTGACAGTGTAACTCTTTTGGAGGACAACATCAGAAACAAAAGTATTCCAGACAAGTAATCATTTGGAAAGAGTTCTTGCTGATAAATAAGTGATGTGCATCACATTTTTATATATTCCCAATACTTTCAGCTGAACGTTCCATGGTTTTGCCATTATTAAATAGCTTCACAGAAAATGTTAACTTATTTGCAGTAGTCACCCTCAGGCTTAGAAGAAGCTTCTGCCTTGGTGAGGTTTCTGTGCTCCTTTTAAAGAGTAAACAGTTATGCTGCACTTAAAATATAAAAACATCATATAAAAATAAAATTTTTCAACTCTTGAAAATAGTGATTGTTCTTCTTATTTTCCATTCAGCTTTCACGTCAAATTGACCACAAAGTTCTTGTCTATAAGCTTCTTCAGAAATTTCTGCTCAGCATTGATGTTGTGGTATTCATTCTAAAAAGATGTGAGGGAATAATAAAAACAAATAATTCAAATTACTATGAGAAGCATCACTTGATTGTTCTTACCTTTTAATTACCTGTAATACTTGGAAGTGCTAAGAGTAGGAAAGCTCTGGGGAAAAGACTTCTTAGCAAATACTGTAGCACAATCTCCCAAGGAAACAGGTGAGTGACTTGCTCAAAACTAGATTAGAGTTTCCATTAGGACACAAACCAAAAGGGATAATCCTTCAGTGGCAAGAATGGGTGAGATGTGGTCTCACAGAAGTCGTTCCATAACCACTTCCCCCAACTCCTCCCAGTGCTTAGTGGTAACAGCTGCGTAACTACACTTACAGCACAAGCCATCAGAAAATGACTAATTCTCAAAGCTCAGTGCCAGTTCTTGAAAAGCAGATGTCAGGTATTTGTTAATCAGACGCATTTTGACAATCGGTTTCAACAAGCCAAAACCAACCCATCTTCTGTACTGTATCCAGATCCTGGATACACAAGAGACCACTGAGGTTAGTGGTGGACAGCACAAGGGAAGTTTACTGACAATCTTAGACACTGAATCCAGTCAATTAAACTTAATATAATATATATGTATAATCTGTTATGCAGCATTTGAAGTGTAATGTTTGCAACTTCATGCCAGTAAAGAATTGATGATAAGGTTTTTGTTTAGTTGATTTTTAAAATTCCAAGATTTTAGGAAACTTACGGATGTCTATTCAACTAGTGATCAACCTTATCCAAGCTTGGTATAAATTGCAAAAAAGCACAGGCAGACAGGAGCCCCAAAACGAAGGTGAGTTCAATGCCAGAGGGAAATTTTCTCAGAGCCAGCAGGCACCTAGGAGCCCTCAGAGAGACATGAGGCGCTCCTATGGGATTGGTCCTGTCCTTCCCCTTCAGGAAAGGGAGGGGAGAGAAAATGCCCCCACACACACTGGGCACGCACACGGAAGAGAAAACTGTTCACACTGAGGTAAAGGTCTGAGATTGAGTTGCTCCGAGTACAGAGCTGAAGACAAGAGCTGAGGCATGTAAGAAAACGGAGATGTGGCTGTAGCAAAGCAGGAGGGAGCAGAAGGCATCCCTGATCCCAGCCTCCTGCTCTCTCTCTCCTGGCGAGTGGCAGATTTGCCCCTCCTGGAAGCAGTTCTTTCTCTTCCTAACCCCCTCCAAGAGCTGCTTTCCTTTTCTGCTTTCAATTTCTGAAATTCAGTTCTTATCCTAACTGCAAGTTTGTAGGTCTTAACTCCTTCCATTTCCTTTTGCTCTTCGTTCTCTAAGTTTGGCAGCTATGACAAACTGCGCAAGTAGGTGCCAAGGAAAAAAAAAGAATGCAAACAAGAACAAAGCTATTAGTGTTCTGACAGTGCTAGCAAATACACCACTATGAAAAAGAGCTGCGCAGCCTAAGGCTAATGCCAGCAAAGCAAAACAGAACATACAGATGGGTGTATCTCACAGAGACGTTGCAGAATATGGTGCAGCATAAGGAATGTCATTGTCCACATTTTTAAGAAACATAAAGCAGAGATGAAAAGATTCAAGCAGTGTTAACCCATGAGCACCTGATCCGGGAGAAGACAGGAGGCTTTAGTGACCTGCAGCACACAACTATCTATATTGACTTGTCTTCCCCAGTTACCAGCTATATTCCTCTCAGCAGAAACAAGCGTTTCTCACCTGCATCATCTGAGACATCGTGTCATTGCCATAGTAGTGCAAAGAACTGTTTCTGTCAGTGAAGTCGTACTTGAAGCCTGCCAGGTGAACTTCATGGCATATGTGAAATGCTAGTGTAATGGCAATTAGCCCCGTTGTTGGATGCTTGGGTTTCTAAAACAAAACACAAAAGAACACACATACAGAAAAAACTGGCAGCTTGACGAGAACAGCAAACCCAATAGTGAAAACAGCAGAAATCAGGCAGCTTGGCTCTTCTACAGATGTTTGGTTTTGTAGTTTGATCCCCTCGTGTCTCATAAGGAGCAAGGTAATGCCCGCAGGTTTTCTGTGACTGCGGTGTCTGCCCTGTTAGCCTTGCCTGGGATTCTCTTGTTTCTAGTGAGAGCTGAGCCCACACCGTAGCCCTTCCCTCTGCATAGGCATCAGGAAGGTCTCCCCATTACTCTGCTTAGCAACCTACTTTCATGAAACTGGTCAGGCTTCAATATATCGGGGGCCATTTCACCCCATCAGATTTGACTGAACTATCGGATGTGTTCAGAAATGTCTCGTCTGGATCTCCATCATCAAACAGAACAACATGACATGCCTCAAATCTTTGTAACATCAAACTAAAAAAGAACGAATGCTACATAAATTTGGTTGCATTTGAACTTTTTTCAAAGCAAGGAAGCTCCTGCTTATTTCCATTAGAAGAAAAGAAACTAGATGAAATTGCTTATTCCTCCCTACAGTGAGATAGCTCAGAGGTAAATGCTATGTAAAATACCAAGAGCAGGTCATAAACAGGTTTTAACTGGGAAAAATCAAGAGCACCTAAGTGAAAATAAGCATTTCTTACAAGAGCACAGAACAACTCACTGCAACCACCTACCCTGTCTTGTGACAAAGTAGGTGACTGTTAGCACCAGCAGTGGCTACAATGATCGGGGAAGCACATGAAGCACAGTTTGCAGAGAGAAGTGAATTTCATAAGACCAACAGATGAAGCTGTGGGGAAAAAGAGCGTCCCCAAAAATGAACAAAACCTTCCGGCACTAATGCCCTTCTTAGCTAAAACAAGAATTTTCTCAGAGACCAAGTGAACTACACACTTTTAGTAGCTCTGATCAAACTTCAAACTGAGCACAAAATCACATGCCTTCTTGAACTCTTACCCAAGGATCAGGTTCATTTGCCTCTGGAAATGAAGCAGGCAAAGCAGTACTGGACAGCTCTCTACACACCGAAGGCAGATGCACTTGGTGATACAGAAAAATACTTCTTTGTAACATATGATAAAGGAACAAATCCCCAGCAAATAGTTACCAATGTCAGGTCTGTAAGACTAATAAAAGTCACAGAACTGAACTATCACCTTTTACGTAGAATTTTTTTGAACCTTTATACAACTCTGAGTACTCTAGAAATAACACCGGCTTACAATGCACACTACTGCCCAGGGCTCTTGCCAGTTAGCAAAATAACTTTCTGTCCTGGGAACCCAATACCATCAACTTAGTGATGACTCTGTTGCAAATCATGGCAGGAATGCTACAGGTCAGGATTAGTGCTATTTTGAAATATCAGGGATATCACAGGTTGCAACTAGCTCTGTTTACCTTTGGCTATCAAAGTTCACCTCAAAAGAATATACTCAAAAAAAGCAACGCTATTTTAAAAATATATTATCACGCTAGCACCCAACAATATCCAGATATCCTCTGGCCTGTAATGAAAACCTGCTCAGCCATTCGCATTTAACGGGAACAGGCACAGACACGGAAGACTCTGCAGCACCTTCTGCCCTGGGTGCTGCTGGGGCAGGGGCAGCGCACCAGACTGCGAGGCAGCTCCTCCTGGCTCTGCCCGCCACCACCGCGCTGCCGACAAAGCCACAGGAAGGCTCGCTGGGGAACGTGGAACTGGCCGAATGAAAGCGGCAGAGACGGCAGAGAAAGCAACCACGGTCTTCAGTGTCTCCTGCAGGCAGAGGGGGCTGGAGCACAGGGCAGCGGAGGCAGCCCCAGCCCCACCGGGGACAAGCTACGGGGCAGAGGGCTGAGGGGCAGGGGGCTCCCCGAGCGGGTCCTGCCAGCGCGAACCCCCGGGGCACAGCCTGCAGCTTAGCCGAGCTGTACCGGGCACGGCCTGCACTGCTGCCCAGATGGGGGACAGCATGCCCGAGCCTGACCGTGGCTGCCACCAGGGACGATGGGCTGCAAAACCCCTGGGGCAGAGCAAGTGGGACTGGGAGGTGGTGGCAGGGGACTCCCAGCACAAACACACTCTGCCCCCAGCTCCGGGTAGGGGTGCCCAGCACACGGCAGAGGAGCGGTGGGCACACAGGCTGCCCAGAGCCACGGGGGGCCTGTGCCTTTGCACCAGTTCCAGGGCACTGTGCCCATCTCTGGCTCATTATTGATGGTGCTGGTCTTACCTTTACTCCCACTGAGAGGGGAGCACAAGGCAAGACAGGAGGTATTTCTGGAGCCATGGAGACCACAGATGTTCTGTGGCCCTTCAGGAGACAGTCAGACGCCCAACTGCTATGCTACTTTCTTCCCACCCTTGCACCCTTGGCTGAAGGGCTGGAATGCCACAGAGCCCTGGCAAGCACACAGCCAAACTGAGTATTCCAATTTGGGAGTTCGCACAGGAGTAAAAAGCCACCTATATGCTCAAAAAGAAAGGGGTAAAAAAAAACCAAACCCCAAAACAGACACAAAACCTCTCAAATGCACAAAACCCTTAACTCCCTCAAATATTCGAAAGATTAAGCCAGAAAAAAAGTTGTGGCAGATACTCCACAGTGACTGTCAAACACTTTCACACGTGTCAGTTGTGGCTGATCCCCACAAAGCAGTTCTGCGCAACTATGTGACCCCAGGGAACCATACTGGTGCTAAACAGCACCCGGTGAGCCCTGACTGCACAAGGGAGGTCTCCAGCCTGAAGCCTTACCTTTCATCAGAAACATTCTTCAGTCATAAACTGACAGTTAGAATGTATTTTTATGTCCAAATTGTCGGTTAACTCACTATGATGCTTGGCATCAAACCAGTAAGCACAAGAATGCTGCTAGACATATGTCATCAGTGCAGGGCTGGAACATCCTGTATCCTCCCCAGTCCCTACCACCCCCAGCACAGTGAAACTGCAGCAGCATTAGCATTATAGGTTGTTGGTGGTTTTTGTTTGGTGTGGGGGTATTTTTTGTTTCAGGGTTTGTTGTTGGGGTTTTTTGGGGGGGGCAGGGGGTGTATGTCTTTTGGTTTGTTGATTTGTGTTGCATTTTTTGGTTGTCTTTTTTTAAGAAAAACTGTAACACATGCTATATTTAATAATTCAAGACTCCTTAATATTTCTAGAGGCTCTTTGGATCTGCCATGTTCCAATTTCACAACGTTACATCTGTCCGCGTAAAGTCTCATTTAATACTAATTATAGAATCTATAAAAATAAAAAGAGACTTTGGCCATACAAGGCTACACACACTCTTTCCAGATTCCATTTTCCCATCTCTTTTGAGCACCATCTAAATGCAAACTGCTGTAATGTGAACCTAAAAGATGTCCTAACACAGTCCACTATAATAAAGAGATAATTACCTCTAAGTACACGTTTGGTTGTACAAAACTAAAAGGCATAGAAGAAAAAAGCCTACCTCCTTCTTGGGAAACCTTATTGGGAAACGAAGCCATTCATAAGCCGCTTTTCTGGTGATGCTGGGATCAAGGATCCTGATTTGACCAGACCTGTAAATCATGTTCAGAGCTGGTTTCTTCCAAAAGCCTTTAGCACTCTGTAACAGGCAAGTAAACATACATTTTTAATGGCAATAAACAGTTGATTTTGGTTTTGTAGCAACTCTCAGAGTAAAAAAATCTAAGGACAGGAGATTGAGGAAGATGTTCAGCCAAAATGTGTGCCAAATTGTGCTCCTGCAATAGGATAATCCACTGCAGTAGCAGAAGTTGGGGCTGGCTGGCTGGGAAACAGCTTTGCAGAAAGATCCCCGAGGGACACCCCACACAGCAGCAGCCTGCCCCGGAGGCAAGCACGCACTCACTGTGCCCTTGGCCACCAGAGCACAGGGAACAGGTAGACAGAAATTATTACTGACTGTTTTGTATTGTGTCTTTCTGCAATCTCACAAATACTGTTTCAGGCTCCCCCCTGTGCAAGAGAGTATCAAATCAGGGCAAGTTCAGCAGAAGGCCACTACAACAGACAAGGGGCCAGAGCACACAGCCAGCAAGAAGGGTCTGAGGAGACTGGCTTTGTTCAGCCCGTCTTCAGGTGTCTAGGAGGGGTTTACAAAAAGAGACAGCACCAGCCTCTGAGAAAGACACACAGTGAAAGGATGAGAAGTTCTTTCCTGTGAGGGTGGTGCAGCACTACAACAGAGGCTGTAGAAATATCCTTGGAAATACTCAAAATTTGCCTGGGTGATGCCCTGAGAACCTGGTATGGCTTTGAATTTGGCCCTGCTTTCTTTCAACAAGGTTTTGGACTAAAGATCTCCAAGGCAGAGGTCCATTGCAACATTATTCCATAATTCCAGTAAAAATACAGGATGAAATAATCCGGGAAACAGCCGGAGCATGCACATCAGAATATGGAACCGTGCTATGAAGAGGATAAAAAGGTATTTCCAGGAGGAAAACTGCTTTGGGGTGAGGAACTGATGAAACGTGTGTGAGAGAGGACAGAAGCATTTACAGGAAAGGGACACCAAGCAGACTAACTAGGAGATCCAGTGCTCCCCACAGCTAGGAGAGCTAAGGTTAAAAGCAGAACAGGTATTTCACATGAGAGGTATGTGGAAAGCTGAGCCAAAGCGCATGAATCATTGAACTCACTATTTTCTGACCACCTAGTATCTCCCAAAGCCATTTCAAGTCACGTGGTTTGAAGACAATGAGAACAACAGTTGTATTAGGGTCATAGTGGATTGGATCAGAGAAGATGGATTCCGGGTAAGAAAGGCGAAAAGTCGTCCTCCGCCCAACATCCTCTTCGTACCCTATAACAGGGCCATTATTCATTCTGCAGGGGACAGAGACACAGAGATGGCAGTGACCACTGCACCCATGCCTGTCCTGCACGGTGCTTAGCACACACATTAGTCTGCAGGACAGGGGCGTTTAATGCCCCAGCACTTACTTATCACATTATATAGCAGATGAGCAATTATCAGGTGCACTCACCCTCTTAACTCAGAGGGATCAAGCACATATGGGAACTTGGCCAAGGTTTGGCTCAAACACAGAAACTGGAGAAGACCAAGATTACCTGGCTTGGAAAATTACCCATCGCTCCATTCATGCTGCTAGATTATCCAAGCCATACAGGAGGCAATTAAAAAATGTTTTAATACTCTTCACTGTCTACAGCATACATGAATAGGGATCATGACTGTGTACCTGATTCTGACACATTGCTGTGTTTGCTTTTTGTTTGTTTGTGCGGGGTGGTGGTTCAGTCATGCTACCCACCCCACCCCCACCCCCCTTTTTTTTTTTTTAAGTATTGCTTGCACAGCTGACACTGCTTTGGTATGCAAGATTAATAACCAGTGAGCAGGTGAGTCAGGTCTGTCTGTTCTGAGGTGTTAAGAGGGGCTGTGTTTAAGTCTCTGTTTTGGAGTTTTTGCTTGGTAGGTGTGCTGCATATTCTTCAGAGAATTCAGGCAGTCTCTGTATCTCCATTCCTGCCAATGTGACTGACTGCTTAGCATAGGAGTCATGCTGCTTTTGATGCAGGGAGTATTTCCAAGTTTCATCAGAAGTTGTCATTAAGTACAGAATGCAAACACCACCTCTTTGTTCATTCACAGTAAACAAATGTATACTGTATTTCTGAAACAGTTTTGAATTTAGAGCCATCTTTAAATTCTGTGACATCAGTCTACATGCAGATTTCCATTTAAAGAAGAGTAGACAGATCTACAAAGAGCCCAAATACTTGAAATAGGTTACAAATAATCCATGGAGCTTCTTTGCATCATCACACTACAGTCAAAGTAAGTGCAACATGGGGGTTTTTTGGCAAAGCACAAAGCTGCCAGGCAAGTAAAGTTTTCCAAGAACAGGGGTAGTATCTTCCTATAGTTAAGTTTATGAGAAGAGCTACAACTGAAGAATTGCATGTATTCATTTCCACCTCATCAGTGCATTTTCAAATGCATGTCAAACCCCAGGCTTTGTATACAACTTTTTATGGTAGAGCTTTAAGACTGAAACATTATTACTAAAATGAGCATTAGGATTGATGACAAAGTAACAAAAATGAGATTTTGTTCAATGACATGTTGAAGCAGACAAATGGCAGCTCAAAGGTTTTAGTGAAAGAGGGTTCAGTCACAGTATCTGACTGGGTACCTAACAGGCAGAAGGGCTGTTTAATCATTTACCATCTCAGTTCCTGCAAAGAAGAAACTAATTTATCATCTTCTTAATGTGCAGAAAATTCTGATTAGCCAAATAGTCCATTTTCAGTTTGTTTGGCATTTGAGCTTCCCCCCTCCCTTTGCCTCTTCCTCCCTGAGCACTTCCTCAGTTTCCTCTAGTCCAGATATGCCTCTTCTTCAGATCCCAGCACCCTCTGCTAGGTTAAGGCATCTCAAACTTCCAATATGAACTAAGATGCTTGAGAAAGAGGCAGGCATCACCACCAGCCTCCAGCAGACACATACCTTAAGATGGACTTCCCAGCATAAGCTTTATCTTCAATCCACCCCAAGCAACCCACGTGCCAGCACAGAGGTGGTGTGGAAGGTAAAGACAGGCCTGCCTGGGACGCTGGCTCACAGCAAGGGCAGTCCAGGGCTCCAGCCTGCCACACGCTTGGACCCACCCCGATAGCAGCATCTCATACGTGTGTACCTGTACATGAGGCGGGCTGACACCCAGTGATCATTCCTCCCCTGTATCAACCCGTCTGTGTAATAACAACACACTGATCCATTTTTCCCAAAATTTTTTAAATGAAGGCTGCGACAGAATAAGTAAAACATTTTCATTTGTATAATAACTGAACTCCAAAGCTATTGGCTGACAGCAAAAGTTTAATTCTTTCCATGTATACAAAATGAGATAGCATTTACCTTATTATCACGTCATACGAGTCAATCTTCTCTCCTAACGTCTTATTTCGAAGCACTCCTCCATTACCGACCACAACACACCGTCGACAGGCAATACTGTGGAACAAACAGAACTTGTAATATGCACAACTTCCCCTATTTTATACTGTTATTAATGATATATTTGCATTTAGCTGGCTTATTTACTAACTGCGGTGCTGTATCTTTTACACTGCTTGGCCCTTACACAGCAGTCTCAATCCTGTATCACACACTAAGGCTGCTTTCAAAAAAAAAGGAGCTGCATTATTTCAGGAACTGCTAAAGTCAGGAAATGGCTTCTCTCATGTAAAACTGTTTTCATACAGGTCCTCTTTCTGGTGGTTTGCTGTTGAAGATCATCTAACCAGCTGGTGATGTGGGTGCCATTAGAGAAATTATCTTCTACAAAGCTTCAATCTTATCCGAGTCTGGGGGTACGCAACGAGGATAGAGTACATCTGGAAAAACTAACTCAAATTAAGGGGCTTCTGCAATATTGCACAACTCCACAGCTCTAAAGATCTGAAACATAAGCTAAAGCAGCAAGATCTATTTTCACAATTTACCTCAGAGGCCTCCGAATTATACCTGTGAGAAACCTTAGCCCAATGACACATGATGGTTCTTCAAATGAATATAATCATGTTGATTTTTCTCCCACTTAAAAAGTGCTGTCTAAACATGTTTAAACACGTGAAGTGCATGCTGTTATGACATACAGAAGGACATGCCTGATTAAAAGTTGCATTCTCATATGATTAGATTCATATTAGAAAGCATTAAGTATATAAAAGTGAGCTACAAATTAATCTTATACTACATCCAATCAAAATAGCAATTCCTTTGAATTTAGAATATATTTAGAGTTAAAAAGCACTCAAAGAAGATATTATGCAAATGCTAAACTTATGAAATTCTAATGGTAAGATTTTCCAAGTTATCCCAGATTTTCTAAGTTTATCATTTGCTCTCTACTACTTTATTTAAGGCTAGTAAAATGTGTGCTTTGCTTAAAAAGAAAAAAAAAAAAAAAAAGACAGGCACAGACAGGCGTTTTACTCAAGAAATTTTGGGAAGGTTTACATCCAATGTATAAGATTGCAAATTCCCCCTTACAGAAAACAAGCACATCATTTTTAATTGTAAAAATGCTTCTTTATTTAGAGCAAAGCCTTGTTGCCACAGGAATGTTGGCAAAATAAAAATGCTAGTATTTTCGTCATACGCAAACAGGCTCACAGATTACTGAGGATAAGCCACCTCCCAGTGTGCACTCCCACAGAGTTCTTCAAATAAGAAAAAGGCTCGATGTCATTTCTTAATGTAGGAGACCCCAGGACTGCATCCCAAAGAATACTACAATCTGTGTTAAATGCCCAGTGTAGCAGTTTATGCAGACTAATCAATATCTCGCTCCTCACACAGTCCAACCTGTTTTTTCAGCCAAGAGTTATTATTCAACATCAACGAAAGCAGCCTGTTCTAGCCACGACTGACCAACACCTCAATGTACAAAGGAGTTCCCTGTATTTCCTGCAGAACTGTCAATGCAGCTATGCTGTACTGCGTGGGGGATAGGGGCTTCAACACAACTCTGAAAACCTGCTTACAGAAAAGGTGAAGTGAGAATAAATGGCAATGTAAAAAGCACTGCATTTCAAACGAGATGCTGGGATGGCACCTTCTCACCAGCTGCTCTAGGGGCACATCTACAGAGGGAGCAGCCTTTAAAAATGTTTATATATGTGTGTATATATATATCTGTATAAGAATAGTGCTGCTAAATGCAGCAACTCTGGGAGGGGTGACATAGAAAGAGCTAGCACACCTTTCTCTAGCGTTTCCTGAGCAGCTTAGTAGAAGCCAAGCATTCATAAAAAGATTTCCAGCTAATGCCACAGAATCACATGACTCAACACCTCAGAGATCAGAAGAGTGAAAACCTGTTACATCTTCCTGCCCTCAGTATGCCCATTCCCTCTACGGCCATAAAACCCTTCCCTCTCTACTCCAGGACTGCTTCAGTCTATTCATTTTCAAATTAATTTTTCAACCTCGTTTTAAGATATCCTGAGACAGCAGAGTGATGAACATATGTGCCTCTTGCAAAATCTGCATGGGAGGAAGGGAGCAGAAGCTACCCTTTTCCTGAATTACAGTTCATTACTCTCAAACTGTATCACTGAGCTCAGAGCAAGATCCTGCACTACAGAGAAGCAACAGCAAGGAGAAACAGGAAGGAAAAAGGCAAACTGAACAAAAACATGATCAGTAAATGATGAAGGTGGAATCAAGGGGGCGGGGGGGGGGGGGGGCGGGGCGGGAGGGGAGTGCAGAATTAGTACTTGGTTGTATCACATTTTCCTGTTGTTTACATGCCTCTGAGTCACTGAAAGCTTCAGTCACCTCAGATCTCTGAATTCTCCATCACGGACACAGCTAGGTAACTGAGGTACAAACCTCATCACCACAATACAAATCTTGGGCTGCTACCCATACTCCAACTCCTGGTGGTACCTCCTAGCTAGAGCATCCATCCCTGATGTTTGCTGGACACCCTGGTTTGGCAGTGACTGATGCACCATGCACAAACACTCATTACTTGGTATGAATCTCCAAAAATGATGTTAAATCCATTACAAGTGATTTGTATTCTTCTGACCAAAATGTTACTTTGAGGAGGCACTGCCTGTTCTGTCCCCTGTAGATGAACTTCAACTGATTCCTTACTACATACCTTCCAGTTTTTAGCAGAAGCTGATTTCAGAAGTTTCTTCACTATGTCAAACCCTAACTACTGAAGTAATGCCTTCCACTCTGATATAAAACTGAAGAGCTCTTTGGTTTCTCCTCTCTGCACTCTGCAGTTGTGATGTTGCAGGACACACTCCAGGCAGGGGCAGCAAAATAAAACATTACTTTAGAGAAGGGCAGCTGAGGTTCATGCAGCTACAGAAGCTAGGTAGCTGCTCTCCACATCACATCTGAACTCCTCCTTCCCTCTTACAGACAGAAGCAGACCAGATCTCGGTTCATGGCCGAGTTGAGCAATACTACTTGGATGGAAAAAATGAGTGAAATTTGAAGTTTAAGCTTTCAAACTCCACTGCCCTTAATGACATGCATACTCAAAACCAAAGTTGGCAGCTGACTTCAAATAACTACTAAAACATCTAACATTGGTATGTGAGCTTTTTAAATGGATAAAGTCCACAAGCAGATCAAATACTCATGATGAACTGTACATTAATACAGTCATAAATACAGTCAAACAAACTGGATCAGCTTTTAATCTCTGTCAATCTCAGGAAGTTGAAGTGGGCCAACTCAAACAGGAAGTCTGGCACAAGTGTGCCATTTCTGAACCGCCACCTCCCTTCACCCGTGCTCCCTCCCCCCATTCAAGTGTGTCCCATTATAATCACAGGTCTACGTACACAGTAGCACAGATTCCACCAACAGGGATAAGTGAGGAGGAAAACTGTTTATGCTAGAGTAAAAACCAGAACATAATATCATAGGAAACAGACATATGAAATGGAGATAAAGAGTATGTAGCAAGGCTGGACTGTATTCAATGTTATTTAAACAAGCTGACCTGACCTGTACTTACCATAGATTGCAGAAATCAACACACTGGTTTTCAGCAGACTGTTACTTCCAGGTATTTTACCAACCCCACTTGTTAGAAGTTTCCTTTTTCTTAATGTTTTCATATTAAAACCCTAAACACTCACGCTTTCTCCAAGTCAATAAATTGGCAAGAAGAGAAATAAATTCAGATGTCCTTAACCAACATAAGGTGTGCTGTAAGTGAAACATAACAGACTGAAAAGTCTGGAGGTCTGGCTTACAAGCACCAGCACAATACCAATGAAAGTGAAAAATATTAAGACCTCAGCTGCAATAACTGCTATAACAATGGTTTGAGTGACTAAGGGATTGCATTTAGGTGTTAGAGATCTGCTTAAGAGTATAAATCAATCCTGATGCAAACTGCATAGTAACTGATCTCCAGTATCTAAATGCAAACCCTTTAGTCACTCAAACCATTGCCCTATTCACATGGTGTACAAGAGCCTCTTAATCTCAAAGGCAGGGATTAGTTTACATATTTTGTTTATATTGTTAATGCTGAAAGAAACATTTTCTTAGTCTGTAAAAGAGAAAAAAACTTGTTAAATGAAAATGCAGCCTTTAAAGGTCAAAAGGCTTGCATCCTCCACATTCCACTGAAATACTGTTTCTCTGGAAGTGTCGAAAGAAGATCTCAACCTCAACTCCTTTAACACACCCCCGCATAGTCAGTTGAGGAATGCAAATTATTTCCTTTGAGGTTATTTGGTAAAAGGAAGATGCAGAGGTCACATTTTGTTGACTCAGGATTGTGTAAATTCATTGATGAGAATCTACTGCTGTTGAGCTTAAGAGTCCTGAGAGTGCCCAACAAGTAACCATGAGGATACCAATAGAGCAGGTGTTCAGAGGTTACTCTGGATAGCCTCAGCATGGAAAACCCTTCTCCTCTGGGCTGTTTCACTGAAGTTAGTGACACTGTTCACTTCCAAACAGTTTTGGAGAATGTAGACCTTTAGACAGTGAGAACCCCATCTAATTGTGGGAAATGGCTCTGTTCAGAAAAAAATCCTTTGTGGCTCACTATGTACACTTTTACCTAAGCTGTACACAAATACAGCTTATATGAGCATATTTGTTAGGATACTTTATACAGCAGGTTCCCCCACTCTGCCCCAGGAAAAGTTTATAGGGAAATTCAGTTTGCCTTCTGCCAAGAAGGCCAAATTAGGCAGCAGCATTACAGAGCTGCCTAATAATTCTGTATTACTGGAGAATGTTGTTAGGATTGTTTCCCAAAGTGTTTCACATGTAAAACCCACTGTCTCTCAGTTAAATGCATATCTAAAAGCTCTCTTCCTTCCTACAGTGATTGACACCCTAACAGTGCTATACACAAAATCTGATGGATCCAGAAAGAATACTGTATGAAGTCATTGTACATTTGATTTGTTTATACTACTGCCTATTAAACAGTAATGGTTCTCATTTTGCTTCAGTACTACTGAAGTACATTACTTTTTTGAAAATGAGACGTACTTCCCAGAACCACTGCACATATCTGTATCTCAGAGAGCCTACATTCAAAGTATAAATATACCAATTATCTTACCTTTGATCTAGAACGACTGACATTGCCATTTAAAAGCTACTACGCTGTACTGCAAGCATCTCTACTTTATAGCCAAAATTATTGTAGTGCTGAACTTGTGACTTTCGTGTTTGACATTCTCCTTCAAACTCCAGACAAAGACTAGCCTTTGTCAGCCAATTCTGCATAAATTTCCCCAATTATCACACTCCTGACAGCAAAGAGTGGTTTTGCTTTTTTTTCCCCTCTCTCTTCTTAAGAGAAAACCTGAACATCCTAGAAATAGATACTAAACACTGGGAAAGGAAGTACAGTAGGGAAAAGAAAACTGGGTACTAAGAGATAATCCTTCAGCTTGAACGCAAATTATTTTGTTCATATTCCACCCAAGGATAAAACATGATCCTGGCATTTGGCTTGAAGCCAGTCTTCTGTTTGATTAAAAAGTGAAACCAAGGAATGGAAGTAATGCTGAGGTTGGCTTTAAACTTATTAAGAAGTCCACATACTAAACATGATATGGCAGGTTGTCAGCCCGTTTTCTGGACTGTAAGTCTAAGAAGTCACTTGCATTGTTTAGTAAACACAGGATTTCAGTATACTTGCCAACCCAGGTATGCTACCTCCTAAAAAAACCTCCCAAAACCAAAGAAAAGAACCAAACCAAAACAAACCCCAACAACAACCACACGCACATGCGCACAGAAAGACCCTCCAAAACCAAACAAAAAAAATCTCAGTAGAAGTGGCTTCTAACCACTGGATTAAGCAGGGGAACCTAATGCATGGGAAGAGAGTTGTCTAATGCATGTGCCGCACCCTAGTTACTCACACAATGCCAGGAACAGCCTTTCCTGGCTGCCTGCGTCTCCCCCATTCCCAGGAAAAGGAAGCTGAGCATACACACAAACCAGGGTGTGCAGCAGGCCCATGGATGCGGTGGCACACGGATATACCTAAGATTTCTTCTGTGTAGAAACAGTCATTGGTTTGCATCTGCTTACTGCATACATTTTCTAGCTTACACTAATGACTTCGAAAGAGTCATTTTTACATTTACATCATATTCAGTTTTTAAGGGGTGGCTTAACTTTCCTCAAGTATAGAAAGATACTGCAGTCCCATCTCCCTGTATTCAGCTAGTGAACTCCTAATGCACTTGCAAAAAGAAATCTGTAGGTTTAAGCTCCCTCACAGAGAAATTATTCTTGAACGCTGATGCTACATACATTTAAAACCAAACTTACTTAAATCTTGGAATCAGCTACATATTGCTTGGACACTGACAGATCTGCATCTTGGCTAACTTGACCAATTTCAAGATAATGCCACTGAAATTCCTTTTCAGATAGGTATTAAAAATGCAATGAACAGAAACATTAGCAAACAAACGATCTCACCTGTCATCTTCATTGGAAAGTCCACAGTTCTGTAGTCTTGAAAGGGCTAAACGAAAAAATTGCTCTAGAAAGAAAAAGTGAAGAAAGATTAACGAAAACGTTCAGTGCTTTCCAATATAAAAATACACCTGCCACCCTGACTACAGCATTTTCAGACACAGTTAGTTTTATGCACTGTGCATTAAAAACATCCAAGTAAGGACACCAATTTAGGGCCCCAGGTTAATCACTGATGCCAAAGAAATTCAGGTTTATCAGAGCTCCACTCTGGGAAGCTTTTCCTGCACCAACACTCCATTGCTGGAAAACAGCATGGAATTTGTATTAAAAAAATAGTAAGTTTTAGTTATAGTAAATAAGCATTGGAAGAGTTTAAGACCTGCATCCTAATTGACTGTTTTTTCTTCTACCCATCTTCAGCTCAAACAGAAGCAGCCTTGACCCAAGAGGAGAGGCTGCACAGCCAGAGACAGTAAGAGCATCACATATCTTGGGCAAAGACACCAAACCAGCCTGTGCTCACTGGCAAAGCTGGGCAGAGGCACCTTCCCAGCCCTCCCTTGGTTGGCAGGTGCCTGCTGGACACTTGATGTGCCTCTAACTGAGAAAGGGACTCAGTTCATTCCCAAATGTATTTTTCTCCACCTCAGCTCCAGAGGTGCAGGAAAATACACCATCCTTGTTATACTGATGGAGGACAAGTGGAGAGTCTAAAGCCCAGATCTGCAGGGTACTAGGAAGGTGCACTGTTCAGCGTTAGAAACTCTTAAGACCTGAGACTTTCCAAAAGTGCAACTAAGACCCTTAGGGTCTCCAGCCCCATCTACTCTGCCCTGACCAACACAGGCACCAGGCATAAGCAAGCCAACACACTGTATAGGTACAGCAGCCGTGCAACAGCAGGAATACCCCCTGCAGCCCCAGTGACTCCTTCTTGGTGGGAGAAGCTAGTCCAGTAAAAAGAAAATTTTGCTGATTTAACTGCCCCAACCCAGGGACTTCTGCCTCAATAGGACTAGATCCCAACTGGCTTTACGTGTGTTGAACGAACCCCATCACACTGACCCAGCTAATATTCCACCTAGCAAAGCACTAGCTAGGTACCTTTAGTGCTCCAGCCCACATACAAACGGAAGGAAGCTGAATAAGGTCCACTCTTCCTCACTCCCACCTTTTTGGAGCTTCTCTGCTAAGAGGGGCAAACCCAACACAGTGTTTTATTTGTTAAAACCAGAAAGGTGCCAGGTCAGAGGGACTAAACGAAACCACTACATCACCACCAGATACCCCCAAAAGGATTGGCATTGGTAAACATGAAAGACCAGGGCCTGAGATTCAGGTGGCTTTACAAACTGTTTAGGTATTTGTTTAAAACCAAGGCACACAGAGAAGACAAACCTGCTCGCTTTATTCCATAAGGCAGTTCAAACTTATCGCTCCCGTGGAACTCAGCCACTCTGATAAAATCGTTAGCACACAGGAATGGGTATATTTTGTCAACACTAAATGAAAGGAAAAAGTAAGATGTTTTAAAAATCCACATGACTTATTCAAATAAGCCAATAATTCATGCAATTGCATTTTAAATAAAAAAGCTTTCTTTAGCCTACTTCAAGTATTATCAATTTTTAAAAGAAGAAAATTCATGAACACACGAAAAGAAAGCAGATGACAGAAAAGGGGAAGATTTTATTATGGAAAATATGGGTAGAGAGTGAGATAGAAGAATTTCTCTGCTAGTGTAAGTTTGAGTCACCAAAATCACATGACTGAAAGCTTACACCATGAGACAGCATATTTTAAGAGAATATATAACCCAGGAAGATAACATAACAGAGGCAAGGAAAATTAAGAGTTATTATATAAGGCAATTTAATAAATAAGAATGGGATATGAAACAAGATGTTTTAACCTGAAAATACCACCTCTTGAGGACATCAGCTTATTTGATATGCGCTCCCATTCAAACAAGGTGTTTTATGGCCGTGCTGACATTAGTAAGTAGTCTGGGGCAACATACAGCAAAATGGTATGGAGTTCTCATGCACACATTACACACATCTCAGGCAGTTTGGTTTGGTTTTGGTGGGGTGGGGGGGATGTGTTGGGTTTTTTTGTGGGGTTTTGTTTGTTTGTTTGTTTTAACCCTAGACTAACTCTAGTAGGGTCCCGAAGATTGAGCACCCCTCAGCAGCTGTAGCACATCAGGTGTGCTCCTGCAGTGCATCTTCTGGCTTAGCTAGAAGTCGGGTGTCTGAAAGGAGCCCAGCGCACAGGCTACCCTGTGATGAGAAGCATGGCACGTGGGGATCACAAGCAGGTGTGCCCCAACAGCACATCCCTCCTGCAGTCTAGGACACGACAGCATTACACCTTATAAGCATCAAGATAGAAAGAATGGGTCACTTTCCAAAAGTAACCGCAGACAAGGGCTACCTCACAGCAGGGAAGGGACTGTTACGACAAATGAATGACCCGTAGACGCAGTCCCCTCACATGCTACCATGCCCTCAGCTTCACCTTGGAGTTACGAGGACACACACTCACTGAACTGGTTAACTTTGTAGCAATTCTGCATACTAGCTTCCATATTAAAATGTTAACACAGAAGTATACAGTCAGAGTGAGAAAACCTAGTATTGATCACAAATACCCACAGCTAGCACCTGACTTGTTTTTCCACTAAGAATATTAACAGCTGTTAAAAAATCAAAACACCACAGCCCACACACCAAGAACTGGGCCATAGATTAACTAAGCAAGACCAGCTAACTTTGAGAGACTGAACTCCCATATTAAGTTTAATAACTTGCCTTGCTGTTCAGAAGCAGCTGGTAAGTTTAGACATAATAAATAATTTACCTACTGTAAAGAGACTTTTAATTCTAGCTCTTATAGCTCTGGCTCCTTTCCAATAATTAATTCTGCAGGTTAGAAATCCTTTCAGCCTCCCCAGGCTCTTATTGAAGTGCACAGACCAGATATTCAGCTCACACAAATTATCCCTATAAAGGAGCTATGGAAAAATAAGAGACCGCTCTAGCTCTGCACCTACCTTCTTCTCACAGTGCAGCCAAGTCCCTTCCCACCCCCTTCCTTGCTCTGTCCAAGAGCCATCCTGCAGTGCCTGACAGCCTGGGCATGCTCCACAGGCAAGGGAACTAACCAGTTCTAACTAACCAGACTAACCTGGACCACGCTGGGCCAGGCAGCTAACCAAAGCTCAGACTACAGGACTGCTTTGGGGAGGACTAACTGGACACCCTTCCATGTTCTTTAAAACAATAACAGCACTGAATCAAAGCCATGTTTTCTTGTATGCAAGAAGGACAACAGAAAGAAAAAAAAAGAAAGAAAGAAACAATGGTGTCTTTGCTCAGAGCTTTAAGCCAGGACTCTCTCTAAACATCTTCCCAAGCTTTCTCAGGGCCACACTCAATGTTCACTCAGGTAAATACAAAGCCAACAACACAGCCTGTCTGCTCCTGGTCCTGTAGCATTTCCTACATCTCTCATTTAAAACTTGTGCTTCTAATAACAAAAACTTTCAGTATTTCCTCACAAACCCCTTGGATGCACTTTTGTGACCAGACACCTCCTTTGTTTTGTGTTGAAGCTCTTCCTTTTTTCACCTGATTGCTCATTTACAAAGGAAGCTTCCCGTGAGAACCTTAAAGCAGAGGACACCTACACACAATTCAACAACACTATCAGAGGAAAGAAAGCATGAATAACTGCAAATTTAATCAGAATTAAATTTCCTTAAAATTAAAATTCCATTGAAGGGAGAGAATCTTAGGTCATTAAAGACTGAAATATGCGAAAAGTCATCCAATACTCTGCTTTCCAAATAAAATGAAGATATTTTCAAAACGTCTCTGGTCCCTAGCTGCTACAGAAACACTTGGCTACCAAAAATCTTAATCTTTTTAAGTCCAGGTTCTTAACAGCAGAATGACCAAGTTTCGGTCTTGGAAACGCAGGTTTCTTTTACAGGAAAAGCAGGGGGAAATAGGAATTGCAGAAGGAATTAAGGCTTTTATTTCAATAATTAGAATAGTTTTACTGTTACTAGCTACAGTATCTGAACAGGAAGCATTTATTTATTCAGTACATACACCAGCGTGTTGAGCTAATTGTGTGGTACTGCTCAGCTGCTGGTCAGTGGCAAGCTAAATATTTGGTTTTGCTATAACCAGGAAGGCAGCAACGAACCCAAGCCCAAAAGCTGTACTGCCAGAGGCAAATCAAAATGTGAAATAGTCCAGAAATATAAATAGCCCATTTCTACCTCAATTTGTACAGCCTTTCCTCCTCCACCTCCCTCCCCAGCAAAGACTCACCCCACTAAAGATTCAAATGCTGGTTTCAGGACACAAGTACCCAGTGCATTCCTTCTCTCCACAGCTGTAGGTGGCAGCCTGCAAAAGGAGAATTTCAAAGAAATAGCAAGAACAGGAATGGAGGGGTAGCAGAAACAAGGCAGGGAAACCTGGACAAGCCAAATTAGTCAAAGCTGACTACTGAGTTAACACCACACAAAATTTTTGTAATCGCCTCTGTATTATAAACATGGATCTTTCTCATTGTGGTACAGTTACTTTTATTAGTAAAAGCTTCCATCTCACAGTGCTGCTTCAAGGGGTCTACAGCCTCCCTTGCACAGCAATTGTCAATGCAGCCAAAACCAGAGGTGAGATCTCAGGCCCACCTGCAGAGAAGCAGGACACCTGGGCTGAGTCACCCCTGCAGCCGTACCAGATAGCATCACCAGCGCTCCTCAGGTGGGAGTCTTGTTTGGAGAGGGGAACAGACAGCACCACATAGGGCACTTCAAGGAAAATAAGACTGCTTGGGGATAAACTCTTACTCTCATCATAAGGTGTACACTTCTAAGCACATACCTGCCTTGGTGATAGAGCCCCATTAATAACATAATATGAAGCCCAGAAGGGAAGGTAAAGTTCAGTATAAGCAATGCGTGCACCTGGGCTGCATTAAGAACAGGAGAACGAAACTGCCACATTAGAACCACAAGCCAAACAGACCATCAAGGTTAACTGCTTTTGGTAACCTCAAGTCGTCACATGGATACTGACACTGAGAAAGCATCTCGTGAGATGTATCAGCTAGCCAGCTCATTGCTTTCCAGCATCAGCCTCACAGAAGGCATTTCCCAGGATGGCTTCAGAGAACAGAGGCCTGCTTTTAAGTTTTAGCATAGGCACTCATCAGGTCCCACAAACCTAACTGCAGAAACTTACCAGTACAACATCTGCTTACATGTACACTTGCACATTGCAAGTGAACCGCACCTCTGCTAATTTTATTCAAGTATAAGTCAGAATTGTAAAAATTTGGAAGCTGTAAATAAATGTCCATCCAACAATTCATTGCTTGTTACAGTCACTGTAAGTAGCTATAAATATTAACCAAACACTGGAAACATGACGTGGACAAATTCCTTTCTGCCAGACATGTTACAATTGTGTTCTGAACAGAAACAGCCAATGGACACAGCTGAACAATAATCAATTGCACAGGGAGCCTATGGACAAAGGCTATGGATTTTAGTCTCAATCCCTCCCACATGCCCAAAAACCAGCCAACCAAACAAAAGCCCCACCAAAAAACACTCAGCTCCTGAACTTACTGGGTAACTCCACTAGTCTCATAGGAAGGAGGAGCCCTCACAGAGGAAGTCTGTCCATAAAAGCTAATCCTGCAAAAAGGGAAATGTCACAACACTGTGGTTTCCTATAAACAGAAACCACAACAGAAAGCCATTTGTATCAATTGTACGTTATAAGACAAGTAGAGGCACATCAGTGACTACTTTTAAAAGCTATTGCTATTATCATAATAACATAAACACACTGGTTCATCCTGGTCACAGCTGTGCAAAGGCCAATGGAAACTCTACTTCTCTGATAAGCACCCTGAATCTTAGGTCCCAAGCCACCTGTCCCGTGCAGCCTGGAGACACCAAATGCACACTTCGCACAAGGTTGCCACTGGGACTCAACAAATTTCAGTTTTTGAAAAGGTGTCCACTACACCTGCAGTTATTCCCACATGTGGAGCAGGTCTCTCCCGTATCATTTATCAGGCATCTAAAGGAACGTGCTAACGCTAAACAGATGTGGGGTGGGAGGAGATATGGACACATGACACACACAAGTAAGATACCTCTCCTCACCTGAACACCTGTTTTCATGAAACTCAGAGGGGCTTCCTTTCTCTGAGGTCCTGACCTCTCTATGCAACCAGGCTCAAACAGACTACTAGGTTTAAAAGTGAAATGAGAGAAGGGGTGACAGGACAGAACAATCACATTCATTCCCTCACAGTACAAAAATATAACCCCAAACACACAGAGTAGTTGATTACTAGTAAACAGCTGTTCAGCAACTCACAACCACATTTTTCATGCAGCCAGGAGGATGTTTGCACTATAAATGCACAAAGCATCGCCATACCAATAGAGGTTATTTCTCCACAGATTTCCATGCAGTATACCATACATAACAGCAGCAGCCAAGATAAAAAACAGAAGAATTCGTTTCATGACTGGTAGACCTGAAATGTAAGAAAAACAAAACAAGAAATTTAAATCCCAGTTATGCTATTAAACATTAACTCCTATAAAGCATCCTGAAACCTAAGAAAGGAAGTCATCATTATTACAATCATTCTCCACTACCACAAATTTGATAGGGGATCACTCCAGTCTGATTTCTCACACAAAGCCCCAGTGCCAGGAGCTGAACACTGCTTTGCATCTACCACATATGTATACTCTGCACAGAAGCACTGACAGGGGCTCAGTCTAGGTTCTCTGTTACAGACACAGGAGGAAGATGGGCTCTTCCAGAAGCATGTCGGAGTAGGAGCTCCTTTCTGTCCACTGGCAGCCCAAGGAAACCAGCCTCTTTGGTCAGAAAATGGCTTTTACAGGTACCTGTGCCTCTCCTCTTTCTTGCACCACCCACTATCAGTTTCCATAATTATACAGTTAAACAAGCATTGGCACTTTGCAGGAGGCAGATAGGCTGATGCCAATGAAGGAGAATGGGGTATGAGCTGCCACAAATTGCTACTAGCTTTTTTAGGATCACAAATATTCTTGAAGTCTGGTATTGGACATTTAAAGCATCACTGAAGCTGTCTGCTTACACCCTCATCTCCTGCGCAGTCTCCAGCTCCTGACACAAGCTAGGCTTCATTGCTACAGTGACAGAAAAATGCTATTTTCAAACATCACTAAATCAGGAAGACGAGTTAGGACCCAATCTGTGGAATCTGTTAATTATGGAGAAATAGCAGAAAAAGCGTTCATTTTTCAAATAGAGTTTTCATTTCATTGCACAGTCTAGTAAAAGAAAACCAGAGAAATATCAGAAGCTCATGTATCCAGCAAGACACACTGGGGAAAAAGCAAGTTCTGCATTGCTCACATCTAACACACTGAGCTGCCCTTTCAGCAGCTATGAATGAACTGTTGTTGCTTAATCTTGTGAAAGTCCAAAATAGCCATTCTGGCCACAAGTTACTGTGGAAATTTACTCACGAGCTATAATCCTTCTATTAGTTCCACTTCTACCCCCATGGTAAGGAGTTCAGTACACACAATGCACAAACACCTACTTGCACATCTATATTTTAAAGTGAAGGTAACAAAGAACTGTCCATCAAAACCAAGCCACATCCAAACATACTGCTGCTTTTTCCAAAAGCAGAGCCTTCGGCTTTAGGTTTGGGGTTTTTCTTTTTAATTTTCTTTTTTTAAACTCCATGTAGCTTTTCAGAATATTTAGAGTTGCTGTTATTTCAAACTTGCGTTAAACTGCCTTAAAGCAATAAAACTCAAGGTCGCAATAAAACCGAAGGTAGATGTTGTCCAAGTGATTTATGCTTTATGTTAGTAACGTCCCAATATCATACCTTATTTAAGGCCAAGAAACTACTAGAGCACACTGCATTTTGTCAGCAGAAACTGAGAAGCAAACTACTGCCACTCACATAGCTTCACCCCTCAAGACATACCTAACAGTGAACTATATGTTACAATGACTTGAATGCAACAAGCCATGACCTATTTATTTCCCAACCCTCCATATCTTTCACAGGCGTTTGTCGGGTCACAGATGGGGTTTTATAACAGCATCTACCACAAAGCCACCTAACAAACAAGCTACAACCTATCAACCTTCAGTGTATCCTCCAGGCTGTCCTGCTCTGTGCTGGATGAAATACTCATAGGCTGCCCCTGTTCCAATTCCAACCTTTCATCCCTGGTCAGGAAGTAACACTGCTCCCTTTACAGCTCCAGCTCCCTTGTCTCTTCCTTCAACAGTCAATGCAAATTTTTGCCAACAGTTACCCTCAACTTCTAGAGCAAACCCCAACTTTTTTACAATAATTTTGCGACAATCTTTCCCTACAACTACAAGAACATTACAAGAAAACCTACCTACCAGGTTTAGCCAAGTGTCATTAACAGAAATTGGCTCATCACCTTGTGTGCCACCACACAGCACATACAGGACAGCCAGGGGATCTGGCCCAGCCAGCACAGGTTTATGAAAGGCAGGTCCTGCTTGACTAACCTGATCTCCTTCTGCAACAAGGGGGCCCACTCAGTGGGCGAGGGAAAGGCTGTGGACGTCGTATACCTAGACCTCAGTAAAACCTTTGACACCATCTCCCACAGTGTTCTCCTGGAGAACCTGGTTGCTCATGGCTGGGACGGGTGTACCCTTCGCTGGGTAAAGACCTGGATGGATGGCTGCACCGAAAGAGTGGTGCTGAATGGTGCCAGGCACACGAGGTGTTCCCCAGGGCACGGTGCTGGGGCCAGTTCTGGTTAACATCTTTATCAATGATTGCAACAAGGAGACTGAGTGTACGCTCAGTGAGTCTGCAGACACCACCAGGCTGGGGGGGGGAGTTCTGACCTACTGGAGGGCAGAAAGGCTCTGCAGAGGGAGCTGGGCAAGCTGGACTGATGGGCTGAGGCCAACTGTATGAGGTTCAACGGGGCTCAGTGCCGGTCCTGCAGCTGGGTCACAACAAACAACCCCACACAGCACTACAGGCTGGGGGAAGAGTGGCTGGAAAGCTGCCTGGTGGAAGAGGACCTGGGGGTGTTGGTCAACAGCTGGCTGAACATGAGCTGGCCGTGTGGCCAAGAAGGCCTACGGCATCCTGGCTTGTATCCAAAATCATGTGGCCAGCAGGACTAGCAAAGGGATTGTCCCCCTGTACTCTGCCCTGGTGAGGCTGCACCTCTGAGACTGTTCAGTTTTGGGCCTCTCACCACAAGAAAGACATCAAGGTGCTGGAGCGTGTCCAGAGAAGGGCAACGGAGCCGGTGAAGGGGCTGGGGCACAAGTCTTGTGAAGTGCGGTTGAGGAAACTGGGGTTGTTTAGCCCGGAGAAAAGGAGGCTGAGGGAGGACCTCACTGCTCTTTACAATTACCTTGAAAGGAGGTTGTGGACAGGTGGGGGTCGGTCTCTTCTCCCAGATAAGAAGCAATAGAACAAGAGGAAATGGCCTCACGTCGTGCTAGGGGAGGTTTAGTTTGGATATTAGGAAGAATGTCTTCACTGAAAAGGTGGTCAAGCATTGGAACAGGCTGTCCAGGGTGGTGGTTGAATCATCATCCCTGGAAGTGTTTAAAAAAACATGTAAATGTAGGGATTCGAGTAAATCCTGCTTGAACGAGTATTGTGTTTAGGGACATGGTTTAGTGGTGGACTTGGTAGTGCTACGTTAATAGTTGGACTTTATGATCTTAATGATCAAAGCCTAAACAATTCTAGCATTTACTTGAAAAAGATGCTGCACTCTTTGGGGTGTTTTTTTTTTTTTTCCCTTTCATTATCAGTATTTTTATCCCTCTGCTGCTGTGCAAAGGTTTGCTAAAATATCCCACTAAAGTGGAAATCAGCTGTTTATTTTTTACTCCCTAATTCAATCAATGCAAACTTCAGTTAAACAACCAAACATAAAGAACCAGCTCTTCAGATAAAGTTGCTAAATTAACAACTGATGAAATTGCCGATTTGATGACTTCAGTGTAAAAGAGAACCTTGCTGAAGTCAGGCCAAGCTACAAAACAGAGAAAAGACAAGGCAAAGGGTCTTTGGGCAAAAGTCCTATAAACAGTCTTTAAAAACAAAAATATTATTCATAGCAGTATTAGTCACAGAGTAAAAAAGTTCTGTTTGTATAGTATTTACAAATATATTCATACAACCTGCAAAACATTCATTAGAACAAGAGAATATAAGTCTACATCATTCTTCAAACAGGATCACAAGAAACCTGTAACAACTTTCAGTATCTTACATAGGACATTCAACCTGGCACACACATCAGAAGGTAGGAGCTGGGGTGGACCCAAACCCATCATTAAGGGTCTACTTAGCTCTCAGGAACATAAAGTGATCTTTAATTATCTAAGAATCTTCTCACCATCCCATCCCCCAGCGCCTGGCTCCATTCAGTGCTTTGATGTTCTGCAGTCAAGAAAGACTGTCGTTTTAGCAAATATCTTAACCTGGTTTAGTAAACTAAACCATTGCCTTAAGGAACAAATTATTCTGGGTGTATATTTAATGATGACAGCATTTTCCAGCTCTCCCTTCCTATTTTAAAATAGCTGAGTGTTATAGAAAGTTAATCAAAAGAAAACAAACTTACACAACACACATATTGCACTAGAAAATTCCCATTGTCAGAGATGCAAGAAAATAGGTAATTGAGGAGACACAGTTCAGATGTAAAATGACAGTCCCATTCCATCTTATCACAACACAAGACCCAGCATCATGACTTAAACCCTACCACCTAACTGACAGAGATCATGGTGCCCTTAGGTCAGTCAGTGATAAGCAAAACAAGAAGGACAAAGCTGGAACTTAACTATTCAATTCCCTCCTCTTTCCAAAAAGCCTACAGTGATCCACACAATGAAAGGGGCTAGGAACCCAACATGCCAGTGACCAGCATTCAAGCTGTTGGCTGGTCAGTTTTCTGAAAGCAAGCAAGCAATGGGATGCTTAAGTGTTGTAAAAAGATTGGCGTGCTGTTTTTAATAGCAATCTAAGCTAAATTCTTCTGTCCAACTTCACAGTCCTACCAAAGCTGAGCTACAATTACAGAATTAGACCAGACTGACTCTGTTATGGTATTAAGAGATCTCAGAGGTCAGCCTGCATCTCCTATGGACAGATAGATCCACCTCAGCTCCCACCAACCCACCACAGAGACACATTTGGGTATATGAAAAATTAGCTATATGAGCCCAGAGGCTAATTTTTGTTCCCTTGGTGGAAGTGGGGAACCCAGATCCTTGTCAGGCTGAGCTGCATCTTCACTTACCATTAGCCTTTATTCTGCTACTTCAGTAAGTGTGGTATTCAATATGAGCCACTATCTCAGAGTCTCTGTTTATCTTTCAGTTTAAATATACAGTTGATGCAGCCATGCCACAGAATAAAATAATCACACAGGAAAATACAGCTGTTGGGATGGGTGATCACACCACCACACTACGAGCAACTTTTTCATATTGTTTATAAGCCTTCCTTTTGCTTTCTTGCTTAAAATTAGGTTGTTAATAATACAATGCAAGAGGCTTTTCCATCTGTCCTGCTTATTTTGTAAAGCACCTTTGACTATTAAACAATAAATATTTAAGTAAAAAGTGGCTACTACTAAATGAAATACTACTCATCATAAACCAATCTTAGCTACATACCTAGTCTTGGGACAGTTTGACTTCTTGCTGCTGCAGTTAGCTGACAGCATGAAAATTTCAGCTCACTCAGACCTTCAGTTCCTAGCTCTTACTAGTTGTGGGGGAGGAAGGAAAGTGAGCTTGAAAGCTTTGAGTGGACCTTGAAAATTAAAGGGACAGTAGAAAAAGCAAATAAAAACTTACTAAGAAGTTTAAAAAGAAATATCAGGCTTCTTAAGATGTAGTCAGTATTTTGTGGGTTTTGGGTGTGATCACCAGTCCTGCTGCACTGTGTCCTTTGGTCAGGATGTAGTGCGTGCCTGGTGGATAAACTATGCAAGAAAAGGGACAACCAAAGAGGAAGCTCCCTCATGCCATTATTTGTCTCAAGCTGCCAGAACATGATCACATTATAGCACATGCACAGATATTTCTTCTGCCAAATCTATTTGGGCACTATTCATCATTAACTCTTCCAGTTCTCACTCTTAAGTACATGCAATAGTTCATTTATTCTCCCCCTCTTCAGGAAGGAAACACTGCGGACAATACAATAGCACCACAGCAGTCTGACTCAGCCACTTCAGTGCCTTTCCTCATACATTCAAGGTTTTTTTCATAATTTCCAACGCTCCTTTTGATTTTAATCAGGAAACAGAAGTCCTCAGAAATACTAACTTTAAATGAGGACAGTAGATATATTGGATCATCCTAACAAAGTAGCCCTGAATCAAAACTACATTTCTAACTCTCCGACAACACTGACTTGTTTTTGAAGTGGTAAGTTTAACAACATCTTAACTGGAATCGCTAACATGCCCTGTCCCCCACCAAACCAAAACAGTTATTGCTGTTCCCCAAGGCCGGCACAAACCATGACACCAAAAACCCACAGTATTACTGTGTCAAAACATGATTGGGGACTTCCACCATCCCACCACGTGTATGATCTTTACCAGCAGTTAAAAGATTTTTCTGCTCTGGAAGATCAGATTCTTTCAGGCTTTCTGCCCTAATCTCTTTCAACAACAAGGGGATAAGCAGTACAGAAAGAGTTTGCTGACTGACAGCTGGAGCCTTCCTCCCTCCAAGAGCACACCAGACTAGCTATTTGCTTCCACAGCATCCTGATAACTGACAAAAGACTATGTTCTTCCAGAGATAGCTTCTCTTTGTTAAGGAAGGTTTCCAGTGTTTCCCCTAACACCTCCCCCTTCTCCAACTACTACAGAAGACCTGAAAAGCAATACCAAGATAATCTTTTATTCAAGTACTCAACAGCAAGCAATGAGGTCCAGAAGATTTAGTATCACAGCAGTAGCTGTGATAGTGTTTAGTAGATTTAGTCAGCCCTTGTTCTTTAGTAGCTACTACAGCCAGAAACACAGCCTCTGCAGACATTAATCTACTGGGGAGAGATGCTGTCTAGAGCTATGTCCAACTTGACCTGTTGTGTGGCTGCATACCAATTCAGGACAGGCTGAAAGAGTTAAGAGACTGGGTTTAGGGCCTTAAGTGCTCCCTCCCTTTCATCATCCTGCTAATGGTGAAACGTATTCTGTACCACAAGAGACAGCAACACATTTGTTCTGTGGACAATTCATGTTTATTTTACTCCATTTTTGTCTTTCAAGTATAGACACCAGTATTTTGCTCTTCACCAGAACATGCCCACCAGCTGGGTCAAGCAAGGACGAAGAACAACTTAATCAGTATTTTTCATCGCAATCACAATTTCAGTCCAAAAATCTTCAAGGAGATCTCCGCATCACTTTCCCTCTTGTGTGACTCTCCAAGCTCAGAAACTCTTCTCAGACAGGCATATCCTTCAGCTAAAAGGTATCGATTCAAAAAAATAATAATAATAATATCAAAGCCCAGTGAGATCTATTGTAGTAATTTTCACCCCCTGCAATCTCAATTTACCTAGAGAGGACAGCTGGTGGAAGACGAAGGTTAGCTCCCTTCCAGAAGGCTGCAGGCAGGCCCAGGAACAAGTACGGTTTATGCTTGTGTCTTGGGCATAACAGGCAGTGTAGCACCTACACCCCCTCCAAGTCTTGTCTCCAGTCCCATGCTCTCACCTCATTCCCATTGCTACCTTTAAATGCAAGAAATTGGGTACAGCAGCTTGCTCCAGCCAAACCTAAGCCCTCCAAGATCTCAGGCAAGATGTGAAACACACAGGTTTGTAACCTTCCAGGAAGGCATGCCATCAATAGAGAGTTTGGCAAAAGCTACAAAAGGCCTGCAGGTACTGACTTACTCTTACAGTCTTATCACCATGTTCAGACTCTTGTTCTTACCTCCTTTTTATCTAGAGCACTATCATCTATTCAGTGGTGTAACTCCTTTTTCACTGCTCTTCCTTCCCTCTGCCTGAGTACACAGGAGCTTTTACATGTCCCCCACTGTGGGGGCAGGAACAGAAAAAGCGGAGGGGGGGGAAGATAGGTTGCATGCACTCAGACCATTTCTTGGATAGCAAGACGACACATGTACAAGCCTAGGTCAGGTTACTAATGCTTACTGAAACAGCTCCCCTTTTGGCTGCAAAGAAGTTCTGTGATCCTGTTCTCAGACATACTGCAATCAATGACCTGTGCTGTTCCACAGAGATACCACTTTTGGGCCTACAAATACAAAATTTAATGTCACTTACACTGACACCAAATACTAGATCCACAGACGAAAAACAGGAATACAAAGCATCCACCAGTGCATCCTGCCAGAAAACCCTGATGAGCAAAACACAATGGAGCACAGGCATTAGGTATCACTGAAATGGCCCTCAAATAGGAGCAGTATTTGGTGCAACTGTCTGATACTGAGTTAATTAGCCCTACTGAGAGGCAGAAACACATTACCTCCAGCTTAGGGCTATCACAGGGTTGCTACACCACCCTCAAGATCAGAGTTAACACTGATTATATTTACATACGCTCAGATTACTAGAGTGCAATGTGGATCCCTGGAGCCAGCTCAAGGCGACAACATGCTCTATTGCATGGTGTAGATATACACAACTACATGTGTAAGAGACAGGTGGTTTGATACTTCTCAGCTGGTGAATGTTGGTTTTAGTTATTTCCCCTCCAAGACAGAAAAAAAATGATCCCTAATGTTCCAAAATGGTTTGGGGCTCATTCCAACAATAGATACACAGCTAAACACTACCAACTTGAGTTTAAAAGTCAGCCCTGGGTAGATTCAAATCCAACATGGGTTTTGAGGGGAAGAGGAGAAATAATTACTGGATTCACATCTAAGTAGTGCTTTCTAAGTATCACAGATTTCCAGAAACCTTGTCTATAATTACAATCAAGAATAACACCAAGTCCACAGTCTCATCTTCTTGCCCACTTTTGTGCCTTGAGATGAGGACTAGAAGGAACTGGTCAATTTATGCAAAGGTGCACAGAAATTCAGAACAGACGTTTCCATATGCTTTCCTTGCACTGTCCCTCCACAAGCCTCCCCATACAAGTTGCTTTTGTTTGTTTTTTTTACTTTCTTCCTGCTGTGCACTTGAACACAGATCAGCAGTTACTGCCATGCCCAACAGCCACAGCGATGCAGTGTAGTACAAGAACAACTACTTTGGGTTTGGTCAGAAGCTAACTTGTGCATGCAAAGCCCAAAGCAGGTATGAGCCAAGCATAGATAGCTCTGCTTCCTGAACTCCCAAAGCTTTAATCAAAGCAAACACCATAAATTCAGCTCTAACTATGCTTTTTTTTAATTGCTAAAAAAAATAATCACAAATTCAGTAACACAGCCTTAGTTGAAACATTTCTTTCAGCCCAGTTGTACTCTTCCTGATTAATCTTTAAAGCTTTAGCCAGCTTAAGTTAGGCTGCTGTTTGTATATTATACATCATAGGTATCAGTACAATACATGACAGAACAAAATACACAGAGAACAGGTACTATAAATCCACACAGCTCCTCCTGCACACAGTGGTCATTCTCAGCCTATGCTCTCCCTCTCCTTTCAGCTCTTCTTCCAGAAAGACTGGAATATAAACAAGTCATGCAGTGTGTTCTGGGGGGTCAGAGTTCAAGCAATTTTTTCCTCATACCCTGATTTGCATAACTGAAAAGGCTTCTGTCAACTTGATCTACTCTTCTTGAAGGAAGAGAGCATCATGATTTTGAGTGGTTTTGCTTGTTCACCTCCTTTTAGACAAAGATGACACACTACACAATGCTCAGCAAAACAGAAAATTATTAATAGGAAGACATACTACCCACTACAACACCAGTATACTCATGCACACCCACTGTTTTTTGTCCATGAGTGCCTACAGAGTGAGAGGCTTGTGGTCAAACACGCAATCCTTCTTGGGTTTCCCAGAGAGAGAGAGAAAAAAAAAAAAAAAAAAAAAAAAAGGAAAAAAGGGCAGGGAGAAAAGGCTGGAAATAGCCAAATTATCCTGGTTTCAGAACAACTGAGTTCCAAACCGTATCAGCACACCAGTTTCCCACCCCCACCCCCAACCCAGAAACCACAATCAACCTAAATAAATAAAAGATCCAACCAGAGAATTTTATTTGTATTATACACACATTTGCTAGAGCATTAAGGCTCACCTTAAAACAAGGCACACTTTGTCTTCTAATAATGTCTAGGATATCTAAAACATCCAGCTCTGGCTGATTTACAGCTAGCAATTTAAACCTCAACTCTCACAAAAATGGCTGGGAATTAAAAAACTAAATCTACCAGTCAGCTCGGGGAAAACAAATAATCTCAACCCTAGGCTAAAATAAGTCACCAAAAAAACCCCACTCACAAGCAAAGTCAGAGCTCTCAAGGGCAGCGGGAATAATGTTTCCTTGTTTAAAAAAAACCATATATATATATAACTGAGGGCTAATTTACTTGTTTCACTACCAGCACATGGAGAATTAAATGCTCCCCATCTACATCAACAGTAAGCCCCAAGTAAATCCGACTAATTTCTCGCTTAGTCATAGCAACATAAATACTGATCTGTACTGGTGTCAGAATCTGTCCCTAAATAGACACGGGATCTTTTTATGACTAATTTTCACAGCAGGATTTGCAAGCCCCAGTCATGATTAAGAGTCCAAATATGCATGGACTGCCATCATCTGATGCCACAGCTCTTTTTACTGGAATTTTTAGTCCCCATATTTTAAAAAGCAAGAAGTTACATTACGCAGGTTTGTGTGGATTAAGAGGCTCAGCAAATAGCTGTGAACGTGCTCCTACTGGCATACAAAACTGAACAGTTTAATTTTCATTTAAATAACATGCAAAGCACCTCTGCCGTCAGAGCCCCAAACATATTATGTTCACTGATTTTTGCTGTATTGCTCCCTATCTTACTCTAGCTACTTTAAAAAAAAAAACAAACCACCCCCCAAAAAAAACACCCAGCTGTTTGAGATTGAATTGCAGAATCTGCTGTTGTGGTAAATTCTATTTGCTGCAATGTATGTGCGCCAGAGAGCTCTGGGATTCTCAGGAATGCAGCAAAATGAGTCCATGAAAAGTGTAAAGCTAAATTAATTTAAGGAGGAAGGAAAATGGAGATAAGTGGTAGCACTTACCCCACACTACTGCTCTTGGAAGTCTTCCAGGGCAGCTAACTTGCCAGCCCTGGAGAAAGCTGCAGGACACTAGCAGTGTGAGCAGCTTCTCTGATAATGTTAATGCCTTATGTTTCCAGCACTCTCAAATCAGCATTGCAATGAATACATTCACATTGCCTTTGGATCTTGAAAATTAATCAGAATACACACTTTAACTGGTAACTACTATAAGCAAGCTAAAGCCAAACTGCCAGTGCCAAACTTGAAAAGCCCGACTACTGTTAAGTATTACAACTATTTTCAAAAGTCTTCTTTATATGTAGCATTGTTTTCTTAGCACCAAAGCTCAAAAAAATATTATTTACAACAACAAAAAACCCATAAGAAGAAAAGCTCTAATAAGCAACTTCATAACGTTTTGTGGACGTGAAGTGTTTCTGAGCTAACAAAGAACCGTTGTACAGGTTACAGCAAAGCCTGTAGCTGATCCCCTAAAGGCTTTTAGTGCTGTGTTTCATTTCTTAAATGTGAATACAGGAAAAGCTACCTACATAAAATATCCAAACAGTACTTATCCTGAGGATTGAGAGCTATGAGGCATACCATAGTTACGAAATGTAGTCCTGAAGAACATTTAACACAGCAAGTCCTAACTGACATCTTTTCTGAATGGGAAAGGTTGCCAGTAAGTCTACATGTGTTTGTGTTTTAAAAACAAAAAGTTATTTGTAAAGCAATGAGCTTTCCAAGGGGAACAAAGATGTATCTGACTTCAGCATTCAGAGCATCATTAACTGTGTGTTTCCTTAGACAAAGCTGAAATCAGACTCACAACAATAAAAACCCAGGACAAAGCAGCAAACTAGAAGACCCAAAGCCAGAACTGGAATTTGTCACAGAGCAACTGTTAGTTGCTGTTAAGGGAACTCAGCTCCTTGTGGAAAAGCATGCATAAGTTTATTTACATACTTCTGTGTATACAGAGATACAAAGTGACACTACAACAGCCCATATTGCAGTGCTAACTTTTAGTGGGTATCCATCCAGTAGCAGAGTTCACAGCCCTGAATTATGCACCTTGGCTTCCTTACCTATACATGATGAAAACTAATTATCTTTGATGGTAATCTTCAATTGCCATCTGTCTGGGAGGAAAGCTGCCTAAGTGAGTCAGTAGGGAATGCTGGGAGAGATTATAGGCTTTCCTCAGTACTACAGAGACACTCATTGAGAGCTTTCAGACCTCAGTCCTCACACAAGGTTGAACGTTTACAAACCATTTCCTTCCCCAAAAATGAAAGCTGATGTATCACTGTTTTGGGGGTTTTATTAGTTTGGTTTATTTTGAAACGGACAGTCATGGCTAAAACCGAGAGGAGTCAAAGGTGCATTTCACCCCACCCACACATCATTTCTCATGGTCTCACAGCCCTTCTGCTGGGGTTGCCCTGTAGCAGCTGTGATGCACAGCTGAGAGCCAGGAGTCACCAAGCAGCTGGGCAGCCTTGCTGCCAGGGGCAGGCTGCAGACACGCAGCCCTGTCCCTGCTGCAGGATGGCTTCGCACAGTGCCTTCTGCTGCCAGCGTATCATCAGCACCCTCCATCAGTTTCATCTGTTCATTTCTTAAACAAAGCCTGGTTTGCTGTAGGTAAAATACTGTCTATTTTTGCTGTTCAATCCTCAGTTTCAACAGTCCTTAACTGCTAAAGCAAAATGAACAGGGGTTTCTTTAGGACTGCAGTATCTTTACACAGATTAGCCATCCTCCCCTACCTGATCCTTGCAGAAGGTCAGATTTGCCCAGGGCTAGATGTTCAGGTGTCTCCTCCGAAGGTAAAATTAACAAGCAAGCCCCGAGACAACAACAGAGCTCACCTCCCCATGAGTCACAGCAGGGTGATGGGCTTTTGTGGCACAGATCTGCTCTTCCACAGCCAAGCTAGCCCACGCTGCAGCAGGGATAAAACATGCAGTCTGACACTTGAACTTCAGCATAAAACTGGTAGTCCTCTAGAGCAAGATACACTGTAAGCAAGTTCTGGTGTGTCCCTACTGACATCTTTTCCTTGCTACCCTGACCACACCAAATCCAGCTCAGCCTCTGGCATCACCGTGTCCTATCAGATTCTATTCATGCCGCAAATGATGCAGAACTCCGTTAGAGCATGAAATGCAGTACAGTAAAAGGCTTTTTGTTCTATTGCATGTGGTTTTAGCATGAAATGAGATTTAGACAAACACATCCTGCATGCATGTGTGCATATCCGTTCTCTCCTTCCCTGTAGAACTTTTTTTAATCCCTTTGGCCAAGTTCAGTCAAATTTGACAGGAGATTAGGAACTTAACAAATTGAGACGTCCGTAAGTTTTGCAAAAATAAACAGGCAGCTGGGTAACACAAAGAAACCCCATAAGCTCATCTTTAATCAAAGATCAGAAAGTCCACATGCAGAAAGACATCAGAAACCTGGTCTCATTATATCGGCTTGTCACACAACTGTGTAGCAGAGTTACTGCAAGAGCCTCTGGCCATTAAAAAAAGTGCTAAAATTTTGAAGTCTTGCACAAACATTTAAGTGTCCGAATTTTCCAAAACAGTTGTCTGAAGTTAAACATTATAGATATCCTTTTCAGTCACTTACTAGATAGTCTTAGCTGACTTCAGTCACCCAGCTTCAAAAAGTCAGACATAAGCCAGTATGTATTATAGGAAATATTCTCCATACAATCTCAAGTGACACGCGTATTCTATTTCACTTCACTATTCTTTCCAAAAATCTCTGAAAAACATTCTCAGATTAGAGATCTTTAAACTAATACAAAACCTAAGATTTGAGGCTAAGCTACCTAAGAATCAATGTCTCAAGTTGAAAACAAATTATGGTGTGCCATTAGCACAGAAGAAAGAATTGAAACAGCTATTCCATTCAAACTGCTCCAATGAAAATGAAATAACAGTATTTACTTAGTATATTTTGCAAGAAAGGGCAGTCAGTCTTGAGAAATTGCACAAATGGTATCTAACCAGTACTTTAACCATCTGGCTACTCAAACCCCAGTTTACACACCGGGCCTGTGCTCCACCGCGCAAGGTGAGCAAGACAGGCACAAGAAGCGCTCTGCTATGTCAGACCAATCTAGCCCACTAGTCTGTCTCCAGCAGTGACGGAGATGCTGTTTAGGGACAGCACATTTTGTTGTTCATTCCCTTTGTCCACACACTTCACTTGCAGCACCTACAACTGTTCAGCATAGGAGTCAGAGGATAACATCCCTGTCTACCCCTTCTAGCACCCTTTTTATGGGTCTGCCAGTACCCACGCTTTGGCACCTGGGCAGAGAAAAGGACAGGAAACCAATCAATTGAGACTGAAGTGATACTGCTAGATCAGAGCTGCTGAGCCACAGGGCACTTCGCCACACAGTCCTGAGGCCCGTGACTTCTTGGGAATGGGGAATTAAAACTGCCACGTGTGGTTATAAAATTGAGGAGGGGGGCAAGCAAGTGGGGAGAAGGATAAGTTTACATACCCTTCCAGATTCTCAGCTGAAGCAAGTAACAGTCACACTGTCTCATTAAATATTGCAAAACATTTAGGCAGGCAGAACTAGCTGTAGTTTTCCCTTAACTGTTTCCAGCAGAACCCATGCTTTTCCCAGCAAACCAAATGAGAATGCAGTAACTTGTCTACACAAGGGTCACGATCAAGACTAGCTACCACATGCTAGCAAGCCTTGTACATGTTCAATACGGACAAATCCTAACTTGCTCTGGCACTTCATCAAGTGGATTTAATATTACGGCTCCATTTAATCTTGTGCAAATGTTGCGTTCAAACAAACCCTATTATAGGGTACCTCACATCTATACCACTAACCCTCCTCCTGATCTCAATCCTGTACGTTGACTTCAGACTACCTGAAGCACCGTTAAGATTGAGGTGATAGTGTTTGCAGGGTGCTCAGGCACAATACTGGTGCAGGATGTATACAGGCAGGTTCAAGAACTTCAAAAGAAACAGGAAATACCTATTTTGACCTCCAAAAGATTAATAAGATTGTGGTTTCATTCAGCAACAATAGCTCTTAAGCAGCAAGCACCTTCTTCTCTCCTCACTGCAGAGAAGAAAACCCCCAAGTTCCTTCCCCACACTGTCCCTTGTGTTACACAAGGGTGCTTGTATACTGCTAACAGATCATTTCTGCCACACAGTTCATCGTGTAGCCAAAAACCTGTGTCAGCATAACACACCTGCAAAAGCTAGCTGCCCAGGAGAGAGCTACACCAACCAACAATTAGATTGGAAAAAAGAAAACGAATAATGGCAAAAACACAACTTCAATTCCTTCTTTACCCTAGGAAAGGGACTCCTCCCCCATCCCATATGCAATCTCATTTGTATTTTATACACACACATTTTGCATTGACTATTAAATGGCCATTACTTATGCATATTCTCTCTGCCTGCCCTGCTAAGGCTCCAAGTAAGCCAGTGATGTGCCCCTCACCATCATCATTTCACTGCTGGCCAAAGGACTCTGAAAAGCAGTAGTGAAAGAAAGCAACAGACAGCTACTGCTATGCTGCAAAGTAACAGTCTGCAGATCCAGTTTAACAAAGAGCTTTGCAGCAGCTGCTCCTTATTTTAGTGTTTCCAACCTGTACTCACAAGGGCTAGAAACTGGAAAAAAAGGGAGCTGAAGAGTCCATAGAAGTCTAAGCCTGCTAGCCACCCACCTCACAAATGAAGTTTCCTACAGACTAGTGGCCTAAAAGAAAGCACTATTCCTGCTAAGGGAATAGAAACTTGCACTGTAAATCAACAGGTGTTAAGAGCAGTTTCGGTGATTAAGTCTGAACTTCATTTCATTCCTGTCTCTCTTAAAACCAGTTTCTTCATTACCCTGTTCCTGTCCTCCTAACAGGAAGGAGGATCAGCTTTGTGGCTCCTCAAGCTTTCCAGCCTTCCCTTCCTAACCAGAGGAAGTGGGGACTATTTGAGCTTTTGCCTTGCTCCTCCTGGCTCCACACGGATGCTGGAATGTAAAGAATAGCTCTAGCAGCTCCACTGCTGCTGCCAGGGCTGGGAGCAGATGCAACGCAGAACAGTTACACACAAACTTTGGATGTTATCCCAGGGAACACAAAATTTGCTCACTCTGTTGCAGTACTGTCAAGTGTTTTCCTTTTGAGATATCAAGGCTTAACTTTTGTCTTCAAGACCAAAGGAGGACTGACTTTGAACACTGACGAGTGACCCCACCAGAAGAAAATGAACTTTAAAAAGGATGTGATGTTTTAAGTACAGAACGTAAGAAGCACTACCACAAACTATTTTACCACATTCTGCACCTGCATTTGTTCAAAGCATTTTTCAACAGGTAGCAATACCGCATGCAAGCCACATGTTCCCTATTTTTGCTTCATAGCATGCACTAGCTAACGCTGCCCATCACTTTTCAGCTTTTCAACCTTTCTGTACAAATAGCAGTTACTGATATCAGTGATTAATACACTGAACTGCAAAGTGAGAACAGATTAATTTCCACACACTACTGAAAGGCGACTTGCAAAAGAAATAGCTTGCATGTTACATTTTCCTCCTGACCTCAATACACATCAAGAAAAGATGAGGTTTTAGGTTCTTCTCTAGCAGGAGGATGGAAAGAAAGATTAAATGCTTCAGGAAGTTACCAGACCAAATGAAAACCTCCCTTGAAGACTATGAATAGGTACAGAAGAAGCCATACATAACACAGCAAAAGTAGAAGAAACTGGAATAATGGGGGAGGTTCAGAGGGATTTTATTCAGCTACAGAGCTCTTGGTCTTTTGAGTTGATAGCAGTAGAAAATAGAGACTGAAAAGAAAATGTCCTGTACACTCACTTACTGCATGAATTTCTTTCCCAATTATTTACTAGCTTCTCTATAAGGCTAGAGAAATTGATGAACAAATTATTGAAATGAATGACAAATGAGTTGCCACAAGCTTGATAAATTAAACTCTTCAAACACAGAGCACACATTTCAACCAATTTAACTAAAACAGTGCAAACATCTGGAAGAAAAGACGTCTGTAAAAAGAGGTATTTTGAGTAATCTTGATCCCATTCCTAAAAATGCACTTAACTAGGGAGCCACAGTGGAGTATCTTGCATCATACACTCAGTAAAAACAACTGTTCATGCTTATAAGTAATACAACCTTAAAGTACAAAAACAAAGATCCTGTGCTACAGCTTAAGCTATACCATGGAGGAAAAAAATGAGAGCCTTTTCTCACAAGCTCCTTTGAGTCAATGGTGTGGATTGCCTCACAGAGACTCAGTGGTCTTGCAAGTTCTATTGTCAAATGACCCATCTGACTGCACCCTCTCCAGCAGCATATCAAGCAACACACAAGATTACCCAAAAGCTACATATCAGCCAAAGCAGGTTCTTCTTGGGAAGACGGATCAAACCTTTACTGAAAGGCACTAATCATGGTGTGCCCAGAAACTAACAACAAAAACAAGCCTGGGACAAAATAAAAGCATTCATGGCACAAAGCAGCTATCACAAGAAAAACTATTCCCCCTCCCTACCATCTTCTATCAATAATGATCACACAAGGAAGAAAACAATCATTCAAAATCCTCTAAAACCCTCTGCTTGTAGGCTTTCGAAGGTCTGAAGAAGTGGTGACAGAGAAGCCCCTCAAGCGCTTGGCACTGTGAATAAGCCCCATCACCATGCCAGCTGCTGTATTTCCCTCCTCAGTGAGGCAACTCCCCTGCATAATTGCTAAAGCCATTATTTAGCAGCACGCACAGTACGTTATCAAAATAACTTCTCACCAACCACCTTGTCTAGCCAAAAGACCACAATATCTCCTTCCCCACTTGTTTATGACTTAGGGCTTGGGCACTTACGATCTTCCTGCCAGCTTTCAGGTTTTGCTGTCCTGCCTACACACTCCACAGCTGCTCCCACAGCACTTCCCCAGATGGCAAACGCTTCCAGAGAAACTTTCCTCCTAGTTTTGAACAGAGGGGTATTTGGACACTGGGACTCTCATGAGTCTCAGGAGAGGATGCATACATCCCACAAGCAGGAGGTGTCTCCTATAGCCAAGACGCCCTTCCGGGAAACCATGGGACTTACCTACCTTTAATAGTGCTGCTTCAAGAAACAGCTGTAAACTTAAAGAGTAACTTAATTGACTCTGCTTCAGCTCAGCAGATGCACAGGCATACTAAAGAATCAGGTACCATGTCAAGCTGGAAAGAAAGATCTGTAGATTTATTTCGTGCAGGTGGGAAGAAAAACAAGGATACAACTGGTGCAATCTAACATATGGAAGGAAAGTTACTTTCGTTTCAGAAATACCACTTTTGCGACCTAATTAGACAGGAATATTTCATATCCAGAAATAGATGGGTAGGCAGCCTCGCTCCATGAACATCTCCTTTCCCTTACAGCCCTCCCTGAATTTTATTTTTCAAGTTGAGGAGCGACCAGTCTAGCACCATCACATTCGCCACAACAGAAGATACATTTTTTTTTTTTTACACATAACATTTTCACACAGTTCAGCTGCAACAGAATTGTTAGATTAAAACAAGTAATCTCATCCCATCGCAAATTTCACCCTTTATAAACAGTTCTTCAGCCACGCTGTATGTAAGAATACCTCGGCACAAAGCAGGTGAAGAAGAGAGAGACACCGCACCGACCGAACCTCGACAGAGCGCTTCAGCCGGGTAACCGGGGCGCGACAGCCATAAATCCTCCCAACAGAGCGGCTGTTCATCTCGCTGGAAGCTTTGATTTGAGAAAGGACAGCGGGACCGACCTCACGGCTTGCAATAACCAGAAGAAGCACCACCCCCACCGGCAAAGAACAGCCCAAGGACTTTCAGAAAAGCAGAGAACATACACGTTCCAAGGTTTGTTTCTTCCGATAAAGCACCAGTCATGCGCTCGCACAGCTTAAGGCCGAGCACAGCCACGGAGCCGCTGCTCCCTCCGCCGCGCCGAGGCACGCCCCAGGCAGCCCTGGCGCCGCCGCCCCGCAACGAGCCCGCCCGTGGGACCGCCGCACCCCGGCGGCTTCGCCGGCGCCACGAATCTCCGCTAGCGCCTCGCCGCCGCTCCCACCCCCCACCCCCGCCCGGCCCGCCGCGCCTCGCCTCGGGCCCAGGCCGGCCCCGGCTGCTGCCCCCACCCAGCAGCGGGGCTGCGCCGGGAGGCCGCCGAAAGCCGAGCAGCTCCGCCACCCCGCCAGCGCCGATAGGGGAGCGGGGCCGTCCCCCCCGCCTACCTTGACGGGCGACGGCGCCCGGCAGACCCACCGGACCGCCCCCGCGGCGCGGCCACCTCCTCCCGCGCTCCCAGGCGCGGCCAGGCCCCGCCCCCGCCCCCCAGGGGCCCCGCTGCGGCCGGGGGCGAGCGGCGGCCCTGCATGCGGCCCCGGGCGGCGGCGGCTCCGCCCGGCCTCTCCGCCGGCGCACGCGGCATCAGGCGCATCTCCGCGCCGCGGGCCGGGCGGGCAGCCGCGCCGCAGCCCCTGTCACTTCATCCCCGCCGGTACCCGCGTCTCCACTCGCCGCGATACCAGCTTTTACCAGGAAGTTCCCAGGAACCTCTGGGAAAGCTCTGGGACATCTCGTCTCACCGGCTCGCAAGCCCATTAAATACCGTATTCTCTTCAAAGGAGCTTGAGGCAGGCTCCATTCCTCTGGAAACGCAATTAGCTCCCTGAATGCTTTCACCGAGGAACACGCCGATGTACGGGACCGGCCAGCTCTGCCTCTGAGCGTGCGGCGATTTACATGGTATAGCGATACTGTCGCAGCCGCTGCCACCGGTACCTGCCCGAAGGAGGTTTTGGAACGGAAGCGTGCGGAGGCTCCACGAGGCCAGCTAGGAGCTCCGCGGCCGAAACCGTGCAATAGCGCGGCGGGAGAGGGCGGCGCGGGAGCAGGCGGCGCGGGGTCCCCCTGGGCCCATGCAACAGCTTACAGAGCCAGCTGCGCTCCTCGGAGCGGGGATGCTCACTTACCAGCTGTCAGCAGAGCGGGTATTTTATGTCTAAGTTATCAGTGACAAGAGGATGGAACGTGTCGCTTCTTACTCGGACCGTCCTGGCCGCTGTTGGCAGCCTCTCAGCAACCTCATCCTTATCCCGCAGTGGTGTTTGCAGTAAGAAGAGGGAGGGCTTGTTTCAGCTCAGCCCCGTCTGCAAGAGTAAAAATAAAAGGCAGCGTTGAGTTTTGCGTTGAAGCAGAGATGTTACTTGAGTCTGCCGAAATTCCTCCTCGTTTTATACCAAAGCCTTCCGGGGGGAGGAGAGACTGACATGAAGAAAGAAAGCTAAAGCGCTGCTCCGTGTGTCGAGTCCCCCGTGTCGTCCCCCCCAACGAGTATATCTTCTTTTCTCTGAATGAATGTCAGCAGGGGCCGCAGCCGCTGTTCCTTCTGCTGCCCTCCCCCGTCCCCCCCCGGGCCGGCGGTTCGCCGAGCGCCGAACCTTCTCCGCGCCCGCCCGACAGCCAGGGTGCGGCGAGCCGCGCCCGCCGCTGCATCAGCCCTTCCCGCCCCGCCTGCACTCCACAGCCTCCGGGAATTAGCAGCTAATTAGCAAACTGATTGTCACCTATGGTAGGAAACCAAGCAGCCTGAAAGGCACAGCAGTTATTTCAGGTGCGGGACTCATGGCCCCTTCCAGCAGGCTCCGGTGAGAGCCGTCGGGGGAGGAACTACCCCCTGAGAGCCGCTGGCAGGGCAAAGCGCAGCCCTGTCCTGCGCGACCATCCCAGAAGCCAGGGGGCTCCTGGAAAACCTGCTTTCTATAGCAGAGCATCAAACCGCGCGGCACCGAGCATTGCTTTTTGAAAATAATAAGGAGTTTTGCCAGTGATAAAAGAGGATGCAAAAACCGGCTTTGTCTGGAATCGTGTGCTGCACCAGTGTTGTAATTTGCCCAGAGCAGTTTATCGTGCAAGAAGAAAACTGAGGGTTTGTTAATAATTTAATTGTCCTCTACTGTTTCAAACATTATGACCCTGATCACTTCTAATCCAAAACTTTTCTATGTGATGCTTCAGGGAGCTTGCAGGATGTTTTTAGCATTGTATCAGAACAGGATGCTTCCCTTATTCGAAGAGCAGCTCCTGTTTTTCGTGGCTGTCGCTAGGAATGACCAGAGGTGGAGTCTGTTCTCAGCAGCAGTTTTATGCAGCCTGTAATTATGACATTAACATGTAATAAAAATAACATGTTAAAAGCAGGGAAATTTTGTCTCTTCTTAAGGGACTATCCCACCCTGTAGCCTGCTGAGATGGCCTTCAGTGTGTTCTGGGCTGGGAACCAAAGTTCAGTCCTCTGTAATTTGACTTCACTTGAGCTGAAAATACCTTTGTACTTTTGCTCCCTTCTCCCAAGAGGTTCCTCAGGCCTTTGTCCTTCACATCCTGGCCTTTACAAAACCAAGCTGCTTCAAAGTGTATATAGCTAAATTGTCTACCTTCTAAACTAATTTTTGCTGTACCTTTTTCCTGTGTCTCTTCTGTACCTACCCTTCAATTCACTGAAGTATTATAGGCACAAAACCAATAAAAAATAAATAATTTTGCACAATTGCAAAAAACAAGTTGCACAATGAAGGGGTCGGAAGTTAGGAAATACCAGAAGACGGGTTGACTTCACATCAATCCCCTTGCTCATATGTTTCAGGACAGTCTTAAATTATGTATTTCAATATTATTTTGTTCTCCCCTTGCTTTATTTTGCAAAACCCTGCCTTTGTTAGGATACAGGATGGACTTACTCTTGGGATGTGCCAGACTTTTTCAGAACAAGATGCTGGGACAATTCACTGCAGAGGAGCATAGGAAACTTTGAGGAAGTGGATGCTGTTCCTCCTTCTGTTCCAGACAGGATGTGTGTGCTGCAGCTGCATGTGTGTAAGTTTATGGGTGTGAGCTAATTTCACACTAGCTAACCTGGGTATTGATAACAGTCTAGCATGGATCTTTGGGCAGGCTGAAAAACATCGCAGTGAAGAACATGAATGTGCTGTTACAAGGGCTGAGCCACTTGCCAAGAGAAGCCAACTCGAGTTACTGACACACCTGTGAAGCTAGTTAGACATATGCAATGTACCTATGGTGATATTACGTGATGACTTAGAAGCAGCCATTTGATTTTACAGCTGGCTGCAAGTTATGTGCTTGTTGCTTTTTTGGGAGTCTTACAAGGCATCCAACTAGGAAGAGCTGAGCTTTCACATTTGCAGCCAAACTCCATAGGAGATGGAGTGCTGTGAACAGAGGACCTGTTGCTCACAGTTTTATCCTCTTGCATTAAAGGCAGCATGTATAAGAAATACAAAGAATTGTATCTAAGATATCTGAATACATCTCTACCTTGAATAAATCACAAAATCTCGAGTTCTAACTACATTGGATCTCAAGTTCTAACTACATTGGTCAAGTAACATAATAATCTAATTTGTAATAATGTAATTTCATTTCAGCCTCTTCCAGCAACTGTAACTGTCCCAAGACCAGCAACAGAATGAAAGCTGGTGTTTGTTGTCATCTAAATATGTTGAACTAAATTCAAGGATTCAAATGGCAATTTGAACAATTAATATAGTACCAAAAAAAAATTAGTTCCTAGGAGTTTTCCAAATGATCTGCATAAGCAAGAAGTTAATAACTCACCTGCAACAGATGCATGTATTTGGCAGAAAGTATAAGGAATCACTTCTCTGGGATATAGTCTATTGCACACAAATGGTATCAGTGATGATTTGACAACAATGAGTAGACTTCAGAATGCTTTGGAAAAGGATGACTAACAGGAAGTCAAATGAATGCTGTGCAAGCACAAACAATGGATGTGACCAAAAAGTCAACAGATACTTTTTCTTTTTTTTTACTATTTCAATTCAAAATTAACTCTCCTGAGACACAAATCTCCCCAAACCAAACATAAAAGCCACAGAAACCTTGAAATGCAAAGCAATAACTAGAATAAATCCAAATAAAATGTAGTCATATTTTAGTTCCAGGAAAATCTGTGTACCTCCTGAGTCACTAAACTAAGAAAATGTGGCCAGACCCTACCCCAGCTTGCAAAACCAGAGAAAAACAAAGAGAACAATTACAGGAGATGGAAGGAAAAACTGCTGAACAGGGGAAAAGCAAAATTGTGGAGAACATGGAATAAACAGAATGGAAAGTTGCAGCATCATGAAAGTGATTTCCTCCCTAGCAATCCAGTAGGCAAGATGACTAATCAGGCTCTGTGTATGCAATTCATCTCTGGTCCTAGAATTAAAATGTGACATAACTGCCACCCTTTATTAATTACCTTAGGAGATGAGTGCATTTATAGAAATACAAACTGTCACAACATCCCTTCACTCATTTACTAGCTTTACTACCTGCCATCACAGTCTGATCCTAACCTTTATGTCATGCCATGAGAACAGCCCCAAGTCCCATACATGCTCAGATCTCTGCTACTGAGCTCCAAAACTTGTCTCAGCACAACTCTGTTTCATAGAGTTTCTCTCTGTCCCCTTGTCCCAGATGCTGGGGGCTCTGAGCTCGCCACTGCTATAGTAAGCACCAGTCCTCACCTAGCTTGTTTGGTTACTGATTTGTGGTTGCATGGTATTTCTTCTAGAGACTCTTTGCCAGGAGACAACTTGCTAAAAAGCCTGTCGCAAGAGCTTTAAAAAAATCCAGTTAGTTCCTGTAGGACATCTCATCAGAACCCACAGCATTTGTCATGAGTTCACAGCATGCAACCCGCACCTAGTTCAAGGTCACTTTTTCACAACCTGGTCAACCAAAGAACTACATTAGGCTGTGACTGCTCTCATGGTCCCTAGGAACTGCTTTTTGTGGGAAGTACGGAGTGCTTTCTCCTGCCCCAGGCTGTGCAGTGCTCCTGTACTTCATCTGGGAGAGAGGACACAAGCAAACAAAACATATGATGACCAGAAACACCATGGAGGTAACCCAGGTAAGGCTGAGACAGCCTCCCTGCCAGCCAATCCAATGTTATCTGAAGTGGTGAGCTCATTAGGAAGCACTATTTGCCAACCAAAGTGAAGCCCTCAGGGCACGTATCTATACATAATAGCATCAGTAAACGAAATACATTATCCAATAGGCACCAAACATCTTTGTGCTTCACTAGGCATGGACAAAAGGATGGAATAGGTCAAGACACACCCACTTGAAGAGCATTGTGAGCAAAACAGCAGGAAGGAGAAGGGGAAAGGGTTTGCGAAATTGAGGAAAACGTGTCCTGAGCAGGTAGTGGTTTGCACTAGATCAAGAGGAACATTTAATTACAGATTCCTCCCCTCCACTTTTGCCTTGTTTCTTTAAAATACGCTGTCATGTGGAACTCAAGGTAAGTTTTCCACTTGTGCCCCCATCCTTCCAGTGGATGCCAGTATACTGGCATGACTCCACCTCTACATGTGTCCAAGAGTAACCCAAACTGAAGTTGCACAGCACTGAAAGCAGCCCTTCCCGCAGGGAAAGAGGACAAGAGCTGATGCTGCCTTCCCTGACAGGAGACAAACCTCTCAAGATCCAGTTCTTCCACCCATCTGACAGGGATGTGGGAGTCCCCTCCCTGTAGCTCAGGGGGACACAGTGACTGCTGTTCACAGAGGATGCTGGCTGTGGCATCTGGCATGAGGGAAGACTGGGAGAAGGAGAGAGGTGAGGTGGTGTACAGAGGGAGTAACGACCCGGGTGGGTGGCAGGGGTGGTGGGAGACCCTCATTTGCAGTCACAGCCCCGGTGCCAAATGCAGATGGGCTCTGAGCTCAGAGAGAACAAGAAGTCCTTGAACCTGTGGCTCTGGGTCCCTACCCACTCAGCCTCATGTGCTCAAATGACTGAGATAAGCTACTTTTGGAAGATTAAATACCTGTCCTTTTATGATAGCTCAGTCATTCCTACAATACCATGCCAAGACTCACTGCTCCTTGTCTCCTTTCCAAGGAGAGGCCAGCATGCAAAATGCCTTTGCCATTTTAAGCACAGCTTAGTGCCCAGTTGCTTTCTCTGTGCACTTTATGAAAAAGACCTCCCTGTTTTTCGCACTGGCTCCCCATTGCAAAGCCTATCTTTCTGGCCTCCAGGCCCCCAAGTTTCTGTGTGGTGTACTGCTGCCATCACCTGTACAGCTGAGTCATTATTACAAATGTTAAGGCAGCTGCTGCAAGTAGCTCTCAGATCTATAGCCTTTCAGCTTCAAACTTCTGGCCCACTTCTTTGGCCGGTGTTAACTGGCCTGGATTCCTTTACTGGTTTGCAGCAGCCAAAGATCTGGAAACAGGTGCACAGGTTTTCCTGCAAGTACTCCTCAGGCTGGGTCTATGCTTGAAAATACAATGTAGCAAGACAGGACACAACACAGAGCTATAAAAGTGATACAAATAGCTACCATTAGATTGCCAAGAAGGAGGGTGAGAAGGCTAGGTGAGCCACTGTAAGTCAGGAATGGTGTGGCAGAAGCCACTAGAAGCCTTGTCATAAGTGAACAGCAGGCTAATTTCAAGGAGACAGACATGGGCCAAGAAGAAGTGCTTTGCGTGTTTCTTACATTTCAGAGTTCAAGCTGCACTCAGTCTTGGCTGTAGGTTCAACACCTGGGAAAATTTTTGCTGCGTTTCTTCCCATGACTGACTTACCCGGTAAAGACCATTGCTGCAGGCATGGCCACTTGCAAGGTGCGAAGAATCCAGTAGGTACCCGCATGAAATAGGGCTGTTGGCATGGGAGAGGGAATTCTTCCTTCACAGCGCTCCAGGCTGAGCAGAGCAGCCCTGCAGCAGGAAAGGCTGGCTTGGTCTCTGTGGCTTCGGAGAGCAATAGCTCATACAGCAGACTTTTCTTTCTTACAGCTCAACTCCTGTTCCAAATGGGAGCCAGACCTAACCCATGTGACTATGATCAATAGGCCAATATCCAAGCTGTGATATCCTAGTACAATACTCCTTCTATTTCAGCGTTTAGCCATTTCATCCAGACAAGTGGAAAACATCAAGCGATCTTTGCAGTTTATCAAAAAATAAGCCACCTGTCACTGAACTCACCATAATTTAATTCATCATAAAATTCTCCATAGCGTGTGACCGGGAAGCTCCGCTTCCAGCAGCCCAGACCACCTGCTCACAGTCTTTGTTTTTCAGGGGTTGGTTGGTTTTGATTTGGACACCCCATTGAAACCTGACCTTTCTTGTCTGCAGCTAAAATATAATGGTGCAAGAAGAGGTCTGTCACTGAAATGTTATTACAGAAACACTACTGGGAACTAAGCCATGGTCAGCTTTAACTCCCCAGATACTATTTGGGAAACAAATGATTCTAATAATAAACTCAGGCCCAGCTAGCCATGTGTGCAATAGCTGCCAGATTTCTTCTCAATAGTCATTGAGACAAAAAAAGACAACCCCAAATTACTAAGTGATGAAAACAAGACCTGGTTTCGGCTGAGACAAAGTTAATTTTCTTCTTAGTATCTGGTGCAGTGCTGCATTTGTGATTTGGTGTGAGAACAATGTTGACAGCACACTGATGTTTGCAGCCATTGCTGGGTGATGTTTATACTAAGTCAAGGACTTTTCCATTTCTCAGGCCCTGCCAGCCAGAGGGCTGGGGGGGTATGGGGAATTGGGAGGGGACACAGCCGGGACAGCTGATCCCAATGGCTAAAGGGATATTCCATACCATATGACATCATGCTGAGGATATATAAGCTGGGGGAAGAAGAAGGAGCAGGGACATTTGGCGTTATGGTATTTGTCTTCCCAAGTAACAGTTACGCATGATGAAGCCCCGCTTTCCTGGGGATGGCTGAGCACCTGCCTACCAACGGGAAGCAATGAATAAATTCCGTGTTTTGCTTTGCTTGTGTGTGGGGCTTTTGCTTTACCTATTAAACTGTCTTTATCTCAACCCACGAGTTTTCTCACTTTTACTCTTCTCATCCTCTCCCACATCCCACTGCGGAGGGAGGGAGTGAATGGCTGTGTGGGGCTTGGTTACCAGCCTGGGTTAAACCATGACATCTTTCCCCTTCTTCCCTTAAAAGCATGGAAGGACTAAGTCAGAATACCTACAAACACAAAACCCCAAGGTTTTTTGTAACTGGCCAATGCTCATAGTGAACTAGCAGAAAGGAGGCTGCCAACTTACACCTTCTTTTACAGAAGTATGACTAGAATGAAGTAACTTTCAGTTATGTTACTCTTTCCCTGGCACAACTGATGCTTGTATCATCACTCATGCTTTTGAGCTGGTCGTTGAACTTGGTATGACCATGTGGAAGTGGAAGTGTCTGTTTTCCCCACCAAGCAAGTGAAGCCCAGCTGTCATAGCAACACAAGCGGCAAACCAGATGTTGCCCTTCAGTTATTAGATAAATCTTGATTTCATGTCATTGAAACAACTTTTATTTAAATCCATACAGCTGAGAGCAGAACCTACCTCATTGCCTATTTAACAGATTTTCCATATTTTTCTCTTGAGGATTCTTTCCCTTTTCTACTCTAACCTGAGGCTGTTCTTCCAAAAGAGGTTCATCCACTGCTGTGTCTGCTTGCGAAGAGGCAGTGTTTCAGCAGGTGTGGCAGCTAACAGTCCGCTTTCTGAACAGGTTTTCTTCCATCTAAAATGCCTGAGAAGTGGGTGATTAATAAAACCTTCATACCAACTTAATTATCACTTGCCACTAGATCTTACCTGATATTTTTACACTGCACTTCTTAAATTTATCAAAGTGTCTTTTGGTGTTAAGAAGTCTCCTCAAAGTACATGCAACTGAATGCTGTAACGTGCCACTCTCCGAGAGGAAACTTTTTGCTTTTTAAGAACAACAAAGGAGATTTGTTTCCCATCTTCAAAACACACGGCCAGTTGTGCCTTGAACCAAGACACCAAACTGCTACCACATGAACGATGACATATATCTTGATTTTTTAGGTCTTTCAGACCAGTAGGCAAACACAGAGGAAGAAGACTAGGCTACATGAAGGGAAAGAAAAAGGGTAGCTTAAAAACAAAAATATTGAACTTTTTTTGAACATTGCACACAGGTTTACTTAATTTTTTCCACAAATGCTATCTGGGTTTTGACAGTAATTTCTACCTACATCCAAAGTTTCTGAAAAAAAAAAAAGTTTGAGCCAACACTGCAGTTCAGTTCAGACACATCATGTTCCAGATCTGTCTTTGACTGCTGGGATCTACAGGTCCTGTGGACAACTGTCAGATGACTGAAAGCATTTCAGAGTTTAGGAATAAGAAGATCAGGGCAAGCTGTAGCTATAAAACAGAGGAAGCGGATCAGTTTTAAGCCAGTGCAGATCTGATGTCAATGTGAGACACCAAGAGGCAGAAAATCCGTGAGAAGATTTGTATCAGCTGCATCTGAGTCCTCAGTCAGTCACTGCTGGTGACATTCCCTGGGATGTTCAGCCATCAGTACGCAAACTGCTTGCTTTTCCTCATCTACAATTACAGTTGTTAGTGAACTTTCAAGAAATACATTTTAAATCAAAGAAAATAGGCACTTCTCCCTTGGGATCCTGCTTGAACTCTCCCTGGTTTACTCCTTGAGCTCCTCAGAAGTTCAGCAGACAGACTTTGGGAAGTGCTTGTGGTGTCATGGCCCACAGAGCCTACTAAGCAGATTCCCCCTCCCCAAACCAGGAATATCAGGAGCCCTGCAGATTCTGGCAGCCCTCTCAGGAAGGAGTGTCCAAGATTTTCAGATTACCTGCCCCAGAAGTCTAGAAACTGGAGAATCACAGATGCTTCTCTCCCTCACCTGCCATCCCACTAAGCAGGCTGAAAGGGAACAAAGCTCCAGCTTCTGTGACAGATCCAGGGGCTTTTGAATAGGGAAGCCTGCACTTCCTTAATCTTCCTCAGTTCTAATTTGTTGAAATTAGCAAACTAGCATTTTTCAGATTGCTATTCTGTGCAGAGCTTAGCAATTGTCTTTCACCGCGGTTTGGAATGAAAACAGAATTGCTGATTTTCAAAGTCATCTGTGATGAGAATTTACCATTCTCTCATCTTGCCTCTGGTTTGGGAAGTGTCAGAATTGTGTCTTTGGAAAGGCAGATAGGCAAATACAAGTCTGAACAAGAGGGAATTAATAATCATCTGCAGATACTACAGTGGCTAGTTTGAAGAAGAAAAGCCACTGACAAGTTAAAAAAATACACATTTCCAAAAATGGCTCTAACTTTTGCCATGAGAATAAGAGATATAAAGGAAAAAACAATATTAAAACTACAGTGAAAAAAATAATATGTGGAGACTTGCAAAAGTATATCTAGTATGACAACTGTTACAGCTGGTTTCATTTTAATACTTCAGCACATTTTTAGGGATCAGTTTTACGGAAAATGCTGAAGATTTAATGTTTGGCTGTTGACCTGATTAAACTGAGCAAAACCATCTTTCCCTAAACAACAGGGGGAAAAAAAAACCCAACCCCCTACTACCTTTGACTAGGAAATCATTTCTTAAACTCAAATACCATACACTGGAATTCAACAGAAAGCCTGAATCAGATTATCTTCCAGCATCTTTAAGATTACGTATATCCACAGTCCTCAGAGGCAATAAAGAAATGGCCAACCTGATTTAAATACTGGGCAAACAAACAGAATGCAGATCTGACCATCCTGATGTTTGTCTGTGGTCTAAAACAATTCTAGTCCCATGCATGTGTTTACATTCTATACTATGAACTTCAAACAACCTTCTTCCCCCCCCCCCCCCCATGCCACGCCCCCCCCCCCCCCCGAAAGCAAAAAAATTTAGTATGAAAAGTGCTCCACTTTGGAGTAAGTAAGCACCCATTTGATTAGTATATGATAGGCATGCCTGCTGAAAAGGAACAGAAAATGCAACTGCCAATGTAACAAAGAGAAATAAAGACTGATTGGTATCCAGTCCATGGACTTTTCTTCCCCCCCTAGTCAACAAATCAATTCCGATTGTTATTAGTTCTTACTTTCAGCTAAACACACTACTTTTTTTGGCAAAATTGGTACAGGTTTCACCTATGCAGGATGGTCAAACACATTTACTAATACTTGGGTTGATGGGTGTGCTTTGTCAACTATAGGGAAAAAAATGTTCATGATATACCTGTGTTAAAAAAACTAAAACAACCACCAAAAAGCAGCAAAACAAACAAACAAAAATCTTATTCATACTTACAATACATGTTTTCTACTGTTTGTTTACATGCCTGGAGGCTCAGCTGCACCTAATGATTTATCTTGCTATGAGTTTTATCCTTGAACCCAACATGGTCAATTGTCAATATCAAATCTGCCAATAATTTATTTTGTAAAAAGCAAAAGACCCAAGCATAATTATTACAAATAATAGCACTACTAATAATAAAAGTGTAGACTAATGAAATATGCTAGATAAGTTTATCTGTTTGTCCTGTTCTTCAGTTGCCTACAAGCAAATCTTGATACTGTAAATTTGCTCATTTTTAATTACTGCTGTAATTCTGTAGGAAAAACTACAGGTAGATTTGTAGCACTTTGGTTCAACATTTGTTTTATTTAGCTCATATGAATATGAACACTAAAAAACAAACAAAACCCTAAAAAACCAAGGGAGGCTAGAGTTTTGTTTAAAAATGGACCTTGACTGTTTATTATAATGTAACAGTTGCAGGTTAGGTCACTCAGGATAACACCAGAAACACTTTGTGGTGTGCAAGCGGGCTTGGTACCTGTTGGGATGGGGAGGTGAAAAGCAGCAAGAGGGAGCTCCCCAGTGAAACTTTGAATCAGGAAAGGACATAACTCAGGTTTTCAAGAACTGCCAAACAATTGTAGAAACGTGTTCCTGGGGTAACCTAAGAAGTGTCTGTCACATGCAAAGTTCTGTTCGTTCCCTGAGAAGGAAATAACTGGAATACATGTTAATGTAAGTAGCTACAAAAAGTCAAGTTTTCATTGCTTCAGTTACTCAAGGAGTACAGAGGTGCAGTAATGATTCCTACAAAGAAAAATGCCTTCAGGAAACAAGAGCAGTCTGGTCTATGGCGCTTGACCCAGCTGGCTTCTAATACCAATGGTGAGAATCCATAAACTTTTGAATGCCATTTCCATAGCACTAGCCACTTTTATTGTGTTTCTTAGCACGTGCCCCCACACATGCCTCCACGGGAAAGGAGGAACTGCTATGAACTGAAAAAAACCAGAGTTTGTTTCTCTAGTGCAGCCTTGGTGCACTGGCTACCCAGCGCAGTTTCACAACCCAGGTATTTATGTTTGAACCTGGGTCTTCCAGTAACACCTGTGAATGGCAAACTAACCGAGGCAAAACTGACATTAGATCTGAAACTCAAGTTAACAGTCATGGAGAAGAGTTAACATTCTCCCTCCACCTGTGGAGCAGAAGCTCTGAAGGTTTCTACCCAGTAAGTAGCCACCTTTAAGAAAGTTACAGCTACCCAGAAAAGCCTTAAACTTCTCGATCTGTCTTACCTACTGGATCATACTTCAGCTTTCTGTAATAAAACCACAGGACACAGTCAACTATACACACATAAGCAACCACATGCATATACCCACTATTCCCTCTCCTCCCTTCATTATGGCCATTTTGGATTTTAAATCAGATCTCTTGATTAAGATACAGCCAGTATGCCACAAATTCCTTAGCAGTTGAAGACAAAACCAATAGATAAGCCTAAAGCTATTCTAGGCCAGCATTTCCACAAACAAAGAGCTATACTCACTATGGCACCAATTTGTTCCGATTTGTGATGTCTGTATTTACCCATACATGAGTTGCAACCCACCTCTTATCTTGGGTGACTATTTTCCATGGGGATGACTTTTCAGTAGTTCTGTTCTCTTTCATACCCTCTTGCCAAGCTCTCTTCTCTGTGTTCTGCTCTAAAGCATGCCCATTCCAATACTTTCATTTCTTTCTCCTCAGGCATGTTATTCTTCAGTATCCTCCACCCCACGCCACAAAAAGAATAGCACGTGTACAAAAGGCTTCTCTCCCTCCTCAGTCCTCCCTTTACCACCCATGTCTGTAATTGCTGTCCAGTTCTTCAGCCACTTGATAAGAGATTCCCCTGATCCTAGGATCTGCCCTTCCAAAAAAGCCCCTTGAAAAGCTAGCCCTGTATGGTACCATACCCACTGCTCTTCGTTCTTAACCTGGTGTCTCAGTTTGTCCAAAGTCTTCTGGCTCCAATCTTGGAAAATGTCTGAAGAAAAACAAAAACTTTCAACAAAACTCTTCTACTAATATCAGTCACATTTTTTTAATATCTCTTTTATTTGAACTTTACTATTCCTGTTTATGTGGTACTGAATCCACAACACACTTATTCTTTGTCTCTACTTAGACTAAAATGAGATATTACTTATGTGATGGATACACCTGTTGTAATGACAGTCAGTGACAGACCTACAGTATAACATTTTCAGCACCTGTAGCTCCAGCTCTGACTATTTTAAAAAACAGTTCAACTGAGCTGCTTTTAAAACCAGATAGGAGTTTTAGAAATTTTTCTTTTTGCATCAGTCCTTCATGCAGATCATCTCCCTGTTCCCACAACAATTGTCAGCACTTTATGCACTACAGCTGTGCTATATATAACTAAATACTGTACTGGAAGACGGCATTTATGCCTCCATTAAGAGGTACCACTGCTGTGGCACCAGGGCAGCCAAAGCAATGTTCATACTAATGGTTAGCACTCACTAAAGATTTCTTGCAAGGAATTTATCAAAGGACAAATTTTCCACTCGGTTTACAGACATGCATGAAACTGAAAATACCTCCAGAACTAAAAGCTGCTCTTCCAGCTTCAGTCAACAAATTGTTGAGTGTAACCATTTTCTTCTAGTACTCTCACCAACGTAGCTGGAAATGAGTATCCAGTTTTTCATAAATAGCTCCAACATCCTCCTTGACTTCTAAGAACCCTTGATAAGGGCTCAACCTGTCATCATAGTCAGGAACAATGCTAGCAGGCACTTTTATGCCTCTAACAATCTCTGAGAATCAAATAAGAAATACAAAAGAGGATACAAAGGAGAAAACCTAAAGAATTCCAAAAATGCTTTTGTGGTATGATGTAGAATCTATGAGCCTGATGTAAACCACTGAAAGCCTCTTGAAATTACAAGTGGACTAAGCATTAGGCTTAACCCATTTGTAAAAAATTAGAAGACAAAAAGGTACAAAGAATAAAGCCTTTAATAAATCTTTAAAGAATAATTCATCTGGGCTGAAAGATGGGAAAACAGATGACAACAAAGCCCTTGACATCAGTCACACACACAGGAATTTCATCCAATGCTTCTGTGATGACCTTGATGAATGTGCCTTGTAATAAAATGAAAGCATCAATATTGCATTATGATTTTGTCTCAGTGTAGCTGGCAGCTGAGGGAGGGTGCCTACAGTCTCATTCCTGTTAAAATCAGTGTCCCAGTAGCTCCCATATTCAGCACTTGGGTTCACATAACAGCCTCAGAGCACAGGGGCTGGATTATTTTTTTTGACAAAACAAAATTGGAAGATGTTGATAAACTCGAGTGCTCCGGCTGCTAAAGGGCCGTCAGTCCATGGGACCTGACTAGAGCCAGTCCAAATTAACCACCTTAAAAAAAGCATATAGTGTAGACATTGGGTCTTCAGCACTGTTTGTCTCCACAAATCAGTTCCTATGGTGCTGTGCTACTTACCAACGTAAACATAGCCATAATCACCTTGAGGTAAGATAGATCCATATATGCACAGGTATGCAAGCACTGCCTCCACAACCTCCTCTCAGTGAAGAGGACAAGGCCTCATCATCAAAAAGTGTTTGGAGCTCTTTGGGTTCGATTAATTAATTTAATTAATTTAATTCCCTTTTACCTGGAAGGTGATTTTCACTAAAACAGTGAAAATTTGTGACCAGCAAGGCTTGTACAGACTAGCACTCCTGTGAGTCAGCAAGTAGAAAACTTGGGTTGCTGTGCCCCTCTGTAAACACTTCTAGATGGAAGAAAAAAGAAGCGTATTACAGTACCATGCTCTTCTTTTCCTTACCAGATAAAATCTCCTACTAATTTCATAAGCATTTCCTTCCGCTGCTTCATAGGCTTTGTTTTAAAATGGTGGGAACAAATGCCCTTTTCTGAGTTAAGGCATAAATAGAGGGCAGCACAAAAAGAAGGCTTTGAGTGTTCAAACGCAATTATCCCATGCAAGTTTGAGAAATATAGTCAAGTATCACATATGAAAATCCTTTTAAAATCCTTTAGAGCTATATAATTTTAATTATTTTTAAATTATTTTTTAATTATTATTATTATTATTTTGCTGTTTTATTTCTCATTGTTGCTTCCAAAGCTTCATCAAGGTTAGCAGCCTTGGGAATTTTCCACAGGGTCCCTTCCAACTTCAGGTTTCATTTATTTATGGTATCCTGTAATACTACTCAGAATGTTTCTAGTCAGTGAAACATAAGCACCAATAAGTCATTTTATCCATACAATATTCCCAAAGATACTTTGCTATTATGAAGTATTTCATGATAATGTTAGACATTCTGCAGTAGACATTGAATAAGTCAGAAAGATTGCCAGCTCCCGAATCAGTGGCCCAAACACATCTCCTCTAACTGTAACATTTGAAGTCTTATAAATACTACCAAACACAGCATTGCTCCTGCAAAAAATGGAAAACTTACCTTTAGGCAGCAAGCTGTTCCCACAGCCAATGACTGAGAAGAAAATCTGTCTTTGCACAATTGTTCCAATGTTGGGGTTTTTTCTGGCATTCTTTCCACTTTCATCAGTGTAACTTTCCTCATGGCCTGAATGGGAAAGGATGAATACTTTATGATAAACAGTCATTTCTTCACCTTCAGAATCTCGACAATGATCCTCATACTCCATGGAAAAGGAGAGCTGGCTAAAAAATTAGGTCTACCCTCTGACTTGATTGCACAGACTTAGCTAGAGTAGCTACCCATGTAGGCTGACAATCTCAAATTGAATTAACAACAGATAATAGACTGAATCAGCTTCAGCTGTTAATGATTTAGGAAAGAGCCCAGAAAAGGTACCTGCACCAATTAGTAAAGTGATTGAGTCAAACTGATGCAGCTGTCTTGATCATCTTCCTCTTGTTTTTTTAATTCTGCATTATTTAAGAGGGACCCCAACACGGGATTTTTCCTGGAAAATACAGTTAAAACAATGTTCTTCATCTACTCAAAATGCTTTTCTAATTAAAATAAATAAAACAATTAAAATAAAAACTAAAAAAAAAGTACATGTGGTGATCATCTGGAAAAGGTCATGATAAGGTAGAATAACAGAAATAGGGAGGCATAAAAACTGTTATACTTAAAGCCTAACACTGCTTGGGAAAGCCTGCTTTTGTGTGATTTCATTAATTGGGTTTATGCACTTGCTACACTGTGTTAGCCAGACTGCTGGTGAAAACATTTCATTTCCTTCAGATCTAGGCACTTTCCAGTCTGTCTGGGTCAATAAGAACTGAATAATGGCAAAGCTAGAAGGAGGACAACTAGGTGAGTTCAACATGTCTGGGTTAAAGTGGTTTCCTGTTTGGGACCTCACAGCATTATAATAAGCACACATACAACAAAAATAAATGTATGGTTCTACATAGCTTCTCTATCATACCAAATTGTTTCACATATTACCATATATTATGCTATGATCATATAGGTGCAGCACATACCAACATACTAGGGTTAGAGTACACCAGTGAGAAAATTGGTCTGGTAGTAGAGTAGAAAAAACAGAGTGAATGGAGGTGAGCTGGAGGACAAAGGCAGTGATAGGATGAGATACAGGAGAGGGAGAAAAAGATGATAAAGAGGACGAAAATGTGCATGAACTGAAGATGTATTAGAAGAGTAAGACTGAACTAAGAAAGAAAACAGCAAGATGCTCCAGATTTTCCCTGATAATAATGCTTTCTCCCTGAATGCTTAGAAAAATAATAAGCACATCACCCAAATGATTACTATAGCCAGAACTCTCAGTCCGATTTGCACACCTAAACAACTCTCTTTTTTCACTTGTGAAAAATGTACCTGGGATACAGGTTGTTTTCTGCTGGCGTTAGAAGTAATTGCTACCTGTTGCTTACTCTTCCTATTGCAGGGGACAGATTACACCACAAAAGGCTCAGCAGTCAGTAAGGTCTCAGTGTCACTTGGATTGTTTATGTGATTCAGCGTCATGTATCAATGAATGGTCCCAGATTAGGCTACGTTTAGGAGTGTATACGTCCTCAGGCTTAGACCTGAATTCTGCTTATCAAAAGGGAGAGCTGAGCCCTACACAACTGAAAACTTGCAGACATGAGCCCCATATATCTGAATACTTGCGGACACAGCCACAGACTGGTTATGAAACAGTAGCATAGGCTCAAAAATAGAAAGCCTCCTCTCTCTCACACACACACACATGTTTTTTCCTGGCTTATGCAAACACATAGGCACAAATAAACTGAAAAGTGGCCAGGAGATCTTGCTTTCTAATCCCTGCTCTGCAGGGACTCTGATGTGACCTCAAGAAATTTATGTCACCCTGATTTCAGGTCTCCCCAGCCATAAAACTAGCCTTCTTTATCTTGTTAGCTGCTTTTCTAATTACTATCTCTTTCCTTTTATCTGTAAGGAATTGAAGCAATTTAGACTCCTTAACATACCCTTCAAAAAAAAAAACCCAAACCCAACAACCCAAAACCTGACATGCAACCCCCAAAATCAAGGGGGACCTTAACTCAGGTTAAGAAAGCCATCAAGCCAGCATAACTTGGGCTGGCTGCAGTAGTTAAAGTTTATAGACAAGACCATAGTCAAACAAAAGAGGCTTACTCCAAGTTCTACCTGGAATTGCTGTCTTCACTGTTATTTTAGCTGGGTGCCAACGTAAATTCATCATATGCCACTTTCTGGTGTCTAAATGTATCTTCTATCCTTTGTGTAATGATAAGAAGTGATAAATGATGCAGGCACACAAAGTTCACTTCAGTAAGGAGAAGTAAGGTAAGTTATATTTTGCATTTTGATCTTGAGGATTGTAGCTTTTGGGATACACTGAAGCCACCAAAGAGATTCTGGAATCAATTCGCTCAGACTCATGATGTTTTTAACAACATCATGAATGTCACTGTTCACAGAGGATAAGCCACCAAGATTAGATTAAAAAGAGGATGGTTACATACTGTAGTACTTTATGGTTTTCAGCAGCATTCACTCCTAATCTTCCAAGTCATGGAAGTGCCTGAATCATGACTGGTATTTTGCAAGCCCTGCTTTGACACACATTGTAGCCCTACCTGCACCATGCCCACTCCCCCACCCCCAAATGTAGGCAATTCATTAAGGAAGCTTTCATTCACATACAAGCATGCTGCTTTAAGATGTGTTTTATCCCCGCATGCTGCAAAATGCAATCTCCCTATGGCTATAAAGAAGATTCACTATCATTCCTTGAGAATACAGCAAAAGGAAGGTCTATTCGTAGTTTTAGGAAGAGTTACTGGAAATAACATCTTTCCCCAGTGCTGAAAAGCAATTTAAAGGGATAATAATGCTACCCCACGTTGCTAAATAATGTAATATCTGGTATTCCCTTCTGAAGGCTAACTCATGCAATCACATGACCACACACGACCTTCAACTCCCTTGATAAAAGCCACCTTTCATCATCCGGGCTGAAGATCTGAAGCTGAAAAATCTGAACCCCTGGGCAAGATGGCAAAGAGAGAAGAACCCCAAGTTATTATGTATTTTAAGCAAGTCTTGTGACTTTGAGTCTTCTTCAAATGGATGGCTTGGACAATGTTGCATCTCCTAATCTTCCCTTTGCTTTCATGATAATCTCAGTGCCGAAGTAAAAATTTTACTTAACAGGCAATATAATTTTAAGAGAATTGTGTGGAAAAGATTATACTTTCCAGCATGTTTGCATAGGACGTGGCAGTAGGAGGCCTTGTTTCCAATTGCACACTGCGGAGTTGTAAATGCCATTTGAGCAAACAAAACAATCAGGCACTGCATCAAAATCTTTTTTCTGCCTTCTTCTTTTTATTTTACTTCACGGGGAGCTGCTGTGTATAGAACAGAATAACTACTGCAATGGAAGGCCTGCTGCTCAAAAAATGAAGGGCGAGGTCTAGAGACTCTGGATTTCTACATTCACCTTTGCAAGATTTGAAACTTGGTTGCTTCTAATCTCATCAGAGCCACACTACATCCCTTAGTTATGACCACTGTTGATATCTAGTGAATTGTGTAGCTCATAAGACACTCAGTTCCAGACCCTTATAATATTGCACACTGCATAAATGCAGAACAGGAAGACAGGCTGAGCCCCTACAGTGCTTACCACCTAATGACTCATACAGTCATTTTTGGAAACTCTGCTTGAAAAACATTATGCTAGTTTTCAGAAATCCCAAGGGGAAGTAGCTTTCATCAGTAAGAACCAGGGTTACAGGTCCTCAGCATCCTTCAAGGCAAGGCTCAAGAAGTTAACAAATTCTAAGACCCTGCGGCCAGCATTTCTAGTTGGCAATGTTTTTTTTTCTAATAGGCATATGATCAGCCAACAGGAAGCTAAGCTGTTTTAATAGGGCCCAGCACATAACAGCAAATCTCCCAGCTACTGAATCTCACAGCACTAGCAAACGTCCTGAAAATGTTGGTAGTTGTCCTTCTGCTCATCAGAATGTAATGTGAAGCAGGACTCACCTACATTCTTCAAAGGGTTCATTAATCATTGCTCAATGTTTTACAGTGAGTATGATTTGACCGGTATGCCTCAAGAATGCTAATAAGAAAATTTCTTCTCAACTAAAGCACCCCATGTAGGCTGTTATATTAAAACAACAGTAAACATGAACAACACAAAAAAATACTAAAAAAGCACAAAGCAGCATGAGTTCCAAACTCCTGCTATTTAATTTCATGCCAGCACTAAACAGTGCAACAATATGCTAAAAGTTAGGGGGAAGGCTTTTTACCAAATCTGCACAACATAATGTAAGAAGCAGAGAGTATCATTACAGTCATTTCTTAAGGGGAAGATGGGTAATTACCACAATGCCCCAGGGGGCTAAAAAGTACATCAATGAACCTAAAGTCTTGAAATCCTATTCAGTGCCTAATACAGTTCTGTTTTGGCAAAACTCCACTGGACTCTACTAGAACATCTGTTCAGCTGAAAGACAAGTTTAACACAAGCAAAGCAGCTATGTTATCCCTCTCTTCCTTCAGTAAGGCTCTCCCCCTTATTTGCAAAAGGAGTTTTGGGCTCTGCTCTCCCTGGAACGTTCCATGCTGAGTCTGGAAACTACTGGAGGCTTTGAATTCAGTTTTTTCATTTGCCCTTTTTCTTTCTTTCATTTAGGACTCCGAGCCTATCTAAGATTGTGCTCCAAGGCTTATTTTTATTTCATTTTTCATCTTGTATATATAGTACATAGAAAAGAGGCCAGCATTTCTTGTTTAAATGCTGGGTATTTTGCTTCCAATTTCAGTGAAGCTAATTATTCAGTACGTTTAGTGGGTCTACGTTAGCCTCAGATGTCTCATGTACTCAACTATTTCCGCATTTTAATTGCTTGTATTACGATGCCAACATAAAAATCTGCAGTACAGGCATCTGAAATAGCTGTCCTCCGCAGTCGATACTCATTCACAGGTGCTCAGCAAACATGGCAATTGAAGAATTGGAGTTTACATGAGGGCCTAAATGCCTTGCCAGAGAGTCTTTGGAAGGTATGCTTTTTCAGCACATGTACATAACTTGCTTTCATATACTTTAAGTTAAACATCCAAGGCTTTGAAACCAGAGGTCACAAAGCAAAATAACTGCTGTATAGAAATAGCTGACTAGGCTGTCATCAGTAACATACATTTTTTGACACTGACAAGTGGGAAGCCTCCATTTTCTTCCCTCTGTCAATGCTACTACTGCTTTGTCACTTCTCTAACACTAACTAGTTACCCTGTGGTATTGTTTTAACAAAAGGTCACGTCGATCTTCAACAGAAAAAAAGTCATTAAGTATACAGTTAACAAGAAAGAAGTATCTCAAGGTTTCCTTTGATGAAAGTAACTAGTGATTTATAACTAAAAAGGAAGAGGAGCTTATGTTTAGAAAGCAGTGCCATCATTTCTTTAAGCAACTGCAACACTGCCAGCAACATTTCCCTGAATACTGTCCAGCTTACTCTGAAAAATGTGCAGTGGTTTTAAGAAGCCTTGTGCCTCCAAAGATTTCCAGAACCTCTATCTACCTTTCTGACAAGAGAGGCGGAGTGTGCATTGCTCCTCCATGTATTTGATCTGTCACCTTCCCTGTAGTTTCAGTGTTCTTTCAAACACTTTCATCTGAACAGAGCTGCAAACAGAATCAAGATAACAAGCTAGATGCTGTCTCATGTTTAGATTTATCAGAACTTAAGTAACAAGTGGAAAATAAGTCCTATTTTCTGTTTGTAGCTGCAATTCTGTACGCGATACAGGACATGGTTTCTAACAAATATGGTACAAATGCAACAGCGTATAAGGGTCTTTTAAGCACCCTAAGAAGTCAATCAGCTTTGCAAGGTAAGACATGCAGCCACGGGTGAGTTCCAGCTAGCAGGCATAATACCCCCCAGGATAAGAAAAGGCAAAAAAGATCAGCACAAAAGCATCTTTGAGGTCAACACTTCCTCCTCTCCACCCTTTCCTGCAACCACAGAAAAGTGTAACTGTCTGATACAAAGGAGAAAAGAGTTTTTCAGCCACCCCATACTCTTGACAGAAAGTGAGAGATGGATTCTGTGATGTTTGTGCCTGAGTTAGTACAGTTGTGGAGTGGGAGACACTGAAGTACAGCATCACCCACTATTTGGCATTGATGCTAAGCAACACGCCAATAAAATCCTGTTACCAGCTTTATGTAACTACATTATTTTTCATTTGCACCATCACAGTGTCAATGGACCCGCATGGGGTAAGCACTGAAAAAAATCCAGAGACTGAAGCTCAGACTCCTCTTATTTTAAAGCAATAGCCAATAAGTGGACATCTGTGTACCTTTGGTATTCTGTAGGATGTGTATTTTGGGTAAGGTACTGGTAATATCTAATTATTAAGGTAATATCTAAATATTAAGGTAATCTGGAATATCTAATTTAAATCTCCAACTAATTTTAAGGTCAGTTCTTCAACGAAGCATAAGTAAGAATATAAAGAGTGACAAAATTCAAATGTATTACTGAATAAATCATTGGTGTTTCTACCTCTTGAAGAAGTGACCGGAGCACTGCCTAGAAGGTGTGAGAATGTCAGATACTCCCCTGTAGACCCTGGAAAAGCAGTCATGTGGGACAGGGGAACAGGAAAAGAGAGAAAAGAAGGAAAATGTGTCAAAGTCAACATGTTTGATGTAAGATGAAAATTTTCCAGTATCAACTAAATAAAGAGTTTATAATTTTCCCTTCTCTCTAGTGGAGAGCTTATACCCACAGAAGTACCCTAGTACAACAATTTCATCAGAAATGGCTAAAGATTCACTCCCTAAAGGTAAATGGGACTTTCACCTTGACAAATAAAGCAAGTATTGAGTTGCATGTAATTCTCAAAGGAGGGTTGACATATATACAACAAGACCTTACAGTTCTCCAACTGGTTCTCCTTGGAACTCTTTGTATAGTCAAGGATTTATTTATACAAATGTGTAAAATAAACCTTCTTACAGCAAATTCAACAAAAACTGCAATCTTTGAAGCATGGTCTTGGTTGCATTAGAGAATCTGAAGCATTCCCTTTGTGTTCTGCAAGTTGCTTCCAACACACAGACAAAACAGAAGTTGGGCTGTGGAGCGCAGGTACCAGCCTGAGCTGGACATGAGACAGGTAAGTACTGTTAGCTCCATAAAAGAAAAGCTCAATATATTGACAAGATAGTCACCTTCACTTACTTTCTTGAATTGTCATCAGGCATCAAAGAGTGCATGTTTTAGTACTGGGAACTAATTTGAATGGACACTTAATAAGTAAGACACTTATTAGAAGTTGCCCTTTTAATTTGCTTTTTTCAAAGTAATTATCCATATTGACATGCCGTTTTGCTCCTACAGAAGCATAGAGCAGGGGCACTGCTTTTACTGTGAACCTTCTTTTTTCTGTTTCTGGCAAGCATACTAGATTTTGTAATTTAATATTCCTGTCAAAAGCACTGAAAACATTTGAGATGATCCTCACGGGATTAAGGACAAACTGTGGATTACATTCTTGGCATTGGACTACACTAGAAGCCTGCATTTTTCTTGCTGTTCCTGAATATCTGTGAGCTAACCGAATATGACCATGGCAGAATTAAAAGTAACTTGATGTTTTACTTTCTCTTCTCAAACCATCCCAGGACTTAATGCACTGCTGCTCTTAGTTTAGGTAATGTGTTTAGGCTGAGTGGATGTGTTTATGCTCATTAACTCTGCATATTAACAAAGTGAGAACAAGTTGTGGTGTGGCTGAGGAAATTACTTTTACTTTTTTCTTCTGCACACTAGAAAATGTGTACTTGGCCATGAATCTGCTCCTGTTTATCATATGTAGGGCGTCAATAACATAAGGACAGCCATAGTGAATCAGATCAAATTTATAAAAAGCCAGGCTTCTTCCTCTGACAGTGGCCAATAATGGGTACTTAGGGAAAGAGTACAAAAAACAGGGCAAGACTGACTCTTCCTCTAATACACCCTCGTGAGATCTGGTAATTTGCTGTTCAGAGAGAGGCAGAGCCAGAGGCTGGTTTTGCTGTGCATTTAAAAGGCTTTCTATGATTTTCCTCAGTTCCTTGTTGAGCCCATTTATACTCCTGGTCTCTGTAGTGCCCTGTGCCCATCAGTCTCATAGTTTATTTCTACTGTGCTATGTAAGAAGAACTTGCCCCTGGCTGATTTAAGCCTGCTGCCTACTAATTTCAATAGGCACTCTGAACTTCTTAACCCGTGATAGAATAATCCCCTCCATAACCACCTGCAGACCATAAGTTGAATACCAGGTCATCAGTAGTAGAACCACTATCTCCACTACCTGTCCCGGTGGGGCAAGGGCCAGATTTAGAAGTACAGAAGGAGATATAGAGGCAAAACAAGGATCATCTAAGTTTTGTTTTGCTGCTGCTATATCCACAAATTACAGGGAAAACTTTCAGAAAAAAGTACATTCAATCTCAACAGTTTCTGAACTAACTAAATGATAACAAAAGCCTTCGGAGTCTTTCTAGATCTCCCTTGCAGAATAAGACCAGGGTTTTGTACTTTAAACAAAGAAACTGCTCAAGCTAATGAATGCCAGCTGTTAGAGTTCACCTCCCAGTACTTCCAGGAATGGCTGGGAAACATGCTAGCTCAGACATTTTTCAAGATCCAAAGGCCTCAGCACTGAAAAAGTCAATCAAATATATCAAACTGCTTGAATACAAGCTGTAACTTGCTAACTGAGTTTATAGAGAACTTGTCAAAAATTTATACAAGATACAAATTATACAGCATAAAAAATTATACAAGTAAGCAAAACTTGAAACATAAACAACTGTTGAACAGTTTGTCTTTTACAAAAGTGCGATTGAAATAACTGAGCTATAGACAGCGCATACAAAACATTGACATTAAGTCAGCAAGAAATCAGTCAGTTTAAAAATTACAATAATTTAAGAACCTTGCTTATTTCCTATATTGTAAGATTATCCTTCAACAAAGGTGTATGTTCTCCAAAATCCTCATGCTCTCCTGAAGCCCTCAGAGTCATCTGGTATATAATACTGCTGTAATCCTGTGACAAGACTGCCCTGAAAATGTAACAGAAATGAGTCAATGTGTTTTTAGAGCAGTATCTTCCACAATCCCACAGACTAATAGAGAGTATAAACATTGATATATGTTTTTGATTTATCTAGAGAAATGCTACAGCAGTATTAAAAATAGCTCACTTTTCTGTTACATTGGACGGTTCAAAAAGTGCTCCGCAAGTTTACAGGACTTGATGCACAGTTCTTGGACAGGCTAATGTTGTATGTCCAATATCCCTTCCTTTGCTTCTTAGAGCTAAATATAAAACGAGAAAGAAATGGATCACAGCTGTAGAGAAGGGTCACACAGATACCAGTGGGAGGCAATGGAACAACTGTTCAGCTAGAGCAACAGACCTGTATCTTCCACTTTCCCCAGTTAAACAGGCTACATCTGTTAACATAGAGATCATAAAACCACAGATGTATTAAAGCCCAGTTTTTAAATGCATTTTGATACCGTGCAACTAAACCTGAACACCTAAGAGACAGCATATCTTAAGAGTCAACAAAGGTAGGTAGGGCCCTGTGTCCCATGGCTTTCACATGATCCCTTGTTCTGAAAATAAAAGCCATCCGCCTACTTTTTCCTTTGATAGGTGAAAACAAGAGAACTTCTCAAAAGCCTCTTATTAAGAAATATAGAGGGAGAAATTCTGTTCTCCAGGAAGCAGGCACAGTGCTGCTGTGGCTGGTCAGTATCTCACATTAATGGAGAATGAGCAAGTCCAGAAGAGTGGAAAAGTTTGAAACTTGTGGGAGAGGAAAAGTTGCAGACGTTTTCCACATATAAGAATAGAAAACAGCTCTCCTGTGAAAGGCAGACTTGGGACAACAACCCTAAGGACTTACGCTTCTACAAGAAAGAGGGCCCTTGGGGAAAACCAGTGATGAGCATGTGATAGTCTAGCCAGGGACTTCAAAGGCAGTTTTGAAGAACAGGGAAAGCCAGGCACTGGGTCAGGGCTCTGGGGTTTATTACACTGAGAAAGAATGAAAAAAAAATACCACCCAGAAGGGGAAGATAATGCAGTGCTGAGATGCAGTATTGTTTGGGACATTCTGTTTCATTTAAGAGCTGAAAAGACAATAAAATCCCACAGAAGTCATGATGAGGCACACTCTGGCAAGAAAGGAGAGTTATATAAATAGACAAAAAAGGAAGTCTGATGCTAAGATGGTGCAACCGCCCTACAATGTCCTACACCTTATCAGCATTCTTCAGATCTCTAGTAAGGAGTCGTACAGAGGAAGTTCATAGCAGACACTAGTATCAGGAAGAAATTGATTCTGTGGCTTTCAATACATTGGCTTGCTCCTCAAATCTATTTCAGTCCTTGCAAGCCACACTGTACCCAACAGGGCTCCCGTGGAGTAGTTTGGCCCACGTGGGCAAACTTTTTAAAACCACTAGTGGTACCCAAACTAATTGTCACAAACTGCCCCAGAAACTTCAGCTCTCTGCCCTTGCTGTCCAGTCTCCCCCAAAGCACCTCATCTGCACGGGGGCTGCTCCACTTCACTCCAGCCCAGTCCCCAGAGCTCCTGCTCGTAGACTCGCCTCTGCAGTCCTCAGCCTTACCTCCAGCGTGATTATTTCTGCTCTGGTGACATTGTCCCATCTACAGAGCTAGACCAATGTGAGATGAAAGATTAAGAAACTCCGGCAACAAAGGAAGTGAAAGTTGTGATTCAACAGATGGTGATTCCTCTTGGGCAAGACTAAAATCACAGTGTGGCCAAGACATTTATTGGCTGGACATTTAGGGTGCTCTTTTTCAAACCATACACAAGAACAGCCAGTAACAAAACATTGGTCTTTGGTCCTCAGGGTTTTGAGAGAAGAAAATATTGCTCAAGACAGTGGGTTAATTTAGAAATCCACTAACCTGCTGATGAAGATCTGCAGTGTTTCACTAGTGAAACACATGCATTTCACAGGTAAGCAATGTGTTCCTGACACATACTTTACACATGGCAACAATGGCCACCATACAAGGAGCTAGTGGGCTAGGATTCTCTACCTTGGTGGAGAGACACCTTTGGAAGGCCTGATGGCCTTCACTGTCTCTTCAGATATGCAAGAGTGAGGAGCCATCAATGAAGCAAAGAGAAGCTGGGTTCTAGACAAGACCTACTGACCACAGTGTTCCTTGCTAGAGGATTTTCTAGCTGCAGAAAATTCTCAAGGTAGACTGAACAAGCATTTAGATGAGAGATCTATTGATAGTCACTAAGTAGATAAATCACACCAGGTTCAGGAAATCCCTAAAGTGAAAGCACACACAGTCTGGGAGAGAATCCAGCATGTATCATGCCTCACTCTCCTGCTTCCCTGGCGCCTGGTTTTGGATTTGGCTTGCTTTTAGTCAGCCAGCTCAGTTTGTACATGGTATAACACTACCAATCTGTTCTTGTGCATATTGCAAGGGTTGAACCATCCCCTAAGCACCATTCCTGTCCTGGTGGATGTGGCAAGTTCCACTGGCCCACTCCTAACCATGCTTCTTGAGCAGTCAAAGCACTTCTACAAGAACCAGATGCTCTTGCTGAGTTTCTCACAATTCTGCTCTGAGAGGATCTCCCACCTGCTCTCCCACCACCTCTTACTGCAGCTGCAGCTCTCTTTTGGCAGCCCTATGACCACGCATCAAGGTCCAACAGGGCATGCATAGACAATTGGAGGCTGAGGGATTTCTAGACTGTTGAAAAGCCTGGACAAGGCTTGCTTCTCCACACACTGACCAACCTTCTCAGTGACAGTGGCTCCTCCTCCTGGAAAAGACTCCATGGCTAACAGTCCTAATGGCCTGAGCAGGGCCAGGCAGACATGTCCTGAGCCCAGCAGACCCATCAGTGCAGTCACCATGGAGCCATTGCAGCCACTCCACTGTCATAGAATCATAGAATCATTTAGGCTAGAAAAGATCTTTAAGATCACCAATTCCAACTGTTAACCCAGGACTGCCAAGTCCACCACTAAACCATGTCCCTAAGCACCACATCTACATGTTTTTTTAAACACTTCCAGGGATGATGATTCAACCACCACCCTGGACAGCCTGTTCCAATGCTTGACCACCTTTTCAGTGAAGACATTCTTCCTAATATCCAAACTAAACCTCCCCTAGCACGACGGGAGGCCATTTCCTCTTGTTCTATTGCTTCTTATCTGGGAGAAGAGACCGACCCCCACCTGTCCACAACCTCCTTTCAAGGTAATTGTAAAGAGCAGTGAAGTCCTCCCTCAGCCTCCTTTTCTTCAGGCTAAACAACCCCAGTTTCCTCAACCGCACTTCACAAGACTTGTGCCCCAGCCCCTTCACCAGCTCCGTTGCCCTTCTCTGGACACACTCCAGCACCTTGATGTCTTTCTTGTGGTGAGAGGCCTAAAACTGAACAGTCTCAGAGGTGCAGCCTCACCAGGGCAGAGTACAGGGGGACAATCCCTTTGCTAGTCCTGCTGGCCACATGATTTTGGATACAAGCCAGGATGCCGTAGGCCTTCTTGGCCACACGGCCAGCTCATGTTCAGCCAGCTGTTGACCAACACCCCCAGGTCCTCTTCCACCAGGCAGCTTTCCAGCTGCTCTTCCTCCAGCCTGTAGTGCTGTGTGGGGTTGTTTGTTGTGACCCAGCTGCAGGACCGGCACTGAGCCCCGTTGAACCTCATACAGTTGGCCTCAGCCCATCAGTCCAGCTTGCCCAGCTCCCTCTGCAGAGCCTTTCTGCCCTCCAGTAGGTCAGAACTCCCCCCCGCCCCCCAGCCTGGTGGTGTCTGCAGACTCACTGAGCGTACACTCATCCCCTTGTCCAGATTGTCAATAAAGATATTAAACAACACCAAGTCCTAGGGAACAAATGTGCTCCTGTTCCCATGGAGCACATGTGCTTCCCTGCCTGCTGGCCTGGGCAGCTGTGAGGTAGACAGGGATTTCCTGAGCTTAGACCAGCTGCTTCCCAGAAGCACCCTTTCACACACTGAGCTCAGGGCAAACCATTATAGGTGAGCTTGGGGCCACTGTTGGAGATGGGGAACAGGCAGATGCTTGGTCTGACCCAGTCTGATCATTTGTACACATGTTACTTTAAAGGCACAGACCTCACTGACACTCAGGGTCATGCATGTGGAGTGCTGATTGCACCAAAAGTGCCTTTGGATCCTTAAGAATTTAAGTGTTTTGAAGATGGAAGAAATATCAATGAATAACCTTACAATCCAACCAGGTTTCTATGCCAAGGTAACAGATCTCCTTACACCCTAACCCTGTTCTGCATTTTGTATCCACCCTGTAGAAGAAGAATGACTACTTTAGGTTTAAACCAATGGAGAAAATCAGGTCTGATAGTTAGATCTTGTCACTGAATAACGGCTACTGCAAAACCTGAATTATACCTTCCATGAACTAACAGGATGAGGAAAAAGTATCTCTTACTTGATAGCACTTAATATAGTAAGCAGGCCTTACCATCAGTTTTCTGGAAGCAATGCAGGAAAACCAGTTTATCTTCTTTTTCATGAAACTCTTGCCTGACATCCCTGCAGTAAGGGTAAGATTAAGAAGGTGCATTAAGCCTACAGTTCCACCAGATGGCAAACCAGTCCCCCAGCACCAGGTTAAAAATGCCACAGCCAGGAACCATCATGAGTCCCAAACTGCCAGCTTCTAAATTACTCCCAACATTCCTCTTGTGTACTGTCCCTGATTCTTACACTGGTCATCCTCCTTGTCAGCGAGGGTGAGCACAGCTCCTTTTTCCATGGAAACTGCTTTCCTGTTCTAAAGCTCTCTGCTGATTCTCCACGTATGCATCACAACCCTCCCTGCCACTAGTCTTCCTGCTAATGTTGTTTTGGGTGGTGGCACTGGTACAGCCACTTCTTCTGTAAGATTTGTATTTTAATAACTGTAAGTATTAAAAAACCTGCTGAATACTATGGGATGTTAACTTATACATGCCTTACAGAAGTCCGATCAAGTGCAGATTGTGACGTACTCCAATTTAAAAAAATGTTGAAATCTGCAGCAAGCTGTACAAAACAGGTGTAAACAATTACACAGGTACTGGTGTGAGTGTGATTTAGTCCAGTTGAATAAAGATGAACTAGGACCTAATGACATAGCTTTCATCCTGCCATCATGTCTTACACCAGGAAAGGTTATGGACACACAAGATATTAAGACAGCACTGCAGGTCTTTTAATCTGAGTTGCTGCAGCTACCACAGCAAAAACATTTAGCATCTCCCTCTTGCAAGAGTGGGAAAGATCTTATTTTACACATGATAACATGGGCAGTGCTTTCTGACACCCTTAGAATCAAGGCTTCTTGATGGGCATTACTGAACTTAAAGGACCATAAGCTTGTGATTTTAGATCTGCAAGTTCAAAGTTCAGTTCTGTAGTTATGCAGGAGCATTTCAAAGACTGTAAGTCTCTGGAGCTCTGTAGAGCTGCCCAGTCAGTAGTTTCAACCATGCTATCACAGTGTAATCTGTTACTCAAAAACAGCTGCAGAAACAAGTCTCTTAAGACTTGTAAGCTAACTCAGCTGCTCCTTTAACTTAATCATAAACAACATACTGATTTTTCCAGGGAAGACAGAAGGGTGTGTAGTTTGTCTTCTGGATGGACTTTCGTAACAGCAAACACTACATTTAGTCTGTATAAACAGCTACAGTGGCTACAAGAAAAGAGAGTTATGACACTAGGGCAGGGGAGTAGCACATTTGACCTGGATCTCGGTACAAGAAAATAGGGAATCCACTTCAACAGATCACTTCTGCCCGTTCTCCTCTCCCAGGCTTCCAAGGAAAGACATCATAGTTTGTTTTTTTAGCCCTGACAAAGCCACATATGCAACAGCTATGGTTTTGGAAAATTCCTGACATTCTATGAAGACTGTGTAATGTAATAGCAAATCTGAAGGCAGAGATGAAGGAAGAGCACAGAGGAAGCAGGGAAACCACAGACATACTTCTCATCACAGGGAAGACTGTATACCTGACCTGGAATACCAGTGCATTTCCAGAGGAGGCTGCATGCAGCACATTCTGGGGCCTGATTGTTAGTGCCAGCCTCTCTAGCAGACTCACTCCTTGGGCAATGCTACATTTCACTTTTCCTGTTCTCTTATTAACTTCGTAAAGGTGGTAAAGCATTAGAGGAAGAAAGGCTTTCCTAAGGCATTTTGCAACTTCTTTTACCTTCCAGGAGGTAGCCTGAAGCAATTTCAGCACAGAAGCTTCTTGTTCTGTAGTTACCCTTTCCCTCCTTCATATACCCAGGACAATCAATCCTGCATTAAAAAAAAAAAAAAAAAAAAAGGAAAAATGGAGTTCCTATGAACCTGCCATCCAGACAAATTACTGAGATACCCAGACAAATTACTCAGTTTTCATGTTTCTCTTAGAACCTTCTCATCACCTACTGTTTCAGCTCAGTCCTCAAAGCTTTTACTTCTCTCTGACACATACTGAAATACTAACTTAATTCAACTTATACTGTCAAGCAAAACCTGTGAGCCACCTCTGATAAACAAGACTACTTGTCCAACTTTGCAAGCCCTCAGCATCACTCTGAAGTCACAATCAAGGCTTTGTGTGATAAACTGGATGAGATTGGCTCTTTTAACTTTAGAAGTAACGTAAGTGCCAACTTGATGGGAAATTTGCCTGTTCTCAAGGAATTTTTTTCTTCCAATTTTCTGCATTAAGTGCTCAAAACAAAAGTATCAAACAGCCTCTGTGAAAGCATTGTGCCTGTCTCAGTCTGAACCAGACCTCAGAATATGCAGTGTCTCTTGTTCATTTGTTGATACCCTCTTTGTGCATAAATTCTCATTAAGATAAAAAAAGAAAAACAAGGTAGACGGCATCTAAATACAAGCAGCAGAGAAGCTTCAGAGCTCTTTTCAAAGTACAGGTAAAACAACAACAAAAAAAGAAAGAAAATTAGCAATATTATTTTCTTCATTGGAGGTCCTTACAAAAAACTGTAGATAGGAGTCCAGTTCCTCCAATCTTCTTGAAATCACTGTAGTGCTCCACCCTTCTCTAGAACCTTACTCATTTGCATGAGTAGAGGTTTTGGCTACAAGGCAAATCTAAATGGCTTCAGTCTCATTGAAAACAAAACTCACCGCAAGACCCTCACTACTACAACACATACAGGTATGAAAATGGATGAACCACTAAGTTGACGTGCAGAATTAGACTCTATAACTCGAAAGTTATAAAGTAGGTATGTTTATTGCACTTAGATGCACGGGGGATCGCTCCTCCACAAGCGTGCATGCCCAAAGTGACGAACCATCTCACATTTATACAATAAAACAAATGAATATTCAATTAACGCCTATACATATTCGTTACCTAAACCCGCTTACTCTCGCTTCGTATGTTAATTAGCTTATCAGTCCTTTGCCTGGAATGTGGTGGTCTTGCAGGTTTGTAGGCGATTCATGTTCTTGTAACCATCCGATCATCTCCTTCCGTCTCCAGCAAGGAGCGGTCTTCTCCAGCAAGGAGACTTAGCACTCACTCCCTCTAGACAGCATTGGAATATCTCTCATCCTTTTCTCATTCTTTTTTAAATAGCCCCTTTGTCAGAGGAAGAAGGGTAGGTGTCTCCTCAAAGCTATGTGACTATGTGACCATACACCACACCCATGACCAGTCACCATACCCACATTTCTTGAGCAGACATACAATCACGATCAATGTCCATTGTCCCCATTTCACACTATTTCTCCATATCAAAGTGATACGATATTCAAAATCATCCCATCATGTAAATGTTCAGTCAGAATTTAAAAATTGACATGGAGATTTCAAAGCAAGTCAAGAGCTTGGAACTTCTCCTAGCCCACTAAAAAAGGGTAAGGTACGTGTCCTCATATTCAATTCTTGTTCAAGGAAATGCAAGAATCAGTTCCAGGTTTTCATTTTGGCTTTGAGCTCTGAGTGCCTTTTTTCCTCTTCCTTTTGCACTTCCAACGAAGCAGAAGAGCACAGAAATGCAACAGCACACACACAAGCTGAAAGCCCCCACCCTTCTTACCAACACTATGCACTGAAATTGCAGATCAAAATGTAAGCTGTCATTTTATTGCCTCTTATCACTGTTGAGTTGTTGAGCATATCTCAACATCAGTATGTGCATCATCAGTATGTGCTCCTATTCTCAGTACTGTAAAGAGAGGTAAGCTGAAATAATGTGGTAAGGCACCACATTCAGTTCAAATACTGAAAAGGAAGCTTGAGTTACTCTCTATAATGGTATTTTTACTGGCCAGCAGAATTTGGTTGTACACGCATAAACAGGGCTACAAAAATCTCTCCCTGTGCAAGGTGCCATTTTTGAAGTCCTGTCTGCTAACTGCACCTTCCCCACTGCTGCAAAGGGAAAGTATATGGCATTTGGCTGAAGTTTCAACCTTGAAGTGTTGTTAGAGAAGAAGCCCTTGCAAGGAGTTATTGTGAGGGATTCAGCACAGAAATAGTAGGAGCGTTTTACACTCACTCCTCCTCACCGCCACGAGGGACTGCAGCCTAACCATGCTTCAGTGTCCAGCTGGAGAAATCCTAGTCTGTAAAGCAGTCGTGCCTCTAAGATTCAGCAGCAAGAGCAAGATGCTGACCTGACAATGTGGTTGCAGCAAAGGAAATTCTTACTAGATACAAGATAAAATTCTTCCCGGTGGAGGTCGTGGAGTGCTGAGGTAGGAGCCCAGGCACAACCAGGGATGAGGTTTTCCAAATGCAGCCAAACAAGCAAAGCCCTGCACAACTTCATCCAGCCTGGGCATGGTGAAGCCCTGGGGTTGGACACCCCATTGTTATAAATTGAGACCACAATAGATCATAATCCAATTAAAATTTTTATTAATTATAGCAAGTAGAATATGAGCAAAAACAGCGCTGGACGACAGGGGAGTCTGCGCTCCGCCAACTGCCGTCCTGAGCAGTTCAAACAGTCCCTTTTTATACCTTTTTTTTTTACTTTCGTGTTCATGAAGTAGTGGAGGTGTTGACCCTTCATTCATATGCACAAGCGGCATCCTGGACACCTGGCGGTTATCTTATCTTTCACAAGCGGCATCCTGGACACCTGGCGGTTATCTTACCTTTTGTTGCCTAATCTTTACATTGGGCTTAACATAAATCTTAATAAACAATACCCTAGTCCATAGTTTCTTACAATCCCCCCCCTTTTTTTTTTTCTTTTTATCCTATTATTGTTTATTAGACGCTGCTTTCATTCTCGGCACTGCAAACAAACCTTTTTCCACAATCCCAACATTTATCATAACACTCACAAGGTAATACCTCACAATTACAATAGGCATAGTTCTCACGTGGCATAATGCATTCACAACAATCTTCATCCTCATTAATAGATACACTCTTATATTTTGCCCTAGACCTCGTAGTTAAAATAAGCAATTTAGCTATGTCAAACCGTTCTCTAATAAAGTGTAGCATAATATACAAGGCCCAAATATAAGTCCCAGAATCAACATAATAAGTGGTCCTGCTAAAGCAGACAACAAAGTGGTTAGCCAAGGTGAGATATTAAACCAGTTTTCATACCATGACCTGCCCGCCTCACGATCTTTCTTACGTTGATCTAACCTTTTCCGGAGTTCAGACATGGTGTCCTGGACTACTCCAGTCCTGGGGAAGTTCGGCCATTATTGCTTTAGTGTCCCATTGTTCTGGTTCTTTTCTCCACAGTTTGTTCCTCCTCTGCCTTGCCCGTCGACTCGGTTGCTTCGAGCCACGGGGTGTACCATCTTCTCGGCAGCAAGGGAATTCTTCAGGAGAACGGCTGCTTCGGGCTTTCTGCCTGTTTACATAGGCTTCCCACTTTGCAGCTTTAATTGCCACCCACATTGTTCCCATTTGTCCAAGTAAATTTGAGTTTCAGTTCTTTTTTATCTGGGGTTACTTTCCACGAAGTTGCAGGGGCTTTCTTAATCCGGGTATGGTGAATCCAAGAATTCTGCCCCTCAACCTTGATTGCAGTGTAGGTGGTGAGTAGGACTTGAAAAGGTCCGGTCCACTGTGCTTCCAGGGTTTTATCTGCAAAACACTTAATGTATACATAGTCTCCTGGTTGTATATCGTGAACAGGTCCATCCAGACCCCTACTACGTGTTCCCATCACATGCTTCTCAATTCTTATTAATTGTTTGTTTAGTGCCACCATATAGGAAGTCATTGTTTCTTCACCAGCCTGTGAAGACATCCCCTTTTGTACCCCATAGGGTCGTCCATATAAAATTTCAAATGGGCTAAGCCCCTCTTTTGCTCTGGTCTAGTTCGAATTCGTGTAAGAGCTAATGGCAAAGACTGGGGCCAAGTTAGATTTGTTTCTTGGCCTAACTTGACAATCTGTTGTTTGATTAGATGATTCATCTTTTCCACCTGGCCACTCGATTGTGGTCGGTATGGGGTATGTAATTGCCAATCTATTCCTAGATGGTGGCTGATCTGTTGTACTATTCTGGACACAAAATGTGGTCCTCTATCCAAGGACATTACTGCTGGGACTCCAAACCTAGGTATTATCTCTTGGAGTAGTATTTTGGTCACTTCCCGGGTTTTAGCAGTTCTGCACAGGAAGGCTTCTGGCTAACCTGAAAAGGTATCTGCTAGTACCAACAAATATCGATACCCCCCTTTTCAAGGAAGTTCCGAGAAATCGATCTGCCAATGTTGCCCTAGAACATTCCCTCTGCTAATGTTCCCTAGTTTTATTTTATTTGCTGTATTGGGATTATTGCGTAAACACATTTCACATTGCTGAGTCACCTGTTTTATTACAGTATACAAGTTTCGCCCTTTCAATTTCTGATTTAGACTTTTATATAAAGTATCAGCTCCCCAATGCGTCTTATTAATAATAGGGCTGTGGTCCATATTAAATTGGATGGTACCACTATACAACCATCCCTTAAATAAGTCCATTTACTTAATTTTATTTTATAATTCATGTCCTGAATTACCTTTAAGTTTTCTTTAGAATAGTTTGGCTCTTGATCTGTACTTACAGTTTGGATTTTATCGTTTGGTATTAAGGATAATTCCTCCTTTCCTACCTCCTCTGTTACTCGTCTGGACTCATGGTCGGCCAGGCAGTTTCCCATTTCCAAATCAGTGCCTCTATGGGCCACCTTATGTTCTTCCTTCCTGGATGACCCTCTTATAACAGAGGGGGCCATTCCTCACATCAAGGTCTGGCATGGCATATGTTCCCACCGCTCAACGCCTACTGGGTTGCAGCCAGCAGCGGAGCTCAAGATTCTTCTTGGTGGCAAACACCGAGGCCAACCCAGTCTTGCCCTTGACTATGGTAGGAGGCACCTGACCAACCTTATTCCTTGTACTTCATTGTCAATGCAGTTTCATCTGCACATCCCATAACAAGTCACTGTCATGGCAAAACACACAGATTTACATTAGTAGAACTACTACAGAGTGTATTTTATTTCACTTCACTTTTTCTGCCAATATCCCCACAGCCTTGCTGACCAAGGGATATTGTTTTTATCTGAACTGGGCAAGCCTCCCCCTTATCATTTTTACTGTAACAGGTAAAGCATTTTTCACCTTTCCTGGAATTTATTTTCAGATACACCTGGTTAAAAATTTCTTTTACTTCAGGGAGGTCCTCTTTTCCTCTTTTCTGTTGAATTAAAGATAAGCTCAATATTTCAATTACTTGATCGTATTTAACTTTTAATTTCATTTCCCCTTCTTTAAACGTCTAGATGTTCTAATAAATCTCATGCCAACAAAGATTTTAGTGAATTTGGCGTTCTTATTTGTTTTTTTTGGTTTTTTTTTTTTTTTACTTTGTACTTCAAAGGTTTCAGGATGTTTTCCTGGTGGCCAGCAGCTCCCACAACTTTAACAAATTTATTTATTTATTTATTTTTTACTGAAGTTTAACAAGTAAGTTGGTTTTGTATTCACTGAAATTCCACCTCATACCCATTCCCTGCCCTAGAGGGGCCGTTACCGGTCCTGTTGTACTGCAAATGCTGCAGCAATTGGGGTGACATTGTCAGGTCCTTCTGCTCAATTGTCAGCAACAGCAACCCCCTCCTCCTCCCCAGCAGAAGGGTTCGGGGCAGGAGATGCTCTTCCTGCTCTGCAGGTTACACAAACCTGCCTCTGCAGCAGCACTTCTGTTTTAACTCTTTCTTACCCTGAATGCAAATCTGCTACTTGTTGCTTTAAGTCTGTGTTCTTACATATCAGGCCTTCGCAGGCAAACAGAAAACATCCTGCCATGCATCCCAGCATGATTCAGTCGCACCTTCGAGGGGGTACGGGGGTTTGTACAAACTCACCCCAACACTTACACACACACACACGCCTCAGGTTTTACATACATCAGTACAAGTTTTTATATCTTACAGCGTGTTTCATTCTGGTTGCTCCACAGAAGGAACCGCAACCTGAACTTTTTAACACAAAAATTTCAACAAGAATATCTTTCTAGTTTAGGTCTCAGTTTTTTCCTATCCTTTTCTAGAGCCACAATCAAAGATCAGGTGATGTTAATCCCACACTCTTTCTAGTGCTAGTACCATAGGATCCCGAGGGGGTACTAATCCACAGTCCTTTTGCCACTCAGGTTTGTCCTGGCAGACGAAGAACATGTCTGCATATGATACTTCATCCCATTTTCCCTCTGTCCTCAGAAACAACATTAATTGCAGGAGAGTGTTATAATCTAACGTTCCTCCCTCCTGAGGCCATTTCGCATCACTCTCCAATTTATACAAAGGCCACCACTGATTACAATATTTAACCAATTTCCTTCTATTTTCGGTACCACCATGTCCTAAAATATCACTCCAATGTTTTAATATACAGCCCAAGGGCGATTTTTCACAGGGCTTACTCCTTCCATTTCCCATTTTGCAATTTTAATTACTTTGGGTTTTTTTTCTTTTTTTTTTTTTTTTCGGCCGCCTTAGCCACCCAAGGTCAGAAAGGCGGATAGAGCTTCTTACTCGTTTTGCACTCAAACGCCTGTCTCAAGCACTCTTGCACTCACACTCAGTCAAAATAATTAAGCTATACACGGAAAATCAAAATGCGCATCTCAATCACACCATTCACACTCTCCGGGCAGCCCGCAGTCACACAAGCAGTATGTTATACGGTACCGTGCACTTATGTACAAACTCTTAGGAACACTAACAGTTCACAAAGTATGCATTTCAATGAACAATTGTCAAAAACCAAACAATAAACAAAAACCAATTTTTCCTGGTCTTAAGCAGAGTGTTAAGTTTTCCGCTATTTGCCACGAATTACCAGAATGTTAATATTTTTCAACATACATTTCATAACTCCGAGTTTTGAACATATAACAAGACAACACATAGAACAAACAAGACACAGAGCGCTATTTCAGTTGTTACATTCCAGGAACTCCCCAATTCTTAAAACAACCTAAAGGAAGTTTTTAGCTTCCTCTTTTTTTTGTATGTTAATTAGCTTATCAGTCCTTTGCCTGGAATGTGGTGGTCTTGCAGGTTTGTAGGTGATTCATGTCCTTGTGACCATCCGATCTTCTTCAGCAAGGAGACTTAGCACTCCCTCCCTCTAGATAGCATTGGAATATCTCTCATCCTTTTCTCATTCTCTTTTAAATAGCCCCTTTGTTAGAGAAAGAGGGGCAGGCGTCTCCTCAAAACTGTAGTTGTCTCCTCAGAGCTGTGTGCCTATGTGACCAGACATCGCACCCATGACCAGTCACCATACCCACATTCCTTGAGCAGACATATACAATCACAATCGATGTCCATTGTCGCCATTTCACACTATTTCTCCATATCACTGTTAGCTCTTGATTTTTTATTTTAATTTCTAATTGCAATTCAACAATTAAATCTCGTCCTAACAGATTAAATTCTGCTTCAGGGACGAGCAAGAGTTCACCCATTCCAAATTTATTTTCAGTTTCGAATACCACATTTTTGATTTTGCTTACTTTAAAGGGTTCTCCTTTTGCCCCAATTACTTGTACTTTTTCAGGGGAAACTTTACATCCCTCAGGTATTTGCTTAATAGTTGATTTTTCAGCCCCAGTGTCTACTAAAAAGGTGAACTCTTGTTTATGGGGACCTATTTTTAATTTTATCAAGGGCTCATGATGACTCCGGTCCCCTAAGATATAGAGCCCCTGACTCTCCTATTTGCCACAAACTGAGTTTTTAGGAGCGCTTACCCTAAAGGGTCGTCTGGATTTACCCCAGAGTACAGCTGAAGGGCTTTCCCCTCAGTCGTTCCAGCCACTCAGTAGGGCTTTCATCTTTCTTTTGCATTTCATTAAATGCTTTATTGATATTCTGGCCACGGGGTACTGCTTCCCTAATCCCCTGAATTACTATAGTTCTCAGGTACTGCATATGAGTTCTATGCACTGGATCCTGATTATCCCAATTAGGTCTTTGGAGTGGCCATTTAATATCTGCTTGGGGTTCCTAGCCATGCTGAGCATCCCACAGTCTCATTCCTGCTCGTCATCATATCTCTTTCCTCGGTAGTAAATAATTGACCAAGGATAGATTACATCTCATCCCAAGTATAAAGGTTTGGTCCAAAAAAATTGATTTAATCTTTCTGCCACTCCGAGTGGGTCCTCAATTAAGTTTCCCATCTCAATTCTTTTAAAATCTCGTAGGTCAGCCGAGTTTAGGGGTACGGAAATATATCCGATCACAGGTTGAGGTCCCCCCATGGGTATTTCCCTTAGGGGGTACATCTGAGCTGCCCCTTTCTGACTTCTAGTTATGCGTCTAGGAAGAGGGGGAGACCCTTGTTCCGACTCTGGTGGGGGAGTGGGCGCTCTGGGGACCTCTGCGGGAGCAGGAGGAGGAATGTAAGGACGGGGCGTTAGAAGGGTTTCGTCCAACTCTTCCTGCTTTTTCTTTTGTTTAGTTTTTATTTCATTCAGTGGGTAAAGTCTAGCTCCCGCTCTTTCTAGCCACACTTCCGCATATCGACTCTCCTCCGGGTTAAGGGGTTTTTTATTATTAACTCAGAGGTTTAATTGCTGTCTTACCCAATCTTCTTCTGACCCATAGACTGGCCAAAAGACATTTTTAGAAATTTTCTTCCCTCCCCATATCTTAGTACAATATTCTATCATCTTCTGCTTATCTTTCCCTAGAGTTCCAGGGAAATATCTCCAATTGTCTAAGATATATGCCAGAGGGGTATTCTTAGGTACAATGGGTACCCTTCCCATGGGAGTCGAAGGCTTGCTGCCCTTCGCCCCCATCTTCTGGAATATCCACAAACATACACTCACTCGTTATATTCCAGGAAACCCAATCCCGCCCGAACGGCAAACCCGCGAACAAATTCGCAATATACTTACGCGTCCTGCGTCTTCGTCCGGACTCCCGTGCACAGAATTTTTATGGGATTTTACCGGTTTCTCCTTTGCTCATTATTCTAGAATTTAGGTTCGTCGGTAAGGTTGGAGTAAGCTGTTGGTCGCGGGGCCGCGAAATGTCGCGGGGCGCCTCCCCGGAGGACCAAAGCCCACCGTTCCTTATCCGAGTCATGGCACCAGAATTGTTATAAATTGAGACCACAATAGATCATAATCCAATTAAAATTTTTATTAATTATAGCAAGTAGAATATGAGCAAAAACAGCGCTGGACGACAGGGGAGTCTGCGCTCCGCCAACTGCCGTCCTGAGCAGTTCAAACAGTCCCTTTTTATACCTTTTTTTTTTACTTTCGTGTTCATGAAGTAGTGGAGGTGTTGACCCTTCATTCATATGCACAAGCGGCATCCTGGACACCTGGCGGTTATCTTATCTTTTGTTGCCTAATCTTTACATTGGGCTTAACATAAATCTTAATAAACAATACCCTAGTCCATAGTTTCTTACACCATCCAGCTGAATTACTAGATGTTACCTATCAAAGTTTGCACTCAACCTAATAAGAAAAAAAAATAATTAAATGCTCATCAGCATGAATGCATTTTACATGTCTTTTGGCCTCAGCATTTATTTATTTTTTCCATTATAGTAGTGTCTAAGAAACATACTCAAAAAGGAGAGCTTTACTACTGTAAGTAGTTATCACGAAAATGTTTAGGTAAATTCAGTGGACACAATTCAAGAAGAAACCGAGCTATCACAGCTAGCCCTAGATAAAGAACCCTGGGAAGAGCTGCTTAGTGCAACCATATTTAGCAGGCTTACCACAGCCTCTAAGATGGTAGCGCCCTTGTCCCTGAGCCACTGACCTCTCCTGCAAATAACACACTCCTTCCCTCAGTCCTCCTCCAGCAGTTCAGGTTTCCTGGCTCATCAGGGATCCTGTCCTCCAGCTGACGGCAGAGAAAAGCCCAGCTCAGAGGTTTCCTCCTGTTCTTACTTGCACAGCTTCAGCGGCTTCACAGCATCCTCTGCTGCCAAAGTGTAGAATCAGATCAGAAATGAGCAAATAGACTAAGTCTTCGAGTGAACATTATCACTTTATACAAGACCTCCCCTCCCTCACTCCAAATTGCCCTACAATGAAAGAAAGGGGGAAAAAAAGGGAAAAAAAAAAGAAAAAGACAGATAGCGAAGCCCTGATCCATATCAGGGACAAAACTCCTTGCCTTCCACAGAGCCACCCTTGAAACTGATCTCCTCTTGTGATTTAAAGAACAAAGTCAAAATTTCTTAGTGACTAAGTATCCTTTATTGGCAGCGCTGGATGCATGGGGGATCCTTCCGCCTAACATGCATGTCTAAAGTAACTAACTATCTTATATTTATACCATAAAACAATGACTATTCAATTAACGCCTATACATAGTCATTACCTAAACCCACCTACTCTCGCTTCGTATGTTAATTAGCTTATCAGTCCTTTGCCTGCGCAAATTCTTCCAAGAATTGTGGGCAGGGGTCCTTGGGACGTGAGCGGTTGTCTTTGGGAGGAAGGCCGTAGGTCTTCCTCAAGGTGTACTTTTCACCTTTTGCCAAAAAACGCTGAGCTGGCTGTTTTCAATCAGCTCTTGCTATCTGTCTTTCCTCCTTGGGTGTTAAGATGCCGACAGATAACAGGATGTGCACAGCCTCACAAGGTGTCTGCAGACACACAATACACAGGGGATGAATGCCGACAGGTAGACAGATAACAGGATGTCAACAGCCTCACAAGGTGTCAGGCGAATAACAGGATAGCATTACAATATGTTGACAAACACAATACACATTGAGGATGTCATTATTCTATCCTACAGTGAATTCATACAATATCACTTGGGTACTACAGGTGCAAACCAGTCGTGAAATGCCAGAAGCTCACCGTTTCCAAGGAACAAACGGTCCCATACCACAGTACAAACTTTGCAGGGCTAGGCTTTTGAGGTAGCAGTTGTTTTTCTCAGCCTAACCCTCATATGGGTCCTCAACAAATGACAGGTTTAGTAAGTGTCATTACTCATTAGAAAATAATAGTACACTTATTTAAAAAAATAAAACATTAGTAAATCAGCTGTTTGATTTGAAAGAAAACTTTCATAGCTAGGTTCAGCATGGTACCATCACCAACAGCTGCACTGTCACATATATGTTTGCTTGAGGAAAATTGTCATTTTATTTGCTTGCTAAAGTCTTTTGTCATTGTGCTAGTTTGTTTGCTGTGCTGTCCCATTGTTTATACAGGCAAAGTCAAGGCAGCTGAGAAAACAGAAATAATTTTAGTGGGTCTGGTGCTAAAGTCAGCACCAAGGAAATCAAACTCTAAACTGTAAGTTGGTGCTGTGCAGTACCTTTCAACATCTGGCTCTACATAACCCTTCTCCTTGTTACTCCAAATTCTTACTTTATCAGGAAAGAAAATGTGCTTCAACTTCAGAAAGAACAAAGGCAGCGTAAGCATACGCCCTCTCAAATCCATGGGAAATACTCCCATTGCACGAAACTGGTGGTCCCACAAACCAGACACTTTCTAGAAAGCCATTACTGCAGGTGTAAAACACAGGCGAGGAACTCCGCACAGGTTACAGGATAGCTCAAGAAAACGCATCCTGACTCCAATCAGTGCCGCGCCTAGCCCCGTACAAGCCCTGGCTCACCCCCGGGACACCGCAGCCTCCAGCGGCTGACCCGGCCGACCGGGTCACCCCACGCCGCCCGCCGACATACCTTACGGGCGGAAGAACAGCAGCCCCTCCCCCAGCGCCGGGCTGCCGCGCCGCTCCCAGCCGCGGCACCCACACCGGCCGGGCAGCGGCGCCAGACCCGCGGCCACCCGCGCCAGCCAGCCCGGACGCGCCCGCCCGCACAGACACCCACGTGCACCCGCGTACAGACCCACGTACTTGTGCGCTGCCCGCCCCGCCCCGCCGGCCCTGCGGCGCTGGTGCCCGTAATGGCGGCGGCTGTGCAGCTGCTCCGCAGGGTCCTCCGCGGCTCGCCTGCCCTCCTCGCCGCTGCAGGGCGGCGAGCGCTTGGTTTCTCGCCGCCGGGGGTGGCGGCAGGCCGCGGGCGGCGGCGGGCCGCGCTGGCGGCGGCGGGAGCGCTGGGCGGGCTGGGGCTGGGGCTGTGGCGGCAAGCCGCGATGGCGGCGTCCGAGGAGGACGAGGAGGACGAGGAGCTGCGGCAGCGGTTCATGGCGCCGCCGGTGAGCGGGCTCCGGGAGCTGCGGCGGCGGCGGCGGGAGCTGCGGAGCCGCATGGAGCTGCTCATCATGGAGACGCAAGGGGAGGTGTGCCGCGCCCTGGCCGCGCTGGACCCCGGCGCCGCCTTCGCTGTCGATACCTGGGAGAGGAAGGAAGGTACGGGGGGCGGCGGTGGTCGCCCCAGGTACGGGCAGCCTGGGGGGCGGCGGCCCCGGCTCGGGCTGACCCTGGCGTTGGCAGGCGGGGGCGGCATCAGCTGCGTGCTGCAGGACGGCGAGGTCTTCGAGAAGGCGGGTGTCAACGTGTCCGTCGTGTTCGGGCTCCTGTCCGAGGAGGCGGCGCGGCAGATGCGGAGCCGGGGGAAGGCTCTGAAGGCCCGGGACGGTAAGGTGTGCGCCGGGGAGGGGGTCTGGGGCCGCGGCGCGGGCTCCGGTGGCAGCGGCCGCCCTCGGAGCGGGCGGCGGGAGGGCTCTAAGCGGACGCCCGGCCGGCGGCCCCCGTACCCCTGCCGCAGGTACCGCGGCGCCTCTGCCGCCGGCTCGCTGCTTTCAGCGACGTACCGGAGGCGGCAAGCTGTTCGTCAGTGAGGACCTGCAGCTCCGCAGGGAAACGTGGTGGGCACTGTGCACCAAGGAGGTGGAGGGAGAGAGCCAGAAACACCAGAAGGCTGAAGAGGATTCAACCCCCGTTTGTGCCGCACGGGGCAACTGGGAGGACTGAGGGTGGTGGAAAGCCTTAGCAGTGCCTTATGTTTTAAGTGGTCTTCATCTGATGGGTGCGCTAACATATGGTCGCATTTTAGGACAAACACCAAAAAAAGCATTTAATTAAGTGCATAGAAGTGGGAAAATGAGAAGTAAATTGCACAACGGTTAATAATTATGGTGACTCAACGTGAGAGCTTCTTGTAGTGGAACAGTAACTTGAAACCTAAGGAAAAACAATGATGTTCTTTAAATGGTAATAAATTGAGTTATTTGAAAAACTGAAGGTTTTTTTCTGTTCACCTTTTTTTCTAGGGAAGCTGCCTTTTTGTGCCATGGGTGTGAGCTCTGTTATCCATCCAAAGAACCCTCACGTTCCAACAATGCACTTCAACTACAGATACTTTGAAATTGAAGAAGCAGATGGTAAGAATTTTAATTGAATGATGTACTATGAAATGTATGGCTCCACAAGAAGGAAGCATGAACGCATGGCTAGAATAAGAGGTTAAGAACTAGTCCAGGTTTGTTCCCAGCTGTGCAGCACCGGATCTCAATCTCTGTGCCTTTTGTTTGCGCATTTGCAAAATGAGTGTGCATCTGGGGGAGTAAAGGAGTTTGCAGTTTACTTTTTGCAGAGTACACCAGGGGTTTCAGATTTAACTTAAAATGTAGTAGGTTATGAATATATGGAAAACATACTCAAAGAAGCAATTCTAGAATTTAGTAGAAGAAAGGTCTGTGAAGGACTGATAAGCATTCTGGGCAGGACATACCTTTGTCTCAGCAGCTGGGGGGATGTACTGTCAGAAACATTGCTCTCCTAAGTGCAGTGTGCCTTTTTTCCCTAAGTGTCTGCAACTGTCAGAAGTGGGACTTCAGGCTAGATAGTCAAATGCCGAGAGGCCATCTGTACCTTGTGACAGCATTATGTACTGTCAGAAGCTCAATTTTCTTTCAGTTAATTTGCCAGAGCATTACGGATCATTTCTAGTCAATTACTTCCCTGGATTTAATAATTATGTTCCCTTTATTTGGCATGCACTGAAATTTTTCTGGATTCTTGAATAGTTGCTAGCCCATCTTGTGAAATTGATATCCTGTAGTCAGTGTCAGCCATCTAAAATACTGAAAAATGGTTTTCACTGCTTTGGAATTTGTTTCACGTTTTCCTGAAGTCACTGGTCGTTGCACTACCTCAAACTCAGATTTTTCATGATTGAGGTTTAGGGGACACCACTGAATAATGATTTTGTTTTGTATTGTGAAAGTAGTTGTTAGTTCTTGGTGAAGCACTAGCAACATACTGCTGTTTTGATGTTTAAAAGAAAAGTGTTGCTGCTTGCCTCTCTCCTACAGGAACTAAGCAGTGGTGGTTTGGTGGTGGGACTGACCTCACTCCAACTTACTTGAATGAAGAGGATGCTGTTCATTTTCACAAGACTCTGAAAGAAGCCTGTGACAAGCATGATCTGAAGCTGTACCCCAAGTACAAGAAATGGTATGTTCTCCCCACATGCTCTTGGATTCCTTTTGTGGGAGCAGAAGGCAGCACTGGATATTGCCAATTAAGTGTACTCTAGGAAGAGTAGGTTCTGCTGCCTTTTGAAAGGTATCAGCAAACCCTAATGAAAATCAGCAGATGTGTACTAGGACAAAATGTAGTATAAAACAATCTCTTATTTAGATGCCTGAGTTTTTCAAATCAGACGGTCGACAACTAAGATCCTGTCTATAGCTGGAATAAAAACCAAGCTGACTCTACAAGATTTTGTAAGTCACAGACTTCACTAGGCAACTTAAAAATTCCTTTTAGCCTCTGCTGTTACGACTAGGACAAGACTTTTGCCCCATGGACTTGCACAAATTCTGCTTACAGCGAACTCATGGTAAATGTGTGTGACTTTAGTGTGAGCTTTTGGGCCAGCGCTGCAGTTCTGAAAATCCCACTCTAGATTTCTGCCTTTAGTATGACCTTCATGACTATTTTTTTTTTCTTTGCCAGGTAGGTAAAGGAGCTTGTCCTTAATGTAGAAGCTTCATAATTTTGATGGAGCTGTACTTTTCTTCCAGTGACACGTTCACTAAGATTTCAACAGCATATTCTCTGAAGATGCAAACTTTGAGTGCTCTTGAGCTGAGACATACAAGCAATGAGATCCTTCACTGTTCAGCTGGGGCTTGCTGCTCTGTGTCTGATAATCCTATCTGCTAAGAGTTGTGGTATCCAGGAAGGAGGGGTTACCCTTCTGTAAGCTACCACGTCTTGTCTGAGGACAGGAGATAAAGTGAGTGTTGTAACTCAGGTGGCAACCACTTAGTAGAGAAGCACATCTTACAACCTTAAGACTACAGTCTTGCTTTCTGAGGAATTTCTGCATGGTAGTTCCGAGAGTCTGCCTTAATGGTCAAGTTGTTTGCAGCTTGAGTAGGCTAGCAGTGCTAGCTGCAGGGCGTTAGAGAGAAGGATGCCTGTTCATAGTCTGAGGGTAGCTCAGGGGAGGACTAACTGTATCGCATGGACAAAGGCAGTTTTCTCAACCCCAGTGTGTTTTCTGTAAGCAGCAGCTATGTGTAAGGGCATGCAGTTCTCACTGCTGAAGCAGGGTGAATCTCCTCTGTGCATCTAATAATTAGCATTGCCCCTTTCCCCACCCTTCTCAAACATAAAAGCTCATTAATGTTTACCATGTTGTCTTCCTGATTTGTAAGGCTTTTGTCTTTTGCATTTCTGACTCAGCCTTTTTTCGTAACTCTTTCCACTGCCATAAAATAAAAGCTGATCATCCCAGTCAATAAAAAAATAGCTTAGGTTATCTGTTACATATCCATGTCTCTCCTGCTATGGCCATGGGATGTCTATTGCTTGAGAACAGCGACTGTGGATGTATGTATGTATGGAAAACTAGTCCTAAAGGGCAGCAAGGTTTCCTTGCTCTTGATGATTTCTGCTTCCTGCTTCTCTTCCATTTCTTGTAGATGTGAAGACTTGCAAAGCATGGCTGCCCAAGCAAGCAACTATAAGCAAGATAGGGTGTCAGTACAATGAATTGGCTAATTTATAGTAATTGCACAGCTACATACTCCCAGTAAATACAAAAGAGATTAACTGCCTCCCTGTTGTAGGATAGACTGCACTTACTCCTTCTTAAACTTCAACTGAGCTATGAAAAGCCACTGCTTGGAATGACTCCATCTTCCAAATTTAACTAATAAAAAGACTTTTTCCAAGGAAGGCTGTCTCACTTTTTGATTTTTTCCTTAAGTGACAGTGGTGTTCTTATCTGGTCACGGGTTTTTAGATTCTTTTACTTTGATGCAGAAAATCAGTTCTTTTACTAGAACAGCAAAAAGCATAGAGATTCTCTTCCAAGTTTGTGTTCATCTGAAAGCTGTACAAATAATTTGGGATCTGTGTATAATTCTGGGAGTGAAATCTAGAAGGAGTCCTTAGGGTGAATTTTTGAAATCAGGTGCCCCTTATTGGCATAGGTAGAGGACTAGAGATTGGATCACTCCACATGGAAGCATCTGCCATGGTGTTTGAGTGGTATGTGTTCAGTGACTGTGTGGTGATACGTAGCTTTGCAGAGACTGTTTAATCAGAGCTTCTACTCTAAATGAATGCAGGAGTGCTTTCCAGGTGGTTCTGTACTATCCTGGCTCTCAGCAGTCAGTAAAATAGGGCACCTGGCACTGCAGGGACTGACTTCTTGTCAATATTTCACTAGTGCTGCCCTGTGCCACATAGCTGTTTGGAGTTCTGTTCATTTCTTTGAATATTGTGGACCATGTTAATAACCATCTGCCATTTCTTCTAGGTGCGATGACTACTTCTATATCAAGCACCGTGGCGAGCGAAGAGGGATTGGAGGCATATTCTTTGATGATGTGGACTCTCCCTCCAAGGAGGAAGCGTTTCAGTTTGTGAAGAGTTGTGCCAAAGCTGTTGTGCCTTGTTACATTCCCATTGTGAAAAGGCACTTCCGTGACTCCTTCACACCAGAAGAAAAGCTATGGCAGCAGCTTCGGAGAGGACGGTGAGTACTAAGGAGCAAAAGAATACATGAGGTGGATTACGCTGGAAAGAAAAAAATGAGCTAGTACTTCGTGGTTGTTGGTTTACATCCTGTTGTGGTGTGGGCTATGTTTGTGGAAGTGGTCTAAAGCTCGCCAGAGAATTTCAGCATTTTTGTGTACAGAAGTAATTTTGAAATCCAATGCTAGATTGCCAAGGAGGGTGCAAAGAAGGCACTACCACACCCTCTTCTGTGTCTCCCACTCTCCCGTGTTGCAGCACAAGCAACCCATACAAAATGCCAGTTTCTCTCCAACTCCTTCAAAATCCAAGAGAGGCTGCTGCTTTGTAACCGGCAAAGGGGGGAGTGTGTGCTAGGCATCCTGGGTCCTGCCCTCTCCTGCAGCCCAATGATACGGGATATAAGGCTGCCCTGTGACATGCGTGTAAAGGTGATGGAGTCATGCTTCCTATTCAGTAATGAAGCTAAACCCCAGGAAGTCATGAAATAACTGTACCCAAGAGTACTTGCAGCTTCTTACGTACATATTTATGCCATCTTCTCTTGGCATTGAAATGAAGACATGGTGAACTCTTTGTAAAGGAATGAAGGTACAGAGGGGTTTTGTTATTTTGGCATGGTCCAAAGTCACTGAAATGTAAAAGATTTAGGAGGATGCTTATTATTAACATGAACAACTGTAAATTCTGCAAAAGCTTAAGCACATCGGTAGATAACAGTTGTACTCCTTTCTCTATGTCCTGCGATTGTGTAAGCATATGGAGAAATGAGAATACACATGCCTTGTGCAGAATAAGGGCGTCTTTGGTTTCTGCCTCTTCAGCAGAGAAATCTGTGGGAGTGGCATAGAAAGGGTGTAAGCATTCAAGTTTATATCACGGGCCTGCAGCAGTTACTCAAATTAGTATATATGCTTAATTTGTTGGGACAGTTCCTGGGAGCGCTGGGCTTTCAGGATCCAGTCTGTGGGTATATCCTGGTTTTGGCTGGGATAGAGCTTATTTTCTTCTTAGTAGCTGGTGCAGTATTGTGGGGTGCCAAGCCTCCCCCCAGTTTATATACAGAGCGTGATGTCCCATGGTGTGGAATACCTCTTTGGCTAGTTCAGGTCAGCTGTCCTGGCTGTTACCCTCCCCAGTTTCTTGTGCCTTTCCAGCCTTCTCGCTGGCAAGGCCTGAGAAACTAAAAAGTCCTTGACTTAGTATAAACATTGCCAAGCAACATCTGAAAACATCGGTGTGTTATCAACATTGTTCTCACACCAAATCCAAACCACAGCACTGCACCAACTAGTAAGAAAATTAACTCTGTCCCAGCTGAAACCAGGAGAGTAAAGCTCTCCATTTCCGCAAATAGGTAAGAGCTCCTCCCTTTCTGTTACCTCTGTTAAAGTACTAGTACCTCAGTACTGGTTGGTAAGATAACACCTGCTCAGTTGTCACTGCTCTGTTCCTATGCAGAAAACTGTCTATTCTAGCACTTACAAGTCCTAGCCAGTACTCTGAAGCTGTTTGGCTTCTGCTGCTTTCCAGATCTCCCCAAGAAACAGAAGATCTTGTCCTGACCCTGCTGCTTATGTGTCCTGCAGCACGAAGGACTGCACCGCAGAGTTTTTCCTGTGGTCCTTTCCAGTTCCTTTAAGGCTCCTTTTAATGTCTGACACCACCACGCAAAAGAGGACTAGCATAACCAAGCTAAACTTGGTGTCAAGCTTGCCAGCAGGGTTGAGGCCTGGGAGAAGTAAGCTAGTATAGCACCATGCAGAATGCTCTCCTTTGAAGTTTGCCTGCCCTAGCCTGTTAGCTAAGGCCGTTACTTCCTGTGCCTTGTGGAGCAGAAAAGTCACACATGCATTCCTATGCAAGGGGATGCTAGAGAAGAGTTGGCCTCAAAACAGGGTTCATTCTGACACCCATCACAGCAGAAAGACATGCTGGTTTTGTTTGATGTCTGCTAGCTGAAGAAGGCACAACCAACTTCTGATAATAACCTTGTTTTTCTGTTGAATGTCTTCTCTTCCTATAGGTACGTAGAGTTCAACTTGGTTTATGACAGAGGTACAAAGTTTGGCCTTCTAACACCAGGATCAAGAATTGAAAGCATTCTTATGTCTCTGCCACTAACTGCAAGGTAAGGGCATAGTTACGTGGAGTTGCAAGTAGGCACTGTTCCTATTAGAATACTTTATATAAGATTAAATCAAAGGTCTGTCCTGGTGCCCAGTCTCTCAACAGTGGTTAGTTTGTGCCTGATACAAGAACTGGCCAAATACATGCAGATACTTCTCTGGTCTGCTATACTCATTCAGTTGCCAGTCATGTGTGACTTAGACATTTCTGGAAAAAAAGAAGAAAAAAAAAAAGTGGTATGTTTTTTGTGCTTAGTACTACTTGATAGATTTCCCCACCTCGCTCCACGGGGTTTTGTTTAGTACCTTTTTTCTAAACCATGTGAGCCTCTGGCAGTCCTGACAAGCCTGTGGTATGGAGTTCCAGCTTAACTGGGTGTTGTATGAAAAAGTGCCTCTTTGTTTTCTACTTGCACCTGATGACCTCATTTGACTTTCCAGTGAGTAACCAGATTTTCTTCCTGTTCATTTTCTTCCTAACAGTTCTTATTTTACAGGCTTCTGGTTTTTTAATTGTCAGTTTTCCAGGCTGACAAGTCCTGCCCTTTCTAATCTTTGTACAGTAGCTGTTCCATACCTTTGATCACATTTGCCAGTTTCTCTGGGCTTAAATTTTCCATGCCCTTTCTGAACTGGGGATAAGGAACAGACAACGTAAGCTACATATGTGTATCCAAGATGCAGATGTGCTACAGCAGCATAATAATGTTTCAGTTGATTATTCCTTTCATAATCCTAATATGCTGTTTGCTTGTTTTGACTGCTGCTACGCATTGAGCTGGCTTTTCCATGGAACTGTTACGATGCCAGGATCTTTTCTGGGCAATGAAAGTTAACTTGACCTCTCAGTGTGTATGTAACTTTTTCTGAGTGCATCACTTCAGATCAATCAACAGTGAATTTCACCTGCTGTTCCACTGCTCAGTTGCTTGGCTCAATAGTAACTCTTTTCAATTTCCTTTTTAGGTTTCAACCTATCTTGCTTAATCTTGCAATATCAGCAAACTCTGACATTTACAGTTTACTCCCATTTTTAGGGTGCTTTTGGATATGCTGAGTAGCACAGGCTCTATTAGGAATTTCATAAACTTCATTGGTGACCTCTGTCCACTAGGAAAACTGACCTTTGCCTGGTACCCGTTAACCATGAAGGCAGTCCCATTCTCACCATACAGCTTCATCCCACTGCCAACACTAGATGTGTTCCTGGCCTGGTGGTATAGCACAGTCCTACCTTTTGATTTCATTGCTGCGGTGATTGGGCTTTCCTTGTTTTCATCAGCATAAACAACTCACTTCACAGCATGAATGGATCCTTCCTGGGGAAGAAAAATGGAAAAACATTGTACCTATCCCTTTGTGACTGCTGACACTTTTCTTCCTCTGTGATGCCTCTTCTAAGTGTCTTTTCAACAAAAAGCGGCCTCTCATCATCTTTGTTTTTAAAACCAAGATTCAGCAAGGACTTGTAGGGCTGCCAGCCCAGCTTCTGGAAAAACGAGGTCTTATGTCCTCATGGTCAGAATTGTCTGGGTTCCTTTTTTGCTTGTCTTCCTTGTGAACTAGCATGTCCTGAGACTGCTAAAAGATCTCGGTAAATAAATGTGCATGCATTGTGGGGTAGGGGGCAATGCTCTTTCCTTTTTTTTGGTTTTTTTTTTTTGTTTTTTTGTTTTTTGTTTTTTGTTCTTCCAGCCTTTCCAGAAGTTGGGAAGAAGACTGAGTTAACATTTCTTCTGTCTATTCTGGTGTTATTATTTGTTCTTACTGGGAACTTAATGATTTGTAGTCATATCTGTCACCTGATCTGGGAGTATCAACTGTGTATGTAGCTTTGCATTGTCAGAAATAGTGATTAAAGTCCAAACACAGCCTGGTGCCAGAGAGGTGGCAGTCTTGAGTGATTTTTCCCCTCTTGCTGCAGGTGGGAATACATGCACAGCCCTCCACAGAGCTCGAAAGAAGCAGAAATCCTGGAGGTTCTGCGCAATCCCAAAGACTGGGTGCATTGACATGGAATGTGAACAAGATGGATTGCTTACACTGAGCCATTATGAAAGAACAGGAACGCCTGCAAACCAGCTTGTTCGAACTGCTGTTGCATGGTGTTTCAGTATAGCTATTTATACTCTTACCTGGTGCCTTAATAATGCTGTAGACTTGTTGTAACTTGTAAATATGTGAACTCATTCTTTTAAGATTGATCAGCTAATGTTGTCACCCCCTGTTGATATGCTGCCTTGTGAAGGACTGGCGATACCCTTGCAGGACTACTGTGCATGCTCTTAAGAACTTCCTCAACTGATGTGTTTGACTGTAAAACTGCAAACTACTGTGTTCTCCCAGTGAATTGAAAGCATTATCTGTGCCTAAATCGGGTTGCTTACTCTTTGAACATGTCGGGATGTTTCAGAAATATTTTTTTAAAGAATAAAGGGAACATTGGGCATGATTTTAAACCTGTTTTCAGGAAGTTGTGAAAAAGGTGGTACTTAATTGCATGTGTTTTGATGCTATCCACACTGACTTCAGCAGGGGAGAATGTTTTAAGATGTGCTGCAGTAGCATGACTTAAGTGACCAGTAATTGGGAGATTCTGGGTTGGGGTCCTGGTCTCACCTGGTAAGTGTGCAGGACTGGCTGTCTATTTTGAGGAAAAAGTCTTTCAGTGTTGTGCATCTCAGCTGTGATCAAGACAGGTCAGGAAGAGATCAGGAAGCTCTTGGCTGTTGTCCAAATAGCACTTCACACTGCTCCCAGCACTGAGTGAGCTGATTTTATTCCTCTCATGGGGAAAAGGAAAGGCGGTGGTCCCCTTTCTCCCTCACTCTGAGTACTGTACTACCACTACCTCCCTCCTCATTGGGGGGGTCAAACCCCAGTCTCCAACATGACTGGCAGGGATACTCACCACTATACTAGCAAGGTGTGATGCAGAAATGGGTCTGCCTTTGCACTATGACATCATATGATATCACCTCTGACAGGTTTCTGGTCTGTGGGTGGTGGCTGTCCCAGTGCCTGTGCAGGTACCCCACTAGGCTGGGCTCACATTTTCTGCTCTCTGATCACCAAAATCAAGGTTCCTCTTGGGGACTACTGCGTTCATTTCGTCTTATGCCCCTTCTTCTAAAACATAATTACAATAATAAAAACCCCAAACCATTCAGTAAAAGCTGGCAATCTTCCGTCCAAGGGGGGGATGGGGAAAATGAAACACCACTGGCCCGTACGGGGATCGAACCCGCGACCTTGGCGTTATTAGCACCACGCTCTAACCAACTGAGCTAACCGGCCCATGCATAGCATATTTTGCACATGCGTACAGTTCACGCCCTCCTAAGAACACACCGTGGGTGCAATTGCTGCTAGTAGCTGCACCCACAGCATTACCGCGCCCGCTATTTTTAAAGACCACATCAGCGCGTCGTTTCAAGGACCTCTGGCAGAGCAGCATGGGAATTAACCTGGCTGACGAGAATTGCTAAAAGGGAGACTTTCAGAACTGTCATTTTTCTCTGCCCGTCCGTAGAAGCCATTTCCCAACGGCTCGGCGCACCTGCACACGGCACAGGGGCCTCCCTGCATGCTGAAGCAAGAGCGCTCCCCGGCCAGGGGTAAAAGACAACGCAACCCCTTCTCCCCGTCGGGGAATCGAACCCCGGTCTCCCGCGTGACAGGCGGGGATACTCACCACTATACTAACGAGGAGTAGGATGCAGATAGGTGTCTGTAGCCCAGCCCCAACAGCCACCCGCGCGACCCCTGTCTGTCCTCGGTGCCACGGTGCTGTGAGTAGAGTGGTGATACAGGGCCCCAGCACCCCCAAATCAACCGCTCTGACCTGGCCAGGGAGCAGCGGGAGGGACGTGCCGTGAACCAGGGGAGTAGCCCGGGTGTGCAGCTGGTGTGCGTGCACACACCGTTCTGTGAACCTCAAGGCTCCCCCTGAAACTGCACAACTCACAAAGGGAAGACAGGCTCACTTCCTAAACCTATGATGAGCCCTGTTTTCTGCTGTGGTGAAACCACCTGTCCTCAGAGGAAAGTGTGAACCGTTCACCAGCTGGAAAGCCACTTCTAAAATCAAAGCATTAAGTAAAAAAAAATGCAGGAAATACTTAAGAAATACCTGGGAGTCAGCAAAAAAGTTGTAGAGGAGGGGGACATCACCAAATTCCAAGCCCTTTGCTTCTGCAAAGCCTTTGCTTAGTACAAGTGCTAATCAGAGTTCAGGCATCTTCTCGTTTGCCACTAACAACACCTGTCATAAAATACATTAATAAAAAGAACCTATCAGGAAGAAAAAAAAAAAGTAACAGCTGCACAGAGGAAGCATATAAATGTATCATAACGCAAGAGCTTTCTCAAAACCAGGCAACATTTAACACAGACATTCCTGCACTCTCCACAAAAGATTGCAAAGCTGCCACTAGAAGATTCACAAACACATGGTATGAGGAGACAGTCATAGATCTGGTTTAAGAAAGTCTGGAGTTACAAAGAAATAGGACAGGAGACATCTGACTGAGAAAAGAACAGAAAGACTCAGATGTGCATGAAGAAGAAATAAACAGAAACCTACAAGATAAAGGCTTCCAAGCAGAAAAAGCAGAAATTATTAATGAGACACAGGGGCTTAAAAAATACATATTTTTTTTCCAGGCAGTCCACTGAAAATAATTACCTACTTAGCTACAGACCTGGAAGAATCTGCAAAAAGCCACGTATGGAGAAAAGCAAACCTGACGTGAGCCAAATTCAATAGGCAGTGTTTTCCTTTTGTGGCCCCTCAGCAGCATTGCTAGGTCACTGACACTGTGGGACTCCAAGAATGTAGGTCTTCATCCACCAAAGTGATAACAGTCCTCAGGAAGCCAATCAAAGGATTCTTGGAAATAGTACTGAAGCAATACAACCACTCCAGACGCCAGATGAAGAGTACCTGTCATAAGCAGAATAGCTTACGAGAAGGGCTTCTTCAAGTACATCAGCAGGAAAAGGATGACTAGGGAAAATGGGAGCCTGCTGCTGAATGAGGTGGGTGCCCTGGTGACGAAGGACACAGAGAAGGCAGAGTTATTGAATGCTGCCTTTGCTTCAGTTTTCACTGCCAAGGCCGGCCCTCAGGTTTCCCAGACCCTGGATGCAAGAGAGGAAGTCTGGAGAAAGGCAGACTTTCCCTTGGTCAAGTAGGATCGGGTTAGAGATCACTTAAGGGAACTCGACACCCACAAATCCTTGGCCCCTGGTGGGATGTACCCCGCAGTGCTGAGGGAGCTGGCAGATGTTATTGCTAAGCCACTTCCCAACATCACTGAGACATCACGGTGGACAGGAGAGGTGCTTGAGGACCGGAGGAAAGCCAGTGTCCCTCCAGCCTTCAAAAAGGGCAAGAAGGAGGACCCAGGCAACTACAGGCTGGTCAGCCTCACCTCCATGCCTGGAAAGGTGATGTTCAGCTCATCCTCGAGGTCATCTCAAAGTGTGTGGTGGAAAAGGTCATCAGGAACTGTCAGCATGGATTCACCAAGGGGAAATCATGCCTGACCAACCTAACAGCCGTCTGCGATGGAATCGCTGGCTGGGTAGATGAGGGGAGGGTGGTGGGTGTTGTCTACCTTGACCTCAGCAAGGCTTTTGGCACAGTCTCCCATAACACCCTCACAGGTAAGCTCAGGAAGGATGGGTTAGATGAGTGGACAGCGAGGTGGGTTGAGAACTGGCTGAATGGCAGAGCTCAGAGGGCTGTGATCAGCGGCACAGAGTTGAGCTGGAGGCTGTAGCTAGCGGGGTTCCCCAGGGTCAGTGCGGGGTCCGGTTCTGCTCAACTTCCTCATCAATGACCTGGGTGAGGGGACAGAGCGTACCCTCAGCAAGTCTGCCGATGATGCAAAACCGGGAGGAGCGGCGGATACCCCAGAGGCTGCGCTGCCCGTTCAGCCAGACCTGGGCAGGCTGGAGGGTTGGGCAGGGAGGGACCTCATGAAGTTCAACCGAGGCAAGCGTAAGGTCCTGCCCCTGGGGAGGGACAGCCCCATGCACCAGTACAGGCTGGGGCTGGCCTGCTGGGAGGCAGCTCTGTGGAGGACTTGGGAGTGCTGGTGGGCACCAAGCTGCCTGTGGGCCAGCAGTGTGCCCTCGTGGCCAAGGGGCCGGTGGGGGCACAAGAAGGAGCGTGGCCAGCAGGTCGAGGGAGGTGATCCTCCCCCTCTGCTCTGCCCTGGGGAGGCTGCATCTGGAGTGCTGGGTCCAGTTCTGGGCTCCCCAGCTGAAGAGAGACAGGGTCCAGCGGGGAGGGTCCGGTGGGGGCTGCGAAGATGATGGGGGGATGGGAGCATCTCCCTCATGAGGGAAGGCTGAGAGAGCTGGGCCTGATTAGCCTGGAGAAGACCGAGCAGGGATCTTATCAATGTCTACAAGTATCTTAAGGGCGGGTGCCAAGAGGACGGGGCCAGGCTCTGTTCAGTGGTGCCCAGCAACAGGACAAGGGGCAACGGGCACAAACTGCAGCACAGGGAGTTCCGTCTGCATGTGAGGAAGAGCTTCCTTGCCTTGAGGGTGATGGAGCCCTGGGACAGGCTGCCCAGAGAGGCTGTGGAGTCTCCATCTCTGGAGACATTCAGAACCCACCTGGACGTGGCTCTGTGCAGCCTGCTCGAGGAGAGCCTGCTGTAGCAGAGGCTTGGGCTGGGTGATCTCCAGGGGTCCCTTCCCACCTAACCATTCTGTGGTTCAGTGAATATAAATTTTAAACTCTAGTCTGCCTCATGCTCTCTTGCAAACACACACTTCTAAAGGATTTTGTTAGAATTTTAAGATCCAGAAACATCATAACAGAAAGCACTAGTCAGAGAGGAGAGAAGCTGTAAGGTCTACTTTTGTTTCTGCTACTGTAAGTAAACTCATCTCACTGTAATCTAATTTCAGAATAATGAATTAATTAAATGCCAAGCACAGAACAGCATAATTCTACACTTCTGCATCCTTTTGTGCCGATGCTGACAGCCAAATAAGTTTGAACAATTGGATTTGTCACAGTGAATTTTTGTGCATATTTTGTTGGTTCTTGACTTTCAAATGCAACAGTAAAATAAGTGAAAGCACATCGTTCTGGTAATATCAGCTGCAGAAACAGGGAGGTGAAAGAAAGGTAAGAGAAAGCAAAAAATTGTATGTTAGCATCAAGCATGTTTTTTTTCACAACAATTAAGTTCCATGAAGGGGAGAGGTGAGAATCCATTGTACCTTTCAAGGACAAGAGCATTTTCAGAAATCCCTGAGCCACATCTTCCTTCAATAGATTTTTATGATGCGCTTCTGAACTGTTGAAGAACATCCAGGGGAGAATCTGTATCACCTACGGCTCTGCTTCCATTTTCCATAGTAAAACATAAACTCTTTACCATAGTACACTAGGCCAAAAACTGTCAAGGTTCACAGGATGATCTGCATGCGGACAGGACACCGCTGCCTCACAGTCAAACCACTGCTGCTCAGGACTTTTGGGGCAGATGAATAAGAACAGTAATATTTTCAGTATATAATTTTAATCAGATGCCTTGAGCTTGTCCAAATCCTCCTTGACATTTAAGAAATACAGCCATAAAATAATTTGTCCTTTTAAAAACAAGAACAAACAAACAAAAACCCAAACAAAAATACCCCACAGTGACACCCACAAGGTTAAGAAACACTTAGATAACTGGCAATGGTGGATTTAAATTATGTCCTACTAACAAATGCCATTAAATGAAAACATAAAGACAGTCTGAGTTTCCCAAAAGTTTTGAGGAATTTAAGTACATCAAAGACCAAACAAAGTAGCAGCTTTGCCCCTTAGTGCTGAGACAGACAGGATGGGTCACCTTTCTTAGGACCAGGATTAATCCTAGACTTATCTGTAAAGCAGTGGCTTGCTCTCTAGCCTCTCTTTGTCTTGCACTGAGCCTGGAACACTCTCGAGGGCTGTGCACTAAAAAAGAAACTTGACCACCAAAGATATGCTGAGCTAACTGGAACACCAGCCAGGGTGATTCCCACCACAGGGGTATCAACATTAACAACCTAACTGAGAACTGCTGGGATGAGACCTCCAGAGCAGGAGATCACCCAGTGAAGAGAGCAACTGGGAATTTGCATGCCAGGAGCCAGTAGATGCAACTGTGCGAAAATGAAACACAGTGCTTTCCAGTAATCTTATATGCCACATACAGATGAAAATACAAACATAATCTAAAAGCTTTGCTTTTTGATGCATTTGATCTGCCTGTGCAGTCTTTTGCTCTATCTGTGCTCATCCTCATCTTCATCCTCTCTTATTGGCACAGGAGAAGAAATGCCTGTTATTTGGGCAATCATGCTTGATACATTAATTTCCAGAATGGAAAATTACAAAGAACAGACAAGTTAGAATCCTTCTGAGAACTGACAGGCTATGATTAAAAAAAAAAAAAGCAGACTGGAAACCAGTTTATTATGTCAGTTCATGGAATCTCATGTTAGCGCTGGGACAAATAAAATTTGTGTCTTTCTGCAAGACAACAGGTCCTTTGCAAACTGCCTACAGATTTCAGGAATAACTCAGTCTTTTTACAATGCGTTTTTAAGTTTGCCTATACTTTAAGAGTATAAATAGATTTTAGCCCTCATGTTTGGTTAGGAGAGGGTCTCTTGGCTTTAGTCTGATAGTCTATGCTCCTCTTTTCCCTTGCCACATGCAGAGGTTAACATTTTCCAAGCAGTACAGGAGTTTTTGCTGCATATTGCCACATAAATCAAAGAATTCCAAAACAAAGCTAAGGGAATATATGCACTTATGTGCTGATTGTAAAGAAATAACATTACTGAATTCAAGTGTCTTGGTTTTGCCACTGCGTTTGTCTGTGAAAGCTTTTAATGACAACGTGCAATGATTTGATGTAGCTTTGGCATCAGAAAAATTTTGAGCTGACTAGCTTTGTGGTCTGCCTCTTGTGTCATCTGACTCACTCTGAAAAGATTTCTAGGAAATCAGATTCCATATGTCTTAATGGGATCACTGTATTCAGCCAGCATGAGTTTAGGTTATCTTCCCAAGGTGCTATTTCCCTTTGCTGCAAAGCCTAACCTCTGTTTACACTGCCATATTGTTATCCCTGATCCTTTTCTTTTTAGTTACTCCTAATTTGTTGATCACTCTGTCCTTTGAAAATAACATTTTTGAAGAGAATTATGAAATAATTATTTAAGTATTTAAAAATTCAAAAAGAACAGTTTGCATTGCTTCTACAATATATAGATATTGTGCGACTATAGTTCAAAATACATTTCTGTCTTTCAAAATGAGAAGGATGGCTAGGGAGTGGTACATACTCTTTTTGCTTTCTAGAGTAAGAAATTAGTTAAGTAACTACCTTCTCAAATGTTGCCTCAGGAGAAACTACGGATGAAAGACTGTGAATCTCTGATGATCTATATTTCTGTATTTATCTAAATACAATACTTTGAACTAAATGTTTGAAATACATGTCTTCTTTTCCTTTCTCTACTAAGTCAAAGTGAACACCCTTGACCTCTTTCCTTTTGCAGGAAAACCAGGGTAACCTAACTTTGTAATACCACATAATCAGAAGAACTTGGCAAGTGATGAGGAAGGAAAGGGTAAGATGAATTCTACTTTTCCCTTCTTAA